>NW_026575034.1:14550000-15230000 GCF_905146905.1 Nyctereutes procyonoides | reverse complement strand
ATCCTGCCATTTGTGACAGCATGGATAGGCCTAGAGGGTATTAGGCTAGGTGCCATAAGTCAGACTGAGAAAGCCAAATATCATATGATTTCACTTATGTGGAATGTGAAAAACATAACCAATGAATAAACAAAAAGCAGAATCATACCTGTAAATACAGAGGACAAATTCATGGTTGCCAGAAGGAAGGGGCAGAGGATAGGCAAAATGAACAAAGGAGAATGGGAGATACAGGCTTCCAGTTATGGAATGAATAAATCATGGGAATAAAATGTACAGTATAGGAAATATAGTCAGTGATACTGTAATAGCACTATATGGTGACACATGGTAACTACACTTGTGGGGAGCATAGCCTAATGCACAGAGATGCTGAGTCACTATCTTGTATACCTGAACCAATATAACATTGTATGAACTATACTCAAAATTTTTAATAAAATAAAATAAAGGGATCCCTGGGTGGCGCAGCGGTTTAGCGCCTGCCTTTGGCCCAGGGCGCGATCCTGGAGACTCGGGATCGAGTCCCACGTCGGGCTCCCGGTGCATGAGCCTGCTTCTCCCTCTGCCTGTGTCTCTGCCTCTCTCTCTCTGTGACTATCATAAATAAATAAAAATTTAGGAAAAAATAAAAATAAAATAAATAAAATAAAATAAAAACTTACAATTAAAAAGATCACCATGATTGGTAGATTGAAGCAATAATTAAACAAATATAAAACAATCACAATAATGTCTAAATTATTGATTTAAGAAATTAAGATAGAATCCCAGACAACTATAACACTAAGTCAGGAAGAGTGTGATTCAAGTCAAAGTATCCTCTCAAGTCCTGTATTATTTAGTATACAGGCTAAGTGCAGTAAGTCAGACTCAGAAAGCCTATATTGTTTCTATTCCGTTAAATATACATGGCAAATTTTTTAGGCTAGCCACTAAAATAATAAAACAGAGTGTATAGCCTCCCTACTAGTAATTGGGGGAAAAAATGAAATGAGAGAGAATAGAAACCTTCATCCAAAAGAAATCATGCCTGTGGAAGGGTGGATAAAGAACCAGAAAAAGCAGAATAATAAAAAGTTGAAAATAAGTTGGGAGAAGTGAATCCAAGTATATTGATGAACGCATTCAATATAAATTGACTTTATCCATTTAAAAGACAAAGATTGCCAAACTAGATAGCCCAACAACATCTTGCTATATGCTATTTATAAGAGACACTCTTAATTTATGGAAACAAAGAATGATTTAAAGAGTGGAAATAATTAGGGGCACCTGAGTGGCTCAATCAGTTAGGCATCCTCATGGTGGTGAGTTCAAATCCCACATTGGGGGACACCTGGGTGGCTCAGTGGTTGACTGTCTTCCTTCGGCTCAGGGCATGATCCCAGGGTCCTGGGAAGAAGTCCCACATCAGGTTTCCCATGGGGAGCCTGCTTCTCCCTCTGCCTGTCTCTGCCTCTATCTGTGTGTCTCTCATGAATAAATAAATAAAATCTTTTTTATTTTTTTTCTTTTTCTTTCTTTTTTTTAATTTTTGATTTATTTATGTATGATAGTCACAGAGAGAGAGAGGCAGAGACACAGGCAGAGGGAGAAGCAGGCTCCATGCACCGGGAGCCCGACGTGGGACTCAATCCCGGGTCTCCAGGATCGCGCCCTGGGCCAAAGGCAGGCGCCAAACCGCTGCGCCACCCAGGGATCCCTTTCTTTTTTTTCTATAAAATCTTTTTTAAAAATCCCACATTGGAGTGGTTTAAAAAGTGGAAACAATTACACACACTAAACTAATACTAATTAAAAGAAAGCTGGGGTAACTATTTTAATATCCGACAAAACAGACTTCAAGGCAAAAAGCATTACTATAGAAAGTCTTTACATATTGAGGAGACTAAAGCTACTAGGAAAATACATTTTTAATCTAAATGTTCTTTTATGCATAACATTATAAAATTGACAGGATTACAAGGACTTGATAAATCTTCCATCCAGTGTTAGATTTTTACATATATCTGTTAATAACACATTAAGAAAAAAATTCATAAGGATAGAGGAGATTTGGAGAATATAATTAACCAGCCATACCAAAACTAGAGTATTCTTTCTTTTCAACTGTATATGGATGGATCACTTACAAAATCTATGTCCATAAAGTGTGTCTCAACAAATTATTATAAAGACCAAACTCTCTGGCCATGATACAATAAAAAAAAAAATCTAACAAAGCCTCTCTGTATATTTGGAGACAGAAATGTAATAACTCAGGAATCACTCATACTGAAAAGAGTATTTTATGTACTCTAATTCTCTGAAGAACGGCTACATTAATAAAGTATAATATATATAGTATCTGTGTTTGTTAGAACATCCCAGTTTTTCTACCATTCAGGGAGTTGAGTTTATTCTGCTCTGTCTTGATACTTCAGAACTCTTCGAATACTATTTTATTGTTTTCTAAAAATAATCTCTCCAAAAGCACATTTGGAAGTTAAATTCAAAAACAAGTGAAAGAGTCACAAAATAATCCTGAGAAAATTTGCTAAATAGCATCCTATTTCAAAATCATGCCTATTACTTTATAACAAGTTAAACTAATGATGAACAATTTGTAGAACTATAGAAACATGAAAGAAACAATTTCATGGAAGAATAAAATTTCAGCAATAGAAAATGTTCATGTAGCTAGCTGAAATTAGTTTAATAAAGAGCAAAAGAGAAAAACCAGGGGTTTTGAGAAAGAAATTATCTTTACTTAGCAACAATGACTGAAATTACTATTTAACTATAGGGATATTTGAATGGAACTGTTAAGTTTTGAGGGTTGAGCATTTTAAAAATAAAGTAGGGGATAGAAATAGCAGAAGAGGTTCTCAAATCTTTTATTTGAAAATGTCATAAAATTGAAATAAATGATATAAGCTTACAAAATAGAAAGAACTATGTTTTATCTTATTTCCATACCCAGAGAGTGCCAAAGACTCAAACAATAATAGAACTAACAAGGAGATTTGGTAAGATGACTCTATTTAAGAAAATCTGTAAGGCAACAGCTTTTCCTTTTACTGGCAATAATCAGTTGGTAACACACACACACACACACACACACACACACAGTTTATTGAAACTTTAATACAGGGGCTTCTGGGTGGCTCAGTCTGTTAAGCATCTGCCTTTGGCTCAGGTCATGATCCCAGAGTTCTGGGATGGAGCCTTCATCAGGCTCTCTGCTCAGCAGGGAGTCTGCTTCCCCCCCGCCCCCCGCCTGCTGCTCCCCACCTACCTGCTTGTGCTCGCTCTGTCAAATAAATAAATAAAATCTTTTTTTAAAAAAAAAACCTTTAATACAAATAGGAAAAAGGTGGCTTATAACTATATATCTACAGAGGAATGGTTGGATAAGTTATGAGTTATATTATGTGGGTTTTTTAAATGAGTTATATCAATATGTACTGACATAGATGCTCATATGTTTGAGTGAGACATGTATCATATAGAGAAATGTTTAGAAACTAAAAGGATAATAGAAAAGATCAATGAAACTAAGAGTTGTTTTTTAAGAGATAAACGGAATTGACAAACCTTTATCTAGACTCACAAGCAAAGAAAGGACTCAAAATCAGAAATGAGAGGAGTTTTTACAACTGATACTACAGAAATAAAAAGGATCATGAGACAACTATGAAAAATTATACACCAATAATTGTACAACTTAGAAGAAATTGGTAAATTTCTAGAAATATGCAACCTAACAAAACTGAATCATGAAGAAAATAAAATCTTAACAAACTGGTTATTAGTAAGGAGATTGAATCAGTAACCAAAAAGTCCCCAACAAACAAAGTCCAGGACCACATGGCTTCACTGGTGAATTCTATCACACATTTTTTTTTAATTTATGATAGTCACATAGAGAGAGAGAGAGAGAGAGAGAGAGACAGAGACACAAGCAGAGGGAGAAGCAGGCTCCATGCACCGGGAGCCCGACATGGGATTCGATCCCGGGTCTCCAGGATCGCGCCCTGGGCCAAAGGCAGGCGCCAAACCGCTGTGCCACCCAGGGATCCCCTATCATACATTTAAAGGAAAATTACTACCAATCCTTCTCAAACTCTTCTCAAAAACAGAAGAGGAGGGAACATTTCCAGGCTTATTTTACAAAACCAGTATTACCTCGATGCTAAAACCTCCTTGTGACAAGGATGCCACAAGAAATTGCAACAACATCCCTAACGAACATAGATATAAAAATCCTCAACAGAATATTTACAAAGTGAATTCAACAGTACATTAAAAGGATCATATGCCATGATCAAGTGGGATTTATTCCAAGGATGCAAGAATGGTTCCACATTCACAAATCAATCTGTGATTTGCCACATCAACAAAATGAAGGATAAAAATCATATAATCATCTCAATAGATGCAGAAAAAGTATTTGACAAAATTCCACATCCATTCATGATAAAAATTCTCAACAGAGTGGGTACAGAGAGAACATATCTCTACATAATAAAGGCTCTATATGACAAGCCCACATACCCGATGGTGGGAAGCAGAAAGCTTTTTTATCTATGATAATATATAAAAATGTGTTGCATTTCTATACACCAAGAAACAAACTATCAGAAAGAAATTAAGAAAATAATCCCATGTATAATCACATCAAAAAGAATAAATACCAAGGAATAAACTTAACCAAGGAGGTGAAAAACCCATACACTTAAAATTACAAGACATTGCTGAAAGAAACTGAAGATAACAAACAAATGGAAAGATATTCTGTGTTCATGGATTAGAAGAATTAACATTGTTAAAATGCCTATACTACCCAAAGTAATCTACAGATTCAGTGCAATATTGAGATTCCAATGGTAGTTTTCACAGAATAAGGGGATGGAAGAAATTGGCTTCCAGTTATGAAATAAGTCATGGGAATAAAAAGACACAGCAGAAGGAACATAGTCAATGATGTTGTAATGAAGATGTATTAAAACAAATGGTAGTTACATTGTAGTGAACATAGCATAATAAATAAACTTGTCGAATCACTATTTTGTACAATTGAAACTAATATAACATTTTAGTCAATTATATGCAAATGAAAATAGATAAAAATAAAGACATTGCCCAGAAAAAAAATAGAACAGAGGATCTAAAAATTTCTATGCAACCACACAAGAACTTGAATAGCCAAAGCAATTTTGATAAAGAAGAATAAGCTGGAGGCACCATGCTCCCTGATTTCAAACTGTATTACAAAATTCCAGTAGTCAAAACAGTACGGTATTAAAAAAAAAAAACAGTATGGTATTGGCATAAAAACAGACACATGTTAATGGAACAGAGAGTCTAGAAATAAAGCCACATAAATATGGCCAATTAACTTATGACAAAGGAGCCTTAGCATATAGATTCTTCAATAAATGGCATTGGGAAAACTGGACAGCCACATGCAAAAGAATGAAAGTGGACCACTATCTTACAACATTTACAAACACTAACTCAAAATGGGTTAGAGAATTCAACATAAGACCCGAAACCATTGTATACATAAACCACATCTTCTTTATCCATGTATACAATGGAATATTACTCAGCCATTAGAAACGACAAATACCCACCATTTGCTCGACATGGATGGAACTGAAGGGTATTATGCTGAGTGAAGTAAGTAAATCGGAGAAGGACATTTTATGGTCTCATTCATTTGGGAAATATAAAAAATAGTGAAAGGGAATAAAGGGGAAAGGAGAAAAAATGAGTGGGAAATATCAGAAAGGGAGACAGAACATGAGAGACTCCTAACTCTGGGAAACGAACTAGGGGTGGTGGAAGGGGAGGTGGGCGGTGGTGGGGGTGACTGGGTGACGGGCACTGAGGGCGGCACTTGACAGGATGAGCACTGGGTGTTATTCTATATGTTGGCAAATTGAGCACCAATAAAAAAATAAATTTATTTTAAAAAAAGACCTGAAACCATAAAAGTCCTACAAGAAAACATAGGCAGTGATCTCCTTAATATTGATCTCAGTGATTATTTTTGGGGGTTTGACAGAAAAAGCAAAGGCAAAATAAAATAACAACAATAACAAAATAAGTGGGACTTCATCAAAATAAAAAGCTGCACAACAAAGGAAACCATCCACACAATGAAAAGGCAACCTACCGACTGGGGGAAATATTTGCTAGGGGTTAATATCAAATATATAAAGAACTCTTGAAACTGAATGGGGGGAAAAAGGAAAAAATACAATCTAATTTTAAAATACACAGATCTAAATAGACACTTTTCCAAAGAAGACACTCTCAGATGGCTAACAGACACATGAAAAGGTACACAACATCAGTAATCATCAACCAAAACCACAATAAGATACTACCAAACAGTCAGAATAGAATGGCTACTATCAGAATGACAAGAAATAAATCCTGGCAATGACATGGAGAAAAGTGAAGCTATATGCACTGCTGCCTAAGAATGTAAATTGGTTCAGCCATTGAACAGCATGAGAATTCTTTAAAAATTAAAAGTGGAAATGCTGTATGATCCAGTGAGTCTACTTCTGGTCATTTGTCTAAAGAAAATGACAAAGCTAACTTGAAAGATATGTGCACCCCTATGTTCACTGCAGCATTATTTACAATAGCCAAGATACGAGAACAACTTACATGTCTATCAATAGATAAATGCATAAAGAAGATATGGTGTATATATATTTATACAGCGCAGCATTATTTGGCTATAAAAAAAGAATGAAATCTTGCCACTTACAACAACGTAGATGGACTTTGAGAACACTATGCTAAGTGAAATACCATATGATCTTACTTGTATTTTGAATCTTTATTAAAGAAAAAAAAAAGAAGCTCATAGATCCAGAAATGGCCAGAAATAAGGGGTTGGGGGGGGAACAGAGTGGGTGAAGGTGGTCAAAAGGTACCAAAAAATGAGCTATATCCATATATATTGACAAAAATACTCATGATTTATGTTTGAATGAAAAAAAATAGCCAGAAATCTCACTTTCATTAACAGAGAAAGAATAAGAGAGCTCTTCCTGTTTGTGTGTGTGAGCATGAAAAACTATTAATAAATTTTACTTTAAGATATATTGTATCTGGGATGCCTGGGTGGCTCAGCAGTTGAACATCTGCCTTCAACTGAGGGTGTAATCCTGGAGTCCCTGGATCGAGTCCCACGTCAGGCTCCCTGCGTGGAGCCTGCTTCTCCCTCTGCCTGTGTCTCTGCATCTCTCATGAATAAATAAATAAAATCTTTAAATATATATATATATATATATATATATATATATATATATATATATATATATTCTATCTACTCAAATCCACATAATACCAATGTCAGTGCCAAAATAAAATAGCCAACAAAAATTAAAAGCAAAAAAAGAAACCCAAAGCATAACTAAAGTAGGGAAAAACATAAAGCAGAATTACATCATCTCAAAAATTAGTAATGCAAAAGAAATTAGCAAGCCATAAAAAGTCTTCTCCTCAATAATGCCAGATGCTAAAAAACAGAATTTTTTTGATTTTAAGAAGAAAGCATTATAATGTTAGTAATGTGACAATTAAAAAATCTTGGCAAAAACAAAAAAAATCAGTGTTTTAGTAGGTAATATCTAAAATCCAATTTTTAAAAAATGAAAACAGAATGGACACAGTGCAAAAAAAAAATTATTGAGCTAGAAAACAGACTCAGAGACCTAAGAAATCCAATTCCAGGAAAAGGTTATAAATATAAAAGATCACAGGCAATGATGTACCACATCAGGGCTGGCCAGAGAGTGGTTCTGACGCTTCCTCTCCTCCCCCACCCCCCACCAGGACCTCTCCCAAGACAGTCATCACTATCCTAAGCTGGCGATCTTTTCCTCTCAGCCAGGAGAAGGCTTCAGAAGTTTCCTTAACCTAGCACTTTGGGCAGCCTCTACCAAACTACCAAAATTGTGATTGCAAACTAAAATGAAAACAACTTGTCATTTCTTCGGTAGGAGAGGATCCAAGATAAGAATTCACAGTCTAAAAATGGAAAAGGCACACATGGTCTCTTCAACTTGAACAATCAAGAGGAAGACATTCAAATATAGGCTTATTAAATCCCAGACATTGAGAATTAAAGAACGATGACCATAAACAACTAAAGAGAAGAGAAAGAGCACACACGGGCCTTCACAGATGAGAAGAGCCTGAGCTCATTCTAACCAGATGCAGGAAAGAATCCTTAAATCCACAGAACCTGCAGAAATTCTCCAGTGGATAATCTCATCTTCAAAGAATTAACCAAGACATATTTGACCTGGATAAGCTACAACTACTGAAAAACAAAAGAAAGAATATAAGCTACGTAGGGGACTAGTCACATAAATTTTAAATTTTTTTGTATAGTAGTCCTTTAAAATAAAGGAAAAAGACATTTTAAACATATTTCAGAGTATCAATTCTACCAATCCTGAATGAGTTGTGGAGAGTAGAATTAGGTGAATCCAGCAGCAGATAACATTCAGAAATGCAAAAGTTGTCCTAACAGATAAAAATTTAGACCGATGAAATGATTAGACTGTGTTTTGCCTTTAAGTGTTACGGGGACATGCCAGTGCGTGCAGGAACAACTGATTTCAAAACATACCATTTTTAAAGTACCACTCAGAAAAAAGAAAAATCATTTAAACTACTGTTACCCAAAGCTTTTTTATTCCCTAGATGTTTTACTTCCTACTTTTTGAAAGTGTTCTTCTAGGCTGAGACCTGGAAGTGGCCACACTGTGAAGGGCTGGGACCCAGTGCACACACGTGGAAGCAGTGAGATCTCCTGTCTTCCACCTGGCTTGCAACAGCTGTAGAATGCCATCAGCTCTAAGACACTCTGGTTTCAGGGATGTTAATATACGGGAAAGAAAGTAAAGAAACAATGCCCTGGAATTCATGAAACAGGACACATCGAATAAGCTAATTCTAGGTGGATTTAAAAGGAAAGAAGGTGGGGCACCTGGGTGGTTCAGTGGTTGGGCATCTGCCTTTGGCTCAGGTCATGATCCCAGGTCCTGGGATCAAGTCCTGCCTCAGGTTTCCCACAGGGAGCCTGCTTCTCCCTCTGCCTATGTCTCTGCCCCTCTCTCTGTCTCTCTCATGAATAGATAAAATCTTTAAAAAATAAAAATAAAAAGAGGTGCTTAGAAGAGATAAATGTGATTAAGCATGACACATACTACAGAAATGTGCAAAAGGCTTTGAATAAAGACCCCTGCCCACAGGAGGCACACAGCCCCCCTAGTCATGGCTCAGAGTACACTTAGAGAAGGCACACTTGAAAAGAAGGAAAAATCTGGAATGGTGGAAAAGGGTTCAATGATGACAGGCTGGGTTACATACCTCACTTCCCTGCTCCTGGGAGCTTATCGTGTGGGGATACAAGACACAGTCACAAGTTTTCACAGTACTGCTGCCACTAGTGCCACCATCACATGAGGGGAGAGCAGTGTCCCTCACAGAGCAGGTGCTCAGTATACACTTGTGGGGACAGGGGATGTGTGAGTGCAGGTGTACATGAGTGGATGCATGAGCACAGGTGTGCGTGTGAGCAAATGAACAGGTGAGGAAGCATGTGAGTTGGGGGTGTCTGTGGCTAGAGATAACAGCCACTGTCTTTCCCCCTTGGCACCCCAGAGAAACTTGAGAGCGAGAAACTGAACGTTGCTGAAGTCACCCAGTCAGAGATTGCTCAGAAGCAAAAGCTGCAGACTGTCCTGGAGAAAATCAACGAAACCCTGAAGCTTCCTCCCAGGAGCATCAAGTGGAACGTGGACTGTGAGTTTTACAAAGAAGGATGGGGGCTATGGTCCCCAGCCCGGGATTTCCCCCAAGAAGCCATCCAGGAAGCTGGCAGGCCTGGGGCAGGGGAGGGGTGCAGACCCATTTATCGTTGAGCAAGACGTGCCCTTCCTTAGAGGTCTTCTCTGCATGGCTGGGAAATAACCCAATCCGGTGTGCCTTTCTGTGCAGGGCGGTTCGTAGCAAGCTCATATGAGATTGGGAAGAGGAGGAGACTCCTCTGAGCTACTTCTGAGCCCCAGCACAGCTTTGGAAGCAGCTGTGTGATCAACTCATAGAGGCTTCAGGAGGTGGGGATCCCTACATGCAGGCAGCTGAGGAGCAGGGTGGGGGAGCAGGAGCTTGGCTCTGTCCTGAAGCCCATGCCCTCCCTCTCAGCCCCTCGTTTTCCAGAAGGAGCCAAGATCTGGCTGAGGTTGCAGGCCCTGGAGCAGCATTTTCACATTCAGATTTCACAGCTAGTGTAGCTCCTGAATCTGGGGAAGTATCAACTGTCCATTCTGCTGCTGCCTTAAGGGCCTGCCAGTCTAATCTGGACAGGATGAGTCTGTAACAGAATCAGCCTTAAATCAGCAGATTGAGGGATCCCAATGGCAACACCAGATTTCTCAAAAGGGGCCCAAAGTTGTTTGGTTCTTTGTAAATGATGAAAATAAGAATTCAGATTAATAAGATGATTTAGATTGCATTCTCTGCTTTTAAGTATTAAGAGGTTAAGTATTAGGCCTTCTTGCTCCCAGTTTATACAACTTACAACAGACACCTTTCCTCCCTACCAAAAAAAAAAAAAAACAAAAATGCCTTTCCAACTTGGGAAAGAAAAGGAAATCTTTACCCCTTAACTTAGAGGCTCAGTAGCTGCCAGACATAACCTCTTTGGCAAGTTTCTAGCATCTGACAGCAGAGGCAAGACACCAGGTGTCTCCTACAGCATAATCACATCTTCGTGCGCACCGCACACAGTGCCTAACAGGTCATCCTCTGCCTGACAGAGTGAAACACCCAAGAGCAGGAGGAGGAGAGGCCAAGCCCTGGGCCCTGGATGTTGCCCCCAGTGCAGGGACGTGGGGTGGGAAGCGCTTGATTATGTGTGTAGGAGCTGCATCTACAGTTGGGAAATCCACCACAGTCATGAGCATTGAAGTCTGATAAAGACGCCTGCTTAGTTTCATTTCATCCTATTTCCTACTCCCTGAATATGGACCATCTCTATATACCCCTCCAAACAAAACACCTTTTCACTTACCAGGGAACACAGCTTGGGAAAGACTGAGATAGAAGAATGGAACTTTTTAAGATTTATTTATGGGATCCTGGGTGGCTCAGTTGGTTAAGCCTTCAGCATGGGTCATGATCCCAGGGTCCCTGAATCAGGCTCCCTGTTCAGTGGGGAATCGGTTTCTCCCTTTGCCCCTGCCCCTCACTCGTGTTCTCTCTCTCTTGCTCACTCTGCTCTCTCTCAAAAAAAAATCTTTAAAAAAAGATTTTTAGGGGATCCCTGGGTGGCGCAGCGGTTTGGCGCCTGCCTTTGGCCCAGGGCGCGATCCTGGAGACCCGGGATGGAATCCCACGTCGGGCTCCTGGTGCGTGGAGCCTGCTTCTCCCTCTGCCTGTGTCTCTGCCTCTCTCTCTCTCTCTGTGACTATCATAAATGAATAAAAAAATTTAAAAAAAAGATTTTTAGGATTAATTTATTTCAGGATTGATTGGTTTCAGAGATTGAGAGAGAGAGAGCGAGAGAGAGAGCAAGTGCAAGTGCACACATGAGTGGGGAGGAGAGGTAAAGGGAGAGAATCTCCAGCCCCAATGTGAGGCTCAGTCTCATGACTCTGAGATCATGACCTGAGCTGAAACCAAGAGTCAGACGCTTAACCAAGTGAACCATGCAGGGGCCACAGAAGAATGGAACTTTTTTTTTTTAATTTTTTTTATTTATTTATGATAGTCACAGAGAGAGAGAGAAAGAGAGAGAGAGGCAGAGACACAAGCAGGCTCCATGCACCGGGAGCCCGACGTGGGATTCGATCCCAGGTCTCCAGGATCGTGCCCTGGGCCAAAGGCAGGCGCCAAACCGCTGCGCCACCCAGGGATCCCAAGAATGGAACTTTTTAAAGACACTTCAGGACCATTGTCTTCAGGGGCTTTTAATGATTTGTTTGGTTCATATTTACCTTCATTTTTATAGGGAAATATATATGAGTACAACAATCCCCTGTATTACCGTTTTCATCTAGCTGTTTCCATTTTTTGCCCACTACTGTCCATATCCATGCATATTTTTATTTGATGAGTCACATTCTGGTGTTTTACTTTCTCTTAATATTAGATCATATTTTCTATATTCCCGTGTGATCTTTGTACTTACTTTTGACAGCTGCTTCTATTTCATGGGGGAGATAATCCCATAGTAAATTTAAACCCTATGTTGACGTTGATCCTTTTAAGATATTTGCTTGCCTATGGCTACCATCAGATGGGGCCAAGCTGAATGTCTTAGGTTGTGTCTTTTTTTGCCTCTCTCAAATTATTCCCGTCAGATGGATTTCCAGAAGTGAGATGAATTACTGGGTCAGAGGGATAATTATCTCCGTGGCTAGCTCCCTGCGATGCCTGTTTGCAACCAGCAGTGGTTTCTTCCATAATGAATATGGTGGGCCCAGCTCTTGAGGGGGGGAGTTCAATCCCTCCTGTTCTCCTCTGCCTGTTTGACATTGTATCGTCTTTCCAGTCAGGATTAAGGTGGCAGCGACAGCCCTGAGTTACGAAGGCTCTTCATGTAGGGCTCTAGAGGGTTCTTCCTTAATAACAATTTTCGTTATTAAGAATTTACAAAGATAAAAGAAATTTAAATATTAGCCTCTAACATATTTATGGTTATGCTGTATGCTTTGTACTATTCTAAGCAGTTTACATATTTTGATCCTCGTAATCCTCACTCAACCATCTGAGGTAAGAATTCCCATTTTGCAGATGGGAAAAGAGAGGCAGAGGGAGGTTAAGAAACTAATCTACGGGGGATCCCTGGGTGGTGCAGTGGTTTAGTGCCTGCCTTTGGCCCAGGGCGCAGTCCTGGAGACCCGGGATCGAATCCCACGTCGGGCTCCCGGTGCATGAAGCCTGCTTCTCCCTCTGCCTGTGTCTCTGCCTCTCTCTCTCTCTCTCTCTCTCTCTCTCTCTCTCTGTGCGACTATCATAAATAAAAAAAAATAAAAAAAAAGAAACTAATCTACGTAGGCTTCATGAGGCTGAATATTGTTGTCTCTTCACTATTGAATCCCCAGGATCTAGAAGAGTGACTGGCACTTACTAAGCACAGTAATATTTGCTAAAGGAGTATCATTGTCCAAGGTCACACAGGTGTGAGTGGTAGAGCTGGGAATGAGAGCCAGAGAGTCTGGCCATGGAGCCTGTGCACTAAGCTGCCCACCCAGTGACAGGGACCTACCAACCGGTGGTGTGCTCCATCAAGTCATGCTTGTGTTTGTGTGTAAGAAATAGATAAATAATTGTGTGTATATGTACTTATGAAAATGTATTTTATTTTTACAAAGATGAGATCAGTCTGTATATATTTAGAAGTTGTATATCTTTACAGATCATTAGTCTGTCACTTTTAACATTATGTAACAGGACCATGTATGAATGTATCATAAGCTATTTAATTAATGATGGATTTTGAGACTGTTCCCCCCCCCCCGCCGCCATCATCAGTATAGCCCGATGAGTTCTCTCTGCTTGTAGCCCCATTACTTTAGGATAAATACCTAGGAGTAGTATTTTAGGGCCAAAGTATATGTACATTTCTAAGGTCATAATGCATATTGTCAAATCGCCTCCAAAAAAATCACACACACACACAAAAAAAAAATCACACAATTTCTATTTCCATCACAACTCCTATTTGGAGGACTATTTCTAACTCGGCAGCTCCTTCGACACTGTTTTTCCACTCTTGGTACAGTGACTAAATGCCCAGTTTATACAGTAGAGCCTTGGCCTTGCTCTAAATCTGCACATTGCTGTCCTGACTTGAACGCGAAAGCACAGTGGCTCTAGATTTTGTCTAGCATCAGGCAAAATGCTAGAGAGTCCTGGAGACACTCAGATGTGGCAGTGAGGAAGGTACCCAAATATCCAAAGGTTGTTAGGATTTATCTTAATGGAGAAAGACGACATATCTTTATCCTACAGAAAACTTTGAAATAGGAAACAATCATATTTTCATTTTTTTTAACATTCCTTTCCGAGTCCCGGCCACAAGCACATGTTTGTATGTGTGTGCATATACACTTACATATGTACATATGTATTTCTATATGTATATCCATAAATGTACATGTTCACATTATTTCTATTGTTTCTGTTTAACATTATGTTATTAATATTTATAGCTACATTGTTTCAACAGCGATTTTCAGTGCATGGAAACTATTCCATTATGTGGACATACCATGATTTATTAAAGCAGCGATTATTAAACCATGCTTGACCCAACCTAATGATTTGCCAAGAGGAACTCAGGCATCACTGAGGAGAGAAGCAGCTGTGGGTGGGCTGCAGTTAGGACTTGGAGACCAGAGCACTTGTACTTTTTTCATCTGTTTCGCCTAATGGCTCTTAAAGTTTCTCTGCTTAATAAAAAAAAATTTTTTTTTTGAAAACCACTGGTCTAAACTACCCTCTGGTTATTAGACAGTGTTTTCCAGATTTTTTAAATGATAATATATTACATGATAATTAACATCTTTGCACATGTAGCATGTGTGTGAGAGGAAGAGAGAGGGTGAGGGAAACTGTAATTACTTCTTCTGAAAAAAATTCCCAGGAGGACAGAGCACTCATCAAAAGAGACTGGCATCTGAATGGTGCTTATAAAATAGCTCTGTGTTGCTTAGTGAGACCGTGAAGTACAATGTCACCAGGACTTAAGAACAACCTTTTCAGCCACACCTGCTCTAGCATCATGTTTTGTAATTAAAAGGGAGAGAGTTAGCAAATGTCCTTACAATCTGCAGTGACTGGATCCATGGTATGGCCATTGGGATCAGAAGAGCAAACCCAATTATGCATCTGCCTGGCAGCGAGCACACCCTGTCAGCCTCCTTTTCAGAGATTGTAACTGTGGGGTAAAACTTTGGATGAGGCCCAAAAGCCCAGAACTGAAACTGTCTTCTGGAAGGCTGAGTTAGGAGCAGATCATCTGCTGTTTGTTGGTATGGGGAGCTGCTGCTCATAGTCAGTGGAAAACCTTCTTTGAAAAAGCAGTGATAACAAGTAACTCTAATGGATTCCCAAGGAATGTCTGAGTCATTTCCTTTTCTTGGTGATTTCTTAAAGCTTCTGTTGAAACAGATTCATCTATCCCAGGGCAGACCAAAGGACACCCTAATAATGGGCCCAGTTTGTACTAAGTACACAAAATGAGCATTTTTTTGTTCTTTCCTTAAATGCCTCCCTGTAAAAGGAGCCCATGAGGCTGGTAGAGCTGTGAAGGCAGGTAAAGTATCTGGTGAATCTTTCCTTTTGTGAGAAAGAAGAGAAGGTTGGCATGATTTAATCACCTAGGTGCCAGGTATTGTATTTTCTTATAAATCATAACAAAAAATATCAACTGTTCCTAAGCATCTGCTATGTACTAGAAGCTTTGCCTATATTATCTCTGAACATTCGTACAACTCATATTTCTGCATAAGTACTATTATCCCCATTTGTGAGGATGAGCAGATTGAGGCTCAAAGTCCTTGAATTGCCTACCCAAGGTCATGCAGCAGGAAACAAATACAGAGCTTGTCAAGTGAGACCCATTACATCACAGTGTTTTTCTACTCTCTCTCCTCTCTACTGCGAAACGACGACTCATTGGTTGCCCACCCTTCCCTAATACAAGTGGTTTAACATCTAGCATGCTGCTCAATAGCTGTAGAAGCTAGTTGGGTCATAAACATCCTCTCCCAGCTATTCCCCAAGGGGCACTGCCTACACTGACCATATACAGTACTCAAAAGAGCAACAAAACCCTTCAGATGCGTCATGCCTTCCTCAAGGGACTGTAAGCCCTGAACAAAGGAAAAAATCCAGTGTTCCTGACTCAGTGTGCATTTATGGAAGACATGTTTGCATAGAGCCTTGGGACATGGGTAGCAGTGATAACCCAGAGAATTCTCAGTCAAGTGGGAAGGGAAAGAGGATGCAGAGCAGACATACTCATGGTTGTTAGAATAGAATGAACAAAAACATGGGGGTGGCAGAGGGCTGATCTGATCTTAAAATTCAGCAGTTATCCGGGTCCCAACTGGAAACTTGAATTAGAGTGGAGAGGCACTATATTGGAAATCCAACAATAACATGTTCCAAGAAGCAGCTCCACGGGACTTAGCCAAGAATGAGGCAGCCTAAGGGGGAGGCCTGTGAGACCCTTCGTGGAAAGGGGGGGTGGGTGATAAAAGGTACATTGGGTATGGTACTGCTACATTTTTAATATCTGCTTATATTTGCTTGGAAGAAGATTCTCTAATTTTTAAATCATCTTTTATTTCAGCTGTTCATGCCAAGAGTCTGGTAGCCATCTTGCATCTGCTGGTTGCTCTGTCCCAGTATTTCCGGGCACCAATCCGACTCCCAGATCATGTCTCCATCCAAGTGGTTGTGGTCCAGGTAAGATGGCACTACAAACATCTGTGCCCTTAAAGAGGTATGGAGGCCGAGTTCATATGGGAACTAAGGCAGCCTGGGTAGCTTATTACAAGCAGAGTGGAATCAATGCTGAGTGTTCTTGATGTGCTCTATGTTGGAAAGCATGTTAGTGCACTATCTGATACATGTGGGCAGCAAGCAGTTACATGTGCAAAGGTTGGAAGAGCGAATACTTGAATATGGGCTAGCCTTGGGGGGGGCATGCATCTGGGCTTTATGTATTTTTATCAGGAGTTGTCTGTGTACTGTATATTTGAGGGTGTGGGGTGTATATGTTTGTGAAGTGTGTGCAATAGAATCACTAGAAAGGCATATCCCTGGGTGTATATCCTGCAAGCCATGGAAAATCATTTTTTGTTCATAAACAAATGAAGCACAGATATTGGGGAGAGGCAGATACCTGTGCATGTGTGCATATGTGTTTGAGAGAGCCCCTGACTGGCTGTGCCTGTATTCAGGGCACTGCTGCTTTTCACCTGCCCAGAGAAGCAAGGCTGGGATCTCAGGTCATCTTTTCCAGATTGTTGGATGGAATTTCCATTCACATATGGCTGTGTAATTTCCACAATGAGGGTGTGCTCTCTCCCTGTGACTCTCTCACTCTGCTCCTAACCCCATTACATACTCAAATTCAATTTCATTTTCCAACTTTATGCCCATTTAGGAAAGGTCAGCATTCTGTTTACTTGTTTCTGTTCTTTTCAAGTAAACATGCTGCAAGGGAGAACGCCCTAATGAGCAGCTCTCTGGTTAGCCAGGGCTCTGGACGAGAAAACAGTATGGCGGCCCTGCCATCCCTTGGTGAGGATGAGTCTTGAGGGCTGGTAGGCTTTGCCTGACCCCACCAGGCCAAGTCTCCAGGACAAAAGCAAAGCTTTCGGGGACCAGATGTTAGTGGAGGGAAAGAGGATGTGAGGTGCTCCTCAGTCAGCTGCTTGGCCATGCCCTGGTGATAAAGTATTTCTTCCACACCTTCTGGGTGAATACCTAACTTGCTAAACATCAAGGAGATATAATAGGAATTGTCACCTTGGCCCTGCCTGCCAGGAGGCAAGACCACACCTAAGGAGCAGAGAGACAGAGGGTGACCAGAGGGCCAGGGTAGGTGCGAACGTGTGTGGTTCAGATGCTAAGTGCAGATACAAGGAACTAACTGGCCTCACGTATTGAGCATTCAACTGTGGCAAGCATTTATGTCTGCTGTGGATATGTGACTAGACCAGAGCATCCTGGTACAAGCATCTTACCAGTTAATCCAAACCATCTTTATTGTGTTATTTTCACCAGTATATAATGTTTACATTCATTTCTTCATATTCTCTAAAACTCTGATTCAAGATTATGGGGTGGAATCTTCTCGAAACATTGGTCGCTGTAAGCCCACGTCTCATGCCTTATTTTGAGCTCAGTTACAGGCCATCAGTGGATAGTTTTATTAGCATTAAGGTAAAAAGAAGACAAAGTACACAGAATGGCACCTATGCATGTCAGGTCTTATGGAGTATTTTGCTTTGTCAACTTAAATAGGCGCAGAAGCAGTACTCAGAATTAGCCAAAAGACACTGGCTGAACCACAGATTTCTTGAGGGAAGAAATAATAGATCGAGGTGAATCCAGATGCTAGGTGAGGGGTTATTTAACCCAGATTTCCTTTCCATTCTATACAAAAGTATTGAATTCTGCTTGAAGTTGAAGATGAGTTTTTATGTCTATAAAGAGCCTCACAAGACAAGGACACGAATTCCATTAGCCCCATGTGAAAATTATACATATGTTGAAGCTGCATTGGGAAAAAGTCTTGATTTATCCTTATTGGATCCCTTTTAAATGATATCTCTATTTTTCTTTTTTACTTCCTTTTCTGCTTTGATGATCTGCTCTTCGTAATCTAGTGCAGATGTACTCTTGGCGTTTATCCAGCTCCACCTTTCCTTCCATAAAAGTATTTTGCAAGGACACTAGTTTCTGTGGCTATTGGGAATAGAAGAGAAGGTTCTGGAAGTTTGGGCAGGAGGGCAAGAAGGCAGGTTCCAGCTGAAACACTCATGCGTGGAGGCTCCCTCTTGATATTCTTCTCCACCTTTGTAGAAGATGAACTTGCCCTGACTACTGCTTGCCATCCCTGGACTACTGTCCTCTAGGTGTCTGGAAGCTGGCTCTAGAGCCTGATGAAATGAATCTCCCTCCCCACATGGCTCAGAAGGTCTTCCTGAGCCCTAACATTCCTTCACTGGCTCCCCTACCCACACAAGGAGGTTTAAACTCCAAACTGGCACCCAGTTGACTCTCCCCTGACTAATGGCAGCCACTGTCCCTCCACACAGTCTCCCAGACACATCTGTGCTCTCCTGACTCTGCCTTTGCACCCAGGCCATCCCTTCTGCTGGAATGCCCTCTCCTCTGTGTTTTGTTAAGTTCCAGCTCAAGGATGCCCTCCCCTTGGAAGAGTTTCCTCCCTGACCATCCTAACTGAAAGTGCTGGCTCCTGTCCTGCATTCAGCACTTCCTGTCTGCATGGGATGACCACATAATTGATTACACTTAACGCTTTTGAGGGTGGAGGGGGATCCTACTGTGATACTGAGCTGCACCATCCAGCGTAAACCCAGACTGTCTCTTGGCCATCTTTCTCACATACCTGTTTCATCTACCCCCATTTTACTCTGTGTTCCTCAAGGTCAGAAGTCATGTCAGATGTTGCATAGTATTTGCACTCAGTCCAACATAGGTTCTTGTACAGAGAACACACTGATTCATGAAATAAATTGATGGGAGGAGGTGGACAGATGATGGATGGACAGACAAATGGATGGATGAGTGGGTGGGTAGGCAGATGGGTAGGTGTGCGGGCTCCCAAAGGACTCATTACCCTTTTCTCAGAGAGTTAAGCCAGTTACCTGAGGACTGCCTGCTTACAGAAAACCTTCCTCATTTATCCATTAAAAATAAAAACAAAAACTCTCCCTCTGTTTAAATTCTCCACATCAGCCTCGTCCTCCACCCCAGCCCCGCTGTTAAAAGTGTTTCTCGGCTGTCCTCTGTGGCCCCAGCTGGAGGGCAGACACACCCTGGCCTTCATTTCCATTTGGTTTACTGTGGATTACTCCAGGAGGCAAACAGTTTGCTTCCAGCAAAATGTCTTCCAATAAAGAAAGAAAAGATTCACCATCCCAGAAACAGCCAACTTGTTTGGAATAAACACTAATTGCACTTAAGTATGAATGGTATGGTCCAATCCCAGGAAATCGGGGACCTCGTTTTGCTTCTGGCACTATCTCCTCTCTGCTTTCGTTTCTTAAACACCAGTAACTTTCTCAATAGCAGGAATGCTAATCAGGTTTTTTTTTTTTGTATTTTTCTAAAGCATATTTTTTTTCTCCTCCTCCCCACCCGCATCCCCACCCCCGTTTCAGAAACGAGAAGGAATCCTCCAGTCTCGGCAAATCCAAGAGGAAATAACTGGTAACACAGAGTATGTCAACACCATTGTTGCCAGCGATTCTGTAATGGAACACAGATGTTTCTCCGAAATTCATCCATTTGCTGATATTTAGTTTTCATTTATTGGGATTGCAAGAGGGATTAGACTTCAGCCAATGATTATAGTTTAGCCTTTTCCATGCATTCAAAACATGCCTCTCAATGCTTAAGATACAAACTTGGGTGGGGAAGTGGGGAGAGGGAATTAGCAGTGATTGAAAAATTCTAATTTTGTGGCACTCCAGGAAAAAAGTGTGCCCAAAAAAGCCAACCAGCATGAAATCGTCATGCCATAAACATGGGGTTGAATTTAAAGTGTGAACCTTCAAAAGGACGTTTTTCTTCTTTTTCTGAATCTGATTTATTTGGTCATGTGCCATGACCCAGAAAGCCCTTTCCTGCCTCAGAGTGGTGGGCTGGTGTTTTGTGTTTTTCCATTTCTGTGAAGCAACTGGGATCTCAGAACATGTTAATAAGTTTGCCATGGGGCAGAAGTTTGTTCTTAGGTAGAGAAAGCAGGTCGCTGGGGTCTTGAGATCATGGGGCAGGCCTGAGCCCCAGCCACAGAGTACGTGTTCAGCATCCCCTGCTGCCCCAGCTTTCCTCTATGTTCCCTTGAACAAGAGCGAAGTGGAAAGAGCAGGGAGCTGTCAGCCAGCCTGACTTCAGAGGCCAAATCCAGGCTGTGCCACTTGCCCAGACCTTGGGTTTCTGTATCTCAGAACTGGGGAGTGTTTTCCTAACCAGAGAGGTGGTGAAGATTCACTGTGGTAACAGCGGGGCCCCTCCTCGGCCTTCAGGGCTGTCTCCCCCATTACAGCCGACCCATGCCTTCTAAGCCTTGCCCTGTCTCTAGGCACCTTGCTTCCCCAGTGGTGGCTGAGGGCGGTCCCAGGTGCTGCCTGTCTGGACCACACCATGCTTGTGTCTTCATTAGGCCCAGGGTCGGGCACAGATGGGCAGGAGCCCTTCCCAAGAGGCCCAGTGTCTGGCCCGCGAAGAACCCATTGGGCAGCTCCCACATCTCTCTGGGAGCCGGTCTTGGCAGCCAAGAGGGCAGCTGATACACAAGGCACACCAATCCCTGGCCTGGGTCCTGTGTGGGGTGGGAGGAAAGCTGCCCTGGCCCCGGCCCACCCAGCAGCCTCCCTTGACCCCCGCTTGACCCCCCCTCCCTTGACCTCCCTTGACCCAACATGAACTTGGGTTGTACAGAGTAATCATGCTCAGCTGCTTACCATGCTCCCTGTGGTTTCCCCCTGCCACCCTCCCCCACAGACACGAAGGTGGAGGTGAGCTCCAACAATGGCAGCACACAACAGTTTATGAGGCACTTTCACACTTGTTGACGCTCACAATACATACACAAAGCAATGCCTACACCTCCTAAGACCCCACATCCCAAAGATGGAGAAGCAGCTATCCTTGGTCTATCCAGCAGTTAACTCCAAGTTCACTGTTCTTTCCATTACACTACCCCCAAGTCATCATTTAATAGGTGATAGATGTACAGTTAGAAGAAATCAATAGGATAGGAACCAAAAACACATTGAGAACAAGCGTATCAAGCACTTACTATATACTAGGAATTATGCTAAAACCTTTCTACCTATTAAATCATGTAATACAACATCTACTGAGCTATTTACCATTACCATCCTTGTTTTATAGAGATAAGAGAGCTGGGGCCCAGAGAGGTTCCATAGCTTGCCCAAGGTCACACAGCAAGCAAGTGGCTCTGTGAGATGTAAATCTACGTCGTCTGTTCTAATGCTCATCCTGTTAGTGGTTTGCTGCTTCCCTGCTATGAGTATGGTTCCAATTCCTGCCCTCTTTGAAAAACCGATTTGGAGTCAATGGCAGGTGCAGTCTGGTGGGAATCACAGAATGAACAGGACAAAGACGAAGTTGATGTCCCCAGGCAGGTGCCCACAACAACCTGGGCAGTGCGATGGGTGGAAGTGTTGAAATCCCGAGTCAGACATTCCTTCCCAACTATAAGCAACAGTGGGATTTTACTTGAAGCAACAAATAGTCCTTCAAATATCACTCATACGAGGCTTTGTGCAAACACCAGCATATCTGTGTAGAGAGGGAAAAAAACAGGTGGTACTGGGGCAAAGGCTACTGACAATTGGAGACCTTGTGCAGAACAAAATGCCAAGGAAGGGACTTTGCAGGCTCTTCAGTGAAGGGCAGACAGAGAAGACTCACACTGTTTTCTTTCTCTTTCTCCTGCAGGGCTCTTTCCGGAAGGCATGGTGAGTTGCATAAGATTATCCTCTGGTGCTGGTGGCTGCCACGGGGGTCTAGTTAATTCTACAGCAGCTGGGAAGAACAGGCACTCAGCCTGCTTCCTGCGTGTGTGTCTGCACCAGCCTGGTGACGGGGCCACTTAGGAGGGAGGGTCTGCTTACTGGTGGGGGGAGAGGAAAACCAGCCACAGTGGCACAGTCTTCTTCATAAGCACCCGGACCGTGGACCCTGCCAGGCTCCGGAGGGGCCCTGGGCCTCGGCGGGGCAGGCATGTTCTAAGCGTGCTGTGGAAGTAGAGAGGTGCACGTACACACTCAGGACAGTCCACTCTCCCCCTCAGTCCAGCCTTCTAGAAGCCGTCTTGTCCCTCTTTCCTTATCACACGTCATACCCGCTCCCATTTCCCAGAACTTTGCGTTTGTTTATACAGTCTGTGAATGTTTGAGACCTCAGTCACCCCTCTGGCAGTCCCAGATTTACTCATCGGTGCAAGAGCAGGAAAAGGCAGGCCCTAGGACCACCAGACTTCCCATCCCCAGGCCCCTCCTGGACATTCTTCTCATTTTCTGCCTCCAAATTCTATGCATTATTTTACTCTGATTTCAGAGAGCCTGGGGGCTCCAGCAAGGAAAGCAGGGGGCATGGCTTTGCCTCTTTCTATGATCCCGTGTTTACTGTGGATAACGTGTGAGATACCCCAGTAATGCTAATAAACTCAGATCGGCAGACACTTCAAAGTTTACAGCACACAGGCACATACATTCTTTTCTTTCATCCTCATAACACGCCTGGGGGAGGTTTACCTTCAGATGGCATTTTACAGAAGCAGCAACTGAGGCACAAGGGTTGAAGTGACTAGGTCACTCAAGAGGAAGAGCACACATTCTGTCGTGGGGCTCCCAGGCTTCCCATCCAATCAGCTGTGCACGCTACCATGATGTTCGATGTGGCTGTCCTGGTTTGGAAAATTAGGGGGTGAAGTGATTTGGTATTTGGATAACTTTCTGCCTCCAAAAAACTTCGGAAACACTTTAGATCTGTGACTAAATCATGATGTAATGGATATAAATACTGAAGAGAAATGACCACTCGCAAGTCAGACTGCCTGCCAGGGCCCCTCAACCTAAGCCCTAGAGAGGGTTGACCTAGAAAGTTGGGGGGGTAAGGGAGAGAGAAACAAAAATCCTCTAAGCTGAGAATCAATCCTGAACCCCTGCCCCAAACCCAGCTTCCAGAGTTCCCAGTATTGTTTCATGCACTGAGGAATTCCTGCCTATAGCTGACGGTGTGGCCACCTTGGCTGGGCTTTCTCACCAGGAAGCAGGTCTTTTCTCCACTTTACATTTTTCTGTTTTTCCAGAACGTGATGCCTTTGACACCTTGTTTGACCATGCACCAGACAAACTCAATGTAGTGAAAAAGGTGAGCAAGAGGTGCCTGGGAAGGAGGGGAAGGAGATGCAGCCAAACATTAGACCCCACTCCAGTAGCTTGCAAGCTTCCTGAAACTGGTGTCCTCACCGGCTCTCTGCACTCGGGGCTTTCCCACCTGATGCACACTTTACAGTCTTGTTCCTACTGGATGCCTTATCTCCTCCCTTCTTCTCCCATCAGGATGACAGGGTCTCCTGGGGATTCTGAGGCTGTAAGCACCTTGTCTTCCCACCCACACTGTACCATGGGGTAACCAGGCCTCCTCCCTCAGACCTCCCTCCTCTCCAGACACAGGCACCTGCCCTAGATGGTCTAGAAGGAGGGATCCTATGAGGACATTTCTTCTCTGGCCCCTCTGCCCTGGGATAGGACACCTCACCTAGCATTTTGCCCTCTTGGGACTTCCTGCCCCTTTCACAGCCCTGAAACTGGCTATTTGAACCACACAGTGCACCACCAACACGGGAGCAGTCCTCTCCTGTGAACTCAAGGAGCTTTGCAGAAGAGCCTCATAGGCTGCTCATTCTCACTCTGCTCAGGAGCAATCCCTGGCTGGCACCCTTAGCTGGGCCTTGACCCACACTGTTATCACACTGGTCCTTGTCCTCACAGTGGAGTCACAGAGGTGCCTCCAGGGTCTGACAGTGGCAAGGGTCTCCATCTTCATGCCTGGCTTGTGCTTCTCTTTTAGACACTCATCACTTTTGTGAACAAGCATCTGAATAAACTGAACCTGGAGGTCACAGAACTGGAAACCCAGGTGGGTAACAAGCCCTAAGTGCAGCCATAGTTCTAAGGGCCCCATCCCTGCACCACCAAGATGGCTTTCCATACTGATCCTGAAGCTTTCCCAGGAGGGACGGGGATTTCTGTTCTGCTCAGAGGGGTGAACTGCATGAAATGTTGACTTTTTTCTAATTTTTTATTTTGAAAAGTTGCAAGAATATTCTCATGAATATCCATATACTCTTCACCTACATACACCATTTGTTAGCATTGTTAACTAAATGCTAACAGAGTTAGCAGAGTTTCTCTCCCTCCGCACCCCACCCCCAATGCTTCAGGATACATCTCTAAGAACAAGTATTCTCTTAAATAATCACATTGCAATTATCAGATTCAAGCAATTGGAACATCAGGATGTTGATCTATTTAGGTTGAACCACATAAAGTTGCTGATATTTGACTACTTTTGACAATATCATCTGAGTCAAAGAATGTAGTTGTCTTAATATTCTCAGGCTGCTTTTATTTTTTTTAATAATAAATTTATTTTTTATTGGTGTTCAATTTGCCAACATACAGAATAACACCCAGTGCTCATCCTGTCAAGTGCCCCCTTCAGTGCCCGTCACCCATTCAGGCTGCTTTTAATGGTCATTTCTCTTTAGTCTTTTTTTAATATAGAACAAATCCCCAGCCATCTTTTGCGTGACATTGATGTTTTTGAAGAGTACAGGCCATTAGGTGCATAGGATATCTCTTTTTTTTCCCCTCATGATTAGATTCAGATTATGCATTTTCAGGGACAGTTCCACTCCAGTAACACTGTGCTCTTCTCACACAGTGAGATCCTGTCCATTAGGCCGTACATTACTGGTGACAGTAACTGTAGTCACTTGGTTAGTCTCCACCAGCTTTCGCTACTGTAAAGCTTCCTCCACCCTTATAATTAATTATTATCAGGAGATACTTTAAGACCATATACTGTACCGTTTCCCAACCCCCTTTCATCTGTGATGAACTTTTTTTAAGACTTGAGAAAGAGAGTGAGTGAAAGAAAGCGTGTGCACACACGTAAGTGGGCGGTGGGGCAGAAGGAGAGAGAGAAGCAGACTCTCCCACTGAAAAGGGAGACCGATATGGGGCTCGATCTCAGGACCCTGGCATCATGACCTAAGTCGAAGGCAGACGCTTAACCAACTGAGCTACCCAGGTGCCCCTGAGATAAACCCAAGTATGGTTTTGAGGATGTGGGCACCTCGTGTTATGTTTAAGGCAATTCCCAGATCTGTCACTGAGCTCTGCCTGAGTGTCTTGTGTCTGCACTCTATAAAATGAGCTTTAGCTACTCTTTTGGAAAACAAGGAACCCTCTGGAAAAGTGATAAGCCCTTGAGAAGTCTAGAATGATTTCTGAAATTCCCACTTCAGTTTTCATGGGTAAGGTGTGTTAGGAGAGGGAGCGTCTGCCAGGGGTCTGTCGTGGATCAACCACCCAAGTCATCAGAGCCATCAGAAAGGGGTAGGACAATCTAGGTCAGTAGCTCTCAGAGTTTTCTGAGTTAACCCTGACCCTAACCCAAGGTCCTCCCCTGAGTAGACAGATTGGATTCTTTTATTCTCAGTCCAGCCACCACTAAAGAGAGGCCCAGAAGTTAACTCACTCCTTGGGAGGGCCTTGATTCTGACACAGATGCTGGGGTCTGTTCTCCTACTATCTGCCCTGGTATAGCCTGGGATGAGTCAGGCTTGGGCCCTCCCCCACTGGAATTGAAGGCCAGCTGGATGGAAGCTGCTCCTAGGTCAAGTCCAAGACCAGCCAGTACATCCATCATAAAGGCTGAGTCACAAGCTGGTCACCCAGCAGAGCTCAGACTGGGTCCAGCCTACATTCCAGGCAAATCTGTCTAGTTTTAAGTTTCTTGAGATGATTCTAAGAACATTGACCTCTTGAGAGCTCCTTAGCACCTGGGGCTTATGCCCACAAAGATGTGGGGGGGCTCCACCTCCTTTAAGAAGTTCTCTAGGGACGCCTGGGTGGCTCAGTGATTGAGCATCTGCCTTTGGCTCAGGGCGAGATCCCAGGGTCCTGGGATTGAGTCCCACATCAGGTTCCCCACGGGGAGCCTGCTTCTCCCTCTGCCTCTGTCTCTGCCTTTCTCTGTGTTTCTCATGAATAAATAAATAAAATATTTTTAAAAATAAATAAATAAAAGGTTCTCTAATTTGAGGTATGCATCTGACCTCTAGGTCTTTGTTCTCCATCCATGGAACACCTACTCAACCCAAACGTCCCCCATCCCACAGGCCCTCACTGCCTTCACAAAGCCCAGTACACATTCTCCTTGTCCTCCTGTCAGCAGAACACCTGCACCTCCCACTTAACCCAGGAGTCTACTGTTCCTCAGACCAGGTTCCCAACTGTCCTTGATGGAAGCCACCAGGCTCTAAGCCTCTGGCTGTGGCGCTCAGCACACGGTTGTTCTTTGTCAGCAAGAGCCAGCAAGTCATATCCTGACTGGTTTGCCGTCCTCCCAGATAGTAATCGCAATCGTTCACATTTAGTAAGTGCGGCCTACATGCCAGACAGTGTTGTAGGCACTCTACATACATTAATCGGTTTATCCTCAGATAACCCCATAGAGTAGGTACTGTACCATCATCATCATCACCCCACTTCATGGATGAGAAAAATGAGGCACAGAGAATTTGTGTAACTTCCTCAAGTCACACAGCTAATAAGCAGGACAGCCGGAGGCCTAGCTGCAGAGCCCACGTTTGCAACAGCCACGCTGCTGCCTCCCAAACAGCAATACAGTGAGAGGTGAGGAAGAAGAATGCCCAGGCCCGTAGGACACTAGACTTCTCTCTCCGTTCATGAAACAGAAGTCACCCTGGCGTGGGCCTTGGATCCCCTCTCCCTCCTCCCTCGCACCCTCTCCCCCGCCAGCTACTCTTGCTCCTCCCTCGGGCCTCCAGGCAGTGCCACCTCCAGAAGCCTTCCCTATTGTCCTCAGTGGGAATAGGGGGCCTCTGTCAATGTCACACAGGCCAACGTGCTTCTGTCCATCAGAGTGGCCGCTGCCTTTCCTCCACATCCGTCTCCCTGCTAGACCTGAGCTCCTCAAGGGCAAAGGCCGCACCTGACCTATCTCTGTGGTCCCCTTGCCGGGTCAGGGCTGGGCGCAGGGTCAGCGTGCAGTACACACTGGATCAGCCCAAACCAGGACATGGGCTGCGGCTCCTGTGCTGGGCCAGCCGGATGCGGGGGGGCGGGGGAGGGCGGGTACCTGCTTGCAAAGCAGAGCTTCCTGCCCGAGGCCACCGCCCCTCACCACCTGCCAGCAGCCCGCCCGGGTGGGGGGGGGCAGCCTTCCAGGAGCTGACATGGCAACTGATGAGCCCCAGGGTAGGGCTTGCCTGGGGGGCTCTAGGGCCCAGCGCCTTCACCTGCCTTGTCCCTCCAGTTTGCAGATGGGGTGTACCTGGTGCTGCTCATGGGGCTCCTGGAGGGCTACTTCGTGCCCCTGCACAGCTTCTTCCTGACCCCGGACAGCTTTGAACAGAAGGTAAGGGGAGGGGACATTACGGGAGGCCCCAGGCCGCATGGCCCACCGTTGTCATGGCCCACCGTCATCCGCCCACACCCTGCTGGGGCCGTGCAGGGAAAAGGCAGTGGCTTCCCGTCTGCCCAGAGCCTTGGGTTCTGACCAACAGCTGAGCTGGGCTCTGCAGACCCCCGAGCACCCTCAACGGCTCTCCCTTCCCTTGCTGTCTGGCCCGGGCGCCCTAGCTCCTGCGGGGCGCACAGCCCAGCCTCCTCTCCCTGCCCCCAGACCTGACGGGCAAGGTGGCCACAAGTCTGGCCAGTCCGGAGGCTCACGCTCAGCTGGTTCCGATGTGGCTCCCGGACTGCCACCGCCTGCCCGCCAGACAAGGGACATTTGGTCCAAAGCAGAAACCACTCTGCCTCTTGAACACGTCTTGTCATCTGATCCTATCTCAAAGTTTAAAGTCCTGGCAGTTGACACGGGAACACAGTAGGACAGGAGGATGATATTGAACTGCTCCGGGGACTTTTCACCGACAGCCAGCTGGGCCCGGCCAGCTCCACACGGCCTGCGCATCTTGGTAGCTTCTTTTCTCCTCCAAATTCAGGCCTCGTTTTTACTCGGCCTCTGCCCTTCTGGCTGTCGTGTCGACTCCTTCACTTCCCAGGGTCCAGGAGTCCGTGCACCATGACCCAGGCACTGCCTTTCTCTTTCCAGGTCTTGAATGTCTCCTTCGCCTTCGAGCTCATGCAAGACGGGGGATTGGAAAAGCCAAAACCACGGCCAGAAGGTACTTTGCTCTTCCCTGGGTTTATGACAAGACTCAGAAACCCTTCCCCTGCACGGGTCTTTAGGGCACAGGGCAAGCCTCATGTTTGACATCAGGGGAAGGGTTTCTTCTCTGAAATCGTCTTTGCCATTTGTAGGCGAAGGTGGGAAGGAGCATACTGCTCAGTCCTGGAGGTCCTTTGTGAACTACAAATAAAGATCCCATGCACAGGATTGCAGAGGAGGGCCGAGCCAAGGTGCCACAGGAACTGCCCTGTGCCTAATTTCCAGGTTCTTCTGTCCCTGGACAGGATGCTGACTTGTCAAATAACTGCATCCTGGCCAGGCAGGGGCGGTCCAGGGGTCCCCACCGGCAGCTCTGCTCTGAACATATTTGTCTTTCCTATTCTTTGCTCACTCCAACTCTGCCCGAAGAGGAGGCCTGATTTGTTGGGTTCATACTGCAAATGTAAGGCTGAATAAAAATGCAGAAGGACCAGACTGCTCAAGCAGCCCTTCCCTGCTCACACTTGGAGCTGTGTGCATTTGTGCATATGGGAGGCACATCTCTCCCGGGAGTCTTCTTGGTACGGACATTTATTGACTTACCAACTGAAATATTCCATTTTATCAGCACTGGTGAGTCAACACTGTGTTGCAGATAATTTTCTGTTTTCCATTCGTGGGCCTTTTTGCTTGCACTTTCCTAATTGTTTAAAGGAAAACGGACAAGTAGGGATTGGGTGTGTTCCCTCCCCATTGCTGTGCCTGTTCCTCCACCCATACCTCCACATCAGGAGGGGGGTGCGTGCTGTCTAGGGGCACAAGACCCCGTAGATGGTGATATGCCAAGAGGGTGGGCTGTTCCTGACCTCAACGCACTTGCAGCCCTCAGGGGAGAGAAAAGATATACCTGAGTAGACACAACAGAATGACAACTGCCATGAAAGAGGTGCAGCTAAGACAGCGAGATGTGATATCACATCCATCTGGGTAGAGACGGTTTGGTGGAGATGGTGCAGCGGGGCTCAGCCGGGAAGAGTAGATAGGGCTTTTATATCTGGAGATGGGGACAGAGGCAGCAGCACCCCAGATAGGAGGACAGCATAAGCAAAAGTCCTGCCTGGAGAATGGGGAGAGGTTCTGTTTGTGAGACAGCAGAGCCTGTAGCTTAGCTCCTGACAGCCCTGGATCTGGGCCCCACCCTAACAGCTGTGTGGCCCTGGGCAACTTACCTACCATCTCTGAGCCTCCTTTTCAGGTCTGTACATATGGAACTACTAGAGACATGCACCTGGCAGGATGCAATGGGATGATGTCTGATGCAGAGCACCTGGCACCTGATAATGAATGTAAATAGTTAACCTATTGGGCTGGGATAGTAAGAGTACGAATTGAATAATGGTTGGTGAGGCTGAAGCGAGCTGGTTTAGGTCCTAAAGGGACTTGATGCCAAGGCAGAAAGTATAGACCTTATTCTGTAGGCAGTGGGAGACATGGGAGTTTTTTTTTTTCTTATGTTTTTATTTATTTGAGAGAGAGAGAGCACGCGTGCATGAGCAGGGGGTAGAAGTTGGGGAGAGGGAGAAACAGGTTCCCCGCTGAGCAGGGAGCTTGACGAAGGGCTCCATCCCAGGGCCCTGGGATCATGACCTGAGCTGAAGGCAGACGCTTAACCAACTGAGCCACGCAGGCACCCGACATGGAAGGTTCTTAAGCAGCCCAATGATGTGATCAGAGCTCTGTTCCAGAGAGATCATTTGCAAGGCAGTGTGAAGAACAGATATTTAGCAGCGGGGCACCATCAGCGGCGTTGGGGAACCCAGGAAGAAAAGCCAGCTTGGCAGGGGACATACGGATGTCAGCCTTGGAAACCTAAGGCATTGACCAAGCAGAACCGGAGTTCGCGGAAAAGATCAGGGCTGGGGTTATGTAATTGGAAGCCTCCCGCTTAGTGGAAGCCCAACAACAGGAGAGCATGCAGGGAAGAGTAAAGGGTGAAGGACAGTATCTTGTGGGCCTGCCTTTACTTCAAGCCGGAGGGGAAAGCAGGATAACCAGAGAGAAGGGGTGGACTGTGCAGATACGGGCTGGCTCCCCGGGTCGGGCCTCGTCACAGACCTTGCTACCTCAGCTCTGGCCAACAAGAGCCAATCCTTTATTCTGTCACCTAGGCGCCTGGTCACTGCCAAGGCTGCCATCGCCGGAGGGCCCCTAGCAAGGTTGGTGTCCCTGTAGGGGCCCTCTCGGGCCAAGGTCACTCTGGCCATCCTAATGCCCTGTGGCTGGATGATGAGCACCCCGCTTCAGAGTAAGAGACCGCAGGAGAGGTCTGGCCAGCGTTTCTGTTTCCGTGTTCCTGAACCATTTAATAGGAAACTTCCTGGTCATGAATCAGAAGTACTCCCCCGCTACGTCCATTGTCAGGCATTCATTTCCCTCAGAACAGAGAGTTTTCCCAGTATCAATTAACCGATAGGGATATTTCAGCATTTAGAGGACATTTCTTGTACAATTAACTGACTGAACTGCTTAATATGAAACTTCCTGACCCATGCAATGGAAAAACACATCTGTTTTATTTGTTCTTACGCTGGGCATCATGCCCATGCTGAAAATTTCCAGTGCGTAAAGAATTGAAATGGCATTTTGTGAAGTTGTACTTGGGGAGAGGTGTATACCTCAGCATTCCCTCTGCCCCCGTGCCTCTACCTGGAAAGTGAGGTTCGGTAGTAAATGCTGCAGACTTTACAGAAGGTGCCAATGTGGGTAGTTCTTTGAGGGTGTTTCAAATCAAATTGGTTGTGGTGGAGGCATTTTATTTTTCATGGCAAATGTTTTTAGGGTCAGGAAAGTGCATTCTCTGCCGTGGTGTTTGACATTCAAAGTTCCGTCGCACCTTGAAATCTCCTGGGAACTGGGTGTGCATCCCAGATGACTTTTAGTGCCCAGGCTTCAATAACTTCTCGTAGCCCAAGCATTAGCACCAAGCTCATGGCCAATGAAGCAGTTGAAATATTGGCATAAAGCTGGTGGCTTTTTATTTAGGACATCATACCTCCTGTCTTCCATTGCACACACCTACCCTGTTATTATTCAAGTAGACTCTTCGCTGGATATGGTCAAGACTCTGGCATTATAGCCAAGTGGGGACTCAGAAGATAACCTAGTTCTTGCCAGGAATGAAGCCTGTAGGTCAGCCAGCAGGCTGATGGGATATCTACAATTTAAAGAGTCGAAAAGTTGGGGCCAGACTTCAAGCAATGCTAAAAAAAATCCAGACAGGTGACAGCCGCTGAGGTCCAAGTGATCGATTCATTCTGGAAAGGACTTGGGTAGTAGCTGGAAATACAGAAAATAGCTCCATTCCTCTTCCCCTTCCCTGAGGAGAGACTGTGCAGACCAGATAGTGGCACAAATTTAAACTTGACGATATCAAGTGTTAGCAAGGACGTGGAGCAACAGAAACGGCTGGTATGAATAGAAATAGAACCACTGTTGAACAATAGCTTGTCTTTATGTAATACGGTTGAAGATTTGTGGTTCCTTATATGGTAGGCAGACTGATGGCCCCCAAAATGCTCACACCCTAATCCCCCAGGACCTGATCATATGCTACCTTATATGGCAAAAGGGACTCTGCAGATGTGATTGATGATCTTGGAGCATCTGAATAGTTCCAGAATAATCACAAGGGAAACAGAAGGCTCTGCGTCAGCCTGATGCAGCATAAGAAAGACTCAAACAGCCATTGCTGGCTTTGCGGGTAGAAGGGGTTACAAGCCAAAGAATGCAGGCTTCTGGAAGCTAGCCCCTAGAAGCTAGAAAAAGCAAGAAAACTGATGTCACAGGAGTCTCCAGGAGATATTGCAGCCCTGCAGATACCTTGATTTTATCCTAGTGCAGCCTATTTTGGGACTGTGACCTTTAGAATTGTAAGATAACATGTTGGGGTTCGTTTGTAGTCACCAAACCTGTGATAATTTGTTAACAGCAACAATAGGAAACTAATACACCACCTGACACAGTAACCCCACTCCTAGGTAGGCATGTCTGTACACCAGGAAACTAGGCCCAGAATATCCACAATAGCCTAATTATAGATCATTATAGTTCTATCTCAATAAAGCCAATCACACCTCAGAATGGTCTACAAAAATGAACAGCTCACACCACCCAGATGAATCCTATAAACGTAAGAAAAAAATCGCAAAAGACGACATGTAGCACAATTCCATTGACATAAAGCATGAAAACAGGCAGAGCTAAACTCTGCTATTTAATGGTACATACATTGCTGGTGGAATTATGAAGGAGGAGGAGGAAATAGTCACCATAAAAGTCTAGATAGCCGTTATCTTTGCCGGGTGAGAGAGGTTTGTGACCGTATTAACAATGTTTTGCTTCTGTCGTGGGTGGTGGGGGCACTCTTTCAAGCATTTAAAACTGCACATATATGTTACATGAACTTTTCTGGATGTTTGTCACCTTTACATTTTTTAAAAAAATATGTACAGAAAATAGCAAGATCACCAGATAGGGTAGCAGGCCAACACCAACATGACCCATCTGCAGAGCATGGGGCCTATCCCAGTGGGGAACGGGGAGCAGAAAGGTAAGGGAGGCAGAGACTGAGGATCCACTAGATCCATCAGGATGGGGCTGGAGGCTGGATTCACCCCACTCGAGTAGAGTAGCCGGCCTGTGCCCAAATTATTCCACCCCCCACCACCTGGTGGCACTGAGCTACCAGGTGTCTTCTCACCTTGGTCAAGAGATTTGGGGACCCAGTGGGGAAGCTCAGAGAAGGGGCCTCAGCAACTGCCCCAGACTGGGATGAGGGACACTGCTGGCACAAACAGGGCCATGGAGGGCACGACCATACAGAGCCCTGTCCCTCTGGGTAAAGATGGAGTTGCCACTGTGAAGAGAGCCCCCCTTCCCTTCCTTTGACTTCAGCATCTTTTAGAGGACCATGAACCCATTGTGGATGGTCATCTAAGAAAAGTCACTAATGCCACCAGGCGAGAGGAGCACACATTGAGCCTTTTCCCCTTGGCCAGAGGCTGTTTTCTCCCTGGAGTAGCCTTGGGTCTGATTTCTGTGTCCCCTGGCGGCAGCCAGCCAGCCAGGCTCTGCTCTGGTTGTTTCTAACCAGGAGCCCCACCGACCAGACTGCTCCCGGGGAGAGGCCCTGGGCCAGCACGCAGAGGCCATCAGAGCAGTACTGAGGTACTGATCACACAGTTTATTAGGCCAGGGCTCTCCAGAGCCTCTGTTTATATAGCATGGAGTCACAGTTCATTCCCAGGAATCCAGAGCCCCTCTCCTGGCTGACACAGCCCATCCACTGCTGGGAACTGTGTGGCAGTTGGCTTCCTTGATGAGAACAGACAATACACAGTGTCCCTGACTGTATTCACCCCCTACCCCTTCAACCTGGCAGTGATGGCCTATAGGATTAAGGGACTCAGGTTTCTTAGGGAGCAGGGCCTAGTCTCTATGAAAGGCTCCCCCTGGAGTTGTGCAGTACACAGGCTGCACAGCTGTACACAACAGCTCTGTTAACAGGCAAAGACGGCAAAGGGGAAGGGAACTACCATTTAGGGAGCCCTTCATGTGTTCTGGATTTTTTTCATAAAACCCAATTTTATCAGTGAGGAAACCGATTCAGACAAGTTAAATGACTTTAACTGGGTTACACAACTATCATGAAGATGGGCTTCAAGCCCTAGCGGGCCTTAAAATTAAATCATCAGCTTGAGACCTTCTCCCATAGTGAACATTTTCCTTCTCCAGAAACCTCAGAACTCACCTGTCCTTAAAAGGGGAAAACAAGTCCTCCTGCCTCCATCCCTGTCTGTCCTCCATGAGCATGCCCTACCCCAAGTGCCCCCTTGGTGGCCAGGCCCACTGCCTCCATTGCCTGTCTGCCCATGTTGTGAGTAATACCTCCCCCTGCACCTGGCTCTGCTCCCTCCCTGAGTCCCCAGTTGGAGCCATGTGCCCGGGAGCTCTTTCCAGTCTTACCCACTTGGGAGCACGTAGCCCTATTGGCTATCTTCTCTTCCATGAATTTCCTTCCTTGGCTCACGTGACCCTGGGCAATCATTTATTCATCTGTCTGTTCATACCCTTTGAGGTCTGTGCATGCCAGGTACTAGGCCAGGTGCTGGAGCGTGCAAGACTGCCTGTCTGTGATCAAGGCACACACAGTCCAGGGAAGAGGCAGACCGGATCAAATGAGCACACAAATGACTGATTTAGGACCGGAATGAGTGCCTTGAAGGGGAGCATGGGTGCTTTGAGACCCTAAAGCAAGGTACCCTCACCCAGGCCAGGTGTCAGGAAGGCTTCCCTATGGTGATGGTACTTTGAGCTGAGGTCTGCAGAAAGATGAGGAGTCAACTATCCGGGGAAGGTAATCTAGGTACACAGCATGTACAGAGGCCAAGATGATGGAGAGGTGCAGCCATTCCCAGGGAGTAAAAGGAAGTCCACGTGACCTATGCAGAGTGAACGAGGGGAAGTGTGGCCTGAAGTGAGACTGGGAAGGTGGGCCGGGTTCACATCATCCCTTGCCGAGTCACGATTTAGGACCCTAGCTTAAGTGAAATGGTTGCATACATAGTCCATACAAGTTGTGAGCTGTACAACATCAAGGGGCATCATTTACGTTGCACCTATGGTAACGATGCCCTGGAAATATGAACAACACACCCTGAAGTTGTACAGTGTACATCCTGCACAACCATACCCAGAGACTGAACAGTCTACCTACAGTGGGTCACATAGATTAGAGAGGGCAGGAGGCTTTAAGGAGCCCAGTCAGGAACATGTGGCAGTGGTCCCAGCACCACCCTACCACCCCCATCATGCTCACTCCCTTGCTGAGCTCCTCTGTCCGTCTCTCCTTTTCAATTCCTTCTCTGACTTCTTAATGCTTGACTTGAGTGGAACTTAAGAACCACTCAACAGCAAGCAGTCAGAGAAAAGCAGGAATCAGCCCACAGGGCATAGGCCTCCACCTGGCAGAGGGTGCCTTGGATGGGCAGGGTGGAGTAGCCGGAGAGGGCCTTATGTCAGTAGAGGCCCGATATGTGCCTGAATCCAACTGACATGGGGGCAGAAAGGGAAGCTGAGCTCCAGGCCTCCCGAGTGCTCCCAGGAAGGCCGTCAGCACGTCCATCAGCGGGAGAGCTTGGAGCAGGGTCTGAGCCCAGCTGGGATGAGATCGAGAGGGGGTCGCAGGAGCTCTGGACCCTAGGGCCTGAGCGTGCTGGCTGTGACAGCCGCAGCTGTGAGGGTCCCCAGGCTAAGACCTGCGAGCCACAACCCACTGGCCAGGAGCCACTGGCCTCCTGCTTTGCCTGCTCTCCAAGAGTCCCTGTTCCTATTGACCCAGGCGTGGCTAGAACTCGGATGTCTTTCCCAATCCCTTCCTTCCCGGCTTTGAATCCCAGAGCACTTTTTATTTCCTCTTCCATCATTTATTTCATCTGACCTTCTACACAGTCAGGTTTTTAAAGATCAGTCTTAACTATGCAAAACACCACATATACAGAGAAGTCCATAAGACATAAACGTGCAGGTCCAGGAAATAATATCCCACAAGCCACCATGTTCCCACTACCCAGCTCCCAGGTGCTCCTTCCAGTCACAGAATCCTCAGCCTTTTCCCTAAATGTTACCACTGTCCCAACTTTCAGTCATTGAGCTCTTGCCTTTTTTTTTTTTTTTTTGTTTGGTTTTTTTTTTTTTTTTTTTTGCTTTTCCCAATTTTTTACCTAAATGTGCACTCCTAAATAGTAGGGAGAATTCTTTGTGTCCACTCTACTCTGGTTTTTCAGAGGACAGCTCTCCAAGGGAGTGAGTGCAGGCCAGGGGTGGAGGGGACATGAGCAGGGAAGGGGCCTCGCAGGGCGGAGGAGCTTCCGAGGCCTCGAGGGGCAAGCAGAGAATGAAGGAGACCAGTAAATAGAAGGGAAGGAGGGAGGAGATGGTTGTATAAAAGTGTGGGAACCCATGCCAGAGCTTTCCTGAAAACACAAACTCCCAGCCTCAGCTGCCTTCTCCACCCTCCAGTGGAAGCTGTATGTCCCCCGATGGCACCTGCTTACCGAGTACTGTCTGCCCGGTGGGCTTCTGTGCCCCCAGCCCTCCACAAGACTCCTGGCTGGCTCCTCCTGATGGAGGAAGCTGAAGGCAAAGGAGCCCCAGGGATAAGCAACACTCAGGAAATGGGGCAGGGGCCCCTCACCCGAGATGATTCCAGAGCAAAGCCCGCATGCTCCAGGGTCTGCTTCATTTCCACGAGAGGCGAGGCCCCCTCGCCCAGCACCTCTGCCCCTTGCCACCCCTGCTCCAGATTCTCGCTGTACACACCGCCCATCTTTCACCACCCCCCTGCCCCTGGCTGTCTCGTGGGGGTGCTTTTCTCTCCCAGCCAGACTGGGAGCTCTTCAGGAGCAGCAGGTGATATCCGGGGGGGGGGGGGGGTGAGGCGGCAGGACGTCCACCACAGGACCACGCTGGGCACAGGAGGTGGGTGGTGGAAGGAAGGGGACGAGGACACCTGCCGTGGGCTCTGTGGCCCCACTGATGCAATGTGTGTTTTTGTTTTCCACTCAGACATTGTCAACTGTGACCTGAAATCCACACTGCGAGTGTTGTACAACCTGTTCACCAAGTACCGGAACGTGGAGTGAGGGGCACACCGGCCTGCTCCCCAACCGCCTGAGCCTGCTAGTTCCTGCGTCCAGCTCTGTGCTCTCCCACCAGCCCAGCTACCACCCAGGATAGCAGGCCTGAAGTTAGGAAGGAAGGATCCGTAACTCAGTGGGCCTGCTCACACCTCCCAGGCCCTGGGGACTGACTGGCCATTGTGCCCATCCTGGTGCCAGGTCCAGATTTCCTCAGTGTGATTTGGGAGCCAGTTTAGGCCCAAGAGACTCCCCTCAGAAGATGAAAATAAAGGTAATGGTCCCCATTTAATGGTTGTAAACTATGTGCCGGGCACCACGCTAAGTGCTCCGACGTAGTCATGATTCCCACTGAAGTAAGTATCATATATAATCCCCTTTTACAGATAAGGAAACTGAGGCTCAGAGAGGTTCAGTGACTCGCCAGAGGCTGGCATCTGTTTTTCTTCTTCGAACTTGTTTGCTAATAACTAGCCCATCACAGTACACTCTGCACATTCTATGGTTGGGGGGTGGGGTGTGCACCTGCACTCTCCGAGATGGAAAAGCCACCCCCCCCCACCTCACCACAAGGCGGGCTGTGTCAGGGCTTAGTGATTCACACTGACATCAGCTAATCCAATTTAACTCAATTAATTGTGTGTGTGGCAGGAGTCATGTCCCTCAACTACTTTGTACAAATGAAAATTACTCTTAATTCCTTCAGATTTGTAATAACCCCACACTCTGGTTTCAGGGTGACATTTGGGAAGAATTCTGTTTAAAATTAATGGAGTGGCACATTCTGCAGCCTTTTTGCTTGATTGCATGTAATGGAAGTGCCCTATATTTTCCTGCAAAATAAGGACTCAATTCATTATCGTTAGGCAAATGTACAATATACTCAGGCACCAGAGAGCTGGGCGCAGGCCCATGTGAGCATGGCTTAGGAAGTAGGGCTCTTCAACAGGGACCCTTGAACTTTAAAGAAAGGAACTCCTTTTTGCCTTCTAATTGATCATTTAGACCATTTCTGGCTAAGTCTGCCCACATGCAATTACTGGCTAATTCAGGCGAGGAAAAATGTAAGTCATTTAGACCCAAGCCGAGCAGTCTCCTTGCGTGGGATTACTCGTGGGGTTTGTGGTTACTTGTATCTCCTCTCCATGAACCCAACTTTGAAATACGGGGCTCTACTTGTCCCGGGCTGCTGGGTTCTGTGGGAATAGTAAAGGGGTTGAAGTGGAAATGACCAGAAGGGCAGGAAGCACGGGGAAGCACTTTTGCACTTGACCCCAGACAGAGGGATAGTACTGAACATCTGCCCTTAAATGGACCAAGGCCATGGGGTAAATAACTTGTTTTGATGTTACATCTTCAATATAGAATTTTCCTAAACACGTCAGATGGACACCAGCCTGTATACCCACCCCAGGTCTGTGCTGCTTTGTCACTACTTTCAGCTCATTGCCCAAAACCCACCTCTGGTTTGAGGAATTTTGATCTCTGTCACCACCGCCACCACCCCCTACCACCAGCTAGTCCTCCCATATTGTCCAAAACATTTCCTTCCAGCTTCCAAACATTTCCTGCTCTCTATCTATTGCAGTAACTCAGAACCCATGAGATTTAGACGCACCACCAATTTCTGCGGATATTTTGCTCTAAGAAATCAATTGTTACTCAGCATAATGAGCTTTTAAGGTATACGGACAATGCACTCTCGTGCCAATTTATATAGAAGGATTCTTTTTTTTTCTTTTTTACGTGATTGACGAAATGTTACGTTTTTCATTAGGAAACACTAAATCGTGTAATATTTCTGTTTGTGCTCATTTAAATTCCTGACGGCAAATCAAGATAAACCATTGCTTTGTCTCCTTGAGCAGCCTGAAAGCAGGATGAAATAAGAGGGATGCATTCATTTAAACATGCTTTGCTGTACGAATTCTGTCTCCTTTGTCGTCCTTTTTTCTTTACGTTCAAGCTGCAAATGTACAAAGTGCAAGTGGCCTCAATAAGAGCCCCCCTCTCTGTATTTTGCATTTACATGGTCTGGAAACACATCAGAACACTGGGAAGGTTTTAAACAACAGATCTTGAGACAGAGGTCTCTGCCTCCAGAAACCTAGGGCCTCAGGTCTGTCATCTCCCCTCATCTGGAGGTCTTCCTTTAGATTCTAGAATCTCCTGCTTAATACACAATGGTGGTTTTGAAGGTGGAGAAAGACATCAGGACAATAAATAAACCAAACTTCACCCTCCGCTCTTTAAAACAAACAAAAAAAAAAAAAACAGGAATCAAGTCTCTGTGGGCTTACTGGGGTTTTGTGTTGTTATTATGCCTTTTCTCTTGTAAATTCATTGATATTTTTAAATAGTTCATATATAAATGGTACAAAATTCAAAAAGCATGATAGGTATATCTAGTAAAAAACCTAAATCTGCCTCCTTCCCCTCCCCCAGCAGCCGGTAACCCTCCCCAGAGGCAAATATTTTTATGCATTTTGCATATTCCAGAGATTCTCAGGCCATATAAAGCATCAACACACTTAGAAAATCTATCTTTGTTTTTGTTTTTTTTTTTACATAAATAGCGTATCATATATACTGTCAGGCACAATGACTTTTTTCGCTTAATACCATATCTTGGAGATTTACACTGGACATTAAAACTTTTTCAAGTGAGACTATGAATGCTTTATAAATCCAAATGCATATCTCTGGTCTGCTTGGGCTAGGAAATGAAAGCCCTCCCTGGGAAGGAGGGAATGCTGCCTAGACTGGGATTTCAAAAGTTGAAACTGAGATCCAGTGGGTTGGGGGGTAGGGGGTATGTTACCAGAGACAGACTCATGCAGCCTGTACTGAATTTTTTTTAATTTTTATTTTTATTTATTTATGATAGTCACAGAGAGAGAGAGAGAGAGAGAGAGAGAGAGAGAGAGAGGCAGAGACAGAAGCAGGCTCCAGAAAAAAAAAAAAAAAAAGAAGCAGGCTCCAGGCACCGGGAGCCCGACGTGGGACTCGATCCCGGGTCTCCAGGATCACGCTCTGGGCCAAAGGCAGGCGCCAAACCGCTGCGCCACCCAGGAATCCCCTGAATTTTTTTTTTGAAAGGCCTCCTTCATATTATGACAAATGTGTATAATTTAAGTTTTCATTTGTACATATTACTATGGCTGCTAATGTGTAATCGGCTAAGTAGTAATGGTTACTAAATAATGTGTGGATTCCGCTGCAAGCCCAGCAATGCTCATTTATTCTACCAGAAAACTCCCATTCCCCATGTGCAGGCCCACAGTTGACATTCCCCAAATCTGGGAGAAGACTCTCTATCAGCACATTATCAGTGGTCCCTTGAGTTGGTTGCAACTTGCAATGGCTACATTCAGTACTTTCTAATTACGAATTACTGTTAGCTTAGCTTTATCATTATCAGTTTATTTTGTTGTGGGTTGCTTGGTTAACCCTACATAGTATACTGGAGCTTATTTGCATCAAAAGTATTCTGGAACTGTAATTTTCCAATAACCAGACTCTTAAGACATGTATACACTGTGGTTCAAATATGAATTGTCCATCCTCCAGTGCTAAAGCAAATGTATACATAATCCACTTCCCCCAAATTATCACTAATTTATTTTTCCACTGGAAAATGAGACTAGATGGAGTCGGTAGGTCAAGCGGTTTTGTCCTACCTAAGTAGGGGCTGATCAAAAATAATTTGAGACCCATCGCATCTAAGGCAGCTCCACCTCAGGAACCCTACGTACATAAAACATCCTAGCTATTCAAAAGGGATATGTCCTGAAACCTTCACCACTGCTAATACGGCGTGCAATCTCTGCCCCCACCCCAACATTCTCTTAGGTCTATTGGAAAATTCAAGAATACTAAGAATAGGAGGACTGCATTGAAATCAAATGCTGTGTAGGAGAAAGACTCACTTGGCCACTAAGGGACCAATATCCACCCACCAGCTTCCCAACATCTGCAGATTCAAGTCTCCGCAAAAGACCAGTTAGTATGTGGGAGTTGCTCACTGTGACAATTACAGAGATCGTATCTGCAAACACCAAGCTGTATCTGCAAATACCCAATTTTGACTGCTTTCTCTTCTCTTTTGCCTGAAGAATATAGACCCAGACTAGCTCCAAAATGTGCTCATGCTCCCTTCTTTACTAGAGTAATGAGTGCACTTGTGCATACGTGCACAACCATGAGGCATCCATGAGCAACCCCCACACCAAGCCTGACAGTCCTGAGTGTCAGACTTCCCAAGTCAGAAGCCACCAGTGAAACAAGTCTTAAAGTACATTTGCAGGATGTTAATAGATGTTAAGTGGAGGGGAAAAAAATGTCACATTCGAATAAGTTTGGGAAACATGAAGCTAAAGAAAATTAAACTTGCTTCCTACAGCTTTGGTTTAGTTTTTGCTTTTTGTGTCCTAACTGGGAGTGCATCTCAGAGTATCCTGCACTGGTGTCTATTATGACCCTCTAGAGACAGACTAGGGCACGTCCAGATTGCATCTGACCACGGGACCTATTTGCATGCCTGAGAAATTTGCAGGTGAGTGCTCTGTGGAACTCATCAGTTCATTGAGCCAGTTGACCAGATAGCCAACAAGTATGTGCTGAGCATCTGTGACGTCTTAGGTGTGCTGTGTCGGGTGTCAACGGAGGCTCACTTGCAGAGCTCACTTGGGGAGATGCACAAAAAGTCATCACAAATCAGTGGTACCTACAAATTGTGTTGGCCACTGAGGACAAATACAAAAAGCTGTGAAAGAGGTCTCATTTAGGTTTTGAGGTCAAGAGAGGTCTCTGGCAACATGACGTTTTCAAGGGCTTGACGGTCAAGGGAATGGCACAGCTGAGGACACCAAGCCGGGTGAAGACTTGGCTCCCTGGAGGAAACTGCAGAAAGCCGGGACAGCTAGAGTACAAGGAGGGAGGCAGGGAAAGAAGAGGTACCAGGTCAGAGGTAGCAGAGGCCTGTGGGTTTTATAAGAAAAATGGGAAGCAATGACATATAAAAGCCTTCTGGCCACAGTGTGAGAAAGCTGGAGAGAGCAGTCAGCAATATGGGGTCTGAGAGTGACCGGCCTTCTGCAAACCATGGTGACAGCTAGAGAACCAAGGAGACCAGGAGAGGAGATGGAGCCTCTGCCCACCCCTAGTCTGGTCGCAAGCCCGAGCTGGAAGCCCAGGTGTGCTTAGGAGAGCCTTATCCTTCATCTCCCCAGGGCTGCTGGAAGGGCAGGGGGTCCTAAGCCATCTCCAACCTTCCTGCATTTCTGTCCTCTGAGAAGAGGTAAGGGAGACCAGAAGACAGCGGGCAGGGCTGTGTGTGTAGCGCAAAGGGAAGGACCTGCAGCCAGAAAGCGATCCCTGGGGCCCAGTGCTTCCAACCTTGTCACCACAGAGGACCGCTGCTGCTACCAGAAGTGGGTCACTCAGGCTTCACAGTTAGCGTCTTGTGAAATACCGTTCATTCCTATGGTATATTTATTTTCATTGGGAGTTTTGAAATCCCAGAAATATCCCTGGAAACCCCTGCTGGGGAGCAATTTGGCGGGGAAACCAGTGCAGTGGGTGCCTGCCCCAGCAGGCCACCTCTCCCCAGCAGGCTCCGGGGGCCCGAGCCATCCAGGCCTCGGCTCCCCTGGGCCTTCCGCGTGCAGCACACGTGGGCCGTGGCTGTGACGCTGGCATTTCAAAGGGCACTCAGGAAATTCTGAGAAGCCCCGAGGATTAAGATAAATGAGGTTTTATCGGTGAAACAGCCTTTTCATTTCTTGTTATCGATTTTCATGTTTTCACATCTTCCGATGCGATTTGCTGGCCCAGGGTCGCATTCCAAGACACACAAACGTCATTAACGCAACCGTTTTAAAGAGTGCCATGTTTTATTGGGGCGGACAGGCCAATAGATAAATAGTTAATGTGTTGCACATTTGCTTGCTATGGGAGATGGGGTTGGGACCGTGCGACTCAGCTCTTAACGTGGCTTCCCGGAAACCCCGACGACGGCCTCGCCAACTGCCCACGGAAACGCAGGGCCTACCCTTGGCAAACGCCTGCTAGTGTTTCTGAAAAGGAGCTCCTGGAAGCCTTTCTCCACTCCAGCTTCAGAGGTTACCCTGGCTTCCCTCATTCGTCATGATATTGGAGAATATAAACTCTCATGGAACTGGGGGCAGTTGGCTTAAAATAACGGACAGGAACATGGTGACCAGCGACCAGCATGCGCTAAGCTAGGTTCCTGAGGCCTCGGAGGCCTCCTCTCGTCCAGGTTCTGAGTCTGCGGTTAAGGCCGCGCGCTCACGAGTGGTTGCATCCTCTATGCGGCCCCTGAGCCTCGACCTCCTGCATCTTTGGTTCTCTCAGCTAAATCCCCATAACGCCCCACTCTCTCACGTTGGAGTTGTGTGTTGTCCAGACCCATGACTAGGTCTGTCATTGCTGTGAGAGACCAAGCTCACCAGCAGCCACCCTGAGCAGGGGACCTGCCACATTTCTTTCATTCATAAAATTCACCCACCCGGATCCAATGACTTCCTGACCTGAGCTAGGCCCCTTTCTATGGACAAAATGGGATCTGGAATACAGGGTCCCTTCCCATCCCCCAAATGGATTCCTGCCTCCCAGTGGAGGTGAGCGACAGATGCAGCTCATCTAAAATAATTCAGTTCCATGTCACTATAGACCAGATACCTCCGAGTTTCCCTAGGTAGATTCGCCCAGAAGATAACCCAGCCTCAGCTGCAGTGTAATCTTTAGGGGCATTTGCCCTCAGGATCCGTGGATTTCACATTCCATACAGATTTGCTGCTACAGGAAAGCATACAAGTCACCCTAAAGCCAAATGGAGATTTAGGGTCATTTGTCTAAAGTCTTGGTTGTTGCTGAGAAATCAGTGTTTATTCCACAGACTGCAAACGACCAGCCGGGCCCTCAAAAAATCCAGGCTGGGCTCCCCTGCCAGTCATGGGGACTCTGTCCTGGCACTCAAAGCTTGCTTGCCTCTCCAAGTCACTCTTTAGTCAGCCCCAGTAGTGGACATTTTTATTCTTGCTCCCCAGCATGGAACTGCTGCAGAAAAAAAAAAATCATAGAACACATACCAGCTGACTACTCAATTGCCACTCGCTGCTCCTTGCCTTCCATGAGTCCTCTGTCCTCTCTCCTGGATTCCCTTCACCTCCCCAAACACCTACTCCCTACCTTCTCCTCGGGCCCCTCCGCCTCCTTCCTCCCAACACCAGGTCTTCACCTCTTCCTTAACCAAGAAATCAAAGCGGTTTGCTTCCTGTTTTTTCCATAGCACCTCAACATCTCACTTCCTCTCACTCCTTTCCACCCCAGTTCCTAGGCTGCCCCTCCTTCCACCTGCCTCCTCCGGCAGCTTGGCTTTTCACTCCAGACCATGCAGATGCCTATGGTGGAAAACAACTTGCACCCGTGCCAGTTCTCCAGGCAATTCCACCTTCTGTCCTGGTGGACGCTCTCCTAAAAGGATACGGATCCATGCTAGTTCCACTTCCTTTTATGAAGCCCTAGAATCCACTATTAGTTTTCCAGCAACTGAAATTGCTCCCTGCATGGTCAGCTCTGCACGCACAGAGCTGGCCCCGACCCCCCTTCTCCTGGCTCTGCAGCATCTGACCATGCTGTCCATCTCCTCCTTCCGGGAACTCGGCTGCAAGGGTTGCACAGACACTACACTTTCCTGCTTCTCTCCGATTCCCTGGCTGCTGCTGTTTGCTCCTAGGTGGGCTTTTTTATCCTCTCCCCAGCCCCCAAATGTGAATGCTACCCAGGGCCATCCTCCAGACTTATGTCTCTGCCGGCTTCCACTATGGCCTGCTCTCCTCCCCAGCCCCCATCTCCCCTGAATGGGCTACCCCATTAGCCAACTTAGCACAACCGAGCACATCTTCCTCACACCTACTGCTTCTTTAGACACGCCTTGTCTCTTCAGAGGCTCCATCTCCTTCCCAGGTGCTCTCAGACGCACAAAGGCGTTCTGGATTTTCTGCTTCCCCTCCTCTGAGCTGCTCCTCCACCACAACCCATCACTTCTATTGATTGCCTCTTCATGGACCACCTGTTGTACATCAATCTCCTCTAGGCCCCAAGTAGTCCCTTAATTTAGGCCTCATCTTCTCATGCCTGGATGTTGCAATGACCTCTTAACTACTTTCCCTTTGGGATGATCCGTCCTGCACCTGTTCCCTGCCTCCAGGTCTTGAGACACCCCTCTCAAATACTACCAACAGTGGTGCTCCTGAGCACTTCCAGTGTGGATTTTCTACAAATAATCTGAGTCCTCTCGACAAGACCGTGAGGTACATGCTGTTACCATCCTTGTTTTACAAAGGGAAAGATAAAGGCCCAGAGATTTAGGACTTGACACAGCTCTTGTGCCTCATGGGCAACACAACTGGGCTCTGGAGTTCAGGTTCTTACCTCTTGAACTCACTAGGGCTCCCTGAATCCCCTCAGCGGCTTGCCCATCCACAAACCAGAATTCCTTTGCCTGTTCAAGGCTCCTAGCATCCACTTCTCTGCTGCCTGGCCAATCACTAACTAGTTGCATCCAGACAGGCCCGTCTATTTGTCAGGGGACCTCTGTTTCCTGGCACCAGCTGTTCTCCTTTGCCTTGTTTTTTTTTTTTTAATTTTTTTAAATTTTTATTTATTTATAATAGAGAGAGAGAGAGAGAGAGAGAGAGAGGGAGAAGCAGGCTCCATGCACCGGGAGCCCGACGTGGGATTCGATCCTGGGTCTCCAGGATCGCACCCTGGGCCAAAGGCAGGCGCCAAACTGCTGCGCCACCCGGGGATCCCACCTTTGCCTTGTTTTTAAAAGGAATTCCTGAAGCAACCAGGCTCTGACTGATAAGGTGGTCATTCATTTATTCATTTGTTCAATAAAGATTTAAGTATTGCCTACACTGCCAGCCACTGCTAGGTGCAGGATGTTGCAGAGAACAAACGGGCATGGTTCCATCCCCGTGTGTGTACGGTCTAGGTGCTTCCAAGCCCTACTAATTCCCTCCCACCCCCGATTCAGACCCCACATGGAACCGGGCTGCATCTCCTCCCATGCTTCTGCTCTGCTTGACCCCCTCCAGCCACAGTCCCTGCTAGGGTCCTGCTAGGGAGCTAGAGGGCTCAGACCCCCTTTGCTTGCCATGTATAACCCATGTTTTGCCAAAGCTAAGGATGTTGCCAGGGGACAGAGGCTCCCTCTCAGGAAAGCTCAGCTCCAAGCCCCTTTCTGGTCAGGAGGCCATGATTCAGAGATGAGCTCCAGAGGTCAAGGAACGACTCCAGACAAACTCTTGTTGGGTCACAACCATGTGTCAGGCACTGGGTTGGCTTTTGCAGAGAACTGCACAAGCAACCTCTCAGGTGCAACTGTTATACCTATTTTATAGAAAACAGAGGTTCCCAGCTGAGACTCAAACCTGATTCTGACTCTGAAGTCTTTATTTCTCCCACAATCCCCTGCTGCCTCCATATTCCTATCATCCTAGATTTCTGGGGCCACATGGACTGGGGATGGGGGTCAAGAGCAAGATCAGTGGGGTTTGACTCCAGCTGTGGGTCAGTGTTCCTTCTCACATCTCACATCTCTGTGTTTCCTCCTGACTACGTACTCGTCTAGTTAGTTGGTTGGCAGAGGGGGAAATGGTGAAGCTTTCCTTAACTAACTCTTCTGAGTGAAGAAAGAATTAACAAAACTCCAGAGGTGTTATTTTGAAGGTGTTACATTCTGTGTCTTTTCTTGACAAACACTTGGTTGTTTGAGGTGCTCTGGGAAGGGGTGCAGGTGTTAAGGGCTGAAGGAGACTCATTTTCTCTCCAGCAAAGAAGTGGCCTGCCTTTGCCCTGGAGTGGGGACTTGGGGGCTGTCTGGCCTTGGGCAGAAAGCAGGGACAGGCTGAACATGAGACATGTGTCTGGAGGGAGGGAGAGAGCCAGGGGGTATGGGCGGGGGATAAGGCGACCAAGCACTGCTGTGCCCAGGAGAACAGCCAAACCTGCTGACATCTCACAGGTGAGGCTCCCACAGGCTAGACACAGTTCTGGCAGGAGGACTCCGGGAGGTAGGGCTGAGCCTGGGCAGGAAGCAAGCTTGAGGTCAGAGGGAGGGGACAGCATTCAGAGGGGACCAACCAGCTGGCCTGGGAGCCCCACGGGCAGGGCTGGAGGCAGGAACCCGGGCATGTGAGCCGGACCAAAGAGCCAGGGAGGAGGGCGATGCCCTGGGTACCCAGGTACTCCAGCTAGACCCTGGGTCTTTAGCAGCCAGACCTTTCCAGGGCTGCCACCCATGAGCTGTCCCCTCCACCCTGTCCAATCTCCCTCCTCTCCTGGCCCCCACCCCGCAGCCAGGGTTGGCTTCAGGGAAGGTCTGTGGACCCTGCAGCAGGGAACTTAGAAGCGTGGGGACAGCTGTCCTGGCACACAGTCCAGGCCCGGCCTGTGCATGCACCGATGCCCCCCACAAGTCTCCACTTCCCGCATTCACGACCAGGACTACTCACGCTGGCCTGGAGTGGGTGCTCTAAGCGGGAGGGGCCACGGTGATGCATATTTACAATAACTCCATCAGATATCTCAAACCGGAATTCCAGGGAAGAGCAAGCAAGCCACAGAGCAGCCATCATCTTCCGACGGTTTCTCGAAGTTTCAGGGAATCGAGTCACACTGACCCAGGATGGACCCAAGTGCTCAAGCCCATATTTTGGGCAGAGCCAGAAGCCCTGGGAACTTCTATTTAGAGCAAAGCACGCCCGGCACGCGCCAGCTGTGTGTTAGTGGGCCACTTTACCCCTCTGAGCCTCTTTCTTTGCAGTGGGATGTGAGCGAGGCCTGTCACTTGTTCAGTGTGGGGCCTGGTGGGGCCTGGTTCTGCTTGCCCGGCTCCGGTGTCTCCTTCCTGCCTCGCCCTCTTCAGTCTTACAGCTGTGCTCCAAGTGTGCTAGTAAGCAGCCCAGACTGCGCGGGACGGCCGTGTCACCCGGGGCTGGTCAGGGAACCCAAGGGAGTGCTGCTGCGGACCTGGGGCCCAGCTGGGAGTTGGGGTCACGGAGGAATCCTCACTGCTCATCGTCCCAAGCATAGGACCAGAGTCCGCAAACACCGTGCTTGCTCCGCTCCTCACACACCTGGGGCAAGCACTACTAATCAATCTGGTGCTCTAACTGGCCGGTGAGGTCTGCAGCGGAGTGGGAGGGGGTGGGAATATAGAAAGGAAAGCCATGTGCCGTTGTGCACAGAATTTACAGTTTAGGATGCCAATGCGGGGCTCCTAATAAGTGCCTAAATGCTCATCACTAGCCCTATTAGGGTCAGATGCTCACCCCTAGGCCGACTAGGGGTAAGGCCAAGAGGCAGATCTATGAGAAGATAGTAGTTACCATTCAAACTCAAGAGAAACCAACAGCTCCTAGGGGAAAAAAGCATGTTTTTCTACTCAGATTTTTCTCCTCTAGAAAAGCCACTGCCCTAGGTTCTCCGGGGTACCAAGCCATGTGAGAAATGAGCAAAACAAAACAAAACAAAAGCCCAGAGATGTTAAATGGTATGGCCCAGACGACCCCTCTAGAAAGGGCTAGAACTGCCAACTTCGGTTTCTGTGCTTTTTACCGTTGGGCAGGCAGCAAGGTTTGCAAACACCCATGCTTCACTCAGCCAACCTCACAGAGGCCCAGACCCTGCAGCCAGAGGCCAGCCCTGAAAAGTGAGACCCAAGGAGCCCTTGGCCGGGATCTAAGAGCGGAGAAGCAACCACAATGAAATCCAGAAGGCTCTTTAGAGAAGCCTGCAGTTTGGGAACAATCCCGCTAAGTCATAAATGCTTCAAATTCCTCAGCTTTTGCCTTCAGAATTTCTGGCAGCCCCGTGCGCACAGGGCGAGTATTCGTGGACAGACACGGATTCTCCTCCGCTGGGGAAGGGCAGGCCAGGCCAGCTGACCGAATCCCTCCTCTATAAAGGTGCAGAGGAGGGGAGGGTTGTTGCTGGGGGGGGGCTACGGCTCCCACCCAGATCCCCCTTGGGCCCGGCGTTGATGCCTCCCTTCTCCCCACCTCTCCCAGTTGCTCCTACTGCACCCGCAGCCTCAGCCAGGGAAGCCCCCACCCCAGCCCAGGGACACAAGGACCGGTACCTTCCATCCTTCCAGGGTGTCTCGCCGCTCAGGTGAGAGGACAGAGCCCCTCTGGCAAGTGTTGGGCAGGTTGGCTTCTCGCCCCCCACCCACCACAGCTGCCTCCTCTTAGGTGCTGTTGGTCCTGTGACCTGCGCTCCCGACAGGTGTATCCCATTGCATCTGGGCCTGCCAGCTCGCAGGTGGACACCCTGCCCAGGGCCCCAGAGCTGGCAGCCGCTAAGCTGGCCCCAGGAGCCTTTGACCTCACTGCCCTCTGCTTTTGCGGGGTGATGTTCAAGTTCCTTACGTGCTTGACACCCACTCGTGTATAAGCATGTCTCCCAAGCTTCACAGTCCCATGGGTGATGGCTAATTAGTGTCACATATTACAGATGTCATAAACGAGTTAAATGAGGCCAGATCTGTGCCACTCAAGCCTGTGTTTTTTGCACTTGCCACACTGCCTCTAGCTCTCGGGGGGGAAATATGGGGACTTTGGATTGATTATGATGCATGTGAGACCCCCCCCACACACATGGGTCCTGGCCCAAATGTGGCCCATGTGCAGAGTCGCTCCTTCTGCGGGTCAAGTTCCCATTCATTCCTCGGGGCAGCCCTGTCAGCCGCCACTCCCACCCAGAGGTGCCAGAGGTTGCGGCATCAGGATTCAAACCAAATGCCTGGCTGCTCCCCAAGGATGTCCCCAAAGGAGACAGAAATATGTCACACTCGTGGTCTATATACTAGACTAAGAATTATTGCAACTCAAGATGGGACTTGATGACCAGGCAGTAGGATCCTTCTAGGATGACACACGATGAGGGAAATACGAATGCACAAGCCTCATTGCTAGCGGTGCCTGGGTGGCTTAGTTGATTCAGCATCCAACTCTTGATCTCAGCTCAGGTCTGGATCTCATGGTGGTGGGTTTGAGCCCCGCATGGGGGGAATGAATGAATGAATGAATGAATGAAACAAAAGCCTCGTGATATACCAGTGGGGAGAGAGAAGTGAAACAAGGGAAATGGGCAGAAAACCAGGAGGACAGGCCTACCGGTCCCCGCAGGTCCCTGCTCTGCTCCCCGTGTGCACACATACCCCTGGGCCCTGTGTACCCCAGGCAAGGTCCAGCCTCCTTCAGGCCCAGAGTCCAAAGGGGCACCCTCAGAGCCCCAGTGACATTATTTTACTCATGCCTGGTGGCCGAGGTCTAAGAGGCTGTGGATCTGAGCAGTGGCCTATCACCATACCCCCAACACACCAGAGTTCTGCCTCAGTTTCTTATTTCTCCCAGAGAATTGTTACTGATGTTGAGTCCAAGTTCCCTGACTGAGGTTCAGAGAGCATCCCCAGCCCAGGCTTCCTTCTCTAGGGGTCAGGAGTAAGGGATGTCAGTATCTCTGCTCCAAAATCTGGCCATCACTTGTGGTCCTCCTCAAGGAGACAGAGTTCCAGAGCTTCAGGACTGTGGAGGATGCCAGAGCTCTGGGGATGGGTTGCCCAACCGGGAAGGGTGGTCAAAGGCAGGAAGCACTGTGGCTTCTGAAGCTCAGACAAGATTTAGGTGGGTGGACCTGGGAAGAGGCTATCCTGTTGGCAGACAGGGTGGCTAATATCCATCCATCCCTCTGTCCCATCAGGCAGAGAAGGACGGTCTGGCCACCTGCCCAGCTGGTGACCAGGAGCTTGGCAGACTCAAAGCTTCAGGGAAATCCCTAAAGTTCAGGGCTGAGCCCCAGGCCAGGAAAGACCCTCTAACTCCTAGACTGAAGGACTGGGCTGCATCTGGGGGAGTAATGATGCCCTTGAGAAGGTGGGGCCAGCCAGGGTGAAAAGTGAAGGGTCTTGACCCAGGGATATTCATGCATTTAGTCATGTTGACCTGAGAAGAGCCAAGGCTAATCAATCCCCAAAAAGTGACCCAGAGTAGGCAATGGTGTACCCAGGAATACATGCAGGAGACCTGTGCTCAGTCTTGGGCAGAGGGGTTCAGGCTGGAGAGCACGGCTTGCCCAGGTCCAAGGAGTCACAAAACCCTTGTTCAAAAACCAGCTCCACCCCCCCCCCCGGTTGCCAAGAGACCTTGGATGTGTCACTTCACCTCTGTCTCAGGTGAGTCCCTGCAGGAAATGGATGGCCTGGGACGCCTGGGTGACTCAGGGGTTGAGCATCTGCCTTTGGCTCAGGTTGTGATCGTGGGGTCCTGGGATCGAGACCCACATCAGGCTCCCTGCATGGAGCCTGCTTCTCCTTCTGCCTGTGTCTCTGCCTCTGTCTCTCATGAATAAATAAATAAATAAAATCTTTTTAAAAAATTTAAAAAGGAAATGGATGGGCCACTCTAAAGGAGTGAGAAAGATGAACAATGGAACTTTTCTTGGGAATTTAATGAAAGAATGATTTTTAAAGTTGGGGGCAGGGCTGAGGGAATCGCTGAGGCATGGTGACATGCTGGAGACAAGTAACACTGGGCAGCCAGCACCATGCCAGGGCCAGGGTCACAGGAGTCTTGTGGGGGCCCAATAAGACCTATAGCTGCAAGGGAGGTGCCGCTGGACAGGGGCTGTGTCTTGCGAGGAAGGAATCTACTTGCCACCAAAAAACTGAGGCCAGGCAGGAAGGAAGCAGGAGAGCATGAACCCCCTCCTTTCTACTCCAGCCGTCCAGCCTTCTGCCCAGAGGCCAAGGGAGCCGAGCTGTTGCAGCCTCCTGGGGCACAGAGAAGGGGAGAGAAAGCAGGGGCAAACTGAGACTATTCAACACACCCTCTGAAAACATTTTCTTATCCAAAAAAGAGGGAAACAATACCTGTCCTGCTTACCTACAAGGAAGCTGTGAGGATTGAGCAGGAGGTTCAAGCTCCAGGGGAGGGGGACTGGGTGACTTCTGAAAGCCCGTCTAGCTCTCAGAGCCTAGGATTCTCAGCAAATAAAATCACTAGGGAAAAGGACTGAGCAGAGCACCTGGGTCAGGAGAGTAAAGTCTGGGGCATCTCAGGAGAGCCCGTCTGGAGCCATAGCAGAGCCCAAGCTTGGGCTTGAGCTGAAGTAGCCACCACAGTAGGAGCCAGTCTCCTTAGAAGACCGTGGAAATATGGGAAAGTATAGGTGTGGTTAAAAGGCCAGGTTCAAATTCTGGCTTTGCCCCTGACTAGCTGTGTAAGGGAAGGTACTAAATCCTTCCTGTCTTACCATCCTGAACTGTAAAAATGGGAATAGACTCTCGGAGGCCTGTTATAAGGATTATATTCAAGGCGATGGTATATCACCACACCTGGCAGACGAGGCGTCCTCGTGGAATAGGAGCTCCTTCCCTCCCTAGGGACACAGGCCACAGCGAGAAGCAGTGGAAATCAAGGTGAAAAAGCAAGTGAGCTGAGGATGTCTCGGGAACCAGGTTGCCTACAAAACCAGTCCCCCAAAGGAGGCTCAGGAAGGTCTGCAGGAGCCCTAGAAATGTTGTAAAACAAGTAACATGAGACCAGCGAGTGACCCGATGTGACTGTCCACAGATGACTCAGCCTGGGGAGGAAGGGCACTGTCCGTGGTCCAAAGCACGTACCAGCCAAAGCCCCAGGTCCCCCCTGCAGCTGGCTCATCATGTCTCAGTGAACACATGCTTCTTCAAAGGGCAGCCAGCGGCTTCCAGGTCCCCCGGTGGTTGGGACAGGCATGGAGGGCCAAGCCGTGAGCGGGTGCTGTCCTCCTCATCAAGCCGAAGGAGGGACTCCGGTACCGAGGACGGGGCTCTGGATAGAGCCAGTGGTTCCAGACTCAGTGCCAGCTCCCCGGTTGGGGGAAGCTCCTCCCTGAGTCCCCTTCTCTCTTCTCTCCTCTGCAGAACGAGAGTGGTACTAGTCTCCCAGAGGACTCAGAAAGAGCACAGGGAAGAGGGAGGAGAGTGTGCACCCGAGGGTGCGGCCCGACCAAACAGCAGTGCCCCTGCTCGAGCTCTCCCCAAGGCAGCCGCTGCACAGAGGCCACAACAGAGAAAGGACTTCTACCAAAGGCCCCGGGGAAGAGCTGACTCTTGCCCAACCTGGAGCAGGACGGAGCACACACAGATTGAATTGAGAACACAGCCAGGCCCCCAGACTCTGAGAGCCACGGTCATGGAAAGAAAAGAAGTCCCCCCCTCTCCCCGCCCCCACTTCCTACTCTTTGGAGGGTGGGGAGGATGACATCTGAGTTAGATTGGTTCCTCTCTGGGTGTGCTTCTTGGGACAGCAGCTCCCAGAACAATTCCTGGCTCCTTGCCAGCACTCAGGCAGCGCTCATGCTGTCCTTCCTCCGCAGGATGCACTGCCATCCGCACCCAGGAAGACCGACGCTCACAGTCTAATACTTGTGCCCAACTCTTTGGAGGAGGACTCCTTCTGGAAGCAGCCTGGCCCTATTGCCCTCGACAGCACCAAGGCCCCAGGCCCTAGCACATCCTAAAGGAGAGAAGATCATGCATCCCAGGCCTAGGATCCTTTTTTTTTTTAAAGATTTTTTTTTATTTATTTATTGATGAGAGACACCCAGAGAAAGGCAGAGACACAGGCAAAGGGAGAAGCAGGCTCCCTGTGGGGAGCCCACTGTGGGACTCGATCTCAGGACCCCAGGATCACGACCTGAGCCGAAGGCAGATGCTCAACCACTGAGCCACCTGGGTGCCCCAGCCTAGGATCTCTTGAACTCAGCCCTGGGGTCAGAAGGGGCAGTCTGGACCTTCCTCAGTCTGTGGTCTCCTTGCCCCACATCCTATGCCCCATCCCTTCTATTCCAGCCCTCTGGACGCTGTTGACAAGGGGTAGCTCTTCCTGCAGTTCCTGAGCATCACAGCTGGGCCAGGGCCTGGAGGTCCAAAAAAGATCTAAGATGTGATCCTTGCCCTCAAAATACTATCCCAGCACCTGTAAATACGTGTGGATGGGAACAGAAGGGAAAGAATAGGAGTAAATGTTGAAAGAACACGAGTTCGGTCACGGAGGACCCCAAATGTCAAGCTAAGGGACTATCCTTGTGCTGCATTCAGAGACTGGAGAGGGTGTCTAAGGTTGTCCAAGCAGGGAAGGGATAGGATCAGGTGTGCCCGTGAACAGAGGGAAAGAGGGGCCCCATCTGCTCTCTGAGCCTGTGTCTCCCAGGCCTCCAGAGTAGGGTCATGTCAGCGTCTCCAATCCACAGAGTCCGGGTGCCAGGCTGCCTTTGGTCTTGCTCTCTGACTCACTTTACCCTCAGGCCCCTCACCCTTACTGCCAGCATGGCCAGAGGATTTTGATGGTCTTGCTGAAGACCCAGGAGTCTCCCAGACTGCACAGTGCCATGCAAAGCTTAGAGCACTGGCTTGGAGACAGGCGAATTGGGTTTTAGAACCAAATTTCCTTTCTGAACGACCTGGAACAGGTCATGACCCCTTTCTGAGCTGGGTTCCCATTTCCATAGGACAGTGTGCTCGTTGCTGTGAAGGTACAATGAGATCCTGTGTGTGAAGGCAGCTGGTGTGGGGCCTGGGGACCCAGAAAGAGGTCAATGAAAGCTCGCTGGATGTGAACCTGACTAGCGGTTCAGGCTGGGGTCTCTGCAGGAGGAAGCCCAGCCAGGCCCCGCCCAGCTGGAGAAAAGTTCCCTAACTGGGAGAACTCCAGGGATCACCAGTATTCTGAGACCATATCAGGCAGTGCTCTGACCCCTCTGCTGTCCCGGGGGGTGGGGAGCGGCCGGGGCTCCACTCCAAGGGTTTATAGGCTATTAATAGTTGGTGGCAGCGGGGCTGCAGGCCACTGTCCAAGAGACTCCTCTTTCTCCCCTGCTCTCAGCTGTGCTGCTCTTTAGAAGCACTTAGAAACAGTGGTGTTACTGGGAAAAGCTGGTGGGGCAAAGGGCATGAAATCTTCCCTGGAAAAGACCACCACTTGCCCCAAACTATTTCCCAACAAATGTCTTTATACTTCAGTTCTCTGTTTCCAGTAAGGTAAACAAAAGCCTTTCATTTCTGCTCTTTGTGTTGAGTTTTTCTTGAAAGTAATGATCTATAAATAGGACTTCGCATTGAAAGGCACTTTGATGGTTTTCTCATTCAACCCTTATCCTGAGGTAGGGGCTGCTTTTATCCCCATTGCGTAGGTAAGAAAACTGAGTTTCTGAGACCTTCTGTGATTGAGCCGGAGCCCCAGGATTGGTCACGGAATCACCGGATCCTGCTCAGGACGTCTGCCTCCAAGCCCTGCACTCCTGGTGTCAACCACAGCCTGTGGCCTCCCTGAGGAACTCCCCCCAGGGGCTCCACAGAGTTCCTTCCTGCAGAGCGCAGGAGCAGAGAATTCCAGAGCTGGAAAGGACCTTCTGCATTTCCCACACAAGGCAGGAACCCCTCCTATAATATTCCTGGGGGATGTACGTCATGTTTCCCGGAAGAGGAAGTGAGGGGAACCCACTTGAACAAGGCCAGGAAGGAGTGTATTATCTAGGTGGCATTAGCCTACAAAAAAGCACAAGTTGTGACCAGATTGGACTAAGCCATGAGGAAAACTCATCTACATAACACGTAGTCCAGCGCTGGTTAATTTAGTGACTCCATGATGTCATCAGGGCCCCAGGTTCTTTCCTGCATTTGGCTCAGCCACCCTCAGGGAGTGTTTCTCTACTCGGGCTTACAATGGCTGCCTTAGCAATAGCCAGTAGATAGTGGACACGTTTTTTTGGTGGTTTTTTTAGAGGGGTGAGGGGATATTGGTTTGTTTATCCCGTGTATCTTCTTCCTCACAGCCTTTAGTGATATTCCCTCCTCATGTCTCCTTGGCCAGGACAGAGCCTCATGGCCACCCTCAAGCCACTCACCGGCAAAGCAAATGAGATCGCCAGAAAGCCGGACCTGAAGAGTGAGGACTGTGCCTCCCTGAATTATGGAGTGGAGGCCTGGAGTTCTGGTTACAACCAGGGTTCTATCTGCAAGGAAAAAGAGGAGGATGGTTTGGGGGAGCTAATTCTCTCTGACCTTGGGAGATGCTGTTTTCTCAGACTTGCAAGTGAAAACCCCTGAGATTAAGAACTCCATGAACTTGAATCCTTGTCTGTTGGTCTTTGCCCTGCATCTCACACCCTGCCATAATCGCCAAGAGGTTCCAAAACAATACCTTACATGTAGGTAGAGCTCAACCAACCAGCTCAGTTTAATGCAACAAACATATAGGGGTTCCCTGCTATGTGCCAAGCGGTTTGTAAGGTGCTGGAGATACAAAGAAGACCTAGGCAGAGTCTCTATGCTTGAGCTTACCATCTGGTACCTTGTGGTTATCATCATCCTTATTATTATTAAATAGTACTGTTCTTGTTATTTTCAACCAGCATTTACTCAGCACATATAATATGCTAGACATTTTGGAAATATAAAACATTCGTGGCAGGGCTCAGGATAATTTTTGTATCCTGTTTGGCAGATAAGAATGCTCAGGGACAAGGAGTTACTTGCCCAAAGTCTCACAGCTCATGGGTGCCCAAGAACAAACTCAGGTGTACCTAAGTCAAAGACCACCTTCTTTCTGCCAACTGTATTCTCTGTGCCTCTCAACCTACTAAATACTCTAGCTTACCAATAGAAGAAGAAAGAACAAAAGAAAGAAAGAAAACATAACATTAAGCCCGTATATGAATATGTGGGTCCCAAAAGTTTTCATAAGACCAATTTTTGTATGTATCTCCTTGTCTTTTTTGCTCTGTACTCAGTGGAGATTGCCCTTTCTCTACCAAGACATGCAAAATTGGGCAGTTTTATCGTTTTCTTCTGGCTTCTAATACCTCACATTAAGTTTCCAACAAAATAATCAAGAGATTAAAATGTCTCCTCTCCCTTGGCTGAAGACTTTGCCAGAAGAACCCACTGTCAGGGAAGTGGGACACTTCTTCTCTCTTTACTTTGTAGATAATGAATTTTCCTCAGGTCAGAATCATTGGTGAGTCATTTCTGGAATCCAGCAATTCCACCATTTTGAATGTCAAACCTCTTTATCAGCAGCCTTCTGGAGCTGCCTCAGGTTGATCCAGAGAACATGTTCTTAGATGCCACTGGTAAAAATAAAAGACGTTTGTTAACCAGCTTTGCTCAGAAGTGTCCTTCTTGACATGTCATGTGGTTCAGGACCCCACAGCTCCATTATGAATCCATCCTCCTCTTTTTCGCCAACGTAAGCTGCTGGATGTTACTGAGGTGGACTCTGCTCAGAATCCATCTCACTTCCCGGTCAATGTTTTGCCCTAAAGCAGATCTGCTGCCATCCTCGTAGGAGTCCAGAATTTGGGGGGCAGGCAGTGAGCCACCCATGGAGCCCAAGAAGCCTGTTTTAAAAAAATTATAAGAAATTCAATAAACAGCTCTCCCTAAGCCTGTCATTTTTTCCACATACTCTACCCATCTACCTCTACCTTCTCTCATCTGGGTCTCAGTTCCCTCCTCCCTTTTGTTTGCCTTAGTTTTCTTGTCCCAGTCTCTTTTCCTGGACTCTAGGTAAGGCCTTCTTGCCCATGGTTGTGCTATAGCCTAACAAGAGTCAGCAGAGGCCTGAGATTGAGGCCACAGTCAGGGTCAAATCCAGACACTTCTACCTCCCAACTGTAAGGCCTAAGATAAAGAGACTCAACCTTTCTTTCTAAGACCCAATTTTCTCCTTAGTAAAATAGGAATAATAGTTCCTAGTTCATAGTATTCTTGGTGGATGAAATGGGATCTTTCATGTATATTGTCAAATACACAATCCACAGTAGTCAGCATCATACCACATAGCCCACCTAAGTAGACTCACCAGTGCTTGATAGAAGTTTCTTGAATTTATCTGAAATAAACATTTTCTAGATTTTTCAGGCTGTCCTGGAAGGATTTCCTCCATCAGCCCATCTTGGTTTAAAAAAAAAAAATCAGAAGTAGGGCACCTGGCTGGCACAGCTGATGAAGCATGTGACTCTTGATCTCAGGGTCATGGGTTCAAGCCCCACCTTGGGTATAGAGTTAGATTGCTTTAAATTTTTTTAATTTCTAAAAAAATATTTTTTGAATTTCTTAAAATTAAAAAAAAAAAAAAAAACCAGGAGCTTGAACGTGGAGGAGGGACTGGAGAGGGCAATGAAGTAAGCCGGATGCTAGAAGCCCGGATTGCCTTTGGCTCAGTCTGGATTTGAGGGAAACCTGGAATTACTGCGATTTCATCACAGCAGCTGGTCCAAGATAAACCTGCCAGAACCGCTCAGAGGCCAGATCTGGATTGCAGTGATAGCTGGGGCCTGCTGAGAAGCAAGGAAAAACTATTTATCTGACATTTTTTCAACCCCAACCAAGAATTTTCTTTGGCTCCAGTTGCTGTTGGGACCGTTTTTCATTTGCATGGAGCTCATTTGAGGATCCGTGCCTCTGACGGTGGAGACTTCTTAGAAAGACTTCCATTTCCCTCCCTCCTTTCCATGTGAGCCTGTCTCACGATTCAGAAATAATTATCCATCCAGAGAAACTAATCCCTGGGTCTTACTTGTGCACGAATTGTGCCAGGACCTCACCTATAGGTTCTCTCTGATTCAGCTCCACGCACAGCCTGTGCAGGCCTGAACATCAGCAAAGATGGCCGCCAGAGAACATTTGCCCTCCTTCCAAATTGGCAGCCTTCAGCTCATTGAAGCCATGTTAACTGATGTGGCACATTTTAATACATTTCACTGTCTCAAGCTGTGGCAGCAAATTGAGAGTGTGAATCTTCTTAACAGCTGCTCCTAGAGTGGCTGTCTGGAATCTCTGCATCCTTGATTCGGTGGTGCCAACCAAAGAAACGCTCGTCCATGTGTTCTATATCTTGGAGGGGTTTTAAGACAGCCCCATCTGAGTTAAAATGCCACTGCTCTTTAATATTATTATGCAGACTCTACACTTTTCAAACAGGTAGCATTTGGGGAGTGATATAAATATTCTAGGAATTAAAATAGTGAGTTTTTTGGGAAAAGAAAAAATGATCCAGAATGTGTCCAATCACATCAGCATTATCTGCTTCCAACCAGGCACTTTATTCCAATGATATTGTCCTAGGAGCCTGTTGCAGGTCTTTGGTTTATCATCCTTAGTCAAAGCTAGGCACGGGGATGGTCTGGCTGCGTTGTTGCCATAGCCAAAGATTAGAAGCAAATGTTCATTGAAAGGGGACTGGGTGAATCAAGTATGATACATCCAGTCAATAGAATGGCAAATGATCATAAAAAAAAAAAAAGTGATTCACCAAGAATAAACAGTAGGTGTTATTATGAAATAATAACCAAGAAATATGAAATACAGTTAATTAAATCTGAAAATACCTAAGATCCTGGTCATACTAATCATCTCCAGCAGGAGATCTAGGGACAGAGGCTCAAGGAGAAGTTTTTGTCAATTTTGTACGTGCTTGAGTTTTGTATCGTGTGTTACCCGTATATGTGGTGATTAAATGGTTGGTTTTCAAAAACCATATTCAGGGTCTAGCCCGAAGAAAGACAGTCCCTCTAACTATATAATTCAAACAGTTATAATCACAAGAGCTCTCATTTGCTGAGCCATTACACGGTATCGGCCTCGTGTTAGGGCCACTTACACATTTCATCTGATTTTCCCTTCAAAGCAATCCTATGAAGTAGATTGTACCGTCTTCATCTTAGAAACAAGGACACTGATGCAAGGAGTTTAGGAAAGTTGCCTGAGGTTACACAACCCACACCAGGCTGACCCAGGATTCAAACCTAGGTCAGGCTAACTTTTTCCATGGGTCCCCAAGGACCTTCTCTGATCAAACACTCAATGAGAGTGCATCTCATCATTCTGTCCCCCAGGGCCCAGCAGAGCGCTTGGCACACAGGAGGTGTCTAATACATGCTGAGCGAATGATAAACAGAAAGCAAAACAGTGAGAGCAAGACTCAGCCAGCAATTCCCTAAAAGGAATTTTATGCATGTTTGAGCTTCTTGGAATTGCAGGATAATGTCCCATTGCGATTACTTGGAAGGCAACAACCTTTATTTAGATGGTTATATTCTGAAGTGTTTGCTTTAAAAAAAAAAATTAGTCACATTGTTTTTAGTCACACCTCACAAAGCCTCATTACTTCAAAATGCCTTTCTGGAGGAAGATGATTTCACAACAAGGAGAACCAGGGAATGTGGTTTTCATTAGGCTACCTTTAAAAATAGCTGTTTTCCAGATAGGATCATAAGAATAAATAAATACTTCTCTTGCCTTCTATCATCTGTGCTTCTTTATGATTGTGGGGAAAGGCCAACAAGCTTGACCATTCATTGCAGGGTGAGTGTGGGACCCAAACGGTTAAACAGTCAGCCAATCTGGCTTCCTTGCTGCCTCCCAGCCAAGGAGATGAATGGAATGTTCATGAGGTCGCTTGGCAGGGGCCCACATTCCTATGGGAACTGTTGCAGCAGTGAGAGCTTTGGGACCCGGAGAGGCAAATGTGTGGGAGTTGTGGAGCAAACTGCAAATGCTCCGAAGTCTCAGAAAAATGCATGGAGCGCCATTGGTCCAAGGATGCTTTGCAGAGGACCAGCAAAGTCTCCGCCCTTGCTCACACTGCAAATAGAGACAGGAACTGGCACCGACCAGTTCTTTCCTACAGCTGCCCCGGCCTTGAATGGTACAGGCCACTTCCAGCACCGCTGCGGATATGAGTTCATTAAAAGAATCTCATCAAGGAGCCCCACTCCTTCAGCTGATCTTTAGACTCGGTTCCACTTTCCATTTTCCAAAGAAAATGACTTGAGGGGAATATGCTCAGCCGCCCCTCCCCCCACCCCAACCCCTCCTTTTCCCTCCCCCCATCCCACAGCTGTCCCTGTCCTTCCCCATGGAAGAGGACTCAAACCCAATGCATTTTCATTTTCCTCAAGGACTTCCTTGTGTCCTTTAACACACACTCCAGAGACCAGGTGAGTCGCTAAAACTGCACATCACAACTCCCTCCGGCTTTTAAAAGGCTACATCTGATCCACAGCGATCATGATGGAAGCTGGATTTTCCTTCTAAAATTAGAAGCCTATGATGATCACAGTTTCCCTCAAAGAGCAGCTCACAAGAAAATTTCTTGTGACCACACTAAAAAAAGAAACTTGTGCCTAGAGGCTCTGTGTGTGTCCCCAGAACATCTCTGGTACCAGCCCTCTGGAGAACTCCAGGTCTGCGGAGGGAGCCCTGTGTCCTGATTCCCTCCCCCACTCCGTGGCGTTGGTACCAGGGAGTGGGAGCACTTGAGCAGACTTCTCCGTAGTAACTGGGCTGTTGAGAAAGGACTTTGTTTCACCCACACACCATTAGGCTAGGGAATGGAGACATTGGAAGCTGTTTGCACCATGCCACCTTTTCATTCCATATCCAAAAGCTAAGAGACAAACCAATAGGTCACTGGTTATATTAGTGAAGCTTTAACCTAATTAAGGCCACTGAAAGGAAAGCGAGCTGCCTCTCCCAAAGCCAGGAAACCAGGCTAAGAAGCTTACAAGGAAGGGACCATTTGGAGGGGAAACAGTCATATCTAGGGTAGGAAACAGCATCCTGACTTCGTTGGTACCACAGCACACTAAGACTTTACAAGCCTTTTAGGACCAGCACAGAAAGAATCAAGGAAATAACATGGCATGGAAGTGACAATAATGAGCCATAACAATGAAGTCATCTGCTCTGCCCATAATCTGCCTTCCAGAGAAGCTGCATTCCTTTGGCCACGAGAGTAGCCCTGGGCTATCGCATTATCTGAACATATGCCTTGCTCCCCACCCCCGAGATAAATGATCATAAGTGGACACCTGACCCAAACTGAATAATCAGATCCTCTAATCCAGGAGTTTAGTTTGGGGTCCAGAGATGCTAGATATACCACTTCATCACTTGAATTAAAGAGATGCAATTTGGCAGCAGTGGGGAAGCCATCTTTTATCCTGTAGACGGAAAAGCCTGAAACTCTCTCTGTGGAGAGAAGGAGGGGAATGAACTGACCAGGTGAACAGAGAGAGAGAGAGAGAGAGAGAGAGAGAGAGAGAGAAAGAGCCCCTGAAAGACACTGAGCCTGGCTCCTAAAGGCATCTTTGTTCAGACCTGATCACATCCTTAGATTCTTCAAGGATTGGATTCCCTACCCATTCTTTTTTTTTTTTTTTTAAGATTTTATTTATTTACTCATGAGGGGCAGAGAGATAGAGAGAGAGACAGAGACAGAGACACAGGCAGAGAGAAAAGCAGGCTCCATGCAGGGAGCCCGACGTGGGACTCGATCCCGGGTCTCCAGGATCAGGCCCTGGGCTGAAGGCGGCGCTAAACTGCTGAGCCACCAGGGCTACCCTCTACCCATTCTTATAATAATCCCTCTCCCCATTTTTCTTTGGTTAAGCTGAAATGAGTCGGTTCCAGTTACTTAAAACCAGAACATTGGCTACAGCAGAAGCACAGGAAGGCCCACAGGCCAACGTAGGAACAGCAGGAGTTCAGGTGCGCTTGGCAGGGTAAGACTGTCTACCTGAGCATCCGGATGAGATTGCGACGCTTTACCTGGTCTGGGCTGCCCTCCGCAAACCCCAGCGGGTTTGTCATTGTTACTTTCTTACACAAGTAAATCACACACACTCTCTGTTGGTAAAGTTTCAAACAACATCAAAGGATCTAGAGTAACTACAGAGGTCTCTCTACTTCCCCAGCCTTAGGTCCTACCTCCAGGATAACCCTTGCTCGTGCCACGCTTTGTGCTAGCCGTCCATTGGGAGACACATCCCTGTTCTGGAGATGTCAAAAGGTGGAATCAGATACAGCAGTGTATTGAGTATCTTTCCAAATATTCTGTTTTCCACGTTTCTGCAGATTTTTGTAGGGTTATTAGTTTTGATCATTAATAGACTCATTCTAAGCGCATTGTTCTGCATCTGCCTTCTGAACACTTCCCAGAGCATTTTCCTTTCCAGTAAAAGACTTTGTTCCATCTGCTACTGTATCTCCAGTGCCGGAACAGTACCCGTCACATAGGTAAGAACTCAGTAAAGATTCAATTAATGAATAACCAGCTTCCTTTGTTCTTTTAATGCCTCTAGGTCTTCAATGGTATTTATTCAACCTTTTCCCATTAAAGCAATCATTTTGATTACTTCCAATTTTTTTTTACCTTTATGAGTAATACTATAGTGAACATCCTGGCCCCCACCGTGTTTATAAAATGGCAGTAGTTACCACACCTGGGTGCTCCCTATGCTAATATAAGTAATTTATATGCATTAACTTACTTAATATCCACAATGGCCATTTGAGGTTGGTGCTGTTGTTAGCATTCCCATCCTTCAGGTAACAAAACTGATTCCCATTCTTCAGGTAACAAAACTGAGGTTGAATGACTCGCCAAAAAAAGTCAGCAGGGAATAAGCAAATAGGCAATGATTTAGCTGCCAGGGAACCTTGCTCCCAAAGGTAAAGCCAGACTCATATCACTGTCCTCCTTTGGATGAATATTCCAAGGGTGAACTGTTGCGTCTGAAAGAAAGAACATTTCACACCAAAAATTCTGCCCCAATTAAATTCACTCTCACACCGTTTGAGAGGAACTGCTCTCCAACACCCTTGCCAATAACAGGTGTTAGCAATTTTTAAGTCATTTAAACTTACAATACTAAATACTTCCTGGTCTACCGGGACATTGATTACTGGCCATTTGTAGTTCTCTGTGAATCACCTGCTCATTTTCTTTGCTCATTTTTTCTATTGGGTTCTCTGTCTTTTAGTTATTGTTCTTTAGGAACACTGAATATTATTACAATCGTGGCAAAAGTTTCACCTAGGCTGTTTTTTTGATATGATATATTTTGTTACTAAAAAGCTTTTTGAATTTGGTGTAATCAAATCCATCAGTTTGTTTCTACATATGGCTTCTGAATTTTGTGTCCTTTCCTACTCACAATAATAGAATATTCTTATTCTTTTTGTCTAACATTTTATTTTTATGTTTAACTCTATATTCCATCTGGAACCTATTTTAGGATGTAACTTGGGCTCTTTTTAAGTGGAGACCCAGTGTTCCTATCACTATTCTTTGATGTGCTATGTTTGTCATAATTAAATTTCCATAAATACAAGAGTCTGTTTCTAGACTTTCTATTATGCTTCATTGTCTTAATGGTCTATTCCTGAGCCACAACATGTGTGTAAAATGGACAAGCACAGCTGGCACAGAATTAACATCAATTATCTTCTTCATCTCTTCTTAACCTCCTTATATTTTTTTTTCTTTTTCACAGTTTCAATCTATACATTCATGCCTATGTTGCTTTTTATCTATTTAGAATCTTTCACCCTGGATTTTAGGGTACATATCTGACTACCCTAATCTCTAATGATGTGAGATAACATGGTCACTTGACCAAATCATTTTTATAGTGGTATAGCTGTATATAACATAGCTTCCTTCCAGTCCTATTAAGCCAGCCAATATCTTCTCATTGATCAGAATAAGAAACAGTTGAATTTCTTCTTAGAGTCCTTGGAGATGAAATCACTTACAAATCAGCTTGTTAATCATCCTGCTGGCAGCTGAATCTGAGGTTTTGGGAAAGGATGCAGAGATGATTCCCTCCCTATGTTGGCTACATGTGCCACTTGTGCCCTTTCTGTTGGTTGGGTCAAATGACGTCATTCAGTGCCCCCCTCCCATGGCCATGTGGCCTGCCATACAGTTGCACAGGTATCCTCACCAGCCCCAGGCTGATGGATTCTCACTCAAGTGACCCGCATTCCATCTCTGCCCCTTCTCTTAGGGTTGTCTCTCGAAATAAAGGTGACTTTTCTGTCACCACATTCCAGTCCAGTTCCAGTCTCCATAGTGTCAATGATACCATGAGGTCCTTCTCAAGTACTGAAGAATCACATCAAATTTGTTCTGTAAGTTACCTCCCTACACTGGTATTTCAATATTTGGGGCCATAATAATCCAGTTCCCATTCCAATTGTTCCTCCATATAATACAATAAGGCTTCTGGCGAAGAGTATGGCCCTGTCAGTCAGTATGGCTATGCCTGAACCCAGCTGCTCCTCTCAACAATTTCAACCTCAAGCTTCTGTCCACCTAAGTTTCCTTGTTTGTAAAATGGGGGGTGATAATGGCAATACACCCATGTTATGGAGTTGTTGTGAGACTCAATGGATTAATAATTGTAAAGGACACAGAACGGCACCTGACACGTGTATAAAGCCCTGGAAGTATTTGCTAAAACAAGTAAAATGATCCATAAAGCCTTTCCTGCATTTTCATTAATCTTCTCATCATTCTAAAATTGACTTGTTTTTCTCTCCTTAAATATTTATGTGAAAAATATTTAAATATATCAACTAGTCTCAGAACATATATTTTTCCCATCTTCCACAGATTTCTGAGATTGACAATCTCAGAGAAAGAATAGTAGTAAAAATTAAAATAATTATAAAGAAATGTGTGATGTATGTATGAAGAAAACTTTAAAAACCTCCTGAGGAACTAAAAGGTTCGCCTGAGTGGGTAGCAAGACTCGATATCATGAAGATGTCAATCATCCCTGAGTTAACCTGTAAATTAACTCAACAAAAATACCAATAAGTTTTTCAGAATTAGATAAAGAGACTCTAAAAGTTTATGGGAAAGACAAACATATCCTGGAAAAGAAGAGAAATGAGAAGGGCACTATGCTAGCTTTTTAACAAAGCCTAATGTGGTCTTGGCACATGAATCCACAGGCTGACCAACAGAACAAAACAAGAAATGAACCCTTGATGTACAATAAAAGTGACATATCAAACCAGTGAGGAAAAGTGAACCATCCAGTGGAGGTGTTGGGGCAGTTAGTAGTCATCTGGAAAATCCACATATGGTTGATTCTCATTGGCAGCAGTTATATTCTATAAAGACACTGGAAACACTAAATTAGTGAATACTGAAACAGTTTCACTGGGAGAAATAAAGGGTTAGGTTTCTGCAAGCCTTTGGTCAATATGTTTTCATCAATTAATCAATGCACACCTTGTTTTAGGTATCTCTGTTTAAAGACACCTTGTCAATACACATTGTTGGGGCACCTGGGTGGCTCAGTCTGTGGGGCATCTGCCTTCAGCTCGGGTCACAATCTTGGGGTCCTGGGATCCAGCCCCACACTGGGCTCCCTGCACAGTGGGGAGTCTGCTTCCCATTCTCCCTCTCCCTCTGCCCCTCCCCCTGCTCTCTCTCTCTCTCTCTCAAATAAATAAATAAATCCTTAAAAAAATATATATATATACATTGTCAACTCACTAACATTGACCTAATGGCCAACAGCATGGTAGCTCTTGCCTGAACAAAGTTTATCAAACATACATATTTTCTCCATAAGGCACATCATAGCCTTCTGTGCTTGAAAACACTAAACAGCACCTCAGTGCTATTCTTGGGTGCCATTTTAAACTGCAAAATCACCAACAAAGTGTGCAAAGATATGAAAAATGTGGCACTAAATAGGCCACAAAAAGCACACCCATCCACAGGACAAAAGCTGAAACACAAAGGCAGAGTGTCACCTTGTTCAGCCTTAGCTAGGAACATGCATGTGTTAGGCAACCCAGATTTGTGGCAATCCTTGTGTGTCGGCAAAGGCACTGCAAGTATTGATTTGGGGTTACAAATGAATTTTAGCAAGGAAGTGAATTTGTATATACAACATCTGTGAATAATAAGATAGACCATAGTTAGATCCATATCTCATATTGTATTCTAGAATAAATTCCAGAAGATCAGATAATAAAATAATCATAAAGTAGTAGATCAAACTAAGGGAGAATTTTTTTTTAGGATCTTGGAATGGGGAAGACCTTTCTAATTAAAGCATAGAATCGAAAAGCCACAAAGAAAGATTGTTAAATTTGACTACAGTAAAAACTAACAACAACAAAAACCCAACAAACTACTCTAATGCAAAAAAAGAATTACTATAACCAAAGTCAAATTTAGCTTACTAAATTAAGAAAATAGCAAAAGATAAATGACAAATCAGGAAAATATTTGCAATTCATGAGGGCAAAAGGCTAATCTCCCTTGAACATAAAATATCCAGACATAAACAACAAAGAGGCTAAACTCTAATAAAAAAAATTTTAAGGACAAAAATTCACAGGAAAAATATATAAGTGGTTCACAAAACACATGAGAAGATGATCAACTCAATTCATAATAAAAGGAATGCATACTGAATCTATACTTACTATTTCTCACTCATCACACTAGCAAAAATCCAGAAGATTTTAGAACAGTGTGACATTGCTAAAGAAATGTATATTTTCATACATTTCTACTACAAGTTTTAACTGGTACAACCTGTAGAGAAGACAAATTGCCAATAATTATGATAATTCAAATGGATATAATCTTTGATCCAGAAATTCACTCTTAGGAGTTTTTTTTTTTTTAAACATTTTTTTAATTTTTATTTATTTATGATAGTCACACAGGGAGAGAGAGCGAGAGGCAGAGACATAGGCAGAGGGAGAAGCAGGCTCCATGCACCGGGAGCCTGACGTGGGATTCGATCCCGGGTCTCCAGGATCGCGCCCTGGGCCAAAGGCAGGCGCCAAACCGCTGCGCCACCCAGGGATCCCCTACTCTTAGGAGTTTATCCTATACTTTGACACATGTAAAATGACAGGCAGACAGGGTTATTTACTACAACATTGTCAGCATTAGCCGAAGGTTAGAATGTCAATAACATGAGAATTAAATATAACATGATTATTTATACAATGGAAAACCATACAGCTGTAAAAACACACAATAAAGCTCTTTATGGATTAACACAAAAGGATCGCCAAGATATACTGTTAAATAAAGAGCAAGACACAGAAAAATATTTATGTTGTCCCTTGTGTAAAAAAGGGGAAAAGAAAAAAATTAGGTGCTCTGGCTTACATACAAGGAAAAATTTGATAAAAGGATTGTTAAGAAACTAATAAAAGTAGCTACCTATAGTGGGAACTGAAGAAATATAAGAATGAAGCGGGAAGGGGATTCTTTTAGAACTCCCGATCTTTGACTTGTGGGAATATATTCCATATTTAAAAAAATTAAATAGAACTTTCTACTTAAAAATGGAAGCAAGATAGATTGCATTATAAGATAAAGGCACATTATCCACATGTCAGTACAAAAACAGAAAGGTAATTAGAAACTCTAGGAAGGAAACAAGTGAAAAAGCTATATAAGAAAGTCCTAGTCCAAACTGGAAGCAAACTAAAATTCACACTGTTCTCTGTAAATGGTATGCGATATGCACAGTGAATCCATTTAACCTCATTGCTTACAACAGGGTTATTCTGAACTCATCTCTTCTCTGAGTCCTAGATTCTTGAGTAGCCAAGTCAGGTCAGTGGGCCCCAATTTGAATTCAGCCCAGCCTGTCACACCCTTGATGAAACTAAGATCAATGACATTCAAAAATAAATTTATCATAACTAGAAAATCACTATTTGGCCCAGCCACCTTGTCTTTTTATAAAATTACTAAACTATTGAAATTAAACTGAGTCTATTAAAGATTTTCTTTAAAACACAGTTTCTAACATATAATAAATATAAACTATAGTCTCACTTTGTCATTCTATCGGCCCCACCAGGCTCTGGGATGATGATGTCAAAAGTCTATGGAATAGTATCATTATCTTTATGAAAAGCTCCTGTTATTTGCTTTCTCTCTGCCATCAGTTACATCTCATTTTCTCTCGACTCTCTTGAATTTCCAAGGGTTGCCATCCAGATTCTCTCTACCTGATTCAGCCTCTGAGAGTTTCATGTGTACAGTGGAAGTCTTGGTTTATTGATACATGTTTGTGTTTATGGCATTTCATCATGGAATAGACCTAAAAGCAAGGGTCAGCAAACTACAGCCCGTACATCAAATCTGGCCCATGGCCTGATTTGTAAATAAAATATAATTTGAAGATGGTCATATCCACTCATCTACCTATTGTTTATGGCTACTTTCATGCTACAACATAATTGAATACTCGTGGTGAAAGAACACATGATCCACAAAGCCAAAAATATATACTATCTAGCCCTTTAAAAATTCTGCTGAGCCCTGTTCAAGAGTGCTCACATCTGGCATCCAGCTAATTCCCACTAACAAAATCAGACAGACATGATAGCACAATGTTGCCTGGAGCACCATTAAAAATCCTGCTTTGGAGATATGTAAATATAGATACAGATAAAATTATCATTATTATCATATAAATAAGTACATAAATGTGTATGTATGTGAATATGTATATACACATATAGGTAGAGTTGATGCTTAAATAATGAATGGATTAAATAATGCTGACCCACACACACACAGTGAAAAATCTGCATGTTACTTTTGACTCCCCAAAAACTTAGCTACTAATAGCCTACTGCTGACTGAAGCCTTACCAATAACATAATCAATTAACACGTATTTTATATGCTATATTAAAGTAAGCTAGAGAAAGGAAAATGTTATTAAGAAAATCATAAGGAAGAAAAAATACATTTATGGTAGTATATTTATCAAAAAAATCTACATGTAAGTGGACCCACAGAGTTCAAACTTGTGTTGTTCAAGAGCCAACTATATACGTTGTGTATTATGTATAGTAGCATACTCTTACTACAAAATAACAGTAAGGCTAGGAACAAAATGTTCATTCAAAGAGACTATAATAATTTTACCTTTTTCTTCTTTCTCACAAGTATCCAATATGCTCTACACACCTGAGAGGCAGCATACTTTAATGGGAAAAAACAGATCCAATTAAAATCAGCTCTCTTACATTCTGGTTCCCTGGGCTCCAATTCTCCTCTCTGGACCCTGGGGTCACTATTACCTTCCCTAAAGGAAGGATCAGTGAGATACCACATGTAAAGTACCCTGCACATAGTCAGCACCCAATAAATGGTGATTATTAGTTTCACTAAACCTGTCCTCATCTACCTTATCCCATTCTTCTCTTCTTGCTTTTTTCATTCCCTGGTACCATTACCCAACCACCATGTCTTTTGATTACTGGCAATCTCTTTATTAATATTCTTTCTCTTACCTATACTTACTTATTTTTAACTTCAAATTATTGAAAGCTGTAAGCCTCAACAAGTTTTGCCACTAACTAGCAATCAAAAAGAAAATATAGTTATCTGAAAAGTGTGTGTGTGTGTGCACGTGTGTGTGTGTGTAGTTAACACTATAAAATAGTTTACATGTATATTTTTAAAATAGCTAGCACCATAAGAAATAAAGAGAAATTTCCATCCTAGGAAACTGAAAATTGGAGTAATAAATATGGGAACTGATTATACAAAGGTTTTAGAGGAAGGAAAGAGATGCTATTTTTAGTAATCTAGGGATTTGGATTTTAACACCCTGTGAGGACAGAAAAGCCCTATTAATGCTAGGAGTTAGAAATGAAATATCACCTTCTAGCAAAAAAAAAAAAAAACTATCAGCATGCAAAGATCATAAGAAAGTTTGTCAGTGTTTTCTTAGGCTCTAGACTAAAAAAAAGTCTCTCTTGGCAATGAAAAACTGTGGGTCCATACCATACGTGGGTTCAGACTTTGACTTTACATTCTCCATATGATTGGGGGACATCGAGGATGTCCAATGTCTAAAAACAATCGCTTCACATATTTTGTGAGTCCATCTTTATTTTCTAAAAATATTTTATTTATTTATTCATGAGAGACAGAGATAGATAGAGAGGCAGATACAGGCAGAGGAAGAAGCAGGCTCCACTCAGGGAGCCTGATGTGGGACTGGATCCCAGGACTCCAGGATCACGCCATGAGCCAAAGGCAGACACTCAACCACTGAGCCACCCAGGCATCCCTGTGAGTCCATCTTTAATGGTTTTTATCCATGGGAACACTGTGCAGCTGATAAATTAACATAATCTGGTAGAAGGAAACACTAAATTATCTGGAGAAAGATGCCCTCAACGCAGGCTGTATAAGATGCTGGCAGAAAAAAGAAAAGGAAAACCACAACTGAAGCTGAGCTCATAACGAAAAATAACAATATTAAACACTCAAAAACATAGATCATCATGATTGAACAACAGTATGCACCACTAGAATATAACACAATCTCCAGAAACCTTAGATACAGTATATCCGTAAAATAGATACTTCTAAAGTTATTAGATAAAAACTTACACTTGGGACCAATATAGAATAAGAGAAAGTTGTATTTTCCCTTCCATCTGAAACAACCAAAAGAAAAAAAGGACAAAATATATTAAACAATGGTTTCCAGATATTGGACATCAGTTCTGGACTGTGACACCTGAGAGAGAGAGAGAGAGAGAGCAGGAAGTCAAGAAAGGAGCCCAACAGTTGCCACAGATTACTGCTTGGAGGGAATTTCCAGGCCACAACAGAGGGTTGGAGAATTGAGGCAGAGGTCTGCAGGCTCTGTGAGGTGAGAAGAGAGAGCTGGGAGAAAGGGAGAGATGAGTGCCTAGAGCATACAAAACAAGGAACCAGCGCAAAGAAAGATATACCAAGAGTGCACTCCAGAGACCATCAGAGCCTCTTAAGTCTTCAACCGGGTACATTTTGTGCTTGTGGGGAAACTGCCCAAAAGCTGGGGAAAGAATCAACCAAAAAAGGCAGAGGAATCAATACCCAAAGCTCACAGTATGCCAGAAAGAGTTCATTTTCCTGCCAGCCAGCGTGAAAACCCTCACAATTCAAGGGCATTGAGTAGAACACTTGGAGTGATGATATATAAGTAATGATATCAAGATTTAGAACAAAGATTATTGCCATGGATAAAGAGGGACTAAAGGAGTCAGTTCATCAAAAGGAAATAATTCTTGAGTTAAGAAGAGGTAGCTAAGAGCCTGGGCAAACTAAGGTGACATGCATTTGTGGGACAAGAGAAAATGGAATCTCATGGATAGAGACCCGCAGGGATCTAAAAAAGCATCCCCTTGCCTTTTAAGCTGAGAATAAATATGTGTTTGTGACAAGACTAGCCACAGCTGGGGAAAGAACTTCCTAAAAGATTTAGAAATAATAGTGGCCATTGCTCATGTAAAGAGCTCATGCTAGAAACCTGTTGTTTCATGCTAGAAACATGTGTAGTTTCCTGATCCCACCACTCAAGCTGGGAAACTTTATAATTTTCAGAGTGTGAGGTAGAGTACACAGAAATCTCTTTTCTCAGGAGTGGGGACTTATCAGTCCTCTACTGTGCACTACTTCAATTTTGCCAAATAAATTTTAAAAGCAAAACCAGAAAGGATCAAACTGTTTCAAGTATCTCAAGTAGGCCCCAGAGCAAAGGGGAAGAAGTAAAATATTCAAAAATGCATTAAGGAAAAATTCATAATGTATACAACCCAACAAAAATTCCAGATATAAAAGTGAAAGAAGGGCACCTGGGCGACTCAGTCCGTTGAACGTCTGCCTTCAGCTGCCCATGGTCCTGGGATCAAGCCCCACATCAGGCTCCTTGCTTAGCAGGGAGTCTCTTGTCCCTCTCCCCCTGTCCCTCTTCCCTGCTCATGCTCTCTCAAGTAAATAAAAAAAATCTCTAAAAAAAATAAAAAATAAAAGAGAAAGAAAACAAGACCCATAATGTCTCATTAATAAATTAATAGAAACCAATCAGAACTGACACACACATTGGAAGTAGCAAACATTAATACAGTTACTAAACTATATTCTTCATGTTAAGAAATTAAATGGAGATGTGAAAGATATTTTAAAAAAACAAATAAAGCTTTCTAGAGAAGAAAATTGCAAGAAAATACACTGGATAGAAGTAATGGCAAATTAGATTTTGGAGAAGAAAAGGCTAGTGACCTGAACATAGAACCATGAAAACCATCTAAAAGAAGAAACAGAAAGAATTTTTTTTAAATGAGCAATGGGAAAATGGTAAGTGGCTAATGTACCTGTAATTAGAATCCCTGAAGAAGAGAAAATGTAATAGTAGGAAAATATTTAAAGAAATAATGGCCATATTTTTCCAAAATTTGATGAAAACACAATAAATATGAGGAAAACTATATCGAGATCTACCATGATTAAATTGTTCAAAACCAGTAACTAAATAACTTAAAAGCAGCCCAATTACAAAAAAAAAGAAAAGAAAAACCTAAAACAAAACATTATAGAACTTATGTGGAAACAAAGCTAACTTGCCAGAAACAACGTGAGTGAGAAGATAACAAATAACATCCTTAAAATACTGAAAGAAAATAAACTGCCAGCCTACAATTCTATACCCAGCAAAAATACCTTCCAAAAAATAAAAGTGAAATAATTTTTTTCAGATTTTAAAAAGTTGAAAAAATTCTCCACTACCAGATCCATACTACAAGAAATATTTTTAAACATCTTTCAAGCAGAAGCAAAGAGACATCAGATGAAAATACAGATGTACACAAAGGAAGAAGAGTATTGCTAATGGTAACCACATACACAAATATATAAGATTCTCCTCTCAAATGAATGCCTGTAAAGGTAATTGACTCTTTAGACAAAATCAATCACTATTTAATGGGGGTTTAACAATTATGTAAAAGTAAAATATATGACAACAATAGCACAAAGCTTAGAAGGAAAGAAGTGGAAGCTTATTAGTGAAATGTTATTTTACTATATATGAAGTGGTATAACATCACTTGAAGCTAGAATATGTTAAGTTAAAATGTCTATTATAAACCCTAAAGCAATCTTTAAAACAATAGTTATAGCTAATATTCTAACATAGGAAATAAAATAAAATCACAAAAATATATCCAATTAATCCTAAAGAAGTTAGCACAAAAGGGGAAAGGTAACAAAGCATAGTAGAGATGGATAAGTTTAAAAAGGGAAGATAATGGACTCAAACCTATCTGTATCAGTAATCATATTAAATGTAAATGGCCTAATTGTCCTAATTAAGAGGCAAAAATTATCAATTTGGATAAAAACATGTGAAATCCAACTATGTGCTGCCTCTAAGAAACTGATTTCAAATATAAAGAGATAATAGAAGAAATTAAAAGATGGAAAAATATACACCATGCAAAGACTAATTCAAAGACCATTAGAGTGGCTGTTAACAAGGTAGATTTCAGGCCAATGAACGTTTCCAGGAATAAAAAAGTTCATGTTTAGTGGTTGCTCTAGGGATTACAAGGTACATGACTAACTTCATAGCCTCTTTAGAATAAAAATTTCACCATATCAAGTAAAATGTAGATGTCTTACAACCATTACCTTTCTATTTCTTGTTTACAGTTGTCAAATGTATTACATCTAGATGCATTGACAACTTTATAGTATTTGATTTCAGCTGTCAGACTGAAAGACGTCTTTTAAAATATTTAAGAGAAGAAAGAAAATACTTACAAAAAGAAAAATCATCTATTCCATATACTGAGGTATTTAACCATTTATGTTACTCTCCCTTCATTCCTAAAATTCCAATGATCTCTCTAGTATAATTTTCTTTAACCTAAAGAACTTCCTTTGACATTTCTTTAAGACCAAGTCTAGTGGTAATGAATCCATTTTCTTAGCGCTTATTCAAATGAGAGTATCTTATTTCACATTTCTTCTCAATAAATATCTACTGGATAAAGAATTTAGATTAGCGGTTTTCTTCCCTTAAAGATTTAATTCCACTGTTTATTTGGCTTTCAAGATTTCTGATAAGAGGGGATCCCTGGATGGCTCAGCGGTTTGGCACCTGCCTTTGGCCCAGGATGTGATCCTGGGGTTCCTGGATCAAGTCCCACGTCAGGCTCCTGGAATAGAGCCTGCTTCTCCCTCTGCCTGTCTCTGCCTCTCTCTCTCTCTCTCTCTCTATCATGAATGAATGAATAAATCTTTAAAAAAAAAGATTTCTGATAAGAAATCCATAGTCTTAGTAATTATTATTTTCCCCCAAAGATACTGATGCACTGAAACGCTGGAACACCTGCACCCCTATGTTTATAGCAGCAATGTCCACAATAGCCAAACTGTGAAAGGAGCCTCGGTGTCCATCGAAAGATGAATGGATAAAGAAGATGTGATTTATGTATACAGTGGAATATTACTCAGCCATTAGAAACAATGAATACCCACCATTCGCTTCGATGTGGATGGAACTGGAGGGTATTATGCTGAGTGAAGTAAGTCAATCGGAGGACAAACATTATATGGTCTCATTCATTTGGGGGAATATAAAAAATAGTGAAAGGGAATAAAGGGGAAAGGAGAGAAAATGAGTGAAAATATCAGTGAGGGTGATAGAACATGAGAGACTCCTAACTCTGGGAAACAAACAAGGGGTAGAGGAAAGGGAGATGGGGGGGTTGGGGTGACTGGGTCATGGGCACTGAGGGAGGCACTTGACGGGATGAGCACTGGGTGATATGGTATACGTTGGCAAATTGAACTCCAATTAATTAATTAATTAAAAAGTATTATTTTCTTGTTTGAAATATGTCATTTTTCTTTGGTTGATTTCAGAATTCTTTACTTTTTCTTTGGTTTTCAAAAGCCTTGTTATGATGGATATATAGTCATGGTTGTTTCAGTTTATCTTGTTTGGGATTCGTTTTTTTTTTTTTTAAGATTTTATTTATTTAGGAGATCCCTGGGTGGCTCAGTGGTTTGGCGCCTGCCTTTGGCCCAGGGCATGATCCTGGAGTCCCGGAATCGAGTCCCACGACGGGCTCCCGTCATGGAGCCTGCTTCTCCCTCATCCTGTGTCTCTGCCCCCCCCATCATAAATAAATAAATAAATAAATCTTTTTTAAAAATTTTATTTATTAATATGGCAGAGAGAGAGAGAGCAAGCACAAGCAGAAAACACAACAGAGGGAGAGGGAGAAGAAGGCTCTCCACTGAGCAGGGAGGGAGCCCTGATGTGGAGCTCAATCCCAGGACCCTGGCATTATGACCTAATCTGAAAGCAGATGTTTAACCAACTGAGCCACTAGCACCCCTAGGTAGTTTTTCACCATTATCTCCTCAAATACTTTTTCTGAACCCATCTTTTCTTCTCTTTTTCTGAAACTCCAATGACATAAATATTAGACTTTTTGATACCATCAAAAATAAATAAAATTCTTTCTGCTTTTCGTCAATCTTTTTTCTTTTTGTTTTTGAAATTGGATAATTTCTATTGCTCCATCTTCATATTCACAGACTCTTTTTTCTGTCATTTTCTCATCTAATTAATTTTTTATTTTAGATATTATGCTTTTCAGTTTTAAAATTCCCAATTGGTCCTTCTTGCAGTTTTTATTTCTCTATTCATTTCAGGAATATTTACCTTTACCTAATGTAGCATAATTACAATAGTTGCTTAAACTCATTGATTCCAATGTCTAGAGCATGTTGAGATTACTACCTGTTGTTGTCTTTTCTCTTGAGAATTGACCACACTTGTCTGATGCTTTGTATGTCAAGTAATTGAGGATTATATCCCAGATAATTTAATATTGTATTGTGAAGTTCTGGGTTCTATTAAAATTCCCTTTAGAGGATTGATTTTGGTAGTAAATCTGATGAGATTCAGACTGTAAATTCAGTTTCAAATTATAAATTTTAAAAGCAGTCAAAAAATGACAAGAAATCTACCAATTGAAAATGGCACTAAGTCCACATGAGTTTAGAAACAAGCTTTGTCTAAGTTGTAGCACAAATTATAACAATTCTAGTCAAATTATTTTTTAATTCAAATTATTTCAAGCCACATAAATATATAGAGAACTTCCCAGCTCATCTTATTAGCGAACATTGTAATAACCAAATTGGTTAAAGATAGCACAAAACAAACTAAGAAGATCAAGATTGCCCATTGATTTACAAAGAACATTTCTAAACAAAGTATTAGCAAATAAAATAAAGAAATATATAAAATAGTAAGATAATATAGCCAAAGGGTTGCTACTAGAGAATCAAGGGTGGTACGCTAGCAAGAACTTGATTAACATAATTCATTAGAAAAAAATCAAAGGAGAAAAATCTGTATCGTCATTCAGCAACCATTAAGATACTCAAGACTGATAAATATTAAAAAGCAAAAGGAAGAGAGAGATCTTTTGATTATCTTTTAAGTCTCTGGATTCTAGTTGTATATGATCAATTCATTTGTCCTTATTTACATAAACCAATACGATTCTTTTTTTTCCCCTTACTTTGAGTTGAAATACTGTCAGTTGCAATTGAAAATATATATTAATCCAAATATCAAGAGAAAAACTATTAGGAAGTAAAAGATTATTCAATAAGGTAGTCACATACAAGATAAATATTTTAAAGTTAGTAGAGAACCTTCATACATTGCTAGTGGGAATATAAAATAGTGTAGCCACTTTGGAAAACAGTTTGGTGGTTTTTCAAAAAGTTAAACATGAAATTGCCATACAACCCAACAATTCCACTCCTACATATCTACCCAGAATAAATAAAAACATATGGTCACACAAAGACTTCATTCAAATGTTCAGAGTAGCATTATTCATAATAGCACAAAACTGAAAATAACCTAAATATCCATTGTTGGTGAATGGATAGAGAAAATGTGATATAAACTCACAGTGGAATACTATTCAGCAGTAAAAAAAAAAAAAAAAAACAGCAAAAACAAAACTAAACTACCACACAGGCAACATCATAAATGACCTAGAAAAAAATTATGCTAAATGAAAGAAAGCCAGATACAAGAGACTACATATTTCCATTATATGAATTATCCAGAAAATTTATAAAGCCAGAAAGTAGATTCCTATTTACCTGAGGCTGAGGATGGGAGCTGGGATTAACTCTAAATTGGCATGTGAGATCTTATTGGAGAAAGAAAAATATCTAATTTATGGTGATAGTGGCATCACTCAGCAGTGTTACTAAAAATCATTGAAATGCACACTTGAAATAGGTGAATTCAACGATATTATAGAATTTACCTCAGTAAAGCTGCTTAAAAACCAATAGCTAGGAGCACCTGGGTGATTCAGTGGTTGAGTATCTGCTTTGGCGCAGGTCATGATCCCAGGGACGTTGGATCGAGTCCCGCATCAGGCTCTCCACAAGGAGCCTGCTTCTCCCTCTGCCTTATGTCTCTGCCTCTCTCCATGTGTCTTTCATGAATAAATGAATCAAATCTTTTTTTTTTAAGAAGCTAAAAGCTAATAGATTTCTGATAAAAAATAATCAAGTTAAATATGTGATAGAAGAAAACATTCCATTCACAACTACAGAAAATTATAAATTATCCAGGAATAATGTAATAAAAATATTCGGGATTTATAAGAAACCATAAGATCCTACTAAAAAATATTAAGCCTGGAATAAATGGAGAGTGGTATGTTGGTTTAAAAGTAAATTTTATCATCATAAATTTTTCTTAACTTAAAACATAAATTCAATGTATTCACAATAAAAATCCCAGCAGGATTTTTTTGGAAGAAGGAATTTGAAAAAAATGATTCTTAACTTCATCTAAAATTATAAACATGTGAAAATAGCTGGGAAAATCCTTTTTAAAAAAAGAAGACCAGAAATGGGATCACGTCCTACAATACATTATCATAAAGCTACAATCCTTAAAATAGTACAACAGAAAGCATAGATATATCAATAGAACAGAAAAGTAAATTAGCAAATAAATATACAAATTTAATATATTATAAATCAAATTTCAAAGCAAAGGGAGAAATACAGAATACTCAACGCATAGTGTTTGGACTGGTGTCAAGTCATTTGGAAAAACATAAAGCATGATTCTGACCTCACTTCGTGTGCCAAAATAAAATCCAGATGGTTCTATTTTTATCATAGTTGAGAGGACTTCTCTGAGCATTTCACAAAGATCAGTGTGTATAGAGAAAAAGATGATAAATTGGATTCATTTTAGCTAATAGTATCTGAGACCTCATCCCATACCAGGCACTTTGCTAAGTATTTTATAGCTACTAATGTATTTAATCCACACAACAGCCCTATGATGTAGACACTGGTAGTAGCCCCATAAACCGACCTATTTTTGTACATTCTGATAGTATCTCAGCCTCACTTCTCTCCTGGATTCCCAAATATTTGCTCTGCTTCACTCACCACCCCAGCCACAGAACTTCATGCAGGCCTTGTGTGTCTGCTGCTTGAGGCTAGCCAGTCACCGACCTAGAGTTTATAGCTCCTCCCATAATCTGCAGACTCAGATGACAGCCCCCAGAAGGTATGGGATGTGATTGCCCACAGCAGCCAAAAAGCCTGATAATGCAACCTAGTGGTGGGGAAGAGTGAACTCCCAGTGGGGTAAATGTTGACTAGTTAAAGACAGAAAGCAGGAAGATAAACACTTCCCATGGACATGGACAACAGGACAGCGGCAGGATGTGACAAGTATAAAATTTGTAAACACAGATTAAACTTCACACATTACCTCCAGGTTTGATCACAAATCTCATCGTCCCATCTATAACTATCTGACATTTTCTAGCCCCTAAAATTTTTTTACCAGTTGCGTTTATATTAATAGTGTGTGATTTCTACTTCATAACTACACTCTCGTCAGAACACCTATACCAAACATTTCTATTGGTAAAATACCAAAACCCCGTTCTTTGGCCTCTTGAGGGCTAGTTATCCCAAATAACAGGCAACTGCAGTTTTGTTGGTTTCTTTTTTAATTTCAGTGTCATGAACATACAGTGTTGTATTAGTTTTAACTGTAGAGTACAGTGACTCAACAATTAAGTGTACTCTTAATCCCCTTCACCTATTTTACCCATCCCCCCTCCACCTCCCCTCTAGTAACCACCAGTCTGTTCTCTATAGTTAAGAATCTGGTTTTTTGTTTGCCTCTTTTCTTCTTTGTTCATTTGTTTTATTTCTTAAATTTCACATATGAATGAAGTCATATATTCATATTTCTTTGACTTCTCTCACTCAGCATTATACCCTCTAGATCCATCCATGTTGTTGCAAATGGCAAGGTTTCATTCTTTCTTATGGCTGAGTAATATTCCACTGTGTATGTGAGATACAGATCTCACCTTGTCTTTATCCATTAGTCTATCAATGGACACTTCGGCTGCTTCCATAATTCGGCTACTATAAATAATGCTGCAATAAACTTAGGGTGCATATACCCTTTTGAATTAATGTTGTGTATTATTTGAATAAATACCCAGTGGTGGAATTACTGGATCACATGGTAATTCTATTTTTAATTTTTTGAGGAACCTCCGTACTGTTTTCCACAATGGCTGCATTCTGACCAGCAGTGAACGGAGGTTCCTTTTTCTCCACATCCTTGCCAACACTTGTTGGTTTTTATCTTTTTTATTTTAGTCATTCTGACAGGTGTAAAGTGGTATCTCATTGTGGTTTTGATGTGCATTTCCCTGATGCTTAGTGATAGTTGCGTCTTTTTGTGAGTCTGTTGGCCATCTATATCTCTTCTTTGGAGAATGTCTGTTCATGTCTTCTGTCCATTTGTAATTGGATTGTTTCGGTTTTTTTGGTGTTAAGTTGCATAAGTTCTTTATATATTTTGTATATTAACCCCTTATCCGATATATCATTTGCAAACATCTTCTCCTATTCAGTAGGCTGCCTTTTTGTCTTGTTGTTGGTTTCCTTTGCTGTGAAAAATGTTTTTATTTTGATGTAGTCCTAAGAGTTTATTTTTGTTCCTGTTTCCCTTGCTTAGAAGACGTAAAGGGTTGCTGTGGCCAATGTCAGAGAAATTACTGCCTGTGCTCTCTCCTAGAATTTTTATGGTTTCAGGTCTCACATTTAGATCTTTAACTGATTTTGAGCTTATTTTTGTGTATGGGTAAGAAAGTGATCCGTTTCATTGTTTTGCATGTCGCTGTCCAGTTTTCCCAACACCATTTATTGAAAAGACTTTTTCCCATTGGATATTCTTGCCTCCTTGTCATTGATTGACCATATAATTAGATTGTTTCTGGGCTTTCCATTCTGTTGCATTGATCTAGGTGTCTATTTTTGTGCCAGTACCACACTGTTTTGATTACCACAGCTTTGTAGTATATCTTGAAAGCTGGAATTGTGATACTTCCAGTTTTCTTCCTCTTTTTCAAAATTGTTTTGACTATTCACGGTCTTTTGTGGTTTCATACACATTTTAGGATTATTTATTTCTAGTTCTGTAAAAATGCTGTTGGTTTTGATAGGGATTGCATTAAATCTGCAGACTCCTTTTGGTGGTATGGACATTTTAACAATATGTTTTCTCCCAATCCATGAGCATAGCATATCTATCTGTTTGTGTCTTCATCATTTTCTTTCATCAGTGTGTTATAGTTTTCAGAGTACAGAGCTTTCACTTTCTTGGTTAAGTATATTCCTAGATACTTTTTTTTTCTTTTAATTCATGAGAGATTCAGAGAGAGAGGCTGAGACATAGGTAGAGGGAGAAACAGGCTCCTCAAGGGGAACCTGATGTGGGACTCTGTCCCAGGACTCCAGGACCACTCCCTGAGCCGAAGGCAGACGCTCAACCACTGAGCCACTCAGGCATCCCAGTACTTCATTATTTTTAGTGCAATTGTAAATAGGACTGTTTTCTTGATTTCTTTCTCCAGGGAACTGCAGTTTTAATCATTATTGTTCTTTCGCTTTTAACATTGGCTTTGGACCTTGCCCTTTTCCCAGGGATGAAACCAATGGTGTCCTGATAAATGTTTAACCACCAAATATGAGGAGGGCAGAAGCTGATTTGTACCATTTGCTGACTTCCATGGTGTAAATACTCCACAATAGACCACCTTAAGAGACCTGCATAATATCACTGAACACAGGAAGAGATGCACAGTGGCACACCACTACATGTATTTTTACCATTCAGTTTCAGTCAATATAAACAACTCAAGAGCACAGATAACAGAAAATTGTAGTAAAATCATTAAGAAATGGTGAGTTTCAAGTTTGTATTATCTTCATTGTTAATATAACTTTAAATTATAACTTTGTAAAATTGAATTTTTAATAATGGCTGCAGCTAATAATTAGTACACAAAGTTTCTGAAAATTTAAGTCAGTCCTTTTGCATTGGCACACCACTGAATTCAACCTGCCAAGCTTTTTCGTGGTTCCAATTTGAACTTAACTTCCCACAAAGATTTCTCTGGACTCTGAAGGTGGGAGGCCTACATATGCCACACTGGATTCCTTGAGGCTGCCACACTGCACAATCAGGTGCCTACATCACTGACCTTTCTCACCCAAGCTATAAAGTTCCCTGGAGATTACATTGTATTCACAACTTAGGTCATTTCCCTTTTTTTCCTTGAGTTAGAAAAAGGGAGAAATATGCCTACTAAGTAAAACCTAAAACTGTTATATAGAAATTGTAAAAGTTAATTACATTGGCTGATTAATACAAAAAAACATGGGTCTTAAGCCTTATTCTGCTACTTACAAGCTGTGGAATATCATTCAACCTCTCTGAGTTTCAGTATCCTCAATTAGTGAAATAGGAGTAATAACCTCACACGTGGTTGTGAAGATTAAATGAGATAATGTCTATAAAACAGCACAGAGGCTGGCACTGAGTAAGTGTTCAAATAGTAAACTGCTATTTTCCATTTTTAAAGACCAGCTTTATTTTTTTTAATTTTTTTATTTATTTATGATAGTCACACAGAGAGAAAGAGAGAGGCAGAGACACAGGCAGAGGGAGAAGCAGGCTCCATGCACCGGGAGCCCGATGTGGGATTCGATCCTGGGTCTCCAGGATCGTGCCCTGGGCCAAAGGCAGGCACTAAACTGCTGTGCCACCCAGGGATCCCAAGACCAGCTTTAGATGGGTACACTTACAATGCAACATATGAAAGTTTAGAAAATCAACTTCTGATTAACTAGTTCATTACTAAGGCAAAATGTCTTCCAAAAATCACATTTTTTTTACATTATTTCAATATTCACGTGCAAATATTAAAACTGTGAATATGTTCTTCAGCCACTAAAACACCCAACTCGCTTTTCATATAAATGCAATGGAAAGGTACATCCATTTATTGGTTTTCCAGGCATGGGAAATACAGCATTTAACAATGTTGACACAAGTTTTGCCCTCGTGAAATTTATGGCCTAGTGGGGAACAGGGACACAGAATATAATCACACAAATATATAATTTTGTGCTGAAATTGAAGAGCAAGGAAAAGATGCTACGAGGAACTGCTTCAGGCATATCTTACCTAGTCTGGAGTGTTAGGGAGTTTTCTGTTAATGAGAGACATTTAAGCTAAGATCTAAATGGTGAGCAAGAGTTAACAAGCCACAGATGAGGAAAATCATTTCGTGGTGAGGGATCAGCCTTTGCAGAGACATTGAGGCAGGAGTGAGCTTGGTGTGTTCAAGGCCCTGAACGATAGGAGCCGCAGAGTATAATAAGCATAAAAGAAAGACTACATTTGTTATTAATAATAACTATATTTGCTATTTCCTCCTCACCCACTCCCTACATCACCTCTCCAACTCTAACAGGGTAGATCCTATACCCTAAAGAACCTTGTGTGATATGTTTGACTTGCACCCCTTTGCAAGTAGAAATTGGAACCACATTGAAATCAAGCTTAATTGTTCAGCATACTAAAGGAATGGGAAATTTAGAGTGACCCAGAGGAAGAAGCTGGGAGCCAGTGAAGCTGCATGCTGTATTGGGAAAGTACCTCTAGCTAGTGGCAAAAGCTTGCAGAATATCGGAGGCTAGAAGGAGGGGAGAGGACAGGGTATTGGCTGCCTATCTCTCTGCCTCCAGCTGGGTCTCCAGCAGCTACATCTCCACTGTAACTTCAGATCCTGCCAGATAGCCCCTCTATCTTGGTCCCAGCTCCCATCAAGAAGGCCTCACCATGTTGCTTAGCTATCCCTTGATGGTACCAAATTCTAGGCTTTGGAAACCATGTGTTCTCAGTGTTCTTTCAATTCTAAGGAAAAGTATGTCTTCCCACTATTCCTAAATCTCTGGTTACCTCAACTTCCCCTGTTTCCTTACTATCCAAAAACATGACTAAGGAACCAGCAGTATTGGCTTTGCTTGGGTACTTCTTGAAAATGCAGAATCACAGCTCTACTCCAAACCTATTGAATTTGAATTTGCATTGAAAAAGGTAAAAAAAAAAAAAAAAAAAAGAAAGAAAAAGGTCCCAGGTGATTTGAATATACATTAAAGTTTGAGAAGTAATGTCCTATTTGTGTCTTCAAGAAGACCATCCCCTAAGGAAGAAAAAAATGCCTGTATTTAAATTCCCTCTGTTTGAAATGCCTAGATGGTCACTGCTTCCTGACAGGACCCTAATTGACACAGTCAAATTTTTGAGTGTTTTATGTTCAAGTTTGTTTTTAATGCTTACCATCTACCCTTTTATTTATTTATATTTTTTAATTTTTTAAGATTTTATTTATTTATAAGAGACACAGAGAGGCAGAGACACAGGCAGAGGGAGAAGCAGGCTCCATGCAGGGAGCCTGACACGGGATGGCAGAACCCCAGGATCATGCCCCCAGGCTGAAGCCGGCACTAAACCACTGAGCCACCCGGGGTGCCCACCCCCTACCCTTTTATACAACAATTTAACCCTCTCGGATTATTTAGATTCATCTATCACTTGGTTTCTCTGACAAAAGCATGGTTAATATTTTTCCCTTTAAAACTATACAGACATTGCTCAATTTTCTTAAGTTAATCAATGCTGCCAAAGAAAAATCTGATTTTGCTTCCTTTGTAGATAATCTGGGGTTTTGTTTTTTTTAATTTATTTTTCATGCATTCTTACAGAATTTTTTTCTTTTCCTTAAAATTCAAAAAATATCATCAGGAATGTATATTAATGTCACTAGAACATACCAAACCATATTGATTTCCAGTCTCTGGCCTTTCTTCCCACTGAAGAATAGCTTCTCCTATTAAAAGTTAGATTCTTATTTTTTTGTTTGTTCTCATCTTTTCTTCAGGAACAACTCAATTTTATAAAATTATGTCCAACACTGATATTATTAGTCTTACTTTTGGAGTTGGCTTGCAAACTCTCTTTTTATCTCAAACCATTGCTGACAAAACTCACCCTTTTACAGAGAGACCAGACCAGGACTTCTTGGATCTCATTGAAAATAATAAGGAAATGTCTTTCAAAACCTTTTCTGGAGGTTTTGAAAATGGAATAATTTTCCATTTCTTTTATGCTATGATTTGTATAGGAATCCTTTTTTACTGTTGTCTTATCCTTAAACAAGGCCCAATCTTTGCCAACAGGTGGGAACCACAGAATCTCCTTGGTTTCTCTCCCTGTGCACAAGAGTATGAGTGTATTCTTGTTTAAGATCTAGACTTAGAACAGGGATAGATGTACACAGCCCCTAGTCCAGGGTGGGAGGTAAGCATCTCATTGACTGAGCAGGACTGAGGTGAGCTTTCCTCTCTCCCTGATGTTTGGATCTGATGATTCCATTAGTTCTTTTGTCTGAGCATAAAAAAAACACATCCTTTTTCCTGACTCTTCCTCCACCACTAGCCATCTCTACCTACTGCAGTGTTGCCAAAACTCTACCATTTCTACCAGAATGTACATTTTAAGAAATACATCACATGTCCTGTGAATTGTAGCTTTTGGATATGTGTGAAGTGAAATTTATGGACATGAGAGCATAGGACCACATCTATCAAGCTCAAAAGATAATCAATCCCCCAAAACAGAAAGGATGTAGCTGCATAGTTTGTTGAGATTTGGGGTCAGTTCAGACTCCTTCCTGAAAGGGGGTTCCATGTTTTCTAAAGGAGAATATAGTCCAGGATGTGTATCTTTATTAATAGTACAATTGGAAGAAATTCCCTCCCACACATTGGCATATGTTCTCTTTAGCTTCCAATGTTTGTCTTTTTTGCATATCTCCATGGATATTTTAATAGAAGAATATCAGAAAATATATATGACCCTGCTAATCTGCTACCATCACAACAATCATAAAGGCTAACATTTGTTGAGTACTTACTGTGTGCCAGGCATTGTGCTTAGTATTTTGTATATCTTATGTCATGTTCATCCTCACAATAACACTTTGCTGTAGGTGTTGGATGCAGCCTCCATTTCTGTAGCTTCATGTTTTCATGCAGAAGGATCTCCATTAGAATAAAACTCATGACCTCCTGTTCACCCCCTCATCTCCTTGGGGAGAGTCACTCATCCCATTGGCAGATTGGGGGAAAAGGAACTAGACACACATGGCTGACCCATATCCAAGATCCCACTTTGATCTGTCCACCTAAAGAAAAGATACACTTTGGTCTGCTTGGGAAGCCTCAGAGCAAGCTTGGTGGAGCAGATCTGTGACAGGAGAGAAGCTGGTGGCTTCCTTTTCTGCCTGTGCCTGGTGAATATGTCTAAAATTGGGGCATAGTATTAGGAAGCCCTTCATTTCTAAACATTCAAGTTTTTGAATACAGCTTTATTAGTATAAAGCAGCATTGGATATTTGTCTATCTAATTTCTGCCCTTTCAATTAGCTCAATCCTATATGGGAAATTATCAATCTCTTAAAAATCCCCAAAGTAGGTATTAGTAGTATCTCCAGTTTACGTTAAGTAAACACAAGGACTGAGCCAACTTCTCTGAGGTTTCCCAGCTCATTAATGACAGAGCATGGATTCTTACTCAGTTCTGTTTAACTCTAGAGCAAACATTCCACCATCATGCCAAACTAATCCCTGCAACTTCATTGTTCCCACAGCTGACCTTTGTAAAATCTCATCAGGCCATTAAGACTCAGGGATAACATTATCTGAGGAAAACCCACCTATCCTTCAAAACTCTTCTGTGGAGATTTCCCCAATTCTCCTGGACAAAGTTAGTGAGTTCATCCTCCGTGCTCCTTGTAAAGCCTTCTGTTAGAGCGAAAGTTCTTTCAGTTACTGATTTATTCATTCGTTTATCTCCCTAACCATAGCGTCTAGCACAGAGGAGGTGCCAGTTCAATTTTTGTTGAATGATTTTCATTGAAAAAGATTACTACCAAATTCTCCAAAGCAGTCACTCAAGTACAGGGTCTACACAGATTCCAGGATAGACTGAGCTGCCCTCCAGCATTATTTAAGTTACAGGGCCTCCCTCTGTTCTATTTAATTTGGAGCAAAGTTTTTAGTATTGTTTTTGTTTGTTTACATTCCTTCTATTCTTGCCCATAGAAGTTGTTCCAGGAGGCAATAAACTGGCAGCAATATGATGTCCATTCACATTGTTTTACTGCACCTGGGTTAATCTCACCCTGAATCACCACAAGAACCCAAAATAATTACAGCATTTACAAACATGAAAATAATAACTAACATCCATCAAGCTTCTAGCAGGTGCCAAACACATGGGTTGTACAAATTAGCTCCAAACACCACAAGAAGCCTGTGAGGAACTGTTATCATCCCCATTTTACAAATGAGAAAACCCAGGTTCAATGAGATGAAGATATTTACCCACTGTCACCCATCAGTAAGTGGTGGAGCAGAGGCTGAGTCAGTGCTGTCTGGCTCCAGCTGGATCTTTTTCTTTTATTCAGTGTCCTCCAGAACATATAGCAGCTGTTGTAATGGTTGGAGAAGGTAATGCGTGGGAAGGAACTTGGAAAACAAGAACTAAGCACGTGTGAAATTATGAAGTTGAGAGTATCAGCAAGGGCACTGTGATAGCAGCCCTAGGAGGGGAGCATATTGATCTGGCTGGAGTTGAGGGGCATCTCCTATTATGTAATTGCTCTGGATTCAGTATTTCTGAGACAGTGGAGATGCAGACCCTCCTTTCTTCATGAAACAGTTGTCACCTCTGGGAACAAAGACAGGCGAGCTTCATTTGGTTTAAGCCAGTTATTTTCTTTCCAGACAAATGAAAGGGGGATGGTGGTGGTGTCCACTAGATGTCAGGTCCCAGGCATTGATTGATTCCGGACCCTGCTCTGAGTGAGAGCAGTAACCTACAACACATGCTGAATGTTTTTCCATTTAAAATGCATTTCAAAAATATAATAGGCCTGCATGCTTATCCTCTGAAATATAGCACAGCAGAATGCACAGATTGTTACATATGTTCTGAATGTTTCACCAGACTCCAGAGGCAGAGGAAGGCCTTTTTTTCCTCTCATTTACCCAATAAACACTTATTGAATGATTTCTATATGTCAGGCATTGTGCTAGGCCCTGAGGAACATGACAGGGCCCTGCTGCCGAAAAATTAAGACTAGAGTAGGAGACAGACCTGTAAACTAAGTTTTTAAATATTATGATACAATATGTGTGCAATGATATGAGTATATGAAAGATAAAGAAAACTTAATGAGAGAATGATGCTCTCCACCATTAGAGTCTCCTTCCAAGAAGAGCTGACTTTTGATAACCAAATAGGAATATTAAGCCCCAATCCTATTTTACACCCTGTCTTCTGCCCATTTGTATCTGCTGCTTGGAAACATGCTGAAATATTATTTATTATTTTAATCGCTATTTATTAAGTACCTACTACATGCAGAACACTACATTAATATTTGTGCAGGATGCAAAGAAGAATAAAGTTCTATCTATTAAATCCATCAAAACACATTATATTAGACAAAATAAGACATGTTCCAAAATAATAGAAGAATGAGCAATAGTGGGGAAACATTTATACAACACTGGAAATGAAAGATCAAGCGGACAAAATGTAAACTCTGAATCAGTAGGCAGAGAATGGGATCAATGATCTAAGCTTTCACCTTAAGAAGCTAGAAAGAAAAGAGTAAATTAACCCCAAAATATGCGAAGGAAAGAAATAGTAAAACCAAGAGCAGAAAATGGTAAAATTTAGAACAGATAAACAAACAAAACCAATGAAAATAATAACTGGATCTCTGAAATGATCAGAATTGAAAAAACTCTAGCTAGACTTCTCAAGAATAAAAGAGAGTAGATACAAAGTGCCATTCAGGAATGAAAGAGGGAACATCACCATAGATATTGCAAATATTAAAAAGATAATAAGGAAAGATTATGAACAATATAATATCAACATATTGGACAACTTATATAAAGTGGACAGATACCCTAAAAGAATGCAACTTACCAAAACTGACCCAAGAAGAAATAGAAAATTTGAATAGACCTATATCTTATTTTTAAAAATTAATTTATAACTAAACACTGCTATGAACTGAATGTCTATGTTTTCCCAAAATTCATGTGTTGAAATATACATATTGTATAATTCCACTTATATGAAGTTCTAGAAAAGACAAATCTGATCTATAGTGACAGAAAGCAGGTTAATGGTTACCTGGGCTGGGGATGGAAATGACCACAGAGAGGCACAAGGGAACATTTTAGGATAATGGATATTTTATATTTTGATTATGGTAACAGTTACAAGGTATATCCTATGTGTCAAAAGTCATCAAACTGTACACTTAAAATGAGGGTATTTTAAGTTAATTATATATAATTAGAGTTGACTTAAAAAGAAAAATATTTTTAACAAGAAGGAAGTATAATATAAGAGATAGATCATAGACTGGTAGACAGACAGATTGGGTACAAATCTCAGCTCTTTATATCCCAGTGATGTGACTTTGGACTGACCACTTTATCTCTATGATCCTCAGTTTTCTCATCTATACAAGTGAAAATACTGATAGTTATAATGAGGAATAAATGTATATATATTTTCCCCTCAGGATATGATACTTAACCGTGTTCCAATAACATTAATCCTCTTCTATTTAATTTCCACCATGGAGATGAAAGAACCGGAAGGCTGTGGTATTTCTTTGAGATGTTTAGCAAGTCCTTTGGACCCAAACAGTCCAGAAGTAATTACGGCCCCGAGTCACAGATCAGGCCAGCAGACGCTACTTTCTTCCCTGAATAACAAGACAAAACACAGGAAATTGTGGCTTGGCAGCAGTTCTTAGATAAAAAGAAGGCATGTCAGACAAACCATAGAGAGGGAGGAAGATGGGTAAGGAGCAGGGAAAAGAGATACAAGGAGAACTATGGATAATAAGGCTTTTCCTTTCTGCTGTGATTCCAAGTTTTTTATTCAGTTCTATGATTGATAGTGTCTGTAGGTAACAAATAATTACTGTGTTCGGTGCAGGGTAGCCTGGTGGAAAGAAAACAGCCTTTGAAGTTCTCAGCGCTGGGCTCCAATGCCAGCTTTTCCATTCTCTGGGTGTGTGATCTTTGGCAGGAGAGGGAGGGCTTCTGAATCACAGTCTCCTCATCTCTAAGACAGGGATAATGGAAGAGAATTAAGCTCACGGGGGATTAAATAGCACAGGCTTCCACCAAAATTGATTAGACTCATGGTTCTCAAAGACAGGAGTTTGAATGTTGACCAAGAATAGGTACAGGCAGCACAGACCTCTGGAGCCAGTCTCCCCAGGGGCAAGGCCGGATTGGATGAGAATGTCCCTTTGGTAAGCCAACTGGTGAGGCTCAGAGGCCCTGAGCAATATGGGAGAGTATGCAAGATTTCAAGGGGTGATGAAAGGCTTTGTCCTCCTCTGTGCCCTGGTCCTCAGCCATGCGTCGGCCCTCAGCTGAGTCCTCTATCACTGTGTATCCCCTTAGACCTGGAATCCCAGAGCAGAATGGGAGTGTAACCTCCCCCTGGGGAAGCACTCCATCACAGCTGGGTATGTTCTGTGAAGGGTCTTACTGGGTTTAGGGAATGACCTCACTTCTCCATGGGCTGGCCAAGGCCTCCCGGCCCAATGGGGACTGGGTGCGCCCCGCAGCGGCCACCAGGGGGAGCCTGGGCCGGGAGCTCACTCAAGACATTGTCCAGGCAAGGAGAAACTTGAGAGGGCTGGCATTGGTTCGTGCGAGGACCTCATTCCATGAAGACTAGGATTCAGAGAAGGTTTGAGAAAGGAAAATTGCTCAACGCTGAAGGAAAAAGAATTACGGAACATCCTGTTATCTCCGCAATCTCCTCACACTGGTTGAGAGACTATTCTGTGTCTTTCCCATGTGTCCTTTTAAAAGAGTCATCCCAGGGACACTTGGGTGGCTCAGCAGTTGAGCATCTGCCTTTGGCTCAGGTCATAACCCCAGGGTCCTGGGCTTGAGTCCTGCATCCCCATGGGGAGCCTGCTTCTCCTTCTGCCTGTGTCTCTGCTTCTCTCTCTCTGTCTCTCATGAATAAATAAATAAAATCTTAAAAAAAAGAGAGAGAGAGAGAGAGAGTCATCTCAGAAGCTATGTAGTGCAGTGGAAAGGACAAGGGGCAGAAGTCATGGATTCAGGACTTTTCAGGGCTCTCCCTAGTTTACTTCTCCGAGCCTTTGTTAATAATGTCTATTACCATTCACTGGCTGTTCCATGTGTCTTGCCACCAAAATTTTTCGCATGTAATCCTTATAGTATATGAAGGAAACGTTTGGTATTCCCATTTTATAGATTAAGAAACTGAGACATAGGAAGCAACTTGCCCAAGGTTATAATCCAGTAGAGTCTTTGAGATCATTCTGACTCCAAAGTTTATGCTAAAGTACTTTCCTATCTCCAGTATATTCTGTTTTCAAATAAGCCTCAGTAATGATGATGATGATGCCTTTATCACATATCTTGCCTTGCAAAGTTGAAAGTAATTCAAATGATTATTTATACTCAAGATTATATCAAGGCAGGAGCACCTGGCTGGCTCAGTCAGTAGGGCACGTGACTCTTGATCTCAGGGCTGTGGGTTCAAGCCCCTTGTTGGGTGTAGAGATTCTTTAAAAAAATAAAATCTTAAAAGAAAAAAAGATTATATCAAGGTCACAGAAAGACTGTGGGTTTCGGGTGTAAGAGTCCCTTCCAGAAAGGACAGTGTGTGATAGGAAGAGATCTGTGGAGAGGGCGGGAATCAGGACCGTGATCATGAGCATGACCTTGGCTGGGTCAGAGCCCAGCGCAGAGCACTCATAATGGCAACAGCCATTTGCCCCTGCCTCTCCTTCCCCTGGCACTGGTGCTGAGGCAGGAGGCCCTGTCTGTTTCGGGACACTCCTCCACCCAGGCAAGAGGACTGCAGTCCTCCAGTGGAGAATCTGATGAAATAGTTCCCTCTCCTTGGCTCAGCTATGCAAGCCAAAGTAGCCCATCAGTGAATTTGTTCTTCTTTTGACATTCACCACATCTCCCTCAAAACACAGCCCTTCCATCTGTGCAAATTCTACGCCCATTCTCCTCCCCTTGGCCACAAGAGGTCAGAGACTTCTAATAGCTAAAATGTGGAGCAACCTAAATGTCCATCCATAAAGGACTGATTAGATTAGTCATCCTTACTTTGTTAACTTCGTCACCTAAAATCCAATTGTAGTTAAAATAAATACAACTCAAACTGCCTGAGGTCAAAAGAGGGGTTTATCAGCTCCTATAGCTGAAAGGCTCAAGGATATATATGTAGCTTGTAGTTTCAGGTACAATGGGATCCAAGTATTCAAACAATGTTATCAGGAACATACCTCCTCCCATCCCTTGTCTCCACTTTCTTCCACATTCTCAGGCAGCAAAGACAGCGCCAGGATTTATCCCACAAAATTCACCACCGCAAAAGGTAATGAGTCTCTCATGCACTAGTTTGAGCTGTGGCTGCCCATTTCTGGACCAATCTCTGTGATTCAGACCAGGCCAAGTCTTAATCAAGGGAGAGATATAACATTTCAGCTAGACCATTATACTTCTAAAAGAGAACATGATAAAATCTTTACAGCGTTGGAGTAGGGGAACGTTTCCTTAAAACACCAAAAGAGCAATAATCACAAAAGGGAAAAAAAAAAAAAACACAAACTGAACTTAATCAAACTTGAAAACTGTTGTTTGAAAGACACCATCTGAAATGAAAAGATGAGACTCAGACTAAGAGAAAATAACTATCCCTTAAGCAGTAGAATAAATTTGCCATTGTTAAAAATAAGTGACACATATCGATCCGAAAAGATCTTTGAAAAGAAGGAGTTCTAGTTTATTCTACATCTCTATCACCTAAAATAGTGCACAATCAATGTTTGTGGAGTTAATTAATATTGTTCAATAAAAAATAGTGCTATGTCCAGGTTGATCTCATTTATGTCAAAAACAATATTTTGCCGAGATGTGTAGATACACAGAAATAGGATTGGAAGTGGGGAAGAGCGACCTGGGCTTTTCTCACTCCTTATGCTGAAGTAGATGTTAGATTTTTCACTAAAATAAACAGAAAAAATAAAAATCGAAGGCTGTCTTATTTAGGGGCCTGGCCTTTCAGCCCTCAGGCTGTGCCCTGCCCAGAGCAGAGGAGCCCTACCTCCTGGTTCTGGGAAATACTCCAGACTCTGCCTCCCAAGGCCACTTCAAAGTTTCATTCATGGTTGATTTTTCAAGTTTTAGTTCAGTCTGTACACAACTGAGCTTCTTACTTTTGACCCAGCTCCTCTGAACTGACAAATTGATTGCCTAGCTTTTAATTTGCTTTTTCTGTGAGTTGCTTTCTCTCCCATCATTCCATCAGACCATCCATCTCAGCTCTTCTGTGAATGATACTTCAACCTGTCATTGACCCAAGTTCCTTGGACACTAGATCCCAATCTAGCCGTGTCCTCAGCAGAACAGGATGCAGAATCAAGCTGGGTCTCCTGTGAGGATGAAAACTTGGCAAGGTGCCTTCCAACCACTGGAATTCTGTAAGATAAGAGTGTAAGGAATAACTACACGTGTTTGACACGGCTACTGTTTTCACAGAATAAGAGCAGAACAAAGTTTCTTTATTATTCCCCTTTTAAAGAAAGGAAGAAATTGAAAACCCTAAATTTAAAAACATGCCCTAGGGCGCCTAGGTGGTTCAATTGATTAAGTGTCTGCCTTTAGCTCAACTCTTGATCTCAAGGTCCTGGGATGGAGCCCCAAATAGTGCTCCTGGCTCCTGGCTCTGGGAGGAATCTGCTTCTTCCTCGGCCCCTCCCCCCTTCCCTCCCTCTCCCCCTGGTGGGTGCTTGCTCTTGCACTCTCTCTCAAATAAATAAATACAATCTTTTATAAATAAATATGTACATACGTATACACCCTAGATCATACAGCTAGTGAGTGGCTCCATTTCAAACTGAAGTTTCTTTTTTTTTTTTCTTAAGATTTTATTTATTTATTCATGGGAGACACAGAGAGGCAAAGACAAAGGCAGAGAGAGAAGCAGGCTCCCTGTGGGGAGCCCAATGCAGAACTAGATCCCAAGACCCTGGGATCATGACCTGAACTCAAAGCAGATGCTCAACTGCTGAGCCACCCAGGCGTCCCTCAAACTGAAGTTTCTTTGATTAACGTGTGTTTCCACTTGTTCAACTCCTCCAAGCAGCTACCAAGGAATATGAGCAGATCGCAGGATGCTGCTTATCCCCAAGTCTCCCCATGAAGATTTGGAACAGAATTCAGCCAGAGAAAGGAGGAAGTTTCTACCCTAATCTTATTGTCCCTGCATACCCCACAGATGATGTTGCTTTAAGAGAGAGTCCAGGTACTAACCACTGTGAGCAGAGGGACATCCTACCACCTGGAATGAGTTCTGGGTTGACCTTATGAAAACTTTTAAGTCTATGAAAAAAGAAGCTGATGATCCAAAAGAGCTTGATTATTTCCTCACTCACTCAAGTCAAGAGGAAACATAAGGGACTTGAAAAAGTACTCCAAGAAAAGCAAGTCAAAATGCAAAAATGTGCCTTAAGAATAGTAGGCTAGGGATCCCTGGGTGGCGCAGCGGTTTGGCACCTGCCTTTGGCCCAGGACGCGATCCTGGAGACCCGGGATCAAATCCCATATCGGGCTCCCGGTGCATGGAGCCTGCTTCACCCTCTGCCTATGTCTCTGCCTCTCTCTCTTTCTCTCTCTGTGACTATCATAAATAAATAAAAATTTTAAAAAATTAAAAAAAAAAGAATAGTAGGCTCAAGTGGCAGCCCTATATACTGTGACCCAATCCCCCATCACAGTTGACTGGACCAGAAGTGGACACCTAAAATTGAGCTGGTCAGACTCTACCTCCTGGCTCAGATGACCTAAACTCAGGAATAGTTCAAGAAAGTGGGGACACAACAGACTGAATATTGAGAAAAATAAGTGAAAAGTCATTAAACTGAATGGTGAGACTTCCCAGAACATTAGAAACCAGGAGTGTACCTCTGCTCAAGAGAAAGGACCTACTTATACTGACATTCTGATGTCTCGATGTCTCTTCAAGGAAATGGCCAGGTTACCCCTGAGCGATGAAGAAGTCTACTAACAATCTCTCTCTTTCCATACACATGCATGCACAAGCATGCATACACACACACCTCCAATGCAATTAGTGCCTTGTGTTAAAAATACATTTTAAAAAAGACATTTAAATATATCTAAAACCAGACATTTGGAGAAAGCTTATGTTTTAACATGACAGACTGTGGCAAAACATAGAAACATGAGGAAGAAAAGAACAAAGGAAGAGAAAGAGTACAGTAGAGAAGTTAGAAACAATTCAAGAAATGAATAAACTCTTAAATATTATAATACACATAAGAAAATGGCAGGTGAGATTAAAGTGAGTAATGTAAGATTAGATAATAAAAGCACATATCTGAGAACATCTATAAAAAACGAATTTGTAAAAAAAAAAATTTTTTTTAGAGAAAGAGTACAGGCCAGAGTGGTGGTGGAGCTGGAAGGGGGCAGATAGAGAGGGAGAGAAAGCATCTTTAAAAGGCAGGCTCCACGTCCACCATGGAGCCCAAGGCAAGGCTCCATCTCACAACCTTGAGATCATGACCTGAGCTGAAATCAAGAATAAGATGCTTAAGCAACTGAGCCACTCAGGCACCCTGGATTTGTAAAAATGTTTAAATGTACTGAGACTGTGAATAACTGGGAACTGCTGGACCAAGATTCAGGAGAGAGCAGAAACACAGAGGTAGTTAGGAACCCGGGGCCACTTTAACCTAGAGATACCAACTCCAAAAAAAGTATCTTAAAATAACAAAAGTTCATTCTCTCACAGTCCTGGGGGCCGGAAGTCCAAACTCAGTCTCATTGGGACAAAATCAGGATGTCAGCAAGGCCACATTGTGCTTCCAGAGACTCTAAAAGAAAACCTATCCTTGCATCTTCCAGCTGCTGAAGGCCGTTGGCATTTTTGGACAAGTGGTGACATCACTCTCCTCTTCAAGGCCAGCATCTTCAGATCTCTCTCAGGCCCATCTTCATATGACCTTCTCTTCCCTGTGCCTCATCAAACCTCCCTCTGACTCTCATATAATGATAGCTGTGATGGCCTTTCTGGCCCATCCAGATATTTCAGAACAATCTCCTCATCTCGAGACCCTTAACCTAATCACATCTGTGAAGACTTTTTTTCCAAATAAGGTCACATTTACAGGTTTTAGGGGGGAGGTTAGGACTTGACATCTTTGGGGGACCATTTTTCAGCCTATCAAAAGTAGCATCAACAACATCAATTATCTAGTAATAAATATAATGAAAGGTGTGCAACACTGAAGACCACAAAATGTTTTTGAGAGAAATGAAAGTAAATCTAAATAAATGGGAGGATATATCATTTTCATAAATGAGAACTTAACATTTTAAAGACACCCATACTTTCCAAAATAATCTGTAGATTGCATCCAATCCTGATTAAGGTGTCAGCAATGTTTTATCAGGGGAAACTGACAGGCCATTTCTAAAATGTGTATAAAAAAGCAAAAGCGGAGAAGAGCCGAGACGAACTTGAAAAAAAAGACCAATGTTGGAGGACTTAAAGAACTAGATGCCAATAAAAAGCTAAAAATATAAACACATTCATAAAGCAACCGAATTCTAAAGCAGCATTTTTAAAACTCTTAATGTGTGTAGGGGAACCTGGTAGACATACCATTTAAATTCATTTTTCTCATTCACTGCCCCTCACTTTGCAGAGTGAGCAAATCCACTGCAGTGAGGGCTTTTGCCTATAATAAGCAGAAGAAGTAGGTGCTCAGAAAATATTCACTGAATTGACTCTCCTAACCCAGTTCTCTTTTCAATTTTTAAAATAATAAATATATCAACAAAAGGACTAACACCTTCCTCTATGTGTCCATTAGTGATTTGGGGAAATGACAAGTGATCATATACTAAATTTAGATCCCAGATATTAGTTATCAGGTGAGTCTATAAAGATTTTTTCCCAATCTAATTGTCAATAGACCAAGAAGAGAGCGGGACTGATTTTGTATTTCAGCTGATATATGGAAAGCACATGGCTCATTCAGTAATTCCCGCAGGTTAGGTATATATTTTATATCAGTACCTTTATCTTCACAAATGGCCCTGGTACCTCACTCTATTGTGATTCAGCAAACAGTACTAGCTAGTCATCTGAAATCAGCTGCCTATACCAATAATGGCTCCATTGGACATTATCTTTCTATTGTGGCTCCTAAAATTAGTATTTCTTTCTGTTATAATGAAAAAAATAATCTCCATTGATTGCAAAAAGCAATGCCTGATATTACAGCATGATTACCTCCGGAATAAATTGAATACTGTATTGTCCAGTAATAATTATCATGTTAAAAAGATTTGAGTCTACAAAATAGGAAGAAACCCTGTCAATTAGATAATATCCAATAAACCAATAACCAAATTGTACGGTGCATTAAACATAATTAGCCTTAGATTAAAAAAAATATTCAGAGGCAAAGTCAAATCTTTCCCTGGGAAGATGTTATGATTGCCAAGCAGAGCTATAAGTCACCTCTGTCTCTAAGGCTGACTGAGGCTAGAAAGAGAACACAGTGTTTAAGAACATGGTGTAGAACAAATCTGCTCAACAAAGTGGACAAACATAAAAAAAAAAAAAGAAGAAGAAGAAGAAGAACATGGTGTAGGTCATGTTTTTACTTTTTATTGTCCTTTCTTCCCACTGTAGTCAGTACAGCTCAGGCCCTTGTCGTATAACACATGTATCTTAGTACATACTTAGCACCCTCATGACGAAATACCTCCCAAAGACTCCACCTCCCAATACCATCACATCAGGCTACGGGTTTCAACATATAAATTAGGGAGGGTGGGACATGGGTATTCAGTCTATAGAAATATATTCCTATCTCCAAGCTGTGTCTCTGCCCCTCTCTGCGGCACGCCATAATCAGATCATCAAAAAAGCCTAGAGTCGTCCTCTGCTAACTTGATATTCCTTGCCTCAGTTAGGATTGGTTAGGTTATCACACTACAGTGAACATCTCCAGGTCTTAGTGGCTTAATGTAACCAAAGTTTCTTCCTTGCTTATGCTGCATGTGTGCTGCTGGTTGGCAGTGGGGCTGTACTCTCTGTAGATACTTGGACCCAAGGGGAGGAAGGCTATAATGGGTCATGACCCTCAGAGCTGAAGGAAAGAGGAGAACTTGGGAAATCACACTTAAATCTTCCTGGGAGTGACATACATGATGGCCACTCAGGTTTCTTTGGTCAAGGCAAGTCCCACAGTTAGGGCTAACTTTAAAAGGGCACAGGGAAATGCTATGCTAGCATGTGCCTGCAGAGAGAGATGGAATATCGTCAACAGCATAAATAACCCCCACTGCTACAAGGAGACTTTAAATCAGAGAAATATACAATCTTATGGGAAAAGTAGAGTAAGGACCACTGAAATATCTTGTAAATATTTTAAACTTACAATCATTTCAGCCCACCAAATAGCATTAGCTTTTAAATACGTATTAAATTAGCAATAAAGATTCTACACAATAAATTCCTTAGTATCATGCCTTTCTCTCTGGAAAATTTAAAATTTCTCTCTTTAGGGCAGCCCCAGTGGCGCAGTGGTTTAGCGCCGCCTGAAGCTCAGGGCGTGATCCTGGAGACCCTGGATGGAGTCCCGCATCGGGCTCCCTGCATGGAGCCTGCTTCTCCCTCTGCCTGTGTCTCTGCCTCTCTCTCTGTCTCTCTCTATGTCTATCATAAATAAATGAATAAATAAATCTTTTAAAAATAAATTAAATAAATAAATAAATAAATAAATTCTAATGTTTAGATTGGCTAAGATGACTAGCTCTCTACAAAAACTTTATTTTTTTTTAATTTTTATTTATGATAGTCACAGAGAGAGAGAGAGAGAGAGGCAGAGACACAGGCAGAGGGAGAAGCAGGCTCCAGGCACCGGGAGCCTGACGTGGGATTCAATCCCGGGTCTCCAAGATTGTGCCCTGAGCCAAAGGCAGGCGCTAAACCACTGCACCACCCAGGGTTCCCTCTACAAAAACTTTAAAAATCCTCTTTCCCCTTCCAGAGTTGCCACTAGGAAACAGCTGCCTAAGCTCTCTTGGCAGCCAGGTATAGAGCAAGAGTTTTTGGGTGTTTTTTTTTTTTAATATTATGATTGTTATTGTTTATGTTATTTAGAAAACACTTAAAAGCAGGGACACCTGGGTGACTCAGTCTATTAAGTGTCTGACTCTGGGTTACCGTTCAGGTCCTGATCCCATGGGTTGTGGGCCTGGATCTTCGCATCTGCATCGGGCTTCTCCTCAGTGGGGAATCTGCTTGAAAGATTCTCTCCCTCTACCCCTTTCCCACTTGTTCTCTCACTCTCTCTCTCTCTCAAAATAAATAAATAAGCCTTTAAAAACAAAAGAAAAAGGAAACACTTATAAGCACATACTATGTGCAAGGTATAAAAAAGTGTTTGACAAACATTAACTCATTACTGGGATAGCAATCCTATAAAGTAAGTTCTATCATTATTTCCAGTCTACAGATGAAGAAACTAGAGGTCTGAAGAGTTGAAGAATATAGAGGAAAACTGCCAGTGAGTCAGAGATGGGATTCCAGCCCAGGAAATTTAATTCCAGAGTCTGTACTGTCAACTACTTCATTATCTTTCCTCTCGGATCAAAGCCTTTAAAACGCAAGTGGGGCTTCTCTGTCTGGTCTGTGATCTCAGGAGATAATAGCACCACACCATTTCTTATAGGATCCTAACTTTCCGATTAGCCACAGGGAAGCAGATGACCCACTGACCACAACTCCCATGCTAGACTACCATATGAATTCAAAAAAAAAAAAAAAAACCAACACTTCTTTTGAACACACTGAAATGTGCATTGTTATAGCATCTAAAGTTTTCCCCAACTGACAGATACGGTGAGCAAGACCCACAACAAATGGTCTTCATCCAGAGTCTGGAGACCTGGATTCCAGTACTAGCACAGACTCTGACTTAATATATGACTTTAAGGATGCATTTCTTTTTTTTTTTTCTTTTAAGATTTTATTTATTTATTTGAGAGAGAGTGTGAGAGAGCACGAGCAGGGGAAGGAGCAGAGGGAGAGGGAGAAGCACACTCCCCAGTGAGCAGGGAGCCAGATGCAGGGCTCTATCCCAAGATCAGAGGATCGTTACCTGAGCTGAAGGCAGATGCTTAATTAACTGAGCCACCCAACTACCCCAAGGATGCACTTCTTTCCCTCAGGCCACATTTGAAAAGTAAGAGAGTTGGATTAGATCAACATTTTACCATCTGTACTTCCTGGAACATTCTATCTTGACTATGTTGCTTGAACCTTCTTGAAAACAGGACTCCATGGCCAAATAAGGTAGGGAAATATTGGATACTGCATCTCCCTTCAGAGATTCATATTGCATATTTGCTTAAAGAAGACTTTAAGACACCCTTCCATAAAGACCTGGTGAACACTATTCACCATATGGATTTGACCAGAGTTCTTAAATTTTTTTAAATTGGAAGACATTTATTAATATTTAGTGGGATATAAATATACTCAGAAATGTAGTTCAAGGAATGGTGGACTAGAATCCTAAAGCCATTCCAAGTTCTAAAGATGCTCTGCATGGTTCCCTGAATTTTCCATACACAGCTCCAATCAGGTAAGTTCTTCAATGCTACACACATGCAACATATATCTACACTTAGGTCTAGGAATGTCTCACCTTGTTTAGTAGAGATGACAAAATGAAATTAATCCCAGAAATTCAAGGTTGGTTCAACATACAAAAATTAATCATGAACAAAACACATTATCATCTCAATAAATGCAGGGAAAGCTTTAACAAAATCCAACACCTTCTTATGATAAGAACAAAGTAGAAATAGAGGGGAACTTCCTCAACCCGATTAAAGACATCTATAAAAAATTCACAGCTAACATAGTTAATGCACAAAGACTGATTCCTTTGCCTCTAAGGTCAGGAACAAGACCAGGATGTCTGTCTCACCTCTCCTAATCACCACTGCAGTGGAGGAGCTAGTCATGGCAAAAGGCAAGAGAAAGAAAAGAAAAGAAAAGAAAAGAAAAGAAAAGAAAAGAAAAGGAAAGAAAGGAAAGGAAAGGAAAGGAAAGGAAAGGAAAGGAAAGGAAGGAAAGGAAAGGAAAGAAAGAAAGAAAGAAAGAAAGAAAGAAAGAAAGAAAGAAAGAAAGGAGTCATCATATTAGAACAGAATCAGGAGCCCAAAAATAAACCCATGCATATATGGTAAATTAATTTACAACAAAGGAGTAGAGAAGATACAATGGGGAAAGGCTAGCCTCTTCAATAAATGATGCTGGGAAAACTGGACAGCCACATGCAAAAGAATGAAACTGAACCATTATCTTACACCATACACAAAAATCACCTCAAGTGGATCAAGGAGTTGAATGTCAGCCTGAAACCATAAAACTCCTGGAAGAAAAAAATAAGCAAAACTCCCCAGCATAGGTCTTGACAATGATTTTTTAAAATCTGACACTGAAAGGAAAAGCAACAAAAGCTAAACTAAACAAGTTGGGACTATCAAACTAAATGGATTCTGCACAGCAAAGGAAACCAACAGCAAAATGAATGGGAGAAGATGTTCGCAAATCATATACCTGATAAGGACTTTGTATCCCCAAAAAAAAAAAATAATAATATATATATATATATATAATGCATATAAGCTGCTGGTTAAGTGTCTGTCTTTTGATTTTGGCTCAGGTCATGATCTCAAGGTTGTGAGATTGAGCCCTACATCAGGCTCTACACTGGGCTTAGAGCCTGCTTGGGATTCTTTCTCTCCCTCTGCCCTTCCCCTTCTCTCTCTCTTTCTCTTTCTCCCTCCCTCCCTCCCTCCCTCCCTTAAAAAAAATGCACATAACTCAATAGCAAAAAATACTACCCAAATTATTTGATTTAAAAATGCGGAGAAGGTCTGAACAGACATTTTTCCAAAGACATACAGATGGCCAATAGGTACATGAAAAGGTGCTTAACATCACTAATCATCAGGGATGCCTGAGTGGCTCAATGGTTGAGTGTCTGCCTTTGGCTCAGGTCATGATCTTGGGGTCCTGGGATCGAGTCCCACATGCTTCTCCCTCTCCCTATGTCTCTTCCTCTCTCTGTGTGTCTCTCATGAATAAACAAAATATTTTAAAAATATATCACTGATCATCAGAGAAATACAAATTAAAACCACAATGAGACATCATCTTATGACTCCTGGAATGGCTATTATCAGAGGCGAGAAATAACAGGTGTTGGTGAGGATGTGGAGAAAAAGGAACCCTCGTGAACTGTTGGTGGGAATACAAACTTGTTTAGCCACTGTGAAAAACTGTATGGAGTTTCCTCCAAAAATTAATTTTGGCCTGTCAATTTCACTCCTGCCTATTTATCCGAGGAAAATGAAAACACTAAGTTGAAAATATATATGCACCCCTATGTAAATAGCAGCATTATTGCAACAGCCAAGATATAGAAATAATCTAAGCATCCATTGATAGATAAATGGATAAAGAAAATGTGACACACACACACACACACACACACACACCCATAAAAAACAAATGAAATCTTGTCACTTGTGACAACATGAATGAACCTTCAGGGCATTAGATAAGTGAAATAAGTCAGAGAAAGACAAATACCATATGATCTCACTTATCTGTGGAATGTAAAAAACCGAGCTCATAGATACAGAGAACAGATTGGTGGTTGTGAGTCAGGGGATACAGCAAAGATGGAGGAGAATTGGGTGAAGATGGGCAAATGGTACAAACTTCCACTTATAAAATAAATCAGTCATGGGGATGTCATGTACAGTATGGTGACTATAGCTCATAATATTATATTGTATATCTGAAAGCTGCTTACAGAGTAGATCTTAAAAGTTCTCATCACAAGGAAAAAACTAATTATGTTTGGAGCCGATGTTGACTAGATTTACTGTGGCGATAATTTCTCAATAAATACAGACACTGAATCATTATGTTGTACACCTGAAACTCACATAATTTTATATGTCAATTATGCACTCTGGGAATTAGATAGTTATACAGTGGTGATGGTTATACTTATTTGTGAATATATTATAAATCACTGAATTGTACACTTCAAAAGGTGAATTTCATGGTATGTGAATTTTTTATTGAGAAAGAATTGTAATAAAAACTAAAAGTCATGCTCACTCCTTGGAGGGAATCCCAGCAACATGACTTAGGGCAAGATCCTTCGTTTGTGCGGCATCATTTCCCCATTTGACCATTCGACTCAGTCCCATCATCCCCACAATTTGTGGTGGGGTCAGCATATGCACAGAGCTGAGCCCTATGATCTCGTCCTGCTCCTACTGTTAGTTGAATCTGAATCCTCCTTCTTGTTTATAGCACTGCACCCTGTCCAGTCTAGCATCATCCAACCCACCAGAGGTTTTCAGGTTCTTCGGTTTGATATGGTTTTTATACACCCTCTTCTCCTTCCTGAAAGTTCTCAGCAGGGACGAAAAATTAAGTCATTGGGGACCTAGTATATGCCAGAGTCTGGCAAGAGACCGGACTTACTTTAGGCCTCCAGACAATGCCCTGGGCTTTGTGTATGTATCTTCACCTGAAAGGAAAGGAAGCTGAGGCCTGGCTCACAATATTTTCTCCAAGTCATGCCATGCAGGAGACCAGGGGTGTTGGATTTAGACGGGCCTCAGCTCAAATCTGTCTCTTAGTAAATCTTGTGAGATCGCTCATGGGTTTCCCAAGCCTTCTAAGCCTCAGTATCCTTGTCTGTACAACAGGGACAACGGGAGGACCTTTGTTGTGGAGTGGTTTTGAAATTTAAATGAGATGCAGAAGATGCACTTAGCACAGATCCTGAAATACATGTTAGCTATTGTTAGTTTACACGAGGCTAAGTGGTGGCTAAATTTGGACTAGAAGTGAGATAAGTGGCATTCCAAGTCCCCTCCTACCTCTCCATGTTGCCTCTTCTCCATACCTGCCCAGGTCAGCAGGGAGAAGGACGAAGAACACACTGTTGATAGGAGTCCACATCACGTTTCCCTCAAACTTGTCAATCACAGCATATCCTTTTCGGATGTTCATGCAGACACACACACACACACACACACAGATACACACACGCACATACACACAGAGCTTTCTTGCTATTTCTGAGTAGGCAGCCCTAACAGCGTCATGGAAAAATGGATGTAGCTTAATCCAGCATTTCACTGGAACATCCCCAGGGTTTCACTTGCTTGACCTTTCATAAAAACTCTGAGCCACAATCACAAAGCTTGCACAAACCTCTCCACTCCCTCCGTGTCTTCTCGTAAACTGGCTTCTGGCCTCTCCCAGCTACATCTGGTCTCACTGGAATGTGCTTATCAATCTTACTCCAGGGAATGAAACCAAACAGCCCGGTGCCCTGGTAGCTGAGGCGGCGTGTACAAGCTTGTGACATGTCATCAAGTGGGTTGACACGGGATTTCAATTTTTTATCTTCTGGTAACTTCCCTCACACTCAGAATTCCTCCGCACATGCACTCGCCCTTCCAGACTCCTCTTTTTCAGTGTCAGGCCTTCTTTCTCTTCTGTTCAGTCTCCTAACATGCATTGAGCATTAGCTCTCACGATGCTCATTATGAAGTATTGATATTCTAGTTTACTGTAATCCCTGGGCCAGTTGGGCTCCCTGGTCCAACTCACTCAAGGGACTTGCCATTGCCTGGGAAATAGCTCTGAATGTGGGGAGAGGGCTTCAGGGTTGGACAGGCTTGGCTTTGAACCCAGAGTTCTTCTGAGAGAACCTGAATCAGGCCCTTCACTTGAACCTGGCTTCTCATCTGTAACAGATAGCTATTCATACCCGCCCAGCCAGCCTTTCGGTGGGAAATAAATGATATAAGTGGCGCCATAGTAGTTATTAACAGTGTCATTGTCTTCATTGTTGTTGTTCTGAGGTTGCCAAGAGCCACCTGACATGGACAGGGGCCCATTTCAAAATATGTTCTCTCTGCAAACTATTACTTAGTTGTTAAAAAAAATTAACCATGGGATGTCTCAACCTCAAGAGCGTACTCACCTTTTATTTCCAGACACACAACTTCTAGGACTTGAGTCTGAAGACAAAATCATGGATGTGGGGCAGAGATTTAGCTATGGGTTGACCATCACATTACTGTTTAGAATACTAAAAGACTGAAAGCCTTGAACTTGAAAAATGAATTCTTATACAGATATTGCAAGCTCAACTCCCTGGGCAACTAGCAGCTCTTTAAATGCCATAGAAGAATGTCAACGACATAGAATGTTGGCTACAATGTATAGAGTTGAATAAATATAATTGAAGTTGCGAAAAGCAGTTTCAAAACAGCATTTAGAACATGGTCTTGATTTTATCTGAAGGAGGATCTGGAGAGGACATCTGAGCATATACAGAAAAGGCCAAGATGACCATTAAAATGTTCAAAGTGGATGGTCTTTTTTTTTTTTTTTTTTTTTTTTTTACTTTTTCTCTTCTGAATTGTCGGTAATGAAAATATGGAGGAAAAAAGTAAAAGTAAAACGTTTGGTAAAATTGACCAAAACATTCCTCCAGAAGGGTTGCACAAATCCTAATACAGCTTGATGACTTTATCAAAATCAAGTGAACACACCCGTGTAATTAGTGCTCTGATCACGTAACATAACTTGCCACCACCCCAGAAGCCACCCTCTTGCCCAGTCCAGTCACTGCTCACCCTCCAAGGACAACCACTATCCTGATTTCTAATAGTCTTGACTAGTTTTCTTGGATTTTAAGCATTTACAAATGGACTCACCCTTTGTGCTTTAGGTCTTTCATGCAACGTGGTCCGAGAGCCTCCGTGTTGTATGTCACTGTAGCTCATTGGTCCTCACAGCTGTTTCCTGTTGCACAAACACACAAACAGTTTATCAGTCTGTTCTTCTATCAGTGGACGTTTGCGTCATTACTCACTTTTGGCATTATGAATTGTGCCACCAGGAACATTCTTACTCTCTTCCGGTGAACTTAGGTACACACAGAATTGTTGGTCATGGGAAATGGGTATACACAATTTAGTAGAAGCTGTCAAACTGTTTTCCAAAATAGTTACTCCAGTCTACACTTCCACCAGCAGGGTGAGACTTCTGGTTTCTCAACTCCAGTGACTTGTCCCTAGTTGGCATCATCTGGTGTTTTCCTTTTAGCCATTTCTAATGGCATCACACTGAGCCTTTAATTTACATTTTCCAAATGACTGGTGGAGCTTAACATCATTTCTTTTTTTTTTAATAAATTAATTTTTATTGGTGTTCAATTTACCAACATACAGAATAACACCCAGTGCTCATCCCGTCGTGTCCCCCTCAGTGCCCGTCACGCACTCACCCCCACCCCCCGCCCTCCTCCCCCTCCACCACCCCTAGTTCGTTTCCCAGAGTTAGGAGTCTTTATGTTCTGTCTCCCTTTCTGATATTTCCCACACATTTCTTCTCCCTTCCCTTATATTCCCTTTCACTATTATTTATATTCCCCAAATGAATGAGAACATACACTGTTTGTCCTTCTCCGATTGACTTACTTCACTCAGCATAATACCCTCCAGTTCCATCCACGTTAAAGCAAATGGTGGAGCTTAACATCATTTCAAATGTTTACTGACCACACTGGTATTCTCAGGTTAGGTGCCCGTTCAAGTCCTGTCCCCATTTTCTATGAGCTATCCCTGTTTTTCTTACTGACTTGTCAGAAAACATGCATTCTGGGACGCCTGGGTGGCTCAGCGGTTGAGCATCTGCCTTTGGCTCAGGGCGTGATCCTGGAGTCCCGGGATTGAGTCCTCACATTGGGCTTCCTATGAAGCCTGCTTCTCCCTCTGCCTGTGTCCCTGCCTCTCTCTCTCATTCTCTCTCATTCTCTCTCTCTCTCTCTCTCAATCTCTCATGTATAAATAAATAAAATCTTAATTAAAAAAACATGCATTCTGCACACAAGTCCCATACATATAGACACATGTAGTACAAATGTCTTTTCCCATTGTGAGGATTTTATTTTTTTCATTTCTTAGTGGTGTCTTTTGATGAAAAAGAGTCTTGATGTTAATGCCCTATACTTCCTAGGACCTTGCTATGTCCTCTGGCAAGAGCAAGCCCTGATCTCATGGCTTCCCACACCATCCAGAGGCTGGGAAGGCAAACCCATGTGCAGAACAAGAAGCATCTATCCCCGTGAGGACAAGAAGCCCGTCCTCCCAAGATGAAAGGGGCCGATCGTGCTATTACCTCACTCATAGTACTACTTTTGTTAGTTTGGATCCTTGAGAGAGAGATGCCAAGATGGAATTACGTATGCAAAGATTTTGGTTTAAGGAAATGGAGAAGGAGCTGTGAAACCCCGGGAGATCACGAATGCAAGAGACCTCGCGTGTTGGAGTGAGGGAGCAAAGTGTGGATAAAAGCATTCAACTGCCATGTGGTCTATGGGAGGCTCTGCAAGGCCATCAGGGAGCCCGTAAGCCCAAGTCAGGCGTCAGAGATGTCCCTCAACAACCAGGAATGGATGTGCACTGGTACCTTTGCCATGTGCAGTCATTCCCGGGAGCAGCCCACGGTCAGCACGGTCACCGCATGCGTGCGTGCATGCACACACACACACAGACGGTTGTGGATTTCAGAGCCCAGGGGCTGGGCCTTTGGCCAACTACAGCCCCTGTGAGTGGAGCTCTGCTAGGCACTCTCACAGCCTCTGCCCCGGGAGCCGAGTTCAGGAGATGCAGGCCGAGGTAACTGAGGAAGGTGGCTAATGCCATCACTGCGGGGGAATACCGAACGTGATACGTCTTTCCTCTTAGACATTCAGCACCCGGCAAATGGCACAGAACTAGAGAATGAGCAAGCGGATTTTGGGTTGCCCGGCTTGAAACACCAGGGTGTGAGCCCGGGAAGAGTTCATGGGACAAGGAGTTTCAGGTGGCTCCTTAAAGGAGATGGAACAGAAGAGGGGGCACCTGGGTGGCTCAGTCAGTGCTTGAGCATCTGGCTTCAGCTCAGGTCCTGGGATCGAGTCCCGCATCGGGCTCCCTGCAGGGAGCCTGCTCCTCCCTCTGCCTGTGTCTCTGCCTCTCTCTGTGTGTCTGTCTTGAATAAATAAATAAATATCTTAAAAAAAAATAAAGGAAACAGAACCACACCAGGGGACTTAGGCATTTCTGCACCTCCCTGCTCCGTCTGCTAGTAGCTTATGGAGGAGGTGGAGAGCCAAGAGGGAAGGAAGGGAGAGAGAGGCCTCGGGTGGGGGCCCACGGGCCATTCCCAGACCTAGGACCCTCGTTACTGAAGCGCCTTCTCAAACACGGCGACCCAAGGGTGCTGACACGTCTCAGCTGTATTTATCTCCCAGAGCGCACTAGGTTTTCCCACCTTGAAACCAAATGTGGCCCGAAGTGATCTGTATCAGTGTTTCCCTAAGAATTGTAGAGGGAAGCCAAGGTGCATTCATTATACACACACGAGTGAGCTTGCACACATGCTTGTGCAAACACACATACTCACACACGGCGCAGGGGGTGCGAGCAGTCGGATGTGGCCAATCACAGGATCTGTGTTCCGCAGTCCGGGAGGGCCGCGTGGGTCCGTGAGTCAGGATTAAACACCATAGTGACCAAGTTACTGAAGCTTGCCGAGTCAGGCAGCAATTTCGGCTTAATAGAGCCCTTAGGTCTCAATAAGTGCTTTGAAATCCACACATCAGCATGCGGTTCTCATGACTGGGGAAGCCGAACTCCGAGGGCAGGACCCACACCCTCTCCCCTGAACACTGGGAGATGCCAAAAAAAAAAAAAAAAAAAAAGGCCTGCGGTTCTGCCCCCTTGTCAGCATTTATAGATAGATACGCATCTAAAACTATCTTTTTAGTAATGTCCCATCACCCACACCCACTTCCAGGAGTGTCACAGCAGATTGGGCTGGTTTGTGCACAAGGGCACAGTGTGGCCCCCGAATTAAAATTCTGCATTTGCTAACAAGGCTGCTTCTGACCCAAACAACCAAGCAGAAAAAAAAGTGCCCTTTCTCAAGACACTTTTCTTCTATATGCCTGAAAATTGTCCTAATATACTAACTCTGTTAAGCAATCGACAGCCAAAAAAGTGGTTGTACTAAATATGCAGATTAATGAGGTCTACTTTATGAATGGAAGACGTGGCAGTGGACAACCTAGACAACTGTTCATGGCAGCCACCTCAGATTTGACGCCCAGGGAATGGTCTTTCCTCTGCCCTTTGTTTTCACACCACTGAGTTTCACACACTACATTTAAATGGCTGCTATTCGCTAGGAAAACAGCTATTCAGACAGGCCAGAGTTTTGTGCCAGGAATTTCACATCGGTAGACACTCATGGTCTATGGAAGAGCCCTGGGAAGATGGAAAGGCAAAGAATTCCCGAATGGGAGGTACTCAGGAAACCTCAAACAACCTGGGAAAGCAAAGGGCATGAGTTAGGATGAGTTCCAAGCAGCCTAGAACACTGTGGCCCAGATGTTCACAGCCTGAAACCTGCTCTGTGCCTGGCTTTCTCGCTTGGCCCCTGCCTTTCTGGCTCCTCTCACCTCTCCCCTTCTCCTTACTCCCAGGTCCCTCTGCAGCAGCAAATGTGGCCACTTGAAGAGAGAGGTCATTGCTTGGGTAACAGCACTGAGAAAGGGAGAGCTCTCTCCCGCACCCAGAACCAGTGGGTAGTCACCAGGTGGCCAAGCCCAGTCTGGCCAGAGACTGGCTGGGGATGGATGTCTCTCACCCTGCAGGGCACTGCTCTGAAGCTCCAAACATAGTTTTTAAAAACACTGATCCAGGGTTCCAAATCAGTTTTTTTACATTTTATTTATTTGTTTATTCATTCATTCATTCCTGAGAGACACAGGGAGCGTGAGGCAGAGACAGACACTGAGAAGCAGGCTCCATGCAGGGAGCCCGATGTGGGACTCGATCCCGGGACTCTGGGATCATGCCCTGGGCTGAAGGCAGACACTCAACCGCTGAGCCACCCAGGCATCCCATCCAAATCAGTTTTTAAATATTTTTTTTCTTTCATATTTAAAATAGTACTAAACCACCATGCAAAAAATAACAAAAAGAATAATGAAGAAAATAGGTTTCCCTTAATCTCATTAACTGGAGAAAAGTTCTTTTTTCTTGTTGTTCTGTTTATAGAAATAATATGCATAGTCACTGTAGAAAATCTAGAAAATAAACAGAAATATTAAGGAAAACATTTTGTGTATCATTTTGTGTCATTTTGGTGTGTTCTTTCCAGTCTTTGGTCTATGTTCATTATTTTAAAAGCATGGGGCACCAGGGTGGCTCAGTCAGTTAAGTGGCGGACTCTTGATTTCAGCTCAGGTCATGATCTCAGGGTCATGAGATCAAGCCCGGTGTTGGGCTCCATGCTGAGTGTGGAGCCTGCTTAGGATTCTCTCTCTCTCTCTCTCTCTCTGTTTCTCTCTCTCTCCCTGTCCCTCTGCCCCACTTCCCTCCCCCCCAAAAAATACAAAGGAGATTATACTGTGTATATGGTTGGGGGGTATTTCATTTTTATTCTATGAGCATTTTCCCAGTAATTCTGAAAGATATTTCTATTTCCTTTTTTGCTTTTAAATTTTATTTTTATTTTTATTAATTTCTCAATGGCTTATATGCCCACATGGCATACAATTTGAAAAATATGAAAGAACCTAATATGAATAATAGGTTTTCCTTTCATTCATTTTCCCCAAAGAAGCCATTAATAACTTTTTGTTATTCCTGAGATAGTCTATAAATTTAAACACACACTCCACACACACACACACACACACATATGTGCCATACTTTTTTCATTTAATCTATTTAGAATATAGCTCCATAGCAGTCATGAACTAAATGAATTCCCTCATTCTCATTAACAGCTGCATAGGGCGCTGGGCTTCCTAAGTGTACATACTCTATCTACACGATGCTCTACTAGAGGCACTAGGGTTGTCCCCAGCTCTTGTCATTTAAATACAAATCATTAGACACAAATGCAAATGTATCTGCAGATAAATTCCTAAAAGTAAAATTACTAAGTCTAAAAGTTTGCACATTTAAAATTTGCTAGAAATTGCCAGTTATCTTGCAAGAAGTTTGCAGAATTTTCCCTCCTGCTTGCAGAGTATGTGGGCTTCCTAGGTGGCCCTGATAATCTTCCCCTGGTGCTCAGTGTTCTCTTCCCACACTGAATCAGAGCTTTTCGTTTTTAAGAGGAATTGTACTTTCTCCTCTGTGAACTATGTATTTTCTCTAGATAGGTCATTTTTCATGGAGACATAATATATGAGTTTATGTGACTTATTTAATGTTTAATGTGACTGATTTAACCATCCCTTTACTGTTAGACATTGAAGTAGATTTTCTTATTTTGGCATTCACGATACTGACAAAAACATCCCAAATCTTTGTCCCTACTGATCATTTCCTCAGAGGAGATTGTTATAGAAGGAATTACTGGGTCAAAGTGCAACGTGAGACAGGATATGGTAACAGAACTTTTAATCTGTCTTGTTTTTTTTAAGGCTCTTTCCCTACACAAACTGGCAAATTCCTTTTCACAAAAGTTTTATTAACATATATATTCCTACCTGCAGTACCCATCTCACCTTCACATGCCACCAAAGCAAATATTATCATTAAAAAAATATATTACTGGGGCACCTGGGTGGCTCAATCAGTTGAGTTGTGACTCTTGATCTCAGCTTGGGTCTTGATCTCAGGGTTGTGAGTTTAAGCACTATGCTAGGAATGAAGCCTACTTTGAAATATATATATATATATATATATATATATATATATATATATATATATATATATATGGCTCATCTAAAAAATGGAGCATGGGAACACCTGGGTGGCTCAGTGATTGAGTGCCTGCCTTCGGCTCAGGTCATGATTCCGGGGTCCTGGGATCAAGTCCCTCATTGGGCTCCCCTCAGGGAGTCTGCTTCTTCCTCTGCCTATGTCTCTGCCTCTCTGTGTGTCTCTCATGAGCAAATAAATTAAATATTTCAATGAAAGAAAGAAAGAAAGAAAGAAAGAAAGAAAGAAAGAAAGAAAGAAAAGAAAAAAGAAAAGGAAAAGAAAAGAAAAGAAAAAAGAAAAGAAGGAACATGGCCTCCTACTGCCAATATTGCTTTTGAAAAGCATCCTCACTGAAAATCCTAACTGAAGTTGGGGTTGCATCAAGACATGATTATTCCTTGGGCCACCTCGAGGCCTCTGGCACCATCACAGATTCCCACTGTCACTTGGGTGTCCCCTAGAGTGGACCCATTGGATGGCAGCATCAGCAAAGGCAGCTGTCAGGGCCATGAGGACCATCGGAGCTGGGCTGTCACCACTCAGAGCACAGCCCACCACGGATGCCAGGTCTCTGGGGCAGCTCTGACTACACACATTCTGGTCATGGTCCCACAGGCCCACGCAGGCCTGTCAGATCTTGGGCCCCCAGGTAGGGCGAGGAAAATGTGGACACCAATCTTACACGTGCATTTCCTCGGCCTCCACTCCCCGACCCAGGAGCAGCAGGGCAGGCCACGGCCGGCAAGCAAGCCGTCCCCCGGTGGAAGGTTGGCAGGCCGATGGCCTTAGCTGCTAGCAGAGGGGCGGCTGGCTCCTGATGGGAAATCCTGGGCCCAAAAGCCATCAGCTTCCCCTTTGGGGGGGGGGTTGGCCCCCTCCAGGGCCCAGGAGGAAGCTCAGGTGATGCAGGTGCCTGACCCCCACGATCTACTCTGAGGTTTCCCTTCCATCCTGCCCTGGGCAGCCTCACAGGCTCACAGCCGGTGCACCGGCCTTGGGACCAGGGGATCGCAGGCCTTCCCCAGACCCCCGAGGGATTAGTACAAGTAGGAAAACAGCCAGCTCTCTGCACAAGTTAATTCAGACACTTTGGGCCAAGGCTCAGTTTTCTGGAGACTGTAGCTGGTCAGCAGCCCTTTTTGGACCCATACAGGTGGGGACCACAGTGTCCACACAAAACCAATCAGGACGTCTACCAAAGCAAGGTTACTTCTTTTCCTTTTTAAAAAATCTTTTTAAAGTAGGGTTATTTCTAATTGTAGTATTTCAGAAATTCTACCAAAGGTAAGAGATTCTTCAGCTTTTATGTGGGTAGGGACTAAAGTTCTCAAAATACTGAACTTAAAAAAAAATATTTATTCATCTTAGAAAGCATATGCATGCACATGCACACGTGCATGCGGAGAGGGTGGAGGGAGGAGAAGCAATCTCCAGCGGACTCTCCACCCAGCTTGGAGCCTGATGTGGGGCTTGATCTTGGAACCCTGAGACAACGACCTGAGCCGAAACCAAGAGCGGGGCGCTTTAACCAACTGAGTCACCCAGGCGCTCCTTGGAGTAATCTTTATCTTTCTTTCCAGGAACTTCCTGGCCTTTCCCTAGTAAGCAGAATCATCCCTGTTGCCTTAGGTAAAAGGGTTTTGGGGGGCGCCTGACTCAGTTGGTGGAGCACAGGACTCTGGATCTAGAGGTTGTGAATTTAAGCACAACTTGGGTGTAGACATTACATAAAAATAAAATCTTAAAAAAGGGGAAGTGAAGGTTTTAGGGGATAGATTCATAGAGCATTAAATATTAACCTAAGTGATGGTGCCAGTAGGCACCTTCACTGCATCTGCCACATGGGTGTGTGTACGTGCGCGCACACACACACACACACACACACACAGTAAACATTATCAGCTTTTCCCTACACATTCCAAATAGGAACACAATTAAGTCAAAACTGAACTAATGGTGCAAACTCAGTTTCTAGACATATCCCAGTCCCCACTTCCTCTATAGAAACCTCATTGCTCCCACAGGTTCCCACTCATCCCAAAAAGGCAAAGCAGGATTGTACCATTAAGTGATTCTATTTTCAGTGGTTCAAACAAATCACATAGTAGGCCCCCTCCTGCCCCCCGCAGGGCCTGTTGAATGGAAACAAACCTTTGTGTATTGGTCTTGGTTCTACTGGCATCTGCCTCATTAACCTGTTGAATTTCAAAAACAAACCCCAAACCTCCAAATATGTAAAGAAACTATCACGTTTTGGGGCATCTGGGCGGCTCAGTGGTGGAGCATCTGCCTTGGGCTCAGGTAGTGATGATGGCGACCTAGGATCGAGTCCCACATGGGCTACCCACGTGGAGCCTGCTTCTCCCTTTGCCTATGTCTCTGCCTCACTCTCTGTGTCTCTCATGAATAAATAAAATCTTTTAAAAAAAGGAAAACAATCACATTTTATCTAAATATTCTCCAATCTAAAATTTCCAACCCCTTCAACTACACTCCATGTGATATTCACTTGCTTATCATTCATTCATTTATCCAACCAACCCTCCATTCATTTGATAGTTGTCTATTCTGGCCCAAGCGCTGTGACAGTCAACTGAGCTACAGCATGTATCACGGAGTGACAGACAAATGAGAACTGTCACAGTGGCAATAGCTTCTATATTTTATTATTTTTTTTTTGAAGATGTACTTATTTATTTGGGGGTGGGAGGGAGAGTAAGGAGAAAGTAAGAGGGAAAGAGGAACCGAAGCAGACTCCACGCTGAGTGAGGAGCCCGATGCAGGGCTCAATCTCACAACTCTGAGTTCATGACCGTGCAATCATGACCTGAGCCAAAACCAACAGTTGAACACTTAACCAACTGCGCCACCCAGGCACCCCAGCTTCTGTATTTTATTAAATAATAATTTCAAATGGAAATAGAACAAAAAGATCAAGTCAAGAAAGCCTAAAGAAATTACTCTGCTTTGGTATCTTAGTAATACACAGATCTGAAATTTAGAGCCAGCTACATTCCAAACTTGTAAGTCAGTTATTTAGAATGCAGATCTTGTCTCCCATAGGTAGAAACAATGGCACACAGAGGTTACATGCTCTACCCCTAGAAATCTAGTGAAGGGAGAAACATATACTGAAACTAATATTCTGTACATTTCCCCACTGAGTACTGTTAGGAGGCATTCTGTGTCTACACACGTGATGGTTGAACAAAACTAAAACAAAATTCAATAAGAAAATTACTTATTTTCCTAGTCACTTAGGATACGCAGATATTATTCATTCAAAAGCCATTTATTGGGGTTTATTTAGAAAAGGATGAACAAACATATTGGCAACATTCACAGAGATTCTTTTTTTTCTTTTAAAGATTTTATTTATTTATTAATGAGAGACACACACACACAGAGAGAGAGAGAGAGGGGCAGAGACACAGGCAGAGGGAGAAGCAGGCTCCATGCAGGGAGCCCGATGCGGGACTCGATCCCTGGATCCCAGGATCACACCCTGGGCCAAAGGTAGGCGCTAAACCGCTGAGCCACCCAGGGATCCCCTTCACAGAGATTCTGAAAGGAACTTCTGGTCACTGTCAAGGCATTCAGAGAGTTACACTACTTTTGGTTGTAATTTTACTTCTGAATGCACTGTTTCTCTTGTCCTTGATATAGGTGCATTTACAACAATATTTGTGCACTAACTGGCATGTGCATGGCCATTTGGGAGCTATAAGCCAAATAGAACCAAGACTATTATTGAGGAATTTTCCAGACATAACTGGGAAAGAGCTAGAAAACAATGGGAGGAACTCTAATTGCCCACAGCTATGTAACTGACTAAAACAATTATCCATGTACTGAAAAAAGAAATAAAAAGATTTATTAAGTGTCTACTTGTGCCAATGAATAAGACAGACATGTTTTCATAATTCTACATGAGACAAAAGGAAGATGGGGATGGGGAGGAGACATGAGTCAGCATATTCCCTGTGTTGGCCTCCACAAGTTTCCCTCAGCCAGGATGTCTTTGATTTCAGAGAGAGACCAGAGGAAAAAAGGGAAGTAGAAAGCTCCCTGTTTATGTTGGAGTTATCAGAAGTATCCTCCCACCATTCTCATTGACTTAAGGGTGCCTGAACTGGGCATCCAAACTCCAAAAGAATCTATATGCCCTGACCAAAACATATTGCCTTAGAATAATTGCATAAATTGTGAAGAGATGAAAAGTAAAAAATAAACATAGTAACCATTGCATTCTTCCCCCACTTTATACTACAGGATAATCTAGCATTGTTCTCTATGTTAAAAGGCTCATTAGTAGATTGCTCACTTTATCAGTCAAGAATTATTGAGGTCTTTGGGAATGCATGAAAGAAAACAATTCCTCTGGGAACTTAAAATCAAATAGAGAAGGAAACATTATTGAATAATAAACAACTCATAACAACAAATTAAAGTATTACAGGTGTGGAAAGGAATGTTCTAGGTTCAGATGGAACATTACACTTACTAATGTCAGGACACAAAGAGAGGACTTTGGTGGTGCTTAGGCTGAGTTCTTAACAAGGAGTAGAAATTAGCCAAGTAAAAAACGGCTGACACACCCAACCACAGAAATCAGAAAAGAAAAAGGAATAAAAGGCACCTGAATTGGTAAGGAAGTAAAACTTCCACTATTTGCAGATGACATGATACTATATGTGGAAAATCCTGAAGATTCCACCAAAAAATTACTGGAACTGATAAATTCAGTAAAGGTGCAGTATACAAAATAAATGTACAGAAATCCATTGCATTTTACCCACTAATAATGAAGCACAGAAAGAGAAATTAAGAAAACAATCCCAATGACCATTGCACCAAAAATAATACTTAGGAATAAACTTAAATAAGGAGATGAAAGAACTATATTTTGAAAACTATAAAACACTGATGAAAGAAATTGAATACAACACAAGCAAATGGAAAGATATTCCATGCTCATGGATTAGAAGAACAAATATTGTTAAAATGTCCATACTATCCAAAGCAATCTACAGACTTAATGCAATCCCTATCCAAATACCAATAGCATTTTCCACAGAACTAGAACAAATAATCTTAAAATTTGCATGGAACCACAAAAAAAAAAAAACCCTCCAAATATACAAAGCAATCTTGAAAAAGAAAAACACTGCTAAAGTATCACAATCCCAGATTTCAAGTTATACTACAAAGCCATAGTAATCAAAACAATATGGTACTGGCCCAAAAATACGCACATAGATCAAAAGAACAGAATGGAAAGCCCAGAAATTAACCTATGCTTATATGGTCAATTAGTATTAGAAAAAGCCAGAAAGAATATCCAGTGGGGAAAGATGGTCTCTTCAATAAATGGTGTTCAGAAAACTGGACAGCTACATGCAAAAAAATGAAACTGAACCACTTTCTTACACCATACACAAAAATAAACTCAAAATAGATTAAAGATCTAACTGTGAGACCTAAATCCATAAAAATCTTAGAACACAGGCACTAATTTCTTTGACATTAGCCATAACAAGAATTTTCTAGATGTCTCCTGAGAAAAGGGAAACAAAAGCAAAAATAAACTATTGGGATTCCATTAAAATAAAAAACTCCTGTGTAGTGAAGGGAACAACCAAACTAAAACACAATCTATCGAATGGAAGATGATGACATTTCCCATAAGAAGTTAGTATCCAAAATATATAAAGAAGTTATACAACTCAACACCCCAAAACCAAATAATCCAATTAACAAATGGGCAGAACCAGGGAACTGGGTGGCTCAGTTGTTTAAGCATCCTCCTCTTGATTTCAGCTCAGACCATGAGATTGAGCCTCGTGTCAGGCTCTGCACTCTGTGCAGAGTCTGCTAGACATTCTTTTCTCCTCTCTCTTCCTCCCTCCTGCTCCTCCCCCTGCTTGAGCTCTCTCTAAAATAAATAAATAAAATCTTCTTAAAAAATAAAATAAAAAATGAGCAAAAGACATGAAAAGGTATTTCTTCAAAGTGGGCATACAGATGGCCAACAGACACTGAAGAAATGCTCAACATCACTAATCATCAGGGAAATGCAAATCAAAACTACAATGAGATATCACCTCACACCTGTCAGAATGCCTAAAATCAAAACCACAACAAGTGTGGACAAGGATGGTGAAGAAAAAGGAAACTTGTGCACTGCTGATGGGAATACAAACTTGGTGCAGCCACTGTGGAAGACAAATAATTAAAAATACAACTACCCTACGATCCAGTTGTCACACCATTGGGTATTTACCCCCAAAATATAAAAACACTAATTTGAAATGATATATGCATCCTTATGTTTATTGCAGCATTATTTACAATAGCCAAATTATGGAAGAAGCTCAAAGGTCCACTGATAGATGAATGGATAAAGATGTGGTATGTGTGTGTGTGTGTATATATATATATATGTGTGTGTGTGTGTATATATATGATATATATTATAATATAATGGAATATTACAATATAATATATGTTATATAATTTATATATAATGGAATATTATGGAATTATAATGGAATATTACTCAGCCATAAAAATGAAATCTTGCCATTTGCGACAACACTTAGACAGTATACTGCTAAGCAAAATAGGTTAGAGAAAGACAAATACTATATGTTTCACTCATATGTGAAATTTAAGAAACAAAACAAATGACAAAGGGGAAAAAGAGACAGACTCTTAAATGTAGAAAATAAACTGATGGTTACCAGAGGGGAGGTGTGTAGGGGGATAGGTAAAATAGGTAAAGGGGATTAAGAGTACACTTACCTTGATGAGCACTGAGTAATATATAGAATTGTTGAATCACTATATTATGCACCTGAACCTACTTTATTTTTTTAAGATTTTATTTATTTATTTATTTGAAGGAGGTAGAAGGAGAGGGAGACTCTCAAGACTCTCAAGCAGACTCCATAATGAGTGAGGAGCCCAACATGGGCCTCAATCTCATGGCCCTGAGATCATAACCTGAATCAAAATCAAGAGTCAAATGCTTAACCGACTGAACCACCCATTTACTTCTTGAAACTACTTTAAAACTGCATGTTAACTATACTGGAATCAAAATGGAAGGAAGGAAGGAAGGAAGGAAGGGAGGAAGGAAGGAAAAGGAAGGAGAGGGAGAGAGAGAGGAAGGGGGAGGGAGGGAGGACAGGAGGGGAAGAAAGAAAGAATAATACAGATTTCTAAGCACATAAAAGGTAAATAGGTCCTAAGGCAGAAGAGACTTTGACATGTTTGAGGAACTAGGAGAGATCTTGTGTGTCCAGTGGGACACAATTGGCTTCAATTTAGATTAGAAAGATAGGTTGGTCAAATTAAGAGTTTTTAGATTTATTCTAAAAACAATGGCAAATCAATAAATTCATTAAACTACTTTAAATTAGAAGGAATAGTATCAGAGCAGGAAAATTATTGATAAATTTCCATCTTTAAAAGATCATTTTTATGGGTGGGACTTCCAGAATGGCAAAGAGCTCAGTGGACACTGTCCCCAGTAAAACAACAATTTAACTAGAGAAAATGATTTTAAGAAAATGACAGTTTAAAGTCTCTGAAAATTGTCCTAAAGATGTACAGCAAATGGAGAAACGTTCATTTAAGAAAATATTAAATCTTGGTAAAAATAGTCAACCACCATTCACTCCTTTACTCACTTCCAGTACCCTGTTGTATGAGCCCTACCCCAGGTTTTCAAACTCACACTGAAATACTTGTCAAGAAGCAGTCAGGAAAGTGAGGACTCCTTCTTCCCTACATTTCTCAGTCTGAAATTACAGGTTCAGCCCAGTAAGGGCATGTTGCTGGGGTTTCTCATCCACCACCACGGTCCTCACCTACCGCCAACCTCATATTGCAGAAGCTCTATTCCAGACAGGCATAGCCAAGAGGACCAGACTCCCCTTTTCTATCCAGCACCCACTCCCAGGATACAAACTCTTCCCCAAGCATGAAAGGCTGCTAATTCAGGGGCTCCTTTCACCTCCCACATTCACCGAACTAACTACATGTACTCAAATAAGCAAAATTTCCATGTCTGGTGGGTCAAGCTAAGAAGACAAGGGATTGACACTCCCCAACCCCTGAACCCAGTATCCTCTTGTACAGCAGGGTGTCACCAAAATAAAAGTAGATCTCCATCCCCAATTCAAGTACAGAGGCACAAGGGTTATGCCCAGGGGGAGAGGTGGGCTAGGAGATAAAGAACTCTGCAGGTCTGCCTAAGGGAACTGAGTGTTTGGAACAGATAGTGGAGAATGCCACACCTAAGAAGATTGTCAGAAACTTGTGACAATCAGATGGAGAAAAAGGAAGAGGAAGCTGGTAGCTCCATTATACAAGCCAACTAGCAGAGCAGAAAAAAGTTTAGTAGGGATTGCCAGGGAAAGAGATAGCCACAAAGAGGCCTCTGGGATCATGATCAACTCTGGTGTCCTGAAGGCTGTGTGCATGTGCATCGCTGCACCCACACAGAAGCAATCAAAGGTAGACATGTGGGAGACCCCAAAGCATTCCCCAAGCCACACACAGGCCCGTCAACACAAGGTGAAGCTTCAATGGAACAAGGGGATTAAAGAAAACATCTCACAAAACACCAACTGAACAATAAGCTACTCTGCCCCAGAGATAACTCCTAAGAAGCCAAGTTTAAAAATAAAATCACACTCACCACTGGCAATCTGGAAGCATGCGTGGTGCACATGCAAGTGTCCCCAGGAGGGATCAGAGAAGGAATTTCTAAGTTACCTGTCACTGGCTGAATGTGGTCGAAAAATGTAAACTTCCTGAATTATGATAGCAGATTACAAACTACACACATTTGTTAGTAAAAGGTTAAAAAACAGAAACAACAACAACAACAAAACAATCCAAGTGGCTAAGGGAACTGAAGCCTAACCTTTGACCAATAAGTGACTTATGGTGGCCAAGAAGTGATCCTTAGGAATTCAGGCTAACAGATAAAACCAGAGGTGGGGGTGGGGGGATCTGTGTAGGTAGATTAGAGGCTGCACTATACAGGAAATACAAACTTTGCACAATTAGTTCGGCCAACTCACCAAAGAAATAGACAAACAAGCAAAGAAAAATAAACAACTCCCTGGGAAGGGAAAATAAGTATCCAAAATGGTACAATATAGTATCTAAAATGCCTAGTTTTCAAAAAAAAATGATAACATATGAAAAGAAACAGGAAAGTTTCGCCCCATATATAGGAAAAAATGCAGGCAATGAAATCTGCCATTCAAGGGCAAACAGATGTAGAATTAGCAGACAAAACTTCAAAGCAATTATTACAAATATGTTCCAAGAATTAAAGGAAACCTCAATTAAAGAATTAAAGGAAAATATGATGACAATGTTCATCAAAAAGAGAATATCAATAAAGAAATTATTTAAGGGATGCCTGGGTGGCTCACTGGTTGAGCGTCTGCCTTTGGCCCAGGGCGTGATCCTAGAGTCCCAGAATCAAGTCCCGAGTCGGGATCCCTGCACGGAGCCTGCTTCTCCCTCTGCCTGTGTCTCTGCCTCTCTGTGTGTATCAAATGAATGAATGAATGAATGAATGAATAAATAAGAAATTATTTAAGAGGCACCTGGGTGGCTCAGTGGTTGAGCATCTGCCCTTGGCTCAGGTCATGATGCCAAGAGTTAAGGGATCGAGTCCCACAGCAGACTCCAGGCAGGGAGCCTGTTTCTCCCTCTGCCTCTCTCTCTCTCTCTCTCTCTCTCTCTCTGTGTGTGTGTGTGTGTGTGTGTGTCTCTCATGAATAAATAAACAACAATCTTTGGGGGGAAAAAAAGAATCAATGGAATTCTGGAGTTGAAAAACAACTCCTTAAGTAACAATAATCAAAGTAAAAAATTAAGTAGAGTACCTTAGTAGTAGATTTGAATTGGCAGAAGAAAAAAATCCATTAATAGGTAGACACATTAATAGAAATTATGCAATCTGGGGGCACCTGGGTGTCTCAGTCCGTTAAGTATCCAACTTTTGATTCTGGCTCACGTCATGATCTCGGGGTCATGAGATCCAGCCCTGCATCAGGCTCCAAGATCAACAGGGAGTCAGCTTGAGATTCTTTCTCTCCCTATCCCTCTGCCCCTCCCTGCCTCTCTAAAAGTATATTAAAAGAAGAAATTATATCATCTTTTTTTAAAGAGTTTTTTATTTGTCAGAGAGAGAGAGCTCACACACAAGCAGGGGAGTGGCAGACAAAGGAAGAAGCAGCTCCCGGATGAGCATGGAGCCTGATGTGGGACTTGATCCCAGGACTTTAGGATCTTGACCTGAGCTGAAGGCAGATGCTTAACTAACTGAGCCACTCAGGTATCCTGAAATTGCACAATCTGAAGAATACAGAAGAAAAGAAAAGAAAATTAATAGAGTCTCAGAGAAATGTGGGACATCATTAAGTGTACCATCCAATATGTAATAAAAGTATCAGAAAGGAGGGAAAGAAGGAACAGGGGGATCCCTGGGTGGCTCAGCGGTTTAGTGCCTGCCTTCAGCCCAAGGCGTGATCCTGGAGTCCCGGGATCCAGTCCCATGTCAGGCTCCCTGCATGGAGCCTGCTTCTCCCTCTGCCTGTGTCTCTGCCTCTCTCTGTGTGGCTCTCATCAATCAATAAATAAAATATTTAAAAAAAAGAAATAATTATTCAAAACATTAATGGCAAATATTTTCTGAACTGGTGACAAACATTAACCTACTACTCATCCAAGAAGTTCAACAAACTCCAAGTAAGATAAACAAACACATAGAGATACTTATTCAAACACATCATAATCAAAAGGTTAAGATAAAGAGAAAATCCTGAAAGCAGGAAGAGAAAATGTACTCGGCGTGTACAGTTGACCTTTAAACAACATGGGTTTGAATGCATTGGCCCACTTAGTCGTGGATTTTTCTCAATAAATACAGTACCATACTGTAAATGTATTTTCTCTGCTTCAGGATTTTCTTAATACCATTTTCTTTTCTCAAACTTACTTTATTGTAAGAATATAGTATATAATGCATATAGCATTCAGAACATGTGTTAATTGTGTTATTAGTAAGGCTTGCAGTCAACAGTGAGTTATTCATTGTTAAATGTTGTGGGACTCAAAAGTTTTATGTGGCTAAACAACCAAAGGGTCGATAAAGAAATCAAAGAGGAAATTTAAAAATACAAGGAGACAAACAAAAATGAAAATACAACAGTGCAAAACCTTTGGGATCAAAAGCATTCTAAGAAGGAAATTTATGGTGCTTGTGGTGCTGTGTGGGCCCATCCCAAGAAACAAGAAAAATCTCAAATGAACAACCTTACACCTAGGAGTATCTAAACAGGGAAAAACAAAGCCCAAAGCTAGTAGAATGAAGGAAATAATAAAGATTAGAGTGGAAATAAGTGAAAGACTGAAAAAAAAATAGCAAGACTCATCAAGAAAAAAAGAGAGAGGACCCAAATAAAATCAGAACTTGGCGAAGAAATAGCAACCACAGAAATATAATGAATTATAAGAGAGTATTATGAAAAATTATACACCAACAAATTGCACAATGTAGGAAGACTGGGTAAATTCCTAGAAGCATATAATCTTCCAAAACTGAATCAGGAAGAAATAGAAAATCTGAACAGACCAACTACTAGCGACAAAATTGAGTCAGTAATCAAAAAACTCCCAGCAACCAAAGTCCAGGACCAGATGGCTTCACAAGTACGTCCTACTGAACATTTAAAGAAGAGTTAATACCTGTTCCTCTCAAACTAATCCAAAAAAAAGGGAAAACTTCCAAATTTATTCTATAAGGCCAGAATTATTGCTATCAAAACCAGACATAGATACTTAAAAAAAAAAGAAAAGAAAAGAAAAAGAAAGAGAAAACTATAGGTTTTCTGATGCACAGAGATGCAAATATCCTCAACAAAATATTAGGAAGCTGAATTCAATAATACATGAAAAAGGTCATTCATCACGATCAAGTAGGATTTATTTCAGGTACGCAAGTATGGTTCAATATTTGCAAATCAATCAATATGATACATCATATTAAGAGAGGGAAGGATAAAAACCATATGATCATCTCAATAGATACAGAAAAAGCACTTGATGAAATTCAACATCTATTCAGGGTAAAAACTCTCAACAAAGGAAGCAGAAAGGGAACATATGTCAATATAATAAAGATTTTATATGATAAACCTAAAGCTAAAATTATACTCAATGGCAAAAAGTTGAAAGCTTTTCCTCTAAGGTTGGGAATAAGACTAGGACGTCTACTCTCTCCATTTCTATTAAACATGGTGCTGGAGGTCAGCCACAGCAATCAGACAAGAAAAATAAATAAAAGGCATCCAAATTGGTAAGGGAGATATAAAATGGTCATTATTTGCAGATGACATGGTACTTTACATAGAAAATCCTAAATATTCCAACAAAACCTATTTGAACGAATTAATGAATTCAGTAAAGTTGCAGGACACAAAAATCAATATTCAAAAACCCATTGCATTTCTATACACTAATAATGAACTATCAGAAAGAAAAAAAATTTTAAATCCCATTTATAATTACACCAAAAAGAGTAAAATACTTGGGAATAAATTTAATTAAGGAGGTGGAAGGCCTACACTCTGAAAATTATAAGACACTGATGAAAGAAATTGAACGTGATGCAAATATATGTATACCATGCTCATAGAGAAATTAATATCATTAAAATGTCCATACGACCCAAAGCGATCTACAGATTTAATGCAATCCCTATCAAAATACCAACAGTACTTCTTATGGAACTAGAACAAATACTACTAAAATTTGTATAGAACCACAAAAAACCTCAAATAGCCAAAGCAATCTTTAGGAGAACAAAGCTAGAGCTATCACAACCCTTCATTTCAAGATATACCACAAACCTACGATAATCAAAACAGCATAATACTCACAAAAATAGGCACATAAATAAATAGAACAGGATAGGGCCCAGAAATAAACCCACCCCTCTATAGTCAATTAATCTACAAAATAGGAGGCAAGAATATATAACAGGAAAAAGACAACTTCTTCAATAAATGGTGTTGAGGGCAGCCCAGGTGGCTCGGCGATTTAATGCTGCCTTCAGCCCAGGGCCTGATCCTGGAGACCCGGGATTGAGTCCCACATCAGGCTTCCTGCATGGAACCTGCTTCTCCCTCTGCCTGTGTCTCTGCCCCTCTCTCTCTCTGTGTCTCTCATGAATAAGTAAATAAAATCTTAAAAATAAATAAATAAATAAATAAATAAATAAATAAATAAATAAATAAATAAATACTGTTGAGAAAACTGAACAGTTACTTGCAAAAGAATAAGACTTAATAACTTTCTACACTATAAGCAAAAGTAAACTCAAAATGGATTAAAGACTTAAGCATGAGCCCTGACACTATAAAAATGCCAAAAGAAAACATAGGAAGCAATATCTTAGACATTGACGTTGGCAACATATTTATAGATATGTCTCCTCAGACAAGGAAAAAAAACTATTAGGACTACATCAAATAAAAAGCTTTTGTACAGCAAGGAAATCATCAACAAAACAAAAAAGTGACCTAGTGAATGGGAGAAGATATTTACAAATGATACACCCAAAAAGGGGTTACTATCCAAAATATATGAAGAACTTATACAATTCAACATCAAAAAATGAATAATCTGAGGAAAAATGCTAACAATTCCACATCAAAAAATGAATAATCCAATGAAAAATGCTAACTCATCATTGGAGAAATGCAAATCAAAATCACAATGAGACATCACCTCACACCTATCAGAATGGCTAAAATCAAAAAGACAAGAAATAACAACCATTGGAGAGGGTATAGAGGGAAAGTAACCCTAGTGCACATTTGTAGGAATATAAATTGGTGCAACCATTATAGAAAATAGTATGGAGACTCCTCAAAAAATAAAAGTGGAAATACCATATGATCACTAATTCTACTGCTTGGTATTTAACAAAAAAGTCAACACCACTAATTCAAAAACATACATATATGCCCTCTATAACAAAGAACAGACTCTTTTTGTCCTGTTTATTCATTTATTTTTAAACATTGAGATTTATGGGGCATCTGGGTGGTTCACTTGGTTAAGGACCTGCCTTTGGTTCAAGCTGTGATCTTGGGGTCCTGGGATCAAGCTTTGCATAGAGCCCCACAGGAGCCCCACATCAGGCTTCTCCCTCTCTCTCTGGCTCCTACTGCTTATTCCCTCTATCTCTCCCAAATAAATAAAAACATAAAATCTTTTTAATAAATAAAAATTGAAATATAATTGATATATAACACTATTCATTTCAGGTACAACATACATATTGTGAAATGCTCACCATACTAAGTCAAATTATCATCCATCACCACACAGGTGTGCTTTTTACCTGGTGATAAGAACTTTGAAGATCTGTTTTCTTAGCAACTTTTAAATATGTAATATTATTAACTATGGTCATCATAAAACAGTTTTATATATTTTTCACAAGTTCATTTCTGTCTTTCAAACAGACTCTTAAATATAGAGAGCAAACTGGTAGTTGCCAGGGGCAAGGCAGTTGAGAGGAGACAGGCAAAACAGAAGAAGGAGATTAAGGGACACAAACTCTCAGTTATAAAATAAGTCACAAAGATGAAAGTACAGTAGAGGGAATATAGTGAATAATACTGTAATAACATGGTGACAGGTGGTGATTATACTTACCACAGTGAGCATTAATAATGTGTAAAATCATCAAATATGTTGTACACCTGAAACTAATATAGCATTGTAAGTCAATTATAGTTTAATAAAAGAAGTTATACATGGATTCTGGACTGTGGGGTGGGGGAGAGATAGTACCCAACCCCCTCATTATTCAAGAGTCAACTGTACTAGGCAACCAATAAGATTAACTGTTGACTTTGTATCAGAAACAATAAAGGCCACTGGACAATGAAATGACATATCCAGAGTGCTAAAAATGTTTTAGAGGAAAAAACGCTGTTAATGTATAACAAAAAAACTATTTTTCGAAAATGAAAGTAAGATAAACAGTCTCATATGAACAAAAGTTAAGAGTATTCATCACTAGTAGATATGTCTTACAAGAAATCTTAATGAGAAAATAAAATAAAAGAAAATTGCCCAACATGCTTGTTCCTGGCTTCAGTTTTTCTTTTTTTTTTTTTTAAGTCATTTCGTTGTTGTTTTTTTTTAATTTTTATTTATTTATGATAGGCACACAGTGAGAGAGAGAGAGAGGCAGAGACACAGGCAGAGGGAGAAGCAGGCTCCATGCACCGGGAGCCCGACGTGGGACTCGATTCCGGGCCTCCAGGATCGCGCCCTGGGCCAAAGGCAGACGCCAAACCGCTGCGCCACCCAGGGATCCCTTCAGTTTTTCTTAAAAGTGAAGCCAGCCCAGATCAGGGTGACATGCAAATGGTGGAGCAGGAAGTTCTAAGAGTTGGTCTCTTCACCAAAGCAATATATGAACTAAAAAGGGCTGCTTGAATAACATTGTGGAACTCTAGAATCTGACTGGATACTTATAATAACCAAAAGGGTGCTTGTTTTAGTAGATACTTCTTTTAATCATAGGAGAATATGGTGAACAAGTATATGCTAATAAAATGTTTTATGCTAATAAAACTCAAATGAAATTAACAACCTATAGTAATCTATATAACCAGATTGACTCCAAAAGAAATAGAAAACCTCAATAGATCAACCTGAAAAAAACAACAGACCAATAGGAATTGAATAGCGAAATATCTCTCCCACAAAAAGCAATATATGTTAGAAGTTTACCAAAATGTTAAAAAGAGAAATAACCTTCTTTTATATACTCCTTTAAAAGATGATAAAGAGGAGCACTGGCTGGCTTAGTCAGAAGGGCATGGAACTCTTGATCTCTGGGTTCTGAGTTCAAGCCCCATGTTGGGTGTAGAGATTAAATACATTCTTTTAAATGTTTAAATAAATAAAAATGAAGATAAAGAGACAAGACACAATTTGTTTTATGAATCTAATAAAACATTGGTACCTAAACTAGACAAGGAGAAAATAAGGAAAATCATAGACACGTCCAATAAATCCAGACTCAAAGTCCTAAAAAAACTGGCAAATTGAATACAGATATTAAAAATTTAAAAATCATGCTTAATTTGGGTTAATCCAAGAATACATAGATGATTTCGCATTAAAATTCCAATCAACTAATTTACAACATTAATAGATTTTCAAAAACCATATTACCTTCCAGTCTGATATGTTCCAAAAGCCTCTTCTAAAAGCTCGTCTTTGTTGCAACAAATAATATTAAGCAATACTGCTTTTACTACTTCAAGTTTTTAAATTATTTTTAATTGTGGTAAAATACATTCAACATAACTTTTATTTTCTAAACCATTTTTAGGCATATAGCTCAGCAGTGTTGAGCACAGTTACATTGTTGTGCATTCAATCTCTAGAACACTTTTCATCTTGCAAAACTGAAGCTTTGTACTCATTAAACGATGGATGCACTCCATTCCCCCTCCACCTTTCCCCCAGCCCCTCGCAGCCACCATTCTACTTTCCATCTCTATGAATTTGACTACTCATGTAAGTAGAATCATGTGGTATCTGTCTTTTTGTGATTGGCTTATTCCACTTACCTAACGTCCTTAAGGTTTATCTATGGTAGCATACGTCAAAATCTCCTTCCGACTGGAGGGTATTATGCTGAGTGAAGTAAGTCAATCGGAGAAGGACAAACAGTGTATGTTCTCATTCATTTGGGGAATATGAATAATAGTGAAAGGGAATAGAAGGGAAGGGAGAAGAAATGTGTGGGAAATATCAGAAAGGGAGACAGAACATAAAGACTCCTAACTCTGGGAAATGAACTAGGGGTGGTGGAGGGGGAGGAGGGTGGGGGGTGGGGGTGAATGGGTGACGGGCACTGAGGGGGACACTTGACGGGATGAGCACTGGGTGTTATTCTGTATGTTGGTAAATTGAACACCAATAAAAATTAATTTATTAAAAAAAAATCTCCTTCCGGTTTAAGTCTGAATAATATTCCATTACATGCACATGATGCATTTTGTTTTCCTATTCATCTGCAAATAGACACTTGGGCTGCTTCCACCTTTTGTTTATTTTGAGTAATGCCTCTATGAATATGCGTATACCACTATCTCTTTGAAACTATACTTTTAGTTCTTTGGGGTATATATTCAGTTCTTTGGTGGGTTTGCTAGAGGAACGACCATACTGTTTTACTCTGTGGTTGTACAATTCTACATTCCTATCAACAATACACAAGGGTTCCAGTTTCTCTATATCCTCATTGACCTTTGTTATTTTTTGCTTTTTAAATAGTAGTTACTCTAATGGGTGTGAGATTGTAACTCATTGTGGCTTTTAATTGCATTTTTCTAATAATTAGTTATGTTGAGCATTTTTCTTTCTTTTTTAAAGATTTATTTATTTATTTATTTATTTATTTGAGAGCGAGAGAACACAAGCAGGAGAAGTGACAGGCAGAGGGAGAAGCAGGCTCCCTGCTGAGCAGGGAGCCCAAGGCAGGGGTCAATCCCAGGACCCTAAAATCATGACCGGAGCTAAAGGCAGACACTTAACAGCCTGAGCCAGCCAGTGCCCCTGTTGAACACTTTTTCATACCATTTATAAATCTCTGGAGAAATGTCTATTTTAGTCCTTTGTCCATCTTTCAAACAGGTCGTTTTCTTGTGGTTGAGTTCTTTAAATATTCTGGATTTTAACCCATTATCAGATATGTGATTTGTAAATGCTTCTCTCATTAGGTTTCTTTTTTACTGTTGATTTGTCCTTTGATGTCCAGAAGATTTCAGTTTTGATGTAGTCCATTTAACTATTTTTACTTTTGTTGTCTGTGCTTTTAGTATTGTATTAAACAACACTTTTTAAATGTAGATATCAATTAGGCAATGTCGGTGGTATATAAAGTGAGGTCTCCTATCTGGGGACAGTAGAAAAAGACTCAGAGTGAATTAGTTATCAGAGTTATCAAGCAGCCTTTAGAATAACTATGACTAACGTGTAAAAAAGAATAGGAAATCTCAACAGACAACTGGCTACTATTTTTAAAAAGCCAAGTAGAAATTCTAGAAGTGAAAAATAAATTGTAACTGAAATTAAGAATTCAATAGATGAGGGATCCCTGGGTGGCGCAGCGGTTTGGCGCCTGCCTTTGGCCCAGGACGCGATCCTGGAGACCCGGGATCGAATCCCACGTCAGGCTCCCGGTGTATGGAGCCTGCTTCTCCCTCTGCCTGTGTCTCTGCCTCTCTCTCTCTCACTGTGTGCCTATCATAAATAAATAAAACAAAAAAAAAAAATTAAAAAAAAAAAAAAAAAAAAAGAATTCAATAGATGAGTTTAAGGGCAGATTTGACCATAGGAAGAAAAAAAAAGAGAGGGGGGGGGGATTAACTAGAAGTGAAAATATACAGGGTGAAAGAGAGGAAACAACTGGAAATTATAGAAAGGAGTATAAATGGAGTATAGGATTCAATGTATCTAATACACAAATAATTGGCATCCCAAAAGCAAATGAGAGAACAGAAACAGTATTTCAAGATACACTAGTCCTGAAATTTCCAACCTAATGTGTCATACTAAAACACAGATTCAAAGAGTTTTCCAAACTTCAAATAAAAAGAAAACTATATATCAAACTGAATTACATTGTCATTTGTAAATTATACCTCATTAAAGCTAAAATAAAAAACACAGCTAAAAATCAAAGGCAGAGTAAATAAAAACAAATAATGGGCAAAAAGGCACATTACCCACAAAGAAAAATATTAAAATGTAGTTGCCTTTTCAGCAGAAACTATGGAGGACAGAAGACAGTGAATAGTATCTTCAAATGTTGAAATTTTAAAGAAATCTGCCAACTTAGAATTTTATCCTCCAAAATTAAGACGAATATTTTTCAAATAAACAAAAGCTGAGACATTTTGTCACCAGAAGACTTGTACTACAAGATAGACTCAAGGGAGTTCTTCAGCCTGCATTAAAATCACCCCAGATTGAAAAATGGAACAGAAAAAAAAAAGAAAGAAATACCACTGGAAAGAATAAAATGTAGATAATATAAATGAATTTTACTACTTAGAAAAATAATGTCATGTGAGGATTAAAACGTAGGTGATAACAAAATACATTACAACAACATAAAAGATAAGAAGGATGTAAATGGAATTAAACTATTATAAATTGCTCCATATTCAGGAAGTGGTATAAGTATTAATTAAGGTGGACTTTAATAAATCAGGAGACATATTGTCATTGATCTGGTAACAACTAAATGAATAACTAAAGAATTATGACTCAAGTGCTAATAGAGAAAGAAAAGTAAAAATAAGAATATCTTGTTAATCCAAAAGAGGGCAAGGAGGGGTAATGAAGAAACAAACAAGTAGAATGAACAAATGGAAAATAGGAGGATGGTAGTCTTAAACTCAATTATATTACTAAGTATATACATTAACTATAAGTGGATTTTTAAAAAGGCAGTTTAAATATAAATATTGGGGTGCCTGGGTGGCTCAGTTGGTTAAGCATCTGCCTTTGTCTTGGGTCATGATCCCAGAGTCCTGGGATGGAGTCCCAGATCAGGCTTCCTGCTCAGAGAGGAGTCTGCTTCTCTCTCTCTCTCTGCCTCTTCCCCCAGCAGAGGACTGGGCTCTCTCTCTCTCTCTCTCTCTCTCTAAAATAAATAAATAAAATCTTTAAAATATACATATATACATAAATACTAAAAGACTGTTTTAAGAGACCAACCATATAAGCTATTCACATAAAATACTTTTAAATATAAAGACAGATTGAGAGAGAAAAAAAAGGAATAAGATGTAAGTACTAACCCAAAAAGCTAAGATATATCTTATAAATATATCTTAAATATATTTAAAATAAGACTCTAAGGAAAAATACTAATAAAGGTAAAAAGGAAATTTCATATGATAAAAAGATAAACAGGAAGATTAAAAACTCTAAACAGGTATGCATTTAATAGCATAGTTTCAAAATACATGACACAGAAGTTAATAGAACTAAAAGCAGAACCACACAAATCTATAATTACAGTTGGAAATTTTAACAAGCCTCGTTTAAGAACCGATAAAACAAGCAGACAAAAAACCTTGGTAAGGATATAAGAGATTTGAAATGTGTGATTAAGCACCCTGACTTAAAAGACATTTATAGAATAGAATACCACGCTGAACAACTGTACAATGTACATTTTCAACCACAGGTAGACTATATACCAAAATATACTATATGGTGAATCATAAAGCAAGTCTCAACACATTTCAAAGAATTAAAATAATATGGAGCAATGCTTCTCAAACTTTAGATATCAGCACAGAAATCAGTTAGGATCTTGACAAAATACAGATTTTGAATTTCCAACAAGCTCTCAGATGATATTGATATTATTGGGCTCGTAAACTACACTTTGAATAGTAAGAATATAGATCATAAAATCTGATCACAGTCAATTTAAACTATACGTCAGTTTTATAAAAGATTATTAGACTATTCCTAGAGATTTCATTTCAAGCATTTACTTTTGAATAGCTCATGGATCAGAAAAGAAATCACAATGAATATAAGAAAATATTTTAAACAGGGTAATAGCAAAAAAGAAATACTACATAAAAGAACTGTTAGGAAACAGTAAAGCAGTGCCTAGAGAGAAATTTTAAATGTTAACTGTATGAATTACAAAAGAAAGAAAGGTTGAAAATAAATTATGAAAGCTTCCAACTGTTGAGGCTAGAAAAGGAACAGGAAATCAACCTAAATAAAGTAGAAAGAAGGCAATAATAAAGATAAAAGCAGAAATCAATAAAATGGGAAGCAAGCACATAATAGAAAAACATAATAAGATCTAAGTTTCTTTGAAAAGATTATTAAAATCAATAAATCCACAGAAAGGTTGATGGAAAAAGAACCACAAATTATGAATTCCAAGAATTCTTCAGATCCTATGATACAAGGATAAGAAGATATTAGAAATGAATTTACAGTAATAAATTTGACAATTATAATAAAATGGATATAATCTTACACAAATAATGGTTAACAAAGTTGTAGGGTGCCTCAGTTGATTAAGCGTCTGCCATCAGCTCAGGTCCATGATCCCAGGGTTCTGGGATTGAGCCCTGCATCAGGCTTCCTGCTCAGCAGAAAGTCTGCTTCTTCCTCTCCCTCTGACCCTTCTCCATTCTCTATCTCAAATAAATAAATAAAATATTTTTTAAAAAAAGTTAACAAAATGGAAATGAGAAGAAATAGAAATTTTGAATTGTTCCATATCAAATTTTTTAAATTCCATTTTGAGTTTTAAAACTTTCGCCAGAGAAAACTCCAGGTTTAAGTGTTTTTAGTCTTGAATCCTTTTATAGACATAAATATTACCAATTTTGTAAAAACACTCTTTGAAATCTAGAAAACATGAGTCTACTTCCCAATTCATTTTATGAGTCTGCATAATCTTAAAATTGACATAAAATTAATCATAAAATTGACATAACATCAAAAGGACATTACATGAAAGGAAAATTATAAATCACTATCTCGCAGGAAACTAAACACAATGATTCTATATAAAATACTAGCAAATCAAGTACAGGAATATGTAAAAAAGAATACTGAACTTGTTCCAGGAATGCAAGTGTTTTATTAGTTATCTATGGCAGTATCATAAAAAGTAAGTATTGGCACCTCAATACTTAATAGTTGAAACAAAAAATATTTATTATCTCATAGTTACTCTCGATTAGGAGTTTGAGAGTTGCTCAAATGGATAGATTTGGCTTTCAGAGTCTCTCCTGAGGTTGTAGTCAAGATGTCAGCTGAGGCTACAATCATCTGGAGGTTTGATGGAGACCAGATAATCTGCTTCGAAGATGACTGATTTACATGGTCTCTGGCAGGAGGCCTCGGTTCTTTGCCTTGTGAGAAAGGGCACAAAAGGCCACATATTTTTATTATTCCATTTATATAGGACTTCTAGAAATAACAAAATTGTACAGACAGAAAGCATTTCAAAGGTTACCTGGAGTCTGGAATAAGAACAGAACGAACTGCAAAGGGGAACAAGGAAACTTTCCGGGTAATGGTTTGTGATGATTGTTGCACAAGAATGTACATTTTCTAGAGCTCAAACTATTTTTTAAATTGGTGAATTTTTAAAAAGATTTTTATTTATTTATTTGACAGAGAGAGTGAGAACACAAGCAGGGGGAGCGGCAGAGAGAGGGAGAAGGAGAAGCAGAATCCCCATTGAACAGGGAGCCCTGGTGGGGGGGGGGGGGGCTCAATCTCAGGACCCTGGGATCATGACCAGAGACAAAGGCAGAGGTTTAGCAGACTGAGCTACCCAGGCACCCCAAAAATTGATGAATTTAAAGTATGTAAATTGTGCTTCAATAAATTTGTTAACCCATAAGCAATATAATTCTCCATATTAACAAAATAAATAAGAAGTATCTCAATAGATCCAACATAAATATTTGATAAAATTTAATACCTGTGGTTGCACAGTGGATTGAGCATCAGACTCTTGGTTTTTGCTCAGGTTGTGATCTCAGGTCATGAGATAGGGCCTGAGTAGGGCTCTGCAGTCTGCTTGTCGCTCTCCCTCTCTCTCTTCCTCTTCCCCCTCAAATGAATGAATACAATATTTGAAAATAATTTAATAATTATGACAGCATAGGGAACATAGTCAATAGTATTTTAATAGTGCTGTATGGTGACAGATGGTAGCTATGCTTTTGGTAAGCATAGCATAATGTAGAGACTTGTTGAATCACTATGTTGTACACCTGAAACTAATGAAACAGTTGTCACATAAACTCATTTTTTATAAAAGTGGTTTAAAACATTCAACACCTATAAATGATACAATTTCACAGAAATAGAAGAGAACCTCCTTAATCAGATGAAGAGATTATTACCAAAAAAATAATGAAAGAAAAAGAAGGAAAGAGAGAGAAAAAAAGGGAGAAAGAGAAGGAGAAAAAGAAAGAAAAAAAGAAAGAGCTAAATTTAAAAAGACTGACACCAAATGTTGAAGATATAAAACATTTGGAAATCATATATTGCTAGTGGTAATGGAAAACAGCACTACCACTATGATAAACTGTTTTGAAGTTTCTTATAAAGTTAAACATAGACTTACAACAGTTCCCGTCCTAGGTATTATCACAACAGAAACTAAACATTATTTTCACAAAAGAACTTGTATGAAAATGCTGATAGCAGCTTTATTTGTAAAACTCCCAAACTAGAAACAGCTTAAATGTTCATCAAATAGGAGAATAAATAAAAATTTATGGTATTTGTGGCATAGTGAAAATATTCTTCTGAGCAAATAAGCCAAACATGAAAGAATATATGCTCTACAATTCCATGTGTATGAAATTTTAGAACAGGCAAAACTAAAACCATGACAGAAATTAGAACAATAGTTACTTATGCGCTATGTGTAGTGATTGAAAGCAGGAGAAATAAAGTTTTGGAGACATAAAAAAGTATCTTAAATCTTAATTAGGGTACCAGAAATATGAGCATAAATTTATTCAATTATATACATAAGAGCTGTACATTTTGCTTTGATTTAAAATACTTTTAAAAATTCTATAAACACTTGCTACATTCAGGGCATCTGGGTGGCTCAGTCAGTTAAGCACCTAACTTTGGCTCAGGTCATGATTTCAGGTTTCTGTGATCAAACCCCACATTAGGCTCTGTACACAGTGGAAAGTCTGCTTCTCCCTTTCGCTCTGCCCCTTCAATCTCTCTCTCTCTCTCTCTCATATAAATAAATAAAATCTTTAAAAACGAAAAACATTTACTACATTTTAAGTCATAATCAAATGTGAATTACTTATTCTTCATTGGTTATATTCTTTTAGCTAGCCTCTAAGTTTACAGTAGGTCTTACTAATGTGAAGCTAAAAGATATAATTAAAAAGTGATTCTGAATATTATGCATGAAGAAAAACACAAAAATCTGTAATTGTAATCCTAAAGATCAAATATTGGATGTTTTCAGACTGATTTCAGAAATAAGGCAAGGGTGCTCATTATCACCACCTTTATTTAGTTTTGTACTGGAGATCCTAACCAATGCCATAAGGCAAGAAAAGCAAAAATAAAGAGTAGAAAAGAAGAATTAAAATTGTCCTTATTTATAGAAACAGGATCGAGTACACAGATAAAAAATCTACATGAAAACTGTTAGAATTATTTTTTTAAGATTTTAATTTATTTATTCATGAGAGACACACAGAGAGAGACAAGTATTAGGCAGAGGGAGAAGTAGGCTCCCTGTGGGGAGCCTGATGCCATACTTGATCCTAGGACTCCAGGATCATCACCTGAACCAAAGGCAGATGCTCAATCACTGAGCCACCCAGGTGCCCCAACTGTTAGAATTATTAAGTAAATTAGCAAATAGCTGAATACAGAGTTAATATGTAAAAAAACAAAAAATGACTTCATTTGCACATACCACTAACGAACATTTAGAAACATTAAGGAAGTAGTATCATTTACAACAAAGACATCAAATATATAAGAATAAATCTAATGAAATGTGTTTAAGATATTTACATTGATAATTATAAAATATTACTGAGAGAAATTTAAAACATATACAGGTGTTTTCAATATTCAAAATTCAATCCATGTAATCTACCATATTAACAGGCCAAAGAAGAAAACTACATGATCATATCAGTTGATGCAAAAATAAACATTTGACAAAATTAATTTCCCAATTATGATTAAAAAATAAACATTTGAGGGGATCCCTGGGTGGCACAGCGGTTTGGCACCTGCCTTTGGCCCAGGGCACGATCCTGGAGACCTGGGATCGAATCCCACGTTGGGCTCCCAGTGCATGGAGCCTGCTTCTCCCTCTGCCTATGTCTCTGCCTCTCTCTCTCTCACTGTGTGCCTATCATAAAAAAATAAAAAAATAAAAAAAAGAAACATTTGAGCAAACTAGGAATAAAGGGGCCCTTCCTCATCTTGATAAAGTCTATAAAAAACTGAACAGCTCATAGCATACTTATTGGTGAAAGACTGAATGTCTTCCATTTAAATTAAAAAACAAGAAAAAAAAACTTGCTTTTATCATTTTTTTTGCTTTTATCATTCTTGTTAAACAAAATACTAAAAGGCCTAACCAGTACAATAAGACAATAAGAGGAATAAGGCATACAAATTGGGAAGGAAAAAATAAAACTGTTCCTATTTGCAGATGATACAATTATATATGTAGAAAATCCCAAGGAATCAGGATGCCTGGGTGGCTCAGTGGTTTAGCACCTGCCTTAGGCCCAGGGCATGATCCTGGAGTCCCAGAATTGAGTCTCACATCGGACTCCCTGTGTGAAGCCTGCTTCTCCCTCTGTCTTTGTCTCTGCCTGCCCCCCAACCCCGTCCCTCATGAATAAATAAATAAAATCTTAAAAAAAAAAAAAAAGAAAATCCCAAGGAATCAAAATAAATAAATAAATAAATAAATAAATAATAAATAAATAAATAAATAAAGCTCAGCAAGGCCACTATACAGAGCAACATAAAAAAATCTATTTTATTTCTATATTCTAGAAATGAACAAGTGGAAAAAATAAAAAATACAATGTCAATTACAATCACTCCAAAGGAAAATATAATAAATGGAAGCTTATTAAACTTAAATATTTCCAATCAAAGGACACCATCAATGAGTGAAAATGTAAGCCACTGGAAGGAATAGTTGTTTGCAGTGTACATATCCATCAAAGGGATCCTATACAAATATAAAATAAGTTCTGGCAAATCACTAAGTACAAGTTAGGGGACTTTCCCAAAAATGACCTAAAATTTAAACAAGTAGATCACAAAAGAGGATGACCAAATCACTAACAGATGGGTTAAGTGAACAATATTGTCAATCACTGGAACAATGCATATTTTTTTAAATTTTTTATTTATTTATGATAGTCACAGAGAGAGAGAGAGAGGCAGAGACACAGGCAGAGGGAGAAGCAGGCTGCATGCACCGGGAGCCCGACGTGGGATTCGATCCCGGGTCTCCAGGATCGCGCCCTGGGCCAAAGGCAGGCGCCAAACCGCTGCGCCACCCAGGGATCCCTGGAACAATGCATATTAAAACAATAATCAGATGCTACTACACCTACCCTCCAAAAACATAGGTAATACCAAGTGTTTATACTAACATGTAGCTACTGGAATGCTCCTACATTACTGAGGACGTTTAAATTTGTCTAACCACCATGCAAAACTATTTGGAAATATCTATTAACTCAGAGTCAATTTATACTCTGTGACTCTATAGCAATTCAATCCTGAGTATACCCAACAGAAATAAATGCTTATATCCATCAAAAATACATCTAAGAATATTCAAAGCAAGATTATTCACAATATCCCCAAACTGGAAAGCATGCCAGTGTACATCAGCAGAACAGATCAATATAGATCAATATATGCCAATGTATATCAACAATAGATCAATAAATAACAGTAGGACAGATCAATAAATAGATCAACATAGAATAGATCATACAATGGAGTTCTACACTGTAGTGAAAAAGTACTAATTGCTAAATGGAATGAAATGGATAAATCTTTGAGACATAATGTTGGGAAAGCAGAAACACAAAAGAGGAAATCCTATATGATTCTATACATATGAAACTCAAGAACAGGCAAAAATAATTAATAATGATGGACATCAGTACATACTGAGGGTATTGACAGGGAAGGAGCATAAGATGCTCTTCCAGAGTACTGAAGACATTCTATATCCTAATCCAAGTAGTGGTTAGAAAGGTTTATATACAGGTAAACCCTCATTTTAGCTTTAAAGTTAAGATTTGTATATTTTATGGTATGTGATTTACCAATCTGTAGGTTCCCTCACACACATGAATCTATAGTAATTTAAATAATGTAATTTAAACAATGTAGTAATTTAAACAACATACACAAATGGATCAGTGTCCTATGATAAAGAATTTAGATTCAGAGATATGGGAATTCATATTATAAAGCAGTATTTATTTGCATATCAGTAGGCAAAACAAGAACTATTCAACTATGTGTTTTTGAGATAACTGGTAGCCATCTGGGAAAAAATTAACTTGAGTGCTTGCTTTACACACCAAATGAATTTTGGATAGATCAAGTGTTTCAGTTGAAATTAAAACCATATAGTAGAGAAAGCCTTCCTAAATATGATATAAAACACAAATGTCACAAAAGATTGATAAATCTGACTCATTAAAATATTATCCATCACAAAACCTTTAAGAACAAACCAAAAGACAAAAACTTGGGGAAAATATATTTGCAACTCCTGTTACAAAGGGTTCATTCCTCCAATATATAATAAGCTCCTGCAAATTAGCTAGAATACAAATCCAACAACCCCAGAGAACCATGGGTAAAGGGATATGAACAATTTTCATAAGAAGAAATATAGTCAAAAAGAAGGAATGCAGTTAGCTATAAAACATAGGGACATATTATTTAAACTTATAATAACAAAGATTCAAGGAGATAGCATTTTTTAATCCACTGTATTAGCTAAGATAAAAAGTTTAATTTTTAAGGGTAGAATAAACAGGAGACACCTGGCTGGCTCAGTGGTTGAGCATCTGCCTTCTTCTGAGGGCGTGATCCCCTTTGGGCTCCCAAGCGAGACTCCAAGCGAGGAGCCTCCTTCTTCTCCCTATGCCTGTCTCTGCTTCTCTCTCTGTGTCTCTCATGAATAAATAAATAAAATCTTTAAAAAAAAAGAATAGGAGAAACAGAAATTTTCATACTGTTTATAGGCATATAAATAGCTGCAACTTCTGTGAAAAGGGATCTGACAATATATCTCGAAACTAAAAATTTACATATCTTCTGGTCCAGTAACCCCACTTTTGATAATACATCTTATACATATCCACACACTGTATCAAATAATGTTCAAGGGCATTTATTGCAGTATTATTCGAAATCCAAAAGACTGGAGAGAATGTAAACGGCCACTAAATAAGCTACCTCCACGCAAAGAAATATGCATCATATAAAACAGAGAATGAAGAGTTTTCTATATTGGTGTGAAACATTCTTCAAGGTACATAGTCATATTTTTAAAAAACTAAGTTGTAGAAAATTCATCAATACAAAATTGGATGAACAAGGCAATCAGCTGCAAGACCATAGACAGTTTAGAGGTAGGGTAGTAGACAGGGGCTCAAATGACAATCAATCCAATCAGTGGCATGGGGTAACAATTGCCCACAGCACAGACAAGAACCTTATTACCCCCCACCAATACAGACACTGTGGTGACAGCCAAGGGCACCCCAACAGGAAGGTCTAACAGTGACGACTATGCTAGTTGAGTCTGGTAATAACTGGTCTAACAGTTAGTACTGTTAGAAATGTCAACAGCCTTTACTAAAGTTATTTTTTCTGTTAACATGACAAAAGATTGTATTTTCTGTTGGTCATAGTTTCACATCTGATTTCAGAGAGTAGATTATTAACTTTTTGGAACTTGTGACTTAAAAAAAAAAAAAAGATCTCATTAGAGATGTGATGGTTGCTAGGAATGAATATTCCCCTAAAAAGGGTGTGGATTATATTGCTTGACTTCTACCTCAGATTCTTTCTTGTTTCCATGACTTAATTGTGCTTTGAAGGTGGTGTATCTTTTCCTTGTTTGATCCCCAGGAGTCTAGTCTTTGTTTGACACAGAAATAAAAAAATTTAAAGTAGAAAACGCGTGCTTTTCCTTTGTAAGATAAGGATCCAAATACTCAGATGTGCTCATTCCTATATTTGTATAGGAATCATCAACTCATGAAAGTACAACTCATGAATGTACAACTATGCTTATTTGTGACATTTTGTACATAACATCAGCAGTTGAAAGCTGAAAGTTCAGCAACTGTAGGATATTTCTTTTGGCTTTTGTTGTTAGTGATCGTGGTATTGTGTAATTACTTACTCCGGGTGTTAGCTCCACAATCATTTAAGTCTCCTTTTAGAGAGTTATCAAGAATAAAGCTGTAGCATAAAGAAGGAATCCTCGGTTTCCGTGTCTTGATCTAGCAATGGGTGAAATTAGGGCACACAATCATTTTATGCAAACTGTAAGGCTTTTTGCTAATTTAAACTTTCATAGCAGGTCAAAATTCACATGTTATACAAAAGCTTATCTCTGTAAATGTTTCCCTTTTGCAGCTTCTTCTTCTGTAAATACTACGATGCTATAAACTTCCTTTTAGAATGACCATTTTATTTCAGATCATTTTAATGCCCATTAAATGGTTTTATTCAAATAAAATATTTATAAGAAAAAAAACCCAAAACTGGATAGATATGAAAATGATATAATCCACATTGAAAAGAAATTAAGTAGACTCCAACATGGCTAGATCTCAGAAAATTTCAAAAATGCAAGTCACAGAATATGATGCCTAGTATAATGTCATATTTAGGAATTTAAACACATACTCTGAAGACAATACAAATATAATTCATGACTCGATATATGAACAATACCTGGCACTATACACAGCAATTATATGATAGTGGTGGCTTCTGAGGGAGAAGGAAATTGGAAGAGATTTAAAAAGTTTGGAATTGGTCAGTAATCCCCCCCCCCCATTTAGAAAACAGAACAAACAGTATCAAACTCACACCTAGGACTTGGCCTGGCACTTTAAACTTTCTCATGTAATCACAAACTCACAAAAATAGCAACATATTTTTAAAACATGCACATAAGTCTTTCACAGGGATTTGGGCTCAGTGCTATAAGATGCAACATGCATAAAGAATGGCATCACTTCTTTACTATATGAAAATATTTTATAAGACTGAGAATCATCATATAAGTGACAATTAATATGAGCATTTTAAAATATATTTAATGATTTCTCATATAATAATCTTCTTTTAAAGATTTTGTTTATTTCATATAACAATCTTATTATGTTAACATATGTAAAATTCATGGAGTTTTTTTGTTTCTGAAATTCAAGAATTTTACTGATAATTCCAGTTGAAACTGTCTGAAGTTGCCTAAACTGAAATTAACAAAAAATTATCTAAGAACCCAAAGACCAAAGAAAAGTTTCATTTGGCTTTATGATCAATAGAAACAAAGTATGTGAAACACATTTTTTTTTTTTTACAGATTTTGTATATTTATTTGATAGAGAGAGTGGCAGGGTGGGGGGAGGGGAAGGGTAGACAGGGAGGGGCAGAGGGTGAGGAGCCCAGCAAGGAGACCAACATGGGGCTGGATCACAGACCCTGAGACCCTGACCTGAGCTGAAACCAAAGGTTGGTCACTCAACTGACTGAGCCACCCAGGTGCCCCCGCTGTGAAACCCTTAACTGTAACAACACTATTAACGATTTTGCTGAAATGAAGGCAAGAAAAACAAATTTGGTGGAAAATACACAAGTATTCATGAATTATATGTTTTAGTTTATAGCCTAGCTTCTCCACTGTTACTTTTTTTTTTTAAGATTTATTTATTTATTTGAGAGAGAAAAAGAGAGAGAGCATGCAGTGAAGGAACAGATATATTTTAGTTTATTATCTAAATATCACAAGCTTATCAGCAAACTCCTACACAGGAACAGTAATAAAATTAAATCTCTTTATTATTTACTAAGTTTTTAAAGTATAGCTTTATAATTTTTTTGTAACAAAAATACATCTATCAGTGTAGGAGGTTAAAATATAATTTAATAGTTTATTGGCTTGGTTTGGGTCCTAGATATTTAAACATAAAGTATGTGGACCTCTATTTTTAATCTATCCTAGACTATGAAAATGTAAGTAACTGTCTAGAAGTAAATATGACAAAATGTAAGCAATTTTCAGTTCTAAGTGGTGGAAACACAACTATTTTACATTAAGCTATTTGTTGTATTTTATGACCAGTTAAAAATTTTTAAATATTCAGTGGTTAATTTTAGGATATAGTACATGGGTGATCCTTATTTTCTTCTTTATGATTTTCTCAATTTTGATATAATCGACATGTTTTATTTTTGAATCAACACACACAAGAAAAGCATTCTATAAAGTAAGCCAACAGTTTGGAATGAAGGCAGTTTTAAGAACCTGATCCTTGTATGGGCCTGTTTAAGCTTTTGAATATTTAAAGGCAAAACTGCTCCAACAGGCCCAGTCACTCCTTCACTGACATGTGCCCAGTAGCAACTAGGACAGGGAGTTGGGATGTAGAGGTTAACAGGAGAAAGTTAGGACAGATCTCGTCAAATCAGTGGACTGAGAGGAAAACAAACACAATCTAACAGGATGGACAGTGACAGGGGTGAGTTGGGGAACCAGCCATCAAGGATCTTAGGGCACATGAACTCAACCCTGCCTTATAGGGTATGGTTGTCCAGTGTTTTAATTGTAGCCAGTGTTCCTCCACAGCTGGACATTATTTTTTAAATTTTATGCGATATTTGCTTAGAGTTACTGGCATATTTATAAGTATGTTCATCATTAGTTCATACTCCTCACATTTCCATATGGGTTCATTTTTCCCTTTGGCTGAGGTAAAGCCCTTCAAATTTCCTTCTGTGAATATCTGTGGGTGGAATAATCTCCCATATTTGTATCTGTTTAAACTTTTTTCCTTATTTCTAACACATTCTTGAAATATACAATATATATATATTTAATTGGTTTAGAATTATAGTTTATTTTCTCTCAGCATAATGAAGGTGCTATGCTTCTAGCTGCCATCAGATCTGCTGTTGAAAAGTCGATCACCAATGTTGCTCCTTTATAGGTGATGTGTCTTTTGCCTCTGAATGTTTTGAAATTCTCTTCTGAGGCACGTTGGTGGGTCAGTTGGTTAAGAGTCTGCCTTCAGCTCAGGTCATGATCCCACACTCCTGGGATCAGCCTGGTGTCAGGCTCTCTGCTCCATAAGGGGTCTGCTTCTCTGTCTCTCTGACCCTCCCCCTGCTCATACACACACTATCTCTAATAAATAAGTAAAATCTTAAAAAATAAAAAATAAAAGTAAATGAAGTAAATCTCTTTTCATTTGGTGTTTTTCAGTTATCTGATAATGTGTCTAGAGATGAGTTTTGTTTTTATTCATCCTGCTTGGGATTCACTGGAATTCCTGCATTTAAAGATGTTTTCAACACCTCTGAAAAATTCTCACTTACTATGAATTTGAATATAATCTTATTTTCTTTATCTCTTTATAAACAGCTTTACTGATATATAATTTATATAACCAAAGTTCACCTGTTTAAATTGTATAGTTCTTAGAAGGACAAATATGGTTAAAATGTCTATAATACCCAATCTACAGGTTTAATGAATCCCTATCAAAATACCAACAGAATTTTTCACAGAAGTAGAAAAATAATCCTAAAATTTGTACAGAACCACAAAGACCCCCAAATCGCCAAAACAATCTTGGAAAAGAGCAACAAAGCTGGAGGTGTCACAATTTCCGGTTTCAAAGACTACTACACCAAGCTGTAGTAATCAAAACAGCATGCTACTGGTATAAAAAAAGACACGTAGATTAATGAAACGGGATAAAAAGCCCAGAAACAAACTCACAATTATATATGGTCATTAATTTTTGACAGAAGTCAAGAATATGCAATGGGAAGAAGACAGTCTCTTCAACAAATGGTGTAAAAAAATGAAACTGGAGTGCTTTCTTTCACCAAACACAAAAATATACTCAAAATGGATTATAGATCTGAGATCTGAAACCATAAAAATCCTAGAAGAGCACACACACAGTAATTTCTCAGACATGGGCTGTAGATGGGTCTCCCTAAGCAAGGGAAATAAAAGCAAAAATAAAATAAAAAGCTTCTGCATAGCAAAGGAAATAACCAAAAAAGTCTACCTACTGAAAGGAGAAGATACTTGCAAATGACATATCTGATAAAAAGTTAGTATCCAAAATATATAAAGAACTTATGCAACTCAACACCAAAAAAACAAATAATCCAATTAAATAATGGGCAGAAGATATGAAAAGACATTTCTCCAAAGACAAATGTCAGATGGCCAACAAACACAGGAAAAGATACTCAACATCACTCATCATCAGGGAAATGCAAATCAAAACTACAATGAGATATCACATCACACCTGTCAGAATGGCTAAAATCAAAAACCCAAGAAATAACAAGTGTTGGTGAGGATGTGGAGAAAAAGAACCCTCGTGCACTTTTAGCAGAAATGCAAACTGGTGTAGCCATTGTGAAAAACAGCATGGAGTTTCCACAAAGAATTAAAAATAGAACTGCCCTGTGATCCAGTAATTGACCTACCAGGTATTTATCCCAAAATATGAAAACGATAATTCAAAATGATATATACAGCCCTATGTTTATTGCAGCATTATTTACAGTAGCCAATTATAGAAGCAGTCCAAGTGTCCATCGACAGATGAATGTATAAAGAAAATGTGCTATGAGTGTAAACACACACACACACACACACACACGGTGGAATATTATTCAGCCATAAAAAAGAATGAAATCTTGCCATTTGCAGCAACAAGGATGAAGGTAGAGAGTATAATGCTAAGTGAAATAAGTCAATCAATGACAAATACCATATGATTCCACTCATATGTAGAATTTAAAAAACAAAAAAGGGAAAAAAAGAGAGATAAACCAAGAAACAGACTCTTAACTATAGAGAACAAACTGATGGTCACTAGAAGGGAAGTGTGGGAGAGGATGGATAAAATAGGTGAAGGGGATGAGGAATACACTCCTCATGATGAGTACTGGGTAATGTATAGAATTGTTGAATTACTATTTTATACACATGAAACTAATATAGCACTGGATGTTAACAATATTGGAACTAAAATGAAAAATAATAAATTAAGTGTGTAGTTCTATACAGTTTGGAGAATATTTAGAATTGTACACCATGATCATAATTTTAGGACACTTTACCTCCAAAAGAATCCTTACACCTGTTAGTAATCACTATGCATTCCTACCCCACCTGCTCCTGCCTAGTCCAAGGAAATCACTAATCTACTTTCTTTTCCCATAGATCTGTTATTTTGGACATTTCGTAGATCGGACTCTCCTAGAAATTACATATAAGTAGAATCCTACAATGTAGGATAATTTGTTAGGGGTTAATTTCACTTACCATAATGTTATTGAGATTCATTCATGTTGTAGCATATGTCTGTACTTCATTCCTTTTTATTGCCAAATAACATCCTATTGTATGGATATACCACATTTTGTTTATTCACTTATCATTTGGGTTGACTTTTTTGGCTTTTGTGAATATGCTGTCATGAGCACCTGTATATAAGTTTTTGTGTGGGTATATATTTTCATTTCTCTTGTGTAAATACTATGTAATGGAATTTCGAGGTCCTATGTTAACTCTATGTTTAGAATTTTTTTTGAGGAGCTGTCAGACTGCTTTCCAAAGTGGCCACTGCACCATTTTCCATCCCCAGTATCCCAGCATGTGATGCCTCAATTTTCCATCCTCATTATCCTTTCTGGAAATATGACTAACTGTATGCTAGACATTCTCACTTTTCCAACATAACTCATAACCTCTCATTTTCCCAATCTCTTTATATTCCAAATATAGATCCATTAACTCTATTATCCAGTTAACTAATTCTATCTCCAGTGGTGGAACCCATCTTTCAAATGGGTTTTTTACTCTCAACTATTAAAAATTAAATTTTGAGAATTTCTTAAATTTTTATTTATTTATTTATTTATTTATTTATTTATTTATTTATTTATTTATTTATTTATTTATTTATGACAGTCACAGAGAGAGAGAGAGCAGGGAGCCCGACTCGGGACTCGATCCCTGGTCTCCAGGATTACACCCCGGGCTGAAGGCAGGCACCAAACCGCTGAGCCACCCAGGGATCCCTAAAAAAATATATTTTTAAACATTATTTTAAATGTTTCTCTGAACTGGAAAGAACTTGACCTCTTAATAGGTGGTACATGGAGAAATAGAAGGCAAAGCTGGCTGGGAACTACAAAAAATGAATCATATATGAGACCCTGACATAAAGCTGGGACTCTACTCTTACTGTAAGAGGAAAGAGAAAAACATTGTTACTGAAAAAAGGACACAGCAGGAAAAAAACTTGGTGCGTGACTTGTCCTCGGTTCTGGATGTCAGGGAAAAGAATCATCTGAAAATTCGTAACCACAAATGGGCCATCAAATGGGTTCACACAGTTTTTTGGAGGGGAAAAAAGCAAGCTGATGGTATTATTTAAAGCAATCCCCTATTTTTAGACCCCTGGTTGACGGAGAGGTACAAACTGAAAATCCTTCCTGGAAAAATTCAAACTCAATCCAGGCCTCCAAAAATTCTTACAGATGAAGTTCCAACAAAAATGAGAAACTCATTGTAAGACAAATAATAAGAAGCAAGGCATCGTCTTGAGAAACAGCAGAAAAAAATACAAGGTAGAAACAGAGCCTTTATGTGTTCAGACACTAGACCATCACCCTTTGGAGTAACCAAATTCAGTATGTGTCGTGAACTGAGTTGTGTCTCCTTAGAATTTTATGGTAAAGCCCTAACCCCTGATGTGACAGTTTAGGGGTAAGGAAATAATTAAGTTTAATGTCATAAGGATGGGATCCTGATAGGATTAGTGTCTTCAGAGAAAAAGACCCCAGAAAGCTGGCGCGCTCTCCACCATCTGAGGCCTTGGTAAGAAGGTGCTCTCACCAGGAACCCCACTGTCCTGGCATCCAGGTTTCAGACTTCTAGCCTCCAGGCTGTGAGGAAATAAAGGTCTGTTGTTTAAGTCTATGGTATTTTGTTATGGCAGCCTGAGTTACCTAATACAATATGTTTAAATAAATATATGACAAGCTTAAAATACATGCATAGAATAACTTGGTAGAATGGAGAAAAGTCCACATAGAAATTCTCAAAATTTGGGATCCCTGGGTGGCGCAGTGGTTTGGCGCCTGTCTTTGGCCAGGGGCGCGATCCTGGAGACCCGGGATCGAGTCCCATGTCGGGCTCCCGGTGCATGGAGCCTGCTTCTCCCTCTGCCTGTGTCTCTGCCTCTCTCTCTCTCTCTCTGTGACTGTCATGAATGAATAAATAAAATATTTTAAAAATATATATATATATATTTTTTTAACTAACATTTTTATCATTTAATTAGGAAAGTGTGGCAAGTGATCACTCAAATGGCCCCAATGAATTATGCCTCCCTGTGTCAGTGCTCCTTTGCAGTGTAACTCTGCGGGTCCAATTCCTCCCATCAAGAGCTGAGGTCTGGATATGGGCTGTCCTGGGACTTGCTTTGACTAATAGAATCTGTTGTAAGTGATGTTGTATGACTTAAGAGGCCTTTTTGCTTTTGCTTTCCTGGAACACTTCCAGCAACACTTGAGATCCTAGATGAAAGACCAACAGGAGCAGAGCGGCCAAGCCATCCCAGTCATCTCAGCTGGGACCTCAGACATGAGAGTGAGGACATCTGAGAAGGTCTTCTCCACCTTTAAAATCTTTTAAAAATAATATACTGAGAAAAGTAACACCCCAAAAGCACTGAATCAGAAAGTGGCAATGTGCTCAAAAAATGATGGGCCATGTAGGACATGGAAGCCTGTTGAAGGGGCTCTGACTGGCCAAATATGGTATGATTTGATCATCAAAATAAGTGATAATAATGGATTATAACCCATTGAATAAAATAAGAGTGTAAGCATCTCTTCAGATATTTTATTTGTTTTAAAGATTTTATTTATTTATTCATGAGAGAGAGAGAGAGAGAGAGAGAGAGAGAGAGAGAGAGGCAGAGACACAGGCAGAGGGAGAAGCAGGCTCCATGAAGGGAGCCCAATGTGGGACTCGATCCTGGTCTCCAGGATCACACCCTGGGCTGAAAATGGGGCTAAACTGCTGACCCACCTGGGCTACCCTCTACAGATATTTTAAAAAATGAGCAAAGTGAAAGTTTGGTGAGACACAGTATAGTTACATGCTATCGAAGTATCTCCCCATAAATTACTTATTAAGCAGAGTGGCTTAACAGTGGAGAAGCATGAGAGACACTACCTCAATCAAGTGGTCACACTTAACATCACCCATGATGTGACAAATTCCCATCAGGCATGGCATAACAGCATGCAATGAGAAGAACACACCATAACTACTGTTGGTACGGCTGCCCCAAATGGGAAGTTGTATCTAATCATGAGGAAACAGACAAACCTATATTAGCTGGCTATTGCTGAGTCCAAACTTACCCCTAAACTTTGTGGATCAAAACAGTATGTATCATCATTCAGTTTCTGTAGGTCAGGAATATGGGCACAACTTGGGTAGGCTCTGGCTTAGGCTCTTCTCTGAGGTTGCCTGAGAACTCACTTCCAAGGTGACTCATTCGTATGGCTGGCAAGTTTGTGTGACCAACGATGAAATGCTTTAGTTAATCTCCAGGTAGGGCTTCCCTGCAGGGCTGTTTGAACATCCCCATGATTCAATGGCTGGCTTCCTCCAGAGCAAAGCAGTCCAAGACACCGAGGCAGAAGCTGCAGTGTCTTTCATCACCTAGCCTCTAGGTACACGTCATTTCTGTAGTGGTCCACTGGTCATACAGGTCACCCCTGATTCAATGTGGGAGGGGACTTACATGAGAACATGAATACCAGGGGATGAGAATCATTGCAGGCCATTTGGGAGCCTGGCTACCACAAACCCAAATGAAAGGACCAAGATAGCTGACATATAATCTTCAAAACCATTATAATTGTGAAAGTTAAGAAAATGCTGAGGAACTGACTCACATTAAAGGAGACGAAAGAGACATGACAACCACATGTGACACGTGATTTGGGATAGGTCCTTAGCTCCCTATTAGAGAATTGGGAAAACCTGAATACAGTTTGAAGCTTACAAGTGTCAATTTCCCAATTTGGGTGGTTGCATGGTTCTTGTTTGGAGGAAAGACACAATAAAGAATTTGGGGGTGACGGGGTGTCATGTCAGCAACTTTCTCTCATCTTTTCTGAGTATTTGAGATTATTTTTTAAAAAGATCTTATTTATTTAATAGGGAGGGAGAGAGAGTGAGAGAAAGGGAGAGGGAGAGAGAGAGAGCAAGCACAAGCAGGGGGAACAGTAGAGGGAGCCGCAGAAGAGGGAGAAGCAGATTCCCCACTGAGCAGAGGGGCCAAAGTGGGGCTCTATCCCAGGACCCTGGGATCATGCCCCGAGCCAAAGGCAGAGACCCTGAGACACCCAGGTTTCCCATATTTGAGATTATTGGAAGAAAAACATACATTCTGATCAAACCAGTGAAATAATTCAAATCATTTAAAAATATCATATTGAAGTTCTTTAACCCATAATTTTTAAAATAGACCTTCTTCTTTTTTTTTTTTAAATAGACCTTCTTTTAAAAGTCACAGAGCTTTAATCTTGGGAAACACAGAAAAAGTCAAGGGAAAAAATCATCTATAATCTATAATATTTTAGCATGTAGCTCTCTGGGCTTTTTTCTGTGCATACATATGTATTCACATATATTTTTTAAAAAATTATAAACATGATATGCTGTTCACAAATTTATCATAAACCTATCCTCCAGCCAGTCATATTTTGCTACAACATAAAAAGAGATTACTTACCCACTTTTATACATCAAGTCAGGGATGAGGCTGAGATTCAGGACAAGTTTTGCCTCTCTCCACAGCCTATACTTTTTCTCCCTGCATTCCCCTCCCCTGCCTGCCTCCTTACCTTCCCCCAACCCTGCGCTGCCTCCCCACCTCCTTGCCCCCAGACAGGAAAAAAAAATAGCACAGATTTCTTTCTCACCCACCAAAATGTATCAATAATGGCACTGAAGCTTACCAGCTGTGAAGCTCTGCAATTCTCGGCACCCATTCATACCTGTCTTCCCAGGCTCTTCCAAAGAGGTGTATTATTTTTTAATGCACCGACTTCATCCTCAGGGCATTTACATAGCTAATTGCTGTCACAGTCCCCATTTTATGATATTCTTTTCAGGAGGTATTTGAAATAGTGCGGCATGGTTTGCCACTGGCCCTTTTTGAACTGATGATGAGATATGTCTGGGAATGAGTCAATCAACCATTATTTGAATATCTGCGATGCACAAGATTCTGCATTCTTCTAAAAACTTAGGAGTGCATAGATGTAAATGCTAATTTCTTGCCTGGAAGTATTCTGAAATTCAACTAGAGAGAGAAGAGAAATGTCCATACAACAGCACACAGTAGCATCAGGCAGTCTGTGCTCAGTGATGTCTGGGCTTTTTTTGTCAGAGAGACTTCGTCAGCCCCCATTGGTGGAGGGATGTTTGTGGAGCAAGTTTTTCTGGCAAGAGAAATAGTAATAATAAAGATATAGTGGCAAGAATGTTTCAGACTTGTGTGGTGGAGGGTGAAGAGATGAGTATGGCTAGAAGGTGACAGAAAAAAAATGGGCAAGAAGTTAGGCCAGGGGGGTGCCTGGCTAGCTCAATTGGTAGAGCATGCAACTCTTGATCTGGGGGTCATGAGTTCAAACCCCACATTGGGCATAGAGCTTACTTAATAAAAAAGTAAAAGACAAAATGGGTTAAAAAAAAAAAAAAAGGCCAGGGACTGATGGTGGAAAGCCTTGAATGCCACTTCAAGAACAAACTTTATTAAATGGGAAACAATTGTGTGGGATGAGAGCCAGGCCCTGGGTGGAAAATGAGAATGTAGAGTCTTTCTGCAGACAGCTCCCTAGAGTCAAATGGTAGGAAAAGGAAGGGGAAGATGAGATGAGCCAAAAGGGTAAATTAAAATTATTGACCACACTGGGGAAACTATGCATACTTGAAAGCTGGGAAGACAGTGCTGGTGGAGGGAAAGATGGAAGACAACAAAGGGAGAGAGAACCATCAGCAAAGTGTGTTCTCCAGAGAGGTGAAGGGGAGCAGAATCCAGAACATCCACGCTGATGGAGAAGTTGGGGAAGAGCTTATCTTTGAGAAGGAGGGAAGTCACATACTCTGAGGCAGGAGGGATGGAGACTGGCTTAAGTATGGAGATGGGTGTGGAGTGGAGAAAAATGTAAAAGATGTGTTGTCCTGGGCTGAGCCTAGGCTCAGTGGGTTCAGGGCAGCGGACAAGGAGTCTGTTTTGGAGAGTGATGGTGATGATTTAAAATAGGATCAGAGGTTCAGAGGATAGATGGGAAAGAGGAAGGAAACCTGATGAGAGAGTACAGACCTGCAGAGGCATATCCATGCCCAGACCCCATGATGTGGAACCATTTCTCATGAGCAAGTTGGGGCTCTCCTAGGGGTGGATAAATTCCTCCAGTCCTGGCTTTGTCTTCTCCCATAGCCTTGGAAGTCTCTGGGGCTAGGATTTCCCAGGTTCTCTGGCAGCACTATTCAGGAGACTTTTCTGTAATGATACAAATGTTCTATATTTGCACTTTCTATTATGGTAGCCAGCCACCAGCTACCTGGTGGCTTTTGAGTACTTAAAATGTGGCTAGTGGGATTAGGAACCACATTTTGAATTTTTATTTAATTTGAATTAATTTAAAAAGAGCAAATGACTAGTGGTCACCTCATCGGACAGAGCAGCTACTAAATAGCCCCTTTCTTCTTAGTGAAGGAGATAAGACAGCAGTGGAGGATAGAGTTCAGACAGGAGATTGTGCTATTGAGAAGCATTAGTTTTTCCAGAAACTACTCTGGTTGGCCTTCCCAAGAGGAGGTTTGCAGTTTCAGAACTCCACATCACCTTCTCTATGCTCGTGATAAACAGACTCACAAGGATCAGTTGTTCTGGAGAATTTTTTTCCTGACCAGATTCTGGATAGGTCTTTAAGGATAGGTCTGTCCTTGAATCCATATATCTGGGAAGTGGAATTAGCTATCACAAGGGATATGTGGGATATGAGGGAATGTGGAAACCGAGGAGATCATTTCACTCAGGCCAAAGGAGCTTCTGCTGTCCAAGGAGGGAGTCTGGGGTCCTACAAAGAGGAGGCCTAGCAACAGAGACCTAGATTCAAACTGTGGTCCTCAAACATGTTAAACAACCATTTTAATTCCACATGTATAAAATGGAAAGAATGATACCTACCTGAAAAGGCTGCTGCAGGTGTTACATATAATTAATGACATTCACATTTATTCTTTTTAAAAATGATTCAGCTATTTGAGAGAGACCGAGTGAGTGTGTGGGATGTGGGGAGGGGCAGAGGCAGAGAGTCTTTTAAGCAGACTCCTCACTGAACACAGACCCCCCACGTGGGGCTTGGTCTCACGACCTTGAGATCATGGCCTGAGCAGAAATCAAGAGTCAAAGTCTTAACTGCCTGAGCCACCCAGGCACTCCCATATTCATTCTGCATTGATTGCTCCCTAATATGAGAGGTACTAGGAATAAAATGGTAGGCAAAGCAGGTATGATTCTTGTTGCACTATTTCACTGCCTTATGTTCTAGTGTGTGAAGATAGGCATTGATCAAACAATCGCAGAAGTATACACGACATCTCTATAATATAATTATGTTCTATAAAATTACAGACTGTGATAAGTCCAGAAAGGAAAAGTACAGGTGATGTGATTTCTAAAATATGTTTGCAGACTTTTTGACACTCTCCCTCTAAAAGGTAGTACCTAATTCTTCTCCCATTGGATGTGAGCCAATCCTAGTGACTCAGTTCTAATGAATAGAATATGGTAGAAGGGATGCTATTTGGCTTTTGAAGCTAGTTCATAAAAAAGATAACAGCTTTTCTTTGTCTCTCTTTCCTTCCCCTCAACCTCCCCTCCATTTCTTCCCACTTTCTCAATGTTTGAATTCAAGTCACCATGTTGTGAGGAGGACCAAGAAATATGGAGAGGTGTATGTACAGAGAAACTGAGTCCTCTTAGCAGCAGTCAACACCAACTTGCCAGCCATATGAATGAAAAGTCTTGAAGGGGAAACTCCAGTCCCAATCAGACCTACGGGTGACCACATTCCCAGCTGACATCTGACTGCAATCTCATGAGAGATCACAAGCTAGAACCACCTAGCCAAGCCATTCCCAAATGCCATGCCTGACCCACAGAAATTGTGAGAGACAATAAATGATAATTACTGGCTTAAGACTTTAAGTTTTGGAGATATTTGTTACCCAGCACTAGATAACTAATAAAATAATAATTTTTAAAAATCACGTGATAAAGTCTGGGGTATCAAGAAAAACAGGAGAAAAATTTTAAATAAAGAGGTGGGGGAAGATATTCTAAGGAGCTGTATTAACACAAACAAGGGCCTGGGGGGCAAATGATCAGTTTGAGAACTAAAAATTATCCAGGGTGCTAGGAGCACAGGAGTTGGGTGGAAGAGAAGCAGGATGCCTGAAAAGGGAGGGAGGGGTTCAATCATGCAGAGCCATGGAATAACTTTTTCGAAATGTGGTTGGACAGTCTTAAAGAAGTTTTAGCAGTTAGAGATGCATTGAGACTGACAACTTGGTTTTTGGTGCTTTTCCCGGGGATGGGAAACACCCGATAAGGACGATCCAGTGGAAGATCATGGTTCTGTTTGACATGCTTTTGAGATGCCCAGGTTATGTTGTCCAACAGGACACCAGATGTACACATCTAGAGTTTCAAGGAGCCATATGGATTGCATGTGCATGTTTGAAAGACAACAGCAAACATATAGTGATGGAAACCAATGGAGTAAATTGGTAAAATCAACTGGAGACAGGATACAGGATAAGAACAGAAGAATGCCTCGGATCTAGAACAACACAGTTTAACAACTAGCTAGTGGAGGACGGGTCAGTCAGGGGAGGGCGGTGAGATACAGCAGAGGTATAGGGAAACTGAAATTGTGCCAGGGAGAGAGACTATTACAGAGAGGTAATAATCAACCATGTCAAATAACCCAAGGTGAGGGTCAATGAAAGGCCCACTGAACTAATTCAATTGAGTCTTGAGGGCTAGAAAAACATCTCTTTTGAGGGAAGAAGTGATGGAGACAAAAGCCCAAATGGACAGGGGCAAGGAATAGTGGGAGTTAGAGAAATGGAGGAAATGAGGTCAGACAACTCTTTTCAGAAGTTCAGTTGAGAAAGAGAGGAGAAAGTAGAAGCTTCAGATGAGGTTAGAGTTTGTTGTTTTGGGGAGGGAGGGACACCTGAGTGGCTCAGCAGTTGAGCATCTGCCTTCAGTTCAGGGGGTGATCCCCGGGGTCCCCCCCCCCAGGGTTGAGTCCATCAGGCTCCCCGCAGGGCGCCTGCTTCTCCCTCTGCCTATGTCTCTACCTCTCTATCTGTGTCTCTCATGAAAAAATAAATAAAATCTTAAAAAAAAAAAAAAGATGGGAAGGAGACCTCTGTCTGTTTAAATGCTGATGGAAAGGATCCCATAGAGAAAGAAGTTTGTGATTTGGACAAGAGGATTATGAAAATGAGGTGGGGGGGGCATGAAAGGATTCAGAACAAGGTGAAACCCTGGGCACATAGGAGGCATTGTGATATTAGTGGCTCTATTTAACACTTATTTTTAACTTAAAAAATTGTAAAATACAACAGATGCGTATAAAAGAGTCTAAAACAAATACAGTAGTCCCCACCTGCCCCTTATCTATGGTTTCTGTGTCTGGTTTCAGTTACCCAAGTTCAACTGTGGTCCTGAAGCAGATGATCCCACCGTCAGAAGGTCAATAGTAGCCTAGCCATCGTCCCCAATGCCTGTGCCATTCACCTTGATTCATCTCATCATGGGTGTATTTTGCCCTCTTACATCATCGCAAGAAAAAGGGCGAGTATAGCATGGATATTTAGAGAGCTAGAGAGACCACACATAGCTTTTATTACAGTGTATCATTGTAATTGTTCTATTTTATTACTATAGTGAATCTCTTTTTGTGCCATATATATATATATATATATATATATATATATATATACTTAATATTTAATTTATTTATTTGTGAGAGACATAGAGAGAGGCAGAGACACAGGCAGAGGGAGAGAAGCAGGTTCCCCGTAGGGAGCCTGATGAGGGACTGGATCCCAGGCCCCCAGGATCACGACCTGACCCAAAGGCACCACTGAGCCATCCAGGCTCTCCATGCCTAATTTATAAATCAAACTTTATCATAGATAAGTATGTATAGGAACAGATAGAGTATATATAGGGTTCAACACTATCTACACCTTAGGCATCCACTGGGGTCTTAGAATGTCCCCCTCAGATAAAGGGGGACTTCTGTAGAAAGCTTAACGGATCATTATAGTAAACAACCATATAACCAGACAAAAATAGAACATTGTCTATATTTCAGAAGCCCCCTCCCATGTTTATTTTTCTTGTCCCAATGCCCTATTCGCAGTGGTAAGCACTATTCCAGATTTATTGGTAATTCATGTTCTTCTATTTTTTCTTTCCGGTTTTACCACCTAGGTATATATCCCCAAATAATGCTGCTTAATTTTGCTTGTTTTTGAACTTTATATAAAACAATTGTACTATATGGATTCTTTTATTTCATGTTTCTTTCAGTCGATATTATATTTTTAGCATTCATCCATGTTGTTGCATGGACTTTGTTGTCAGATCTGTATACTCTTCTGATGTAATGATTATATCACCATTTATCCTTTCTGCTATTACTGGACATGTAGGATGTTTCTTTTCTTTTTTTTAAGTTTCGTGATCTCCTACTTTTAAAAAATATTTTTATGTATTTAAAAAATTGTTTTTAAGTATTCTCTATGCCTGCTATGGAGCTTAAACTCACAACCCCGAGATCAGGAGTCAGACGCTCTACTGACTGAGCCATCCAGGCGCCCGTCCTGTTTGGGGTATTACAAAAATACCCCAACAAACATTCTTGCATGTGTATCCTGATGTACATGTACCCGAGTTTCTCTTGGCTGTATTCCTAAGAGGAACTTCTGGGTCATAGAATAGGCCTATCTTCGACTTCATTAGTTAATACCAAACTTTCCCAGAGGTCATACCAATTTACACTCCTATAAGCTACTCAACTTCATTAGAAATGAGACAAACTGTATCATTAATATTAATAATACATCTTTACTTATTTTGCAAAGCAGTATCTTCCCGAGCCAGGTGCTTCCTTAGGGTAAGTGCTAACCTGCCAACTCTTCCTTTCAAGCTTTGGGCTGATTGAGCTCTATCTCAGCATGACATGTTACCATTAAGTGGATCATTGTTTCTCTTATGTGTTACAAGTGAGGTTCTTCCTTGGTTAAGACTTGGAAGTAAAAAACTCTCTTACATTCTAGGTAACACATATAATTGTTACATCTTGCGGTAGATCACCCCTGTACATGGTTGAACTTTTACAGTTAGCATAGTGCTGCATTTGGGTGGCTAAGTGGAAGACTAAGAGCATGAAATATGGACCTGGAGGACTTCCTGGGTTTGAATCATCATTCTGTACTTTCTAGCTGTATGATCCTGCCCAAATTATTTCACCTCAGTTTGCTCATCTAGAAGATGAGAAAGTACCTACCTCGTAGGGTGGATGGTGGGGATTAAATGGTGTAATTAGTGAAAAGTACTTTTAAAAGGTGCCTGGCATCCAATTGCTTTGCTATATATCTGTTATAGGTTCAGGGGCAGTAGAGGTCAGTGTTTATGAACATGGGCTGAAGTTAGAAGGAAATCAGGTCTTGGCTCTACTCTCTCCGGACTGCAGATCATTGGATGAGTCATATAATCTTCCCACACCTCAGTTCTTCACCTGTATAAACGGAGATACGAATCATTCATTACCTTGTACAGGTGCCATAAGGATTGAAATGGCAAATGAAAAGTACCACGTGCTGAGTGTGGGTGTCGCACACCCTAATTGCTGTCATTTTAGCGGGTGGTAGCTACTGTTCCTGCCCTCAGATGCTGGGGGTGAACAGCTGCTGGGCCCTGACATCCATAGGTCCTATACACTATCCAGAGGAGTGTAAAAATGTGTGGAGAGATAAAAAAATCATTCCCATTTATGTGTAGGTCTCGGGCGATGTACACTTAGCTAAATAAGACCCAGTCCGCTTGGGCTCAGGTACGGCGGCATCCCAATACACCGGTAACTAAGGAATACAATAGTGTGTCTGGAGCAGGGAATTTTGAGGGTCTTAGGGAGGAACTATCTAGTTGAGTAGCCTTCTAGAAGAGGTTTTTAAGATAAGTCTCAAGAAACATCCATGCAAATGGGAGAAGTTGGAGAAAATACTGGTCATAAAAAGCTTTGACTCTCAGGTCAAAGTATTTTTCCTTAATTCAGCAAGAAATGGGATATTTTGTGTTGTTGCCAGGTGGCTGTGAGACGGGAGCTGGAGTATGAAAAATGTCCAGGTGCACTAGGCCAACAAACGGGGGTTTAGCAACCCCACTGTCTGGCTTGCACCGGCATCAGACTTTGGTACTTTTAGAAGATGATATTTGGAGACGGATACGCCTACTACGCTTTTAATGCCAAATTAGTTATGTTTTTCTAACACGTTTCCAAAAACCAGGGCAAAAGCGGCTGAGGTCATTATTGCCAACCTCACTGTATCACCTTGTCATTGCTCGCAACCTAGAGATAAAATGCATTAGTATGTACCTGCGGTGGCGGATACCCACACTCGTGAGCAAACAGTGTAGAAACGCAGGCTCACACAAATGAACACAATCAAGACTGGGGGAAATGTCAGTAAGCTGGGCGGACTGCATCAACGCCAATATCCCGATTGTGATATATTGCAGTTTCGGGGAACATTACCACTGGGGAGAGCTGGGCAGTGAACAAAAGATTTCTCTGTCCTCTTGGTTTGTTTGTTTGTTTTTTAACATGTTAATCTGCAATTACCACAAAAAAGTCTCAATTCAAAAACATCAGTAAAAGTCATGTTTTGTAGAAAAAGTGCCGTACTCAGTCACATTCTGCTTCCCTCAACTGTCCATAAATTCGGTCTACCCACCGGGTCCCCGAGGTCCCTTTTGCGCCTCCAAAGGTGGCGCTGGGCCCTACCGTGGCACCGTGAAGCGCAGTTCATCCGCACGCACAGGAGCGGCCTGAAGCGGCCGCACGCAGCATCCTGAGGTTCGCGGGGCGCTTTCCCCGCACCCCCGCACCCCCGCACCCATCCCTTTCCTTTCGAAAAGCACAACCCGCGGGGGCGAGTGAGCCCCGTGTGCGGAGCGGGTCGGCGGGGCCGGTGCGCAGGGCGGGAGCGCCAGCAGCCGCGACTGCGCTCTTCTCCGCTACGTCCAAGGGCCGCCTCCGACTTGCCACGGGCGCCCCGAACTTTCGCAAAGTGTTGGAGGGAAGACAGGGCAGCTGGGCGTGCGGGCCCAGGGAGGCGTCCACGGCGCCGCCCGACGAACCACCGCCCGCGCTTCCAGAAAAGACACTTCCCTTCCCCGAACCTGCGGGCGTCCGCGGGTCCCGGAGCGCTCCGGGCCGCCGCCGCGCCGCCGCGTCCCGCGTGGGGGAAACTGAGGCAGGGCGGGCGCGGCGCGCGCAGCTCCCGCCCCGCGCGGGGAGCCCGGGCTTGCAGGGTTCGCCGCCGCGCGGACGCGGGCACCTCCGGGCCGCCCTCCGCCGCCGCCCCGCCGCGCCCCGCCCCGCTCCGCTCCGCTCGGGACAAAGCCGGAGCCCGCGCCGGGAAGCCGGGAAGCCGGGGGGCGGGAAGCCGGGAAGCCGGGAAGCCGGGGGCCGGGGGCCGGGGGCCGGGGGCCGGGGGGCGGGGGGGGCCGCTCCCGCGCGCGCCCCGCTCCCCCGTGGGCGCCAGGCTCCTCCCCGCCGCCCCAGCGGCGAGGCGGCCGAGCGCGGCCCGCCCCGGAGCCCCATGACGTCACCGGCGGCGGCAGGCCCCGCCCCGGCCCCGGGCGGCAGGCCGCATGACGTCACCGAGGCCCCACCCCTCCGGAGCGAGTTCGGTCCTGGCGTTCATTTCATTCCTGTCCTCATTCCGAACATTCTTAGCATCGCTCGCGCCGCGCCGCGCCGCGCCGCCCGAGCCGAGCCGAGCCGAGCCTCTGCAGCCGCCGCCGCCGCCGCCGCCGCCGCCGCGGCCCCGCCGCCCGCCGCCCGCCGCGGGCGCCCCCGAGCACTTGGCAGACTCGCTTCCACCCTGCGGGCCGGTCCGCGCGGCGGGGCCCGGGCCCGGGGCGGCCGCGGCGGGACGCAGGCCATGCGGTGAAGCCCCCGCCGCCCCCACCCCGTGCGCCTTCGCCCGCAGCCGCGCGCAGCCGGGCCCGGGGCAGGAGCGCCGCGCGGCCGAGGGGTGGGGTGGCCCGGCCCGGGCACCGGGAGCCGCGGAGCGAGCCGGGCGCGGAGCTGCGGGCCGGGGAAGCGGCGCCGAAGTTTGCCTGCGACTCGCCGGGCGCCGCGGCGGCTCCCAGCGCCGAGGTAAGTTGGCGCGCGGGGCTGCGGCCGGGGCAAGGGGGGCGCGGGGCGCGCGCGGGGCAAGGGGGGCGCGGGGCGCGGGGCGCGCGCGGGGCAGGGGGGGCGCGGGGCGCGCGGGGGCCGGCGGCGCCTCCGGCTCGGGCCGCTCCGCTTTGTGTGCGACGGGCGGGCGGGCGGGCGGGACCCCGCGGGACCCCGCGCCCGCCCCCCCCCACCCCCGCCCAGGTGAGCGCCGCCGCCGCCGCCGCCGCCGCGCGAGTTGCCGGGACGCCAAGTTGGGCCGCGCTGCCGAGCCCGCGCGGCAACAGGCGGCTCCCCGGCCGGCCGCGCCCCCCGCGCCCCCCGTGCCCGCCCCCTCCCCCGCCCCCGCCCGCACGCGCGCTCGCGCACACACAGGCACACGCACACGCACACGCACACGCTCGCAGCCTCGGGCACTTTGCACGGTTCTCTCGGGGAAGTCAGAAGTTCGGAGCGGCGCGGGCGCGGGCGCGGGGGGCAGCGGGCGCCGCCTCGGAGCCCCGAGCCGGCCGGCCCCCCCGACCCCCCTCCCCGGGGCCCCCTCCTCCCCGGAGCCCCCGCCGCCGGCCCCCGCGGCCCCCCCGCGCCGGGCCCCCCCCCCGCCGCGGCCCCGCCCCCCCCCGCCCTCCGCGGGCCGGGGGTCCGGGGTCCGGGGTCCGGGGTCCGGCCGGCCGCGGGGTGGCCGCCGGCGGGGCCCGCTCCTTCCCTAAGATGAAAGCAGGCGCGGGCGCCTTTGCCGCTCCTCCAGGACTGTGGCCGCCGCCGCCGCCGCCGCCGCCGCTTCATTGCACATTCAAGTGGAAAATTTTCAGGAGTCAGCAGAAACCCTGTGTCCAAAAAAGACTGAGTCGCACTTACCACCAGGCCCTGGAGGAGACTCTCCCTGGAACACTTGCCTTCGGTAGGAAATACTGGGGGATTTGTTTGTTTATTGGAAGAGAGGATCCCCAGGAGAGGAGAAAAATCAGGGGGTGCTTCTTAGTCTTTGTTCGTAGCAGCAACACTGTTTTTCCAAAGTCCAGAGGCCCGTTTTCAAGAAAGTTCAACTTCCATGAGTTTCTCTTTTCTAAAATGCATTCGTGTGTGTGTGTGTGTGTACATATATATATATATGATTTTTTTTTTTTTGGACTGAAGGAGCGTTTTTAAATGAGTTGAAAACAATAGGGGAGCTCACACTTGCCTTATTCTTCCACGAAAATAAATAAAATCCAGATCATCATTTTCTTGGCTTTTTAATTGTCTTTCTTTCTTTTTTTTTTTAAGATTTATTTAAGGTTCGAATGGTGTCACTGTATAAAAATATTTATGAAACAATGAAATAGCAGCCACCAGCATTTCTCAGGAGGCTTGTTAACTTCTCAGAAGCAAGTGGCTGCCTGTGATTTGCAGAAATGAAAATTGACCTCAGTGAGCGCTGGAAACTTAGAGACAGATGATGTTCCAGCAGCGGGTAATGTAAAAAGGCCTGTTTTAAAAACAGAGCCTTGGAGGGAGCCCAGGTCCTGGGACGGAAAGGTTTCCTGCGAAACCTATCGGGTTTCAAAATGGTTAAACAAGAAAATTTAAAATGCTGCAGATATTGCAAAGGAGCAGAACACTTAGCAGTTCAGGGCAACCACATGTTTCTTCCTCCCCACCCTTCTCCTTGACGGTTTCTGGAAGTTTTGGTGGTCTGATCCGGTTGCTGGTGTGCTGAGTGCCTGCAGGTGGTTACCTGAGCAGGGCGGTCCCCTCGGGGGCATGGGATCTGCCTGCATTGTCAAAGCAGGCAGTGGGCTCCTTTCTGTGTCTGTCGCCCGCCGGGGATTCCTGCCGGGGTGTCATGCCCGGGGACACTCTGAAGGCAGTGCTGGGGCAACGTATCTCGGGCTGTGTCCAGAGCTTCATCCTTTCACTGTTGGGCTTGTGCCCTTTTGTAACTAGCACAGACGGTCTTTGGGGCCAGACTTAGATCCAACTTTGCTTAAGAACCTTTCCTCTTCAGAGGGAAATAGTAGAACTCATTACAAAGTGACTCAGGAAAGACAAATGGATTAGTTGAACCTTTGTCAACAGCGAGGTTTTGAATTGCTGATTATTTTTTTTTGGGGGGGGGAGGGGGGAAAGGCTTAGTTTTCTAATCTCACTATTTCCATAAATGGTCACAGATATTTTTGTTTAGTATTTCTTTGTGCAACTCGGTGTTGAGCTCTCAGGTTTCAGATTTTAAACCGAGTTTGTAATTCTTTTATTTGTTGCTGGTATTAAAAAATGAACTGATAAGCTGTGTTCCTGGTTCTTGCTGATGGTATAAAAGTGCCAACGTAGACCATTTTATTTTTAAAGTATTATTTGATCCACAGTTTTAGGGGATTATTAGAATAGTCTTTTTTTTTTTTTTTTTTTTTACAATTTTGAAACAAAACCAATGTGACACTTTGCCTTGACTGTAAGATTTTTTTTGAATATAAGATATAATCTTTGTATAGATTCCTCCTCTTAGTGATCTTTCATAAAGTAAGAAATAGAAGTCCATCCAGAGAACATGCTTGAGACATTGATGGAGGGTTTTTTTTTTTTTTTTCCTTTTCCCAAAACATAAACCAGGACTCATCACGACATATACTTAATGAGATTTAATTTAAAGAGGGAGTGCAACCTAGTTTAGTTTGAGCCGGATTGAAACAAATTTCTCAGGGAGAGGCTGCAAGGCGCTTCCTTGCATTGTGGTACAATGTGTGCCTAGGCCCCAGCAGCAGACTGATTATATGTGAGGGCAGGTTTGGGGTGGGTTGGGGGGGGGAGAGGGGGGCACTCTGGGAGAAGTCAGCTTCTTCGTTTCCCTTTTTTGTCTCTGTTACTTTATACAGGGAGAATTATGTATTCATACACTCTGGGGACCAACGTCCCCTTTTATTAAGAAAAAGGACAAGCAAGTCTTAAGGAAGAGGGTGTTGGATTTTTTTTTTTTTTTTTTGCTGCCTGTGCTTTAGTCCTTTAGAAACAGTTTTGAGTTCTGACGCTGCAGAACAGTGAGTACAGGAGGGCATTTCTCAATGGGAAAATTTGAGAAGAATATACTTGTAGTGGATCATCCATTTCTAGATCATATTTGTTATATCTTCAGGAGAAAAGTATGTAACAGGAACAGTCAGAGAATGTAGATCTCAGATGTTAGATAGGCCTTTGAAGAAATGAGCTGTACTATTAACCGTGTTTGAAGGTTCCTTGTTTTAGAAAGGGATCGATCTCTCCTACATGGTCAAACCAGAGCCTGTGCATCTGTGGGATCACTTTTCTCTCTAATCTCGTGTATTATTATGTGTTAATTGTGAGCATAATTATATTGCCTGCAAATGAAAATCGTGGTGTTTTATCACTCAAAAGGTTGGTGCAAATAACTGCGTTTGTGATCCAGTGTAAAGTGACCGTGTTCACATGCAGACAGTAGGTAGATAACACTTTCAAGCTTGTATTTTGGGCACGTTGTCTTGTTTCCAATAAAGAGATTGCGAAAGAATAAAAATGCTGCTGAGTGAAAGCTGTGCCTAGGGGTTGGATCCATTTAGTGATAAAACTTTTCAGGTCTGTTTTTTATTCCCCAAAGACTGAAGAATACTGTCCAGAGCGAGTGTCTGGCTTTCTCGGTTGCATGGCGAGGAAATCAGAGTCCACCTTTCTGTTGACCAAGGCGCGCACTACGGCTTCCTCTTTAGAGTTCAGAGACTGGAACTGCCGCAAGCGCTGGTGTCCTACTTCTGAACTAGGCACAAAAAAAAAAAAAAAAAAAAAAAGTATATTGTAAGCTGCTTGTCCTTTGACAAACTTGGGCTCTGCTGCTGGGGTCCTGGACTGATTGATGGCTAGAATAATCTTTGATCGCTGCCCGGTGCTTTTTCTTACTTTATCTGTAGAAGCCACAGATTGCCCTGTGGTATTTCAATCAGATCCCAGATCATGTTTGAACAATATCAGTGATGTATTTTACTCTTTCACATTCACAAAGGTGATACAATTAAGTAATCCAGGTCCAGGTCCGTGTTAAGCCCTTAATGTGTCAGGGTTGGGCTTTCTGACAAAGCCCAGTTTAGTCCCCCTCGTATTGTGATGACTGCATACTTCCGAGATCTGGGAAGTTTGGGCCTTCCCTCTTCTGGAATAGTTTGTGGAATGCCCGAATATTCGGATCTATATATCTGGAGTGTTTCTGTGCGTGTTTTTATTTTGTTTTGTTTTCAAAGCTGGGAGCTATTGAGAGTCCCCAGCCTGTAAAGAGTCTCGTCCTAAGCGTCTTTGACCCCATCCCATATTGGAACTCACAGTTGAAATTCAGCCATCTCTTCAGATAGGTTCAGCCTTCCTCATGGTGCCGAGTAAGAGTATTGTGAAATATGTATTTTGGGCAGCCCGGGTGGCTTGGCGGTTTAGCGCCGCCTTCGTCCCAGGGCCTGATCCTGGAGACCTGGGATCGAGTCCCACGTCGGGCTCCCTGCATGGAGCCTGCTTCTCCCTCTGCCTATGTCTCTGCCTCTCTGTCTCTCTGTGTCTCTCATGAATAAATAAATAAAATCTTTAAAAAAAATATGTATTTTTATTTTAGTGAAAGCAAATAGGGTGCCTTGAAGGGTGGGTTTTGAGGATGGTATTTCTTACAGGGTGGGTCCCTCTGAGCTCTTAAGTGCTGTCACTGGCTTTTTTGCATGGCTGGGAGGATTCTCAGAAAATAGTTTCCATAGTCTGGGAGTCCTAGCTAACTGTGAAACCACTGGTCTCTCTCCTGATTGGAAGGGGGAGGGAGAATCTTAGAGGCTGTTCTCTTTCTACACGATTGTGGCAGGCCAAGGGAAGTCTCCATCCTGGCTGTACTCACCCCCCCCCACGCCCCCACATTTACTACCCCCCATCAATATTTACTATCCTGATGTAATGCTTTCTGCTCTTTTCACATTCGTTTTTAAGGCTCTGTCCTAAGATTTCATTAGCAGTGTTAGTTTGAGGAATAGGACCCAGCATCGGAAAATGGGTTTAAAAGAAAAAAAAGCAGCTTATTAATGAACAAGTTAAGCACCCCCATCGTCTCCAGTGGGGAATTCTGGTTGCTTTTAGGCGTCTGACAGATTTAGATGTATGTGTACAGTGACTGAAACACTATTGACTCGGAATATACAACAATGACGAGTGCTGTTGTTTTTACTGATATATAAACTGAAAAACTGCTGCTAATGGTGGGAAATGTTAATTATGTGAGAACATATTGAACTTATATTCTCTGGCATGAACTTTTAAAAAAAATGCATGAACTGCACCGCTTTTTTATAGGCACAGCTTTCTAATTATCATAATTCAGTTCAGCTCTGCTCTTGGATGGAGTTCAAGTGCAATCTCAATTTAACTTGAAAGGAGTTTTTTTTTTTTTTTAACTGAGAATGTTTAAGAAAATTTGAAAAGTTCATCCAAGAATGTTTTCTGCTTAGGTGTTGGTAATTGTGGGGGGGGGGATATGAAAATGAGTGCTTTTCTGTAATAATTAACTAGATTTGAATGTTAGATCGTCGTCTTTTTTTTTTTTTTTGCTTTGCACTGTAACCAAACCTGCATCTTGTACATTTTTGCACAACCGGATGCTATGTGTTACTGAGGTCTCTTTGAAAACCAGTGTCTTTTACCTAATAGGTAGTAAACTATAAATAAATGAATATTTTATTACCGTTAATGATAAAATCTCTGTGAAGATAGGAACCTCTTTAGAGGGTACGGAGCAGAAAGCAATAAATGCAGAAATCTTACGAATTCATTCAGCGAGAACCACCATTAATCTTGGATACCAACCAAGCCTTTAGAAGGTGCTATCTGCATTTGTTTGTTCATCTTTACATCTTGACCTGATGGCATTCTATGACAGGAGGCATCTTTGACAGCGTTCATTCCACTGCCTGATGTCCTTTAAATTTTCTGCGACTTTAGAGCCTTTTCCAAGAAAGAAAGAAAGAAAAAAAAAGTTAATGAAGCCCAGGCGCCAAATCCTCTGTGGAATCAATTTTAATTGGAAGAAAGAACAACTTCAGCTGGACCTTCCGACTTTCGTCCAGTTCTGACTTCTGCTGAAATGCAAAGGGAGCCCGCAGAAACCAAATGACTTCATTTGCTCTGGCACTTAAGAGCCGAATTCACTTCCACGGTGGTGAAATAAAAGGAGCCAAGTGTTTTAAATAGCCACTCCCCGAGGCCCGCCCGCCCGAGTGTTTTGAGAAAAGCGCATTGTCTGCTTGCAGCTCTCGCTGGGAGCCCGCCTGGCTCGCCCTCCCCCACCAGGCAGCTCCGTTCCCGGGGCTGACATCTGGTTTGCTCTCTTCACCTGATGCATACCTGGGTGCCCACATGCGCACGCACACACACACACACACGCATCGCGGGCGTGTGTGTGTGTCCTGTAGGTAACGCATATTTTTGATGTCGAATGTGTGCTGTGTTGCAGGCCCTCCTGGGATGGGGGGAGGCACAAGGCTAATAGCGCAGAATAAAATGTAAACACAGCAGCCGCCCCACATGCCGCTGCTGCTGGGTTTCTGTCCGACGGTGCTCTCCGGGTAGGCGTGCCTATTGTTGAGGCCGCAACAGGCGGCAGAAGTTGGGGCACCATATGGCGGATGTGGGCCTCAGATAAGCTGTCTGGTAATTTAGCTTATCAATAGCATTTTGATATGCTTCATTTTCAGATCACCCATCCCTGTGGCTGGGGATGTCCTGGGGGCTAACTGATTGCAGACCATTGAAACCATTGTGAGCGATGCTTCCTTTGGTGGAATCTCTTTCAGCCCCTTCTCCCTGGCTGCCTTTTCATCTCAAGGCCTTTGGGAGACCGTGGTGGCTGGAGTCAGAAAGAGCCCCCCATCAGCTGAGGGATGGCAGCCCCGGCCAGAAATCTGGAACCCTCAGAAGACCTTAGCAAGTGTTTGCATTGAGAGCAAAACAGAAAACAAGCTACCTAATAGCATTTTCTTAAAAAAAAAAAAAAAAAGATTTTATTTATTTATTCATGGGAGGCAGAGACATAGGCAGAGGGAGAAGCAGGCTCCTCGCAGGGAGCCCGATGCAGGTCTCGATCCCAGGACCCTGGGATCACAACCTGAGCCAAAAGCAGGATGCTCAACCACTGAGCCAGCCGGGTGCCCCTCCAATAGCATTTTTCATAGAGGCAGAGCTGAGAAATTCCCGTAATTCAAAATCTGCCTTTGTTTTAAACACTGGAGAGATAAGATAAGGCCGATAGATATGGGATCCCTGGGTGGCGCAGCGGTTTGGCGCCTGCCTTTGGCCCAGGGCGTGATCCTGGAGACTCGGGATCGAATCCCACGTCGGGCTCCCGGTGCATGGAGCCTGCTTCTCCCTCTGCCTCTCTCTCTCTCTCTCTCTCTCTCTCTCTCTCTGTGACTATCATAAATAATAAAAAAAGATAAGGCCGATATTGTTCTTTTTTAGTTTGGTAAAAGGTTTTCTCATTTTGTTGCGTTCTCAGAATACCTCCCTAATTTCCTTTCACCTTTGAATTCTACCTTAATCATAAAATATAAAATTGATGGGTGATCTATATAACTGGGAACCAGGAGAAGAGTCATCTGTGATTTGGAGGCAGAAAGAGGCTTCCTTGATGACTAAGAATTGTTAAAGAGGGCCATGCTTCTAGAACACTTCTACACAGTCTTTCCTGAGGGAAAACTATTCTTCCAGTGGGGAACCGCCAGAGGGACTCTTAGCCTGAGTTGCTGGAACTGACTCAGGGTTTCTGCACACAGTAGGTGGCTCTGTGGAAGCTTGGTGATGTGCATCAGCATGTGCTTATCAACTGAGTGAGTCTCATTCATCAAATATGTGTTCCCACTATGCACCAGGCACCCGGGGGAAACCACGGTGAGACCCTCCTGCCCTTTTCCAGCCCACCCTCCCTGGATGTTCTTGCTCACCTTTCCAGGACTCTCTCATCTTTTCCCACATTTTGACTTCTGGGTTTGTGATTCACGGTACACAGATCCTTCTGTGTGGCTAATTCAGGATGATTCTGACTCAGATCCAGGTGAGCTCCTGTCCACTCCGGCCCCTGTGCCTCTGCTGCACCAGCGTTCCCACCTGAGTGTGTGCACAGCGACCTCCACAGATCTTTCAACAGCCCGGACATTACCCCTGGAGATTTAGGGGGGCTGGGCTGGGTACAAAGTTTCTGTGGTTTTAAGAGGTCTGTGGTGGTGTCCAGCTCTGGTTGGGAACCTTTGCTTTAGATATTCTAATTCTTCTGATCCAGTCAGTTTAAATTTGGCCATCCCTCCTCCCCACTCCGAATGGACTTTGTCTCCACCTGTATTTGTGAACAAATACTGAATCTTTATGGAATTCACTAAGATGTAGTTGGTTTTAAAAAATATAGCTGTACAAAAAAATAAGGTTGCACCTTTCTATGCAGGAAAAACAATAAAATGAACAGAACCATCTTCCCCGTGTTTGGCAATCATCTGTTACCCCTTGGGAGTGTAGCAGTTGATTCCAGATGTGATTATAGAGGTGAGGTGTGTGTCAGGCTTGCTGGCAAGGGTTTGAAGGGGCTAATTCTTGTCTGGCTGCTTGCAGAGGCAGTTTTACTTTCTGGTAGTGAGGCTGCTCGGAGAGCTCCTCAAGTGGTATCCCTTGACATAGACCTAGCAGAGCCTGACGGCATTCAAGAGATGAGCCTACTGCTGCTACACCAGGCCTGGCTTTTCATTCTTCTCACTTCCTTCCACCTTGGGCACATTGAAATCCAGATGCTCCCCGTTCTGTGTAGGATTGCCACTTGCCCCTGCATGTTTAAACATTTACAGGTGCTCCTGGGTGCCGGGGATTTGGCGATCAGCAAAGGTGGTCAAAGAATAGTGGTAAGTCAACACCCCTGCGAAGTTTGTAGTTTGGCAAGGGAAACAGGCCTGTAGAGAGATCACCACGATCCAGCGGGGAAGCTGTATATCTCGTACTGCCTGCATTCCACCGTGCAGCTTTTCTTATATTTGAAGTTGGGATGTGCCCTGCAGTCTTGGCTGGCCGGGCAGTGGCCGTGTTCTGCAGTGTGGTTGCATACACTCATGCAAGCCTGAGGGACAGGTGCAGGAGAGGGAGAGAACCCGGGAGCCCACGCTAGGGCATTCCTAAGGACGCTCTCGATGTTGCCAGTGCTCTTGGTATGAGGGTGATACTGTGTGGAAAAGCACGGACGTTGATCTCTGAGAAGTTGTCTTAGGTGTATCTTACCTGGTTTATTTTGTTTATTTACCTTTTTCTGTGCATGATCGCTGTATGATAAAAAAAAGTTTCAGTCTGTATGAAATTCGATTTCTGAGTGATAAGTCAGCATTCTGGCATGGCTGGTTTCACAGCAATATTTCTTAGAAATAAAATCATTTTGCATTTTGCAACTATGGGTGTGTTAGAGCTGATGAAATGTTGAAGAATGGTGTTTGCATCGCTCTCCAAAAGGATCTGAGTGATTTTCTATTATTGAGGGAGGTAGTTTTGAGGGAGTAGTTTGGGAAGGGGCTTTTTCCTTTTTTTAACCATGTGTAGTTTTTAGGAGCATAAATTTCCTTATGTAACATCAGAATAAAGGGAAAGTAACACAGTTGTCTAAGTGCTCTTGTGCTCTTGATAATATCCAAACAGCTGTATTGCTCAGTGGTAGAGACTGAGGAAACCTTTGCAGAGAAAGTGATGTTGAGGGCAGCCAGGGTGGCTCAGGGGTTAAGCACCTGCCTTTGGTCCAGGGTGTGACCCTGGAGACCCTGGATTGAGTCCCACGTTGGGCTCCCTGCATGGAGCCTGCTTCTCCCTCTGCCTGTGTCTCTGCCTCTCTCTGTCTTATGAATAAATAAATAAAATCTTAAAAAAAAAAACCTTAAAAAAAAAAAGTGATGTTGAGGGGCCCCTTGGTGGCGTGTCAGTTAAGTGTCTGCCTTCAGCTCAGGTCATGATCCCGGGTTCCTGGGATTGAGCCCTGATTCAGCTCCCTGCTCTAGGGAGCCTGCTTCTCCCTCTGCCTGCAACGCCCGCCTCCCCCCCCACATGCTCTCTCCTTCTCTGTTAAATATATAAATACAAAATCTTAAAAAAGGTGATATTGGAGTTGGGTCTTGAAGGGAAAGAGTTTATTTATTTATTTTGCCAGATGCCATTTTGGGAGTAGTGTGGAACTAAGTCCTTTTTTTTTTTTTTTTTTAAGGATTTTGTTACTTATATGTGAGACACACACACACACACACAGAGGAAGAGACATAGGCAGAGGGAGAAGCAGGTTTCCTGCTGGGAGCCTTATGTGGAACTCATCGGAGGACCCCAGGATCATGACCTGAGGCAAAGGCAGATGCTCAACCCCTGAACCACCCCAGGTGTCCCTGGAACTAAGTCCTTAAAAAAAAAAATGACCCCCCCCACCGAAATACTCTCCAGAGTAGTGACCTCAGCCTTCAAATACTGATAGAAAAGGTTTATTGCCAGTCATGAGCTCCTACAGATCTGAACCTATAGATCTAAAACTCGGCTCTGAGCAATTAATTGAAAGAAGTGGAGGGAACTGGTTGACAAGGGGAGTGGAGTTAGGAAACTTCCTGACTCTGGTTTGGAAAAAAGTAGGATAATAATGTAGTTTTAAAAACTCAGATCCAGAGTAGGACACTCCTTAGTTGGACTTGGCTCAGCCACTTACTGGTTTTGTGGCCTTGGACAAATTGCTCTCTGAGCTCTGGTGTCCTCATCTCTGAATTTCAATATAACACCTCTTGTAGGCCTGACACATAATACATGCTCAGTAAATACCAATTTCAGATGTTATCTTGAATGCCAGGTCTTCATAGATTTCCTACCAGGTCAGCCTGGACAGTGACTCTTGAGGAACACCCAAGGCCGAGGCAGAGTTAATTAGAAGAGCTGGACTTCAGGTCGCAGGCAAATGGATTCAAATGCATGAGTGGCTGAGGTATCCCGTGAAGTCTGAGACCATTAATCGCTTTGAACCATACTTCCTCTATTAATAAATGATGGAGGAAACCCATCAGTAAATATATAATATGTGAGGTTGTTCTTTGCCAAGTGGTAATATGAATTAAATGGAAATGCTTCCAAGGGTGGGTAGCATGGTGCACCTTTGTCCACCCGAAAGAAAGCTACTTCTTATACTCTTCCTTGGAAGCTGCACTCCTAACTCAGGGATTGGGTTCTTTTTTTTTTTTTTTTCTTTAAGGATTTTATTTATGAGAGACACACACATAGAGGCAGAGACATAGGCAGAGGGAGAAGCAGGCTCCATGCAGGGAGCCTGATGTGGAAGTCCTCCCAGGACCCAAGGATCACACCCTGAGCCAAAGGCAGATGCTCAACCACTGAACCACCCAGGTGCCCCTGGGTTTTGGGTTCTGAAAGTTCTCTTAGATGAGTGCATGGAACTCTTCTTCTCATAGACTGTGCTTGGGGCCCTGGACCTGCTGGGGAGACCATTAAGGAATTGTCCCTGGAACCTTGAGGGATCAAGCTTCAGGTATGACAAAATTAGAGGCAGAGAGGTACCTCTCCCCTACTTTTGCTGCCCCTATTGTACTTAAAAAAAATTTTTTTTTTTTTTTAAAGTAGGCTCTGTACCCACTGCAGGGCATGAACTTACAACCTTGAGGTCAACTTGAGCTGAGATCAAGAGGCAGATGCTTAACTGAGCCATCCAGGTGCCTCTGCACTTTTTTTTTTTTTTTTAACTTTCTTTAGTATTTTATTTTTAGAGTAGGCCCCACATTCAACGTAGAGCTTGAACTCAGAACCCTGAGATCAAGAGTACATTCTATACCTACTGAGCCAGCGACACGCTCCCTTCCCATCCCAGTGGACTTTTTAATACCTGTTTGGGACCAGGCAGCTTTTCTGCTCTTGGTTTCCACATCTGGAAAATGGAAGTGTTGCTACCTACTTTGAAGGGTTGTGGGAAAGCTAGGTTAGAGCTACCTCAAAAGGCTAGACCTGCCGGTGTGATTGCTGCTGGAACCCAGACCATCCTATTCATCTCAGTGCTCCAAGCTCTGAAATGAAATCTTTGCCCCCTGTATTAGACTTCTTCTTTTTTTTTAAGATTTATTTATTTAATCATGAGAACAGAGAGAGAGAGGCAGAGACACACATAGGCAGAGGGAGGAGCAGGCTCCATGCAGGGAGCCTGACGTGGGACTTGATCCCTGGTCTCCAGAATCATGCCCTGGGTTGAAGGTGGTGCTAAACCACTGAGGCACCCGGGTTGCCCTAGACTCCTTTCTGTGGACCTTTAATATACTCAAATACTGATTCACACTTGTGTGAATGGCAGTCCATCCATTGTTGCCAGTGTGTTTGTGTATTACAGAGGATGCTTGTTAATCCAAGGTGAGTGTCTCTTTGGGTTAGTACCCAGGTATACCCTGGATAGATGAGCTGGATCTCTTCTGGAAGCTGGTGGGTTGTAAGCTGTGTTTTCAGAGTCTTCTGTCCTAAGCTATACTTCATCTTATACTTCAGGGTGTGTCAGTGTCCCCATACTTTTTGACATGAGCCACTCCCAGTGACTAGTCTGAGCCAGGCAGGTGTGAGCCTGGGCTGGGGACCACCTGCACTTTATGGACCTCTCCTGTTGTCTCTTAACCAGGGTATATGGAACTCGGAGTGACTGGTTTCCCAGCCTTCAAATTAAGAATTAAAATGAAGGATTGTTGGGGCGCCTGGGTGGCTCAGCAGTTGAGCATCTACCTTCGGCCCAGGGTGTGGGACCTGGGATCCAGTCCCATGCCAGGCTCCCTGCATAGAGCCTGCTTCTTTCTCTCTCTCTGTGTGTCTCTGCCTCTCTCTCTGTGTGTCTCTGGCTCTCTCTCCCCCTCTGTCTCTCATGAATAAATAAATAAAATCTTAAAAAAATTAAAGATTGTTAAGAGATGAGTGGACTTAGGGGGAAAGATACAGGCTTTTGGAGACAGGCAGGCTGACCGTTGAGGAGAGGAGGGAGGCACATTTAAAGACAATTCACGACCTGTGAATCTACTAAAAGCCACTGAATTATAGAATTTTCAAGGGTAGATTTTATGGTATGTGACATATGTCATGGAATCAATACAGCACTGAATCTGGTTAGCACGCTGTACTCACCATGGCACCCTCCTACCCCCCATGAAATGTGTGCATTTGTTTTGCTGGTCAGATGATTAAGGTTGATACTCAGAGTGACGTCCTAATATAAGTTTACGTTTCTGCTTGTTTCCTGGTTTTATTTTTTATTTTTTTTAAACTATTTTTTTTAATTAATTTATTTATTTATGATAGTCACAGAGAGAGTGAGAGTGGCAGAGACAGAGGCAGAGGGAGAAGCAGGCTCCATGCACCGGGAGCCCGATGTGGGATTCGATCCCGGATCTCCAGGATCGCGCCCTGGGCCAAAGGCAGGCGCCAAACCGCTGCGCCACCCAGGAATCCCTTGTTTCCTGGTTTTAGTGAGGGGCCTACAGGTGTCCATTGAAAAATATCTAAGGTGGAAGATGCTCTTACTTGAGGAAGAGTAATTTCAATAATGCGGAACGACTTGCTCCTTAATGATAAATGTTGATTGTGTTAACTGCCCGGGCGCCTCACACTTAAGCAATCCAAGACCTCGGTAGATACCAACAAGGAAAAACTGGGAGTTCGGGAGATAGAGAGACCTGGAAGGCACTTGTAGCCACAAGTCCAGTGCATCGTCAAATCTGATTTTTTTTTTTTTTAAGATTTTATTTATTCATGAGAGAGACAGAGAGGCAGAGACACAGGCAGAGGGAGAAGCAGGCTCCCTGTGGGAAACCTGATGTGGAACACGACCCTGGGACCCCAGGATCACACCCTGAGCCAAAGGCAGGCATCCAACCACTGAGCCACCCAGGCGTCCCGAATCTGATTTGTAAGTTGACTTAAGATGAGGAAGAAAAGAACCCAGAACCAGGTTAATTTATACCCCAAAGTTCAAGTTCTGCTCTGCCCGGTTTTTCCTTAACTGCAATCTGGTCTTGTTCCTGTGTCCTCCCAGTTACCCTCTTTCTTCCTCCTAATAACTGTTTATGACAGTTTTTATCCACTGGGATTTTGTAAAGGGTTGTCCTCTTCCATTCCTCATGGCTATGTAAGGACTTGCCTGATACAGTCCTGCTCCTTATCTCTGAGCCTCTGAGCAGTAGTTCATAGCACCCTCTTGTTACCCTCAAATGCCCCAGTTTGTATGAAAAACTACAGTCATTCTGCTATTAGGAAACTATTGAGGAAACTGGACGACCTCCTTTAATTTAGCAGAATAGAGAGAAAATCTTTGGGTAGGAGGTCTTTGCAGCCAGGGATTGAGGTCCTGACAGTATTATTCTGGAAGGCATGTCGCTGGCTGTTTCTGAGACCAGAGCTTTTATAGAGCTTTTCCTATAAACCTGTGCTAGTTTTAACCAAATTGCTTCAAACCCTCTGCTGTTCTGTAGATCACTTCATAATGTATTTTTTTTTAAATGTGTCCATTCATAGGAATGATTCAGCATTGGTTCATTTCCTTTTTAGACTAGCAAAGTTTAATTGAGAACTTTTTCCCAGTGGAATGCTGAAAGGTTTGTATTGTGTGAAATCCGGGGATTTCAGATTATATTTTAGGACTTGTGGTCTCAGTGCTCTTGACATCCTTAGGTTTCAGGTTTGCTTGTCTTTGCTCTTTGGGAGACTGCGGGATCATGTCCTGTGATGTACCTAAATATATAAGGCAGGGAAAGTAGAATGGGATTTAAGAAATTTTAGTACTTCGGCTAATACCAAAAGTAATTGTAACGACACCGCTCAGTTCCAGGTGGTTGTTTTGACACCATAGTTTGTTTAGTTATTTTATCATGTGCTTGAGGCAGTAACTCGGGCAGGTGTTCAGTCTCCTGTGGTGTCTTTCAGGTCTGGCCTTTGCTGTGGAGCTGAGAGATCTGTTTCCTTATTGGGGCTGTTCATAGGGAGAAGGCATTTTTCAGGGTCCTCTACAGGTTGGGGTCTCGGTCCCCCTACTTCCAGCCGTGTGGAAGAGAAGGCTTGGTTGGACAGCCCCTGCAATTGGGCTGTGCCCTTGAGCAGGCAAGTCACCTGAGAATCTTTGGTTCCCTCTGGAAAGGGGATGCTGGGCCACCTTGGCCCCCCAGCCCGCTTTGGAGGTGAGCTTTTAGATTAAGAAAGAGCTAGAATGTGAGAGCCTAGGCAGAAAGGTCCTGGAGGACCATGTCTGTATCTGGGTCATTCTATCCACAGCCGCACAGTCCCCTCCCAAAGGCAGGGTCTGTGGAGGAGGGGCGGCACTGCTGAGTCCCCTCTATTAACTTGTGGTTGCTCCAATTCCCAGGCCACTCGGGAGGATTTGGGAAGTAAGGAAGACTGGCCAGGTTCTGTCCTGAGCGGGTTCTTCAGCATCACCTCATTTAAACCTAAGAGCTCCATTTGCAGTTGAAGGAAGGGAAACTCCGAGAGGTTTACTTAGCACCCTGCCCAAGGTCACACAGCAGTTTAGCACCCTGCCCAAGGTCACACAGCCAGTGTAAGGGGGAACAAGGGCAGTGTGTGAAGCCAGTTCCTGGATCTGGCTTTTAGCCACAGCTGCCAGGCTAAAAAGATGGCATATTAAGTCACTTGTCAGGTTTTATTATTCTGGCATTTGTACCAAAACCCTAAAAGTACACAATAACTTTATTTTGTGTTCTTGGTGGGCTATTTTACTCTGTCTTCAAAACAAACATGTGGCTAAGGTCCTAAAAAATTTGAGTGAGACCCGGTCAAGCTTTTCATCGGGGTATTGTCTTACCCTTCATTTTGTCTTGAGAATGGCAAGAGTCACCTGCCCTTTGTTTTCAGTCCTCAAAAGACTGTGGGGACTGGGTATACTGGCCATTGAAAATGAGAGGGTAAGGCTCCTGGGGGCTGAATTGATCCAGACTCCTTTATGTATGTGTGGAGGTGAGGCTGGTGTGTTTTGGAAGCCTGGGTTGATGATCCATATTGGTGTGTGTGTGTGTGTGTGTGTGTGTGTGTGTGTGTGTGTGTGTGTGTGTAGGCTGATGCTGTTTGAAACCCTGGGACTGGACCTGCCAGTTTCTCTGGTTTTTCTTTGGAATGTGCTCTGTTGGCAGACTGTCAGAATAAATTAGCTACCCCCACCCCAACCACCTGAAGACCTAGATATGGAAATGACCTCATGCTAGGGGTAGGATTTAGGCAGATGACCTTGACTTCACTGCTTGATAAGTGGAGGTGCTTGGGAGCCTGGGAAGGTGGGATGAATTCCTTCAGGTGATGGGGTGGAAAATATGCCTTAGGCTGTGCTGTGGGGTGGGCACTGGCAGGGGCTGAGAGGACAAAGGTTCATGGACTTGCTCAGAGCCCTTAATAATCAGGACTTTGAAAAATACAGTAGGATCTTCAAAATGGGATTGCTAATGGGGTTGCTTTGACATCTTGACTGGTTTTTAGTGAGAGAGTAGGCAGGTTGATACTCTTCCTTCTGTTCACTGGGCCTGGTGACTCTGGTGCAAAAGGGCAAGTTGGGGCTACTGATGGTCAGTTTCTGGGACTTGTGCTCTTGTCTTTCCTTCCTTCCCAGGCCACTGGTTTGCTCCCTTTTCAGAGTCTTCATATTTTTTTTCCCCTATGCTTTTTGGGTACTTCTGCCTTTGGCCATCTTGGTCTTGCCATAACTTTGTATAGTTTTCTCTAGTGTTTGGTGTGTTTAGCAAAGTAGCCTAAAAGAATGGCTTTGACGTCAGACCCTGCTTCCAGCTCCAGTCCTGCTTTTACTGGGGATGGGATCGCCAGTAAATTATTCCATTTCCTAATCTGAAAAATGAAGAAAATGCTAATGTGATAAAAGAGGATAAAATATGGTGAATGGCCCGCAGTGAGCTTTGCCAGGGTCTCCCCGAACTGGTTCTGTAGTAGTCCCCTACTTCCTCCACCTCCAGCCCCTGCTCCATGTTTCTGAGGGCTTTGTCCCTGCCAGAAAGCACCCCCCCACATCCCATCCGACCAGAGCTCATTTATTTGCTTTTCCATCTTCCTCTCTGTTGGGTTTAGTTTTAAGCTTTTTCCCAGCTTCCACTCTTGCTGGATTTCCTGCTCTTTTGTTTTTCTCTCTTCAGACAATTTCCCTTTTGCTTTCACACTTTTACACACAAGACACGCACATACACACATGCGTGCGGCCTAGACTTTCCCCCCTTTATCCTCTGCTCTTATCACTTGGAGATCTAAGAGAGAGACTGTGCAGTTGCCTGAGTTTCACCAAAAATGGTCGTCAGAAAAGCACCACTTCTCGATTTTGCTGTCTTTTTTTATACTGGAGACCATTGAATCTTTTGGCTTATGAAATTATCAGCACTCTCAAGAGTTGTTACTCTTCTGAAAAGACGTAACTCGTTCTCGTTCTCATTTTTATGAACTTGTAGAATTACGTACTTTTCTTCCACTTACCTCTCTCACTTTGGGCAACCTCTTTAATCTTTTTGAATCTCAGTTTCCTTACCTATAAAATGGACATAGAAGTGCCTTCCTCTTGGATTATAGCAAGGGTTAGTACAGTGCCTGGTGGAGGAGATAGGGTCCCATATATTATCATCACTGGCTGATCACCATGTCTGGGTGATCACTGTCACCCAATAGCTGAGAATTAGAATGCCAAGGACCTTTCCCTGGAGCAGCTTTCTCTTTCTGTGTGTGTGTGTTTGTGGGAGGGTGACAAGAAAAGTATCTTCTTATATTTTATTTCAGATCATCAATATTTTTATTATGGAAAAATTCAGTATGGTAGAGGGCAATGGACCTCCCGTGTCCCATCATCACTTAGCAACAGTCATCAGCTCATGGCCATTCTTGTTTCTTCTAAACCCCTGGCTCCTCTCCCACTGGATTTTTGTTCTGAAGCAATCCCAGATGTCATACCATTTCATCTGTAAGGCTTCCAGTAAGTGCTTAAAAACTATGACTCTTTTAAAAAAAAATACTAACTGTAATATCATCGTAACATTTTAATAATAATTCCCTGACATAAAATATCTTTATCTATAAAAGTCACCATTCAGATTTCCTTGATTGTTTCATCAGTGTTTTCCCACAGTTGGATTTGTTTAAATCCAGGTCCAGACAAGATCCACAGGTTATATTTGGTTACTGTGTTTCTTAAAACTCCTTATAGATATCTCTCTTCCCACCTTTAGTTTCCCCTTGCAATTCAAGCCTCACCGTGTCTCTTGAGTTCACCTTATTCTGGACTTTGCAGCCACATTCTCAGGGTGCCATGTATCATGTTCCACTATCCTCTGTAATTCCCATAAATGGGGATTTAGATTTACAAGCTCAATCTGGTTCAGTTTTAATGTTTTTGTTTGTGGGTTTTTTTTTTTTTTAAGAATATTTCCTAACTAGTATTTCCACAAGAGGCACGTAATCATAATGTGCAGTTGTCTCTTTGTTTTATTAACAGCCATTAGTATATGGTCTCTGCTTGTATCTGTTAGTTCTTATGGACTTTGTAAACTGGTAATATCCCAGTCCTCTTGTTTTTTCTTCATTTATTAGCTAGAATACTCTTATAGGGAGAAATGTTCTCTTACCTGTTAATTGGTTAACCTGGTGTACAGTCTGCACAGGAAAGATTTCTGGTCTTGTTTTTTGTTTATCATTATGCAATCATAGATTTTAAATGATTGGATGCTTTTGAATACATTATAGTTTCTCTTATTGATATTCAATTTGAACCATCTTTGGCCACTAGGAGTTGTTGTTTTTTGGTGGGCTCCTTTTTCCTTTGGATGTGACCCTGATATTTTTGATAGCTTCCTGGTATCCATTCTCTTCTTGTGTTTTCTTGACTGAGAATGAACCATTTCTGCTGGGTTTTTGGTTCCTTTTAGTGGAAAATGGTATTTCAAGGCTATGGTGTGAGCATTTAGGGTCTCTGCTTCTTCTCCCCCCTCCCTCTTTTTCAGAAATGGATCCCACCTTCCAGGTCAGCTTGTTGATCCATGATAAACTGTTTCCTTGCACACTGGTCTCATGTTGGCTCCTTTGGTGCTTGGTTGCCATTTCCATGCCGTTGCTTGTCCACTTGTCCTTTTTTCCCCTAAGAAAAAAGGCCAAACCAAGGAATTCCCCAGGGACAGTTCATGGTTTGGCACTCATCACAAAGGCCAAAGCTCACATTTAGGCTTTACAGAAGGCTTCAGTCAATGCCATTGGTCATGTGCACCCAAGAGTTTGTTCTGCTCCTTATTTAAATAACCAGAAGGTGAGAAATTCCTTATCTTATTACCTCTCTGAGCCATTCAGACTGCAAGCTATATTTTGATGAGATTGTTGGGGTCATTTACACACATCTGTTTGAATAAATATTCCTTGAATGACGTTTTGTACCTTCCCCTCTTGAAGTGTTTAAAATAGAATATATTTAATCTCTCAGTCGTTTAAAGAATTTATCATGAATATATTATTTTTATAGGCAAAAAAAAAAAAAAACAAAAACCAAAAAACAAAACACACACACAAAAAAACACCAAAACAAAACCCTAAAGCTTGTGGTTTTGGGCAGATTTATGCAGTGGAGTCCTTAGAACATAGCAAGTGTTGTGCTCTTGTGGCAACACCATAGTAAGCCTCTAAGCCTGAAATGAGTGCTTTTTTTCTTTAACCAGTCTGCCGTTAAGAGTTATTTTTAGTAATTCCTATCTTTGTTTCTTGGAGATTGTTTTGATATCCATGTTGGTGCATTGCAGAATATGCACTTAGGGGAAAAAGTAAAAATTAAAAGAAAGTTAAAAGCTCATTTTAGGGAGAAGCGATGGTACAGTGCTGTCCTCAGAGGGTCCATTCAGCCGTGGAGTTTAGGCGTCAGTAATACTTTTTTTGTTTTGTTGATGAAACAAAGCCATGTGCGATCAGTCCAGCCAACACAGCCTCACAGCAGAATGAGTGAATAGTCCTGAAATTATCATCATTCATGACATCCCTGAGAAATTAACCAGCGTCCTGCCTCTGAAATGTTGGATATGCACTTAGAAACTGCTGCTGTCCCTGCATTTGATTTTCATTGTTGTTTTTTTTTTTTTTTTTTAAGGCAGTGAGCTTCATTTAATGGTTCCTCTATACCAAAGCAGAGGACAGCATTGTAGGGGCTTGCTCCCTCCCCTTTCCTCCGTGGGCACAGAGAGAGGGCAAGGAGCCCTGTCATTCCCAGGCAGGCAGGCCTCTGTGCCCGGAGGTAAACTCCGCTTCACAAAGGGAATTTTCATTGTGGTCCTGTGGCTCTCTGACACAGTGGAGGCTTCAGGAGGCCAGTGGTAAAAGCTACCAAAGAAAAAGCTGGACCGGAGCCACTGACGTCATGCCAGTAAATCTGTTGGAGGAGCCCGCCGAGCAGCGCCTGCCAGCCAGCCCCTGCACTTTGGCCTTGCCTGGTCAACTGTTCTCACTGTTTCCTCCGCCCCCCACCCCCCAACCGGCCTACAGTGTTTTCCTTTTCCCCTCTGTGCGCTGGGCTGGTGTTGAAACCTGTAAACCCTTTAAAGCCATCCCTGTAACTGGTCCTGTGTTTGATGCCGTCCACTGTGGGAGGGAAGGGGAAACCCTACTGGGCAGGGGAGGATTGAAAACTTATCCCTATAATGGGACTTCTGGATGATGAACGAATCCGTGGGGACCTTGTGGGAAGCAGCCAGAGGCACGAGCTCCCAACTCTGTACTTTTAGAGAGCTTTGCTCTTCAGTCCTGGGCGTGTGTGTGTGTGTGTGTGTGTGTCCCCGTATGTCTGTCCCCATTCGTCCGCTCATGCATGCACGTGTGTGGTGGGGTGAAGAGAACAATGTTCAGAGGCAGAGGACGGTGTGGAAGTCCTGAATTGCAGTGTTCTGTAGAGGGTGATTTAAGAGAATGAGTTCCACTAGGAGTCCTTTATTGCCCATTACTCATTGGTCAGCTAACCCTCAACCCTCCTGTGGTTTGCAACTCTTTAACAGTTAAATCCAGAGCTACATGCTTCTTCACATCTCGGGTATTTAGATCACAACCCCAGATGCGCCTGAATTAAAATATTGCTGTGCTAAATCTATTTTTACATCTAGGGGAATGACATCTAAAAATAAACCTTATCCCACCTGTTATCCACTTTTGGGAAGTTTGCTGTCAAGTCACAGCCCACAGACCAGGCTTTTGATCACGGCTTCAGATGGGATGTCCGCACACCACTTTTCCTGCCGTTGGCATCACTTTTTATTTCACTAAACCATCGCCCTCCTCGTTATTTTGCTGTGAATACTCATTTGCAAATAAGAGTGAAGCATAGGTTCAGGTTGGTTTTGAAGTTCCTGAGTCTTAGGGTCAGAAACATATTAAAAGCAGTATCTTATCCATGAATCATTAGATGAGTCAGTTCCTGAAACCACTACAAGCCTCATAGTTCTTGGCTACAAGCAAAAGCAGGAAATCCAGGCTTCAATAACTTCCTTTCCCGGTCCTGGCTGTAGTCGCATTGGTGGTTAGGTTCTGCTGCCTGCCTTTGTAAGCGGTAGGAAGATGTATGTCTGGGGAACAAAAGCACTCGAGTCAATTTACTGAAACTGTTTATAATTTGTGGTCTCGATCTGAATGCGAGGCTGCCCTGGCATATACCCTGCTCTGCTGCTGCCCTGGCCCACGCTGGGCCAGGGAAGGGGGCCGGCTGGGTCCCCTGAAATGCCCCAACGAACGCGAGGCGAATGTTCCAAGGAGCTTTAATGTTCCAGTGAATCTTCAAACTTGTGGGCATGGAAGCAGACATTAGGCAGAAAGCTCTGGAGTCCATATGTACAGCTGAAGTATCAACTTCTTTTGTTCTCTCCTTTTGGAGAGAGGGAGGGTGAAGGGAGGGAGGAGAGAGAAAGAAAGAGAAAGAGAGAAAGAAAGAAAGGAGAGAACACACCCATGCCAGCCCGCCCGAGCCCTGGCTTGTCTCTTGCTTTTCCTTGCTATTTACTTCCTTGCGAACAGGGTCTTTTTTTTTTTTTTTCATTCTTTTTTTTTTTTCTTCCTTCTTCCATTTAATTCCTTTTGCAGTGTTGCAGGCCAGTCTCACTCTTACTCAGACTTCAAAATCAACTTGGTAACTATTTTGTTAAGTACTTTCAAAAAGTATTCACATGAAGTGTGTATCCCCCGGTGCAATGGGTGCAGTGGGCCCCCGGCAGCTTCAGCTTCAGCTTCTCCTCTTTTATGAGCAGCTTCCCCTTGTCTGTGTCCCCGAGACGGAGCAGACGTGTAGGTTGGTGTCTCTACCCGTGGGGCTGGTGCTCGCCACGGCTTCATGCTTTGCTTGTGAATTTATGGACTTTTTCGATCTTGAAAAAAATTAAAATTGAGTGTGATGCGTTTTCATTTATCAACTCCTCTGTTCTTTTCCAACGCTAATTGGCGTTAGCCAGCAGCGAGAGGATGGCACTGAACTTGGACTCTTTTTTTTTTTTTTTTTGTCCCACGGGGTCTATGTGTAGTCACTGGAAGTTCTGCTAGAAGTCTAAAAATAGAGCGGGTGGGCAAACTCTGTGAAAGAGATAAGGAAAAAGAAGAAGGAAAAGTGAAGTGATGAGCGGTCATATACTGATGCTGTCTTTTACCTCGAGCTTGTTTCCAATTCATGGCCCGCAATGACTCAGAAAGGTCAGATTCTGTTTCAGCCTTTGTAAAGGATGAAATAAAAGCAAATGCAAAAGTTTGCCGGCCTTTTTAATGAAGCTTGGCTGATTCAGAGCACAGCCAGGCTGGTGAGTGCCACTTGGTCCTTCCTTGTCATTTGTATTTTGTGTTTGGGTAATTCCCTGTTCAACTTCAGGCTAGACTGCAAGGTTCCGATCAGCTCTTGAGAAAGTGAGGCTCATTTTGATTTTAGACGTTTGACTGAGGGTCGTAAGATCACACTTTGGTTTTCTGGATTTCAGGCTTGTAAAAAAAAAAAAAAAAAAGACCCTTAGTCCTAGGTGAATCTGTGAGGAGATCCCTGAGAAGATACCGCTCGGATCGACCTGCGAAGAGTTACGGTCTGAACTTGGAAGAGATTTTTCCTTCTGTTGTGAAAGATGCAAACCCAATTATTTTTATTTGTCCTTCATTGATCGGAGAGTAACTTCTTTTTAATGTAGATTTCAGGCTGGGAATACAGACCCGAGCTGGATTGCTTACCTTCTCGGGACCAAGTTGTTCGAGGCCCGAGATTGATTCACTAATTAAAATCAATGTAAATGGATTTGTAAGCCTCCTGTAACAGATTATCTTATTAGCAACCACACAGAGCAGCCTGCGATCTGTGAGGAATGTGTTTGTTGCCCGAGGTGAAATAGCCCCCCACTGACGGACTCTTTGGGGCTACTTGATGCAAAACCGAAGGGCTTTTGTAAGGAGGGAGCCAGCCTTGCTTTAACCTTTGCACTGACCGCTTTCTGCCTATGGGAACTGACTTTTAGTATGTTTGCCGCAGAAAGCTTCCGTTCCGTGTACCCGTGGTCCACGTGTCCCTGCGGTGGCTGGGTTTCTGTCCCACCTTTGCGTTCATGATCTCAAGGACATTTTCGTGTGTTGACCAGGTTCTGCCGAGAACCTTCCTCCAAAGAGAAACGGAAGAACCAGAAATACCTTCCCATTTGATAACTAAACAACAAAATGCTTTTTTTTTCCCCTCCGACCCAAGCAACCAACCAGCAAGCTACAAAGAAGACATTTATCTGTTATTTGAGGATCTGGCTGTACAGCTGTGCTTCCTCGGAGTCAGGATAAGAAGGCAAGATGGTACCTTTGGAAAACCTTGTGGCTTTAACAAAGGTCAGAGTTCATTAAGCTGTCATTTGGATTGTCATTTTTCTGTAATTGTGCCAGACGGATGGGTGTCCTCTACCAACCTGCCCACCTCCCCTCTGATGTGTGGATCAAGGGAAGGACCCCTTACCCAAGCTGAGTTCAACTGTCTCCTGAATATTTTGGGATTGGGACAGCAATCCTCGCTTGTCTTTGATGTTCACATTACAGTTCAAAATCTGATTGGGGAGGTGGTTGACTCGGGTACAGAGAAGCATGGAATAAAACTACTTTGCAGAGAGAGAAGAACAAAGCGGTTGTGCAGAGCAGGAGATGAGAGGCCTTGGGAAAAGTCTCAAGTGTGAATGGTTTTCCATTTCCCCTGAGGGCTGGCTGCAGTTCTTGATTCAGGGTCTTCTGATAGACCCCTTGGCCTTATAATGAGCCAATGTTCTCCTGTCTTTTCTCCCCTCTTTACGTTAGTGGGAGTGTGTTACTGTTAATTGAAACCAAATGTTCTCTGGCCAACTAGTTGCTGGGAGATAGGCCCTGTGTGGTGGTCTGGGGAAGCCCTACTCACAAAGGCAGGTCCTTGCCATAGGTAGTGCATGGCTTCTGCTTCGTTTCAGGGCTGTGTTCTGGACCCCGTTCTCCAGGGTGGGAGAATAAAATGTTATTTTGTTCCCTGGGTGTTTAGCTAACGATGTAGTAACAGGATCACCCTTTAATTTGTGTCTCCAGCTGGAGCATTTCAAGGCCTTCCTTAGGCTTTTCTGCTGCCTGATTTGCCTTTTGGCTTTAGGTTGTATGGTGCTTCGTTTAAACGTGGCTGGTGAGGAAATTTCCCCATCATACCCCAGGGCACTGGGATGATCTGGTTGGCTGAGCACCTGGAAAGAGGCAAACCAGGTGTGTCATTAGACCGAGTGGCACCACCCCTGGCTTCCTCTCCTCCCATCTCTGATCAACGTGGAAAGCTTGCTCTTCATGGCCTTTGGCAAATGCTTCCTGATGATAAATCCGATGTGTATATTGTGCACGTGCTTTAAACTTCCTCCCGGGGAGTCTTCCAAATTCGTTGGATTAGCAACTGGATTCAGTGGCAAATGCCTTCTTGAGGAGACCAGTAAGGTGTGTGCCCTTGGGGATGGTGTCAGATACCAAATACCTGCTTCCTCCACTGTTCCCCAGGTTGGGGCGGGGTGTGCGTGTGGCGGGAAGGCAGTGTAAATGAGCAGGGAGGAAAATTTAGACGAGATTTAACATTTAGAAGTAACAAAGTCGAAGCTGTTAAGATAGAATTTGTTTTGGAAAATCCTTGTCATGCACATTAGCAGACATATATGAAGTATTTGTTGGCGTCTTTTAAAAGTTGAAGCTGTTTTTAGTAGGCTTGATATGACATGTTATGTCCTATTCATTTAGTTGGTAAAGTTTAGTCTGTATATTTAGAAAATAGAAACCTGGAGAGTTTTTTCTCCCATCAGTCGAGAGGTGGTGGGGAGGGGAAACTTTGTAGAACGTTATCAGGACGTGGATGTGGGAAGTGTGTTCCCAGGGGTCCCTTGCCTAATAAAAAATAAGATTCATTTGATGCTTTACAGTTCACATAGTTCTTTGAGTAGGCTAACTTGCTCAGCCCTCTCCACAACTTGCCTTTCACAAGTGAGGAAATGGGGTTTCAGAGATTAGGAGGCTTGTCCAGGATCCTACAGCCAGTGAGTGGGTGAAGGGCAGCCGAGCGCGGAAACTGTCCCCAGGATGCCGCTGAATCATGCAGGAGGCCGCCTTTGCTGTGCACTCTCCATCCTGCCAGCTCTGGAGGTGGGAAGAGGATGTGTTAGGACAGCTACGGAAGGGTGACATGGGCGTTGGGGAGGCCTGGAGGTTGGGGTCTGGGGACAGGAAAGTTACCAGTTCAGACAGGTCTCTCTGCTGTGTTCAGGGCACGGAGAAAGCAGGAATGCACTCAGATGGTCTGTCCACTCAATTGCAAACCAGGCTGACTGTCTTCCTCATGCAGGGAGGTTTTTGTTTTGTTTCGTTTTTAAATACCGATTCCTGCAGTTCCTGCTGGATCTTCTAAGTCAGACTGGCCAGTGGTGATGCTTGGGTTGGGGGCCTTCTGAAACCTTTCTGGGCCATTCCTGTTAAGGTATCTGAGTCCTTCTTAATTCTGGCCCCAGGTTTCTTATCTAGGAAAGTTCTATAAAATTTAGCTACTTGATGTCTCTAGGGAGCTTGTTAGACCAGCAGGATCTGAGAGCCACCCCCTCCACCCCCCAACCTCCAGGCCTGCTGAATTAGAATCTTCATTTTAACAAGATTCCAGGTGAATGGTAAGCACAGCTAGTATCTCAGAGAGACCTCAGGGGACTGTGGGATGAGGTCTTTGCACATATACATTCTAGGGGACTGTGGGATGGGGTCATTGCACATACACATTCTAGGGTCGTCATTTGTCTTTTGAGTTTCCTTGTTATATAACTTGTCTAATCAGAAATTGATTTTAAATCAGATTTATCAATATTTCCTTTATGGCTTCTAGGTTTTTCAAGATGCAGACTATCTTACTTTGAAATTATTACTTTTTTAAAAAAAGAGAGGTCATGATATACTTTACATAGTTGACTGTGGCTAGAATTCTTTTGGTGTACGAAGAGTGAGGCAGGGAATCCGGTCTTTGATACCTAATGCTTGGCTTGTCCCAACACTTTTCCTTCAGTCTTTTCTCCAAGGATCTATACATTGAATTCATACGTGTTCTGTTACCTACCGAGAGCCTTAATTACCATCGCCCTGTCATGGGTTTTGATAGCAATAGAGCTACTCATTTTTCATTACTCCCCGTTTTAAGATTCCCCCCCCTGTCTTTTTTTTTTTTCCCCCTGTCTTTTCTCACCAGTTTGGTTATCTAAATCTATTTAATTTTAGAAACCCTTTGTCTAGTTCAAAATATTTTTCAGAAACTATTTTTATTGGGGTTCTATTAAGTTTATAGATGATTATAGCCTCATTCTACTTTTTAAAATATTTTTGTCTTTCCTAAATTATGTATACTAGTTATTCAGAACATTTTCCAGTAACAGTCATGCCAGCCTTTGTAACAGCTATTTTGAAAGTTGTAAGAATATCTTCTGCGGGCTTTTATCTTTGGAGAGAGTCTCCCTAACCTGATTGTCTTATCCAGTAGGTGTCTATTCTCTTTCCTCCTCAGCTCAGCTACTTGTTATTTGTAATCACTGTGTCCTGTTCATTTGTCTCAATGAAATTAGTTTGTTGATTATGACTTACCCCCTAGATTGTAAGCCCCACAAGGGAGGGTTCCATGTCTCTTTATGGCCAGTGTGATTGCTCAGTGTTTAAGCAATTTCTGGCAGTTGGTGCTCAGTAAATACTAGTTAAATGAATTGGAATGAAAGAAATCCCAGTAACCAGAGCTTCTGGCCCATTAGTTGAAGATGAGTTTTGTGTAGAATTGTGTAGACTTGGCTCTCAGTTTGAATTCAGCCTACCATTTGAGAAATTATATATGGCATGTATAAAGTGAATGGTGGTTTTTTTTTGGGGGGGAAACATTAGTTATCTATCTCTGAAAGGAAGACAGGCCTGGGAGTATTTTCATCTACAAAAGCTGACAAGGTGGTCTGGATTCATTATGGAGAGGGTGGGGTTTGGTGTCTGCTGGTGTGTAGCACAGGCCTTGTCACCAAGCAGGTCATTTTTTTGGTGAATACTCCGCCTCAGATTCTGTTACTTAGAATATAGCAGCATCTCCCTTTTAGAGTCTTCTGTTTATGTTAAATTCTTTTTTTAGATTACTGCAAAGAATGTTGGATCTTTTTTCTGTTTCTAAAAGTCCCTTAGAGAAATTAATATCTCCCATTGAGTAGAGCCTTTCATTTTAGGCACAGATACCTGACTTGTGAGCTCCTTATGGACAGGGACAGGATCTTCATTCATTTTAATAATGTTCACTAACATCCAGGTGCTTGAAAAATGCTCAAATAGCGAGGGACACCAAACTACAAACCTGCAATTATATTTTGAAATTATTTAAAAACTGACATTTTATTGGTGGATTGCAGTGGAAAGAGGTTCTGCATATATTTTAGTTTCTGCTAGCATCCTTAAAGTCACATTGGTCTTGGGATCCCTGGGTGGCGCAGCGGTTTGGCGCCTGCCTTTGGCCCAGGGCGCGATCCTGGAGACCTGGGATCGAATCCCACATCGGGCTCCCGGTGCATGGAGCCTGCTTCTCCCTCTGCCTATGTCTCTGCCTCTCTCTCTCTCTCTCTGTGACTATCATAAATAAATAAAAAAAAAAATAAAAAAAAAAAGTCACATTGGTCTTAAAACCTTTTCCTCCTGTGATGGAATAATTTCTAGAAATTGTATTTCTCAACTCTCAGTATTTCCCCTCACTCTGAGGCGAGAAGGGTGGGATATTTGGATGGAGTTGGTCAGTCACTTAAAACGCTGCTGCCTTTGCTTCTTAGTCTACTATTTCAGGTCTATATTTGGAATAAATCGAAACTCCAGGAGCATTTGAGGCCTTAACACATTTGGTGCCAAGGGTTCTGGTCTTATAGATTATAAGTAGTTCAGTTGATTGTTCCTTCAATAAAAAAAATATTTTGAAAATAGTCACTGTGGCCATACTGCTTGCCCCTGCAGTTCCCTCCTTGAGCTCCATTTGAGGGTCTGTGGAAGACTCACCCTGGGAAGGACAGAGCCAGGGATCTGTCTCTAGCACAGGCCCACCTTCAGTTCAGCTTTGGAGCAAAACCCTAGCAGTCCCCACTGGGGCCCCCGGTGTCTCACCCCCTTTGAATTTATGTTTGCTTCTTCGTGTGTACCCTGTACACTATTTGAAGGGAATGTGTAAGCCTGTTCTGTTTTCTTTAATAAAACTGCATTTATCCTTGTGTGGACAGATTGTGTTCTTAGAATCCACATTCTTAGAGAACATCGGGAACCGTTTACTTAGATCCCCCCCCCCTTTCTTTAAATAAAGGTTTCCTCTGACTTATCAACTCTAAAACTGTTGAAAGCTGGCAGAAAAAGTTGGTTGAAGGGAGAAGGCACTATTCTGGAGCATTTTAATTTAGTAACTATATTTTGGAGTGATAAGGGCTCTTACTTTTCTAAGGACCTATAGCCAGCAAAGTATGACTAAGATCTCAAATCTAAATCGGGCCTTGCTTTTGATCTGGGAAATGGGATGTTTGGAAAAACCAAACAGGGAGGCTTGAATAAATGAGGTGCCACCATATTGCAAGTTGTTTTTGAGTAAAGGGGAAGTTTGAATAATTGGGGCAGGTTGTGCCTGGGAGTCCTCCCTGTCTTCTTTGAGTTCAGAAGATGGTGTGAACTTTCAACTTAGTGCATGCTGGCATCTGTGTTCGGTGCTGAGGATTCAGAGAATGAGATCTCTATGTTGATTCAAGGACCATCAAGGAGGGTAATGGGAGAGATAGCTGTGTTAAGGAGATTTTTCCAGTCTCCTGTGGTGAGTGATGTGATGTGGTGGGGAGGTTGAGGGTCTGCTAGAGAAGAGACGTGGGGGCTGGGGGTTCTGAGTTTGGTACTACCAAAGCTAAAACAAAGACAGCTTACGTTGGGAATGTGAGCTGCTTGTCCTCTGGACCTCTCAACGTAAACAAGATGAATTTCTGTATGAAATCCCAGTGAATGACAGTGTAATGCAGGAAATGTGAATGTCCCACAGTTGCCTACAGGAGCCCTCGAGAGCTAGTGTTCTCACCCCGTGTCTCTCTGGCTGGCTCCAGAACCCTTCTTTTGATCTGTTCATGGGCTCTATAACTGGAGGCCTGGGGGAGGGAGAACCAGGCTCTGGACTTCCTTTTTGCCCCAGAGTGGTGAATTCTGCTGTCAGCACTAGGAGGCTGCCTCCTGGTCTGCCCCTTGAACCAGACCCTTTGGGTGTTCAGCAGCCTCAGCTGTCAGTGGTCCCGGGCTGGTTCCAGCCTGCAGCCATGCAGGGCACCAGTGTTGGAATTAATCTGGCTCTTACCATCTGGGAACATCAGGGACAGGTAAAGTAGGGTTTCCCTCTCCCTTGGCTTATCCCCTAGACTGGTCCTTGTCACAAGCCCCCTCTTCTGCTTCATGCCGTCCATCTGCACAGCGCTTTGGGCCTTACTGCCCTGTGGCCAAGTCTACTGTCCTGTTCGATCTTCAGAACTGAGGGTAGAACATGTGAGGCCTGTAAGCTTCATTTTAGGGATAGGTTTGAGGCTCAGAGAAACGCACCTGGATGTCCAAGGAGCAGAGTCCAGCCGGGGACCCTGAGTCTTTGTCAGGTGCTTATATGGCTGAGTTGGCACCTCCAGCCAGCACTGCCTTTGTCCCCGGCCCCAAGCCTCTATGCAGTGTCTCTCTCCTGAGAACGATCTCTCATATCAGTGACTTCTTTCCATTCCCTCTGAAGCCATGACCATCTTCTCTTGTCTGGGTTTCCCGAGCCGTCTCTGAGATGATCTTCCAACTCCAGTGTCGGCTGTGGTTAATGAAGTCGCTACACCATCATCATCATTACCCAGCCACACTCCCGTAGTAGTTCTTTTACACCGGGCATTATACTTAGCGCTTTGCAATTTGTTTAATTTTCACAATAATTCTGTGAAATAGGGGTAGGTGGTATTCACCCCCCTCCCCCCACCATTTAATGGAAGAGGAAGTGGAGGCTCAGAAATGAAGTACCTTGTCCGGAGTTGTGCAGCCAGTGGTTTTCAGAACTGGGATTCAAACCCGGACTGGCTGGCTTCTCTTTTAGCTGCTACACCTGATCCTGGACTCAGATTTCTCAAGAGCCTCCTCTGGCCTGTGTGCCAGCGGCGTGTCCTTTTCAGCCTGGTTTTTGAGGGCGCAGCTGTGTGATCTCAGTGTTGTCCTTCCAGCCTGGTGTCCTACACGTGGGGTCTTGTCATTTTACACATGTGCCATTCCCGTGCCGTGCCCTGTACCAGGAGGGCTTCCCTTAGCAGAGAATGAGGACTTCGGTGCCTGGCTGTGCCACCAAGGATGTGTGTGACATTGTGCAAGTCACTCCCCCTGGCTGAGCCAGGGTTTCCCTGCCCAGTCCATGGCGGCAGTGTCCCCTCACACACTGGTGGTGTGAGACTTAAGTGGTGCATGGCAGGGGTGCATGCTCAGGGACAAGTTCCACCTTTTCTCTTGGGTCTGTCAGAATCTTCTCTGCAGCCACCTCCTCCAGGAAGTTTTCTGGAAGAAGACTTCCTCCTTCCTCCTTTACCGGAAGAGGATCTTGACTTTCTTTGGCTCACCGGTGTCTTAATGGCACCCTTACCGCCCAGTGAGCTTTACCATTTTTTTTTTTTCTTAAAGATTTTATTTATTTATTCATAGAGACATGAGAGAGCGGCAGAGACACAGGCAGAGGGAGAAGCAGGCTCCATGCAGGGAGCCCGATGGGGGACTCGATCCTGGGTCTCTAGGATCACACCCCGGGCCGAAGGCGGGCGCCAAACCCCAAGCCACCCAGGGATCCAACCTCCTCTCATTTTCAAATCCAGGCTTATGGGGTAGTGCAAATTTGCACATCTATCTTCTAAGCAAATTAGCTACACCTCCAAATCTCTCGAATCAGAGTGGCCCTGGGTGTGCTTTCATTTTATTTTACTGTTATTTGGTGAAGGCTATTTTAATAATTATTTAAAATTTTTTTATTTTGAAATATAGTTGAAATACAATATTATATTAGCTTCAGGCGTAGAACATGGTAATTCAGCAGTCATATATGCTGTGAAATGCTCCCCATGATAAGTATAGTCACCATCTGTTGTCAGACAGTATTATTACAATATTATTGACTTTATTTTCTATGCTGTAGTTTTCATTCCCATGCCTGACTTATAAATGGAAGTTTGTATTTCTTTGAAAGATTTTATTCTAGAGAGAGAGAGAGCGTGTGCAAGCATGAGCAGTGGGGAGGGGCAGAGGGAAAAGGAGAGGGAAAAGCAGACTCCCCACTGAGCAGGGAGCCTGATTGTGGGGCTCGATCCCAGGACCCTGGGATCATGACCTGAGCAAGAGGCAGATGCTTAACCAACTGAGCCACCCAGGCGTCCCAGAAGTTTTTATTTCTTAATTAACCCATCACCTAGTTCATCTTATCCCCTTTCTCTCCCCCCTGTGTCTGGTGACAGCCAGTTGTCTGGATTTATGAGTTTCTTTCTGCTTTTGTTTTTTGCATTCTAGATATAAATGAAATCACGCGGTGTTTGTCTCTTCTTTCACTTAGCATAATATTTTCTGGGTCCATCCATGTTGTCACAAATGGCAAGAGTTCATTCTTGTTTTAAGGCTGGATAATAGTGCATTGTATGTACACACCAAGTATTCATCCATCCATCATCTATCAGGCTGCTTCCGAATCTTTGCTGTTGTAAATAATGCGGCAATGAGCAAAGGGTGCGGATAGCTTTAAGAGCTAGTGTTTTCCTTTTTGGTAAATACCTAGGAGCAGAATGACTGGATTGTAGGGTAGTTCTATTTTTAACTTTTTTGAGGAACTTCCATCCCGTCTTCCCCGGCGACTGACCAGATTGCAGTCCCACCAACAGTGCCCAGGGGCTCCCTTCTCTCCACATCCTCGCCAACACTTGTTATTTCTTGTCGTTTTGATGTTGGCCCTTCTCAGTGGCATGAGGTGATATCCCATTTTGGTTCTGAGTTGTGGATGTGCTTTTTAAAACACTGCATGGGTTTTAGAGCGTGGCAAGAGGTGTGTCAGAGGAACCTGGCTCCTGCCGAGTCAGAGGCCTGTGTTTATCCTCTGTTACGGCTGCTTCAGCGTTGTGGTTGGTTGGTTTGGGGAGCTCCCCTCCATGTACCAAGACCAGAGGAGGGTCATGTGTATACTGGATGGGCCTCCCGCCAAGCACAGGGAGGGAGAGTGCAGTGTGACCACTCAGTTTGGTATGTGGAACTGCCAGAGGAGCCACTCTTTCCCCTCTGAGAAGTTATGGGTGACCGAGGTGTCCGAAACCAGGTGGCCTGCATCGTGTTAACTCTGCTGATGAGAAAGTCCTGGTACTTTCTCCCACCCTCCTGGCCAGCCACTCTCACTCAGTATATTCCTTGATTTCAGCTGTGCTCAACTGTCTCTGCTGCCTCCCTGCCCTCTCCCACCTGCAGCTATCTACCATACACTCTTGCCCTTGTCCAGCTCTTGTTTCTAAAGAGAATGTTCATCATTTCACAGAAGCCTTCCCCGCCCCTACAGGCTGATATAACTAAGCCTGCCTTCCTCCCCCTTACTCCCCGCTGCTGTTCTCTGTGTTAGCATCGATCACAGTGCCCTCTGTGTTGGATTTATCCCTCTCAGCCCCCTTGAGGACAGGAACCTTCTGTCCCACCTGGTACACAGGAGCTCAAAACCTGCTTCCCAGGTCAGAATATTTGGATGTGATAGTAAGAGCTGACATTTGCCAAGCGCTAGCAGTGTTTTATGAGTGGGCGAGTCCTGTTTCTGGTGGTGGTCACTCGTTTTTGGTATCTTCAAGTTCTCTTTGAGGATATTGCAGAGCTGTCCGAGAAACAATATAGTATTTGAGCTAACAAAAACCTACGCCATGCGTCTGTCGAGCCGTTGGCCTTGCAGAGTAGATATCCAGTGGGTGCCTTCCTGTGGGATGACTGAATGAATGAACCAGTAAATGGATGAAAAGAGCCTCCATCTTCCGGGAAGGAAAGAGAGGTAGAAAGGACTAACCTTCTACTGCTCCTGAAGCTGAACTTTGAGTTTGGCTTGGGGTTCTGAGCAGGAACCAAGCTGACTGAGGCTCTGGGCATCCACATTTCTTCTTTGTAGTCACTCCTGCTTTGGAGAGCCATCAGGTCTTCTGTGTCTTCTCACACTTTCCTAGACCCCATGTGTCCCTCGCCCCCACCTGCTTCTTCAGAATCCTAGAATTCTACGACCAAGATTCAATCAGATATGGAAAATGTCTCATGGCCTCAAAATCCTCACCTCATAATCCTCTGAAAATAGTTGGTGTCGTAGTAGCATGATGCAGTTCAGAGAAGCACCCGAATGCTGGCCCTCATTAACCAAAGTCCCAAGGCTGGATTATACATGCTCTTGCGATCCCCCTTGGTGGAAGAGTGGAGGATGCACTTGTCAATGTTTTGCTTGTATTTGCGTGTGTCTCTCCGATGAGAAGTACCAGTTCTTTGAAACACTTGACACGTACAGCAATGAAGAAGATTTTGCCTTATATTGTGAGAACGAGGCAGCAGAAATTGTTGCAGTGCGGGTTTGTTGGGTGTCATATAGGTAAATTCTGCTTATTACTTAGCCTTCTAGAATGGTGCTGTATGTGTAATATACAATGTGTATATTATACTAAGATATCTTTTATGAGTTATTTATGGTAATAATTCTTAGGGGAGCTTACTTTTTTGTACTGCAGTTTGTGCACTGCTCGAGGAAAGTTTCAGTTAAAATATGTCAGAACAGAGGTGATAAATCATTTTTTTCACATTGGCTGACGAAATCCATCGCCTGAATCTCTCAAATATAATCTCACTTTTGCCCTTGTGTATCTTGCTGAAACTTTTAAAATAAATTGAATGAGCTCCATTAGGCAATATGGGCTTGTGTTCTCACCATGCTTATTTACAAAGGCTAGTTGAGCGTCAGTGATGAAATCGAAACTTAGTTTGAACTTAATGTGCGAAACAAAATAAATTTGAGTCTTTTGAAGTTTTACATAAATATCTGTCAGAGCCTGGTACCGAGTATCTGGGGATTTTTAGAGCTGACCTCATTGAACATTGAATTATGTTGTAGGAGATACATTTTAATAGTGTTTTCCTCCAGAAATAAAAGATTTAGCTGGCCAGTGAAATTACTTCAACTCCCTCCAAATTGAACATTTTCTGATAAGAAATGTTACCCAACTTTAAAATAAAAATTTCCTGTTGCCTTACCTTCGGGTTTCTGGGTTAGTTTAGTTGAATGGATTTCTGAGGCTGCAAGTAAAAGAATAGTTAACATTTGCAACTCTTTGTGAATCAGGTATTTTGGTATATGGTTGACAAAAGAGAAACATTAGGAGCTTCCTTTGTGATTTAAACCTATATGTTCATGAGAATAGTTTCATTGTATTTATATTAAGTACTGTAACTTAAAATTTTATTTAAAGATTTTTATTGAGAGCACGAGCAAGGGGGATGAGGGGAAGGGAGAGAAGCTGACTCCCTGCTGAGCAGGGAGCCCAGGACCCTGGGATCCTGACCCCAGCTGAAGGCAGATGCTTAACCCGCTGAGCCACCCAGGCACCCCAGTGCTATAACTTAATTAAGGAATTTAATCCTACACTTTATCTGTTTTCTTACACATCAGGGTTATACATAAGGCTTCCTCTGAAGGAGGGATGATGCTGCTGTTCAAACCATCGCTGTAGCTATTTCTCAAGCAGGCAGTTGGCAGTGTGCGTGTTGACTTGGTAACTTGTCGCCGAGCTCCTTTCTTTCCTGGCTCGTTCTAGGACCCTCAGGATTCTCTGGGGTAGCCAGACCAGATGCGACACTCTGGATGCCCACGTCCTGCAGTTCATGAACGCTCCGGGCTCGAGTTGGAGGGTCAGCCTGGCTAATGCCTGTCAGGGAAGCAGTGGTCACGGTGGTAGCTCCTGACATTCTCTGCGAGCGTCCTCTTCATCCCCATTTTACACTGATGGGAAAACCAAGCTAAGAAAAGGCATGTGACTGGCCCAAGGTCATGTCTTGACCTTGACCCAGGAATCTTTTCACCATGCAAGATGTTGCACTTGTAGAGCTCAGTTGCTGTGTCTAGGAGGAGAGTTTTAGTTTATCAGACTGTCTCCAAATCATTGGCTAGTTGGAGATTTTCCAGAAAGTTTAAGTATAGGAAAGAAATGATGTTTGTGGCGGTTTCTCTTTAGCAGAAGCATAATGCCAGCAGAAGACCTGTTTACTCGTGGTGCTGTACTTGCGGGACCACGTGTTTGTCTCACGGTTTGTGGAGAAAAAGCAGTTGATGTGTTTGTTCTTTTTGGAAACACTGGACCGAGACCTAGGGTCACCCCTTTCACTCCTCCTCATGCTTTTGCTTTGGTGGCCAGCCAGCTGCCTGCCTGTGTCAAAAACAAAATCCCTCTACCCAAGGACACGGTGGAGCTATCTGCAAGCCATTTTAAGGCACATATTCAGATGTAGTGATGACATTTGCATTTGTTTTCACAGAGTGTGCACCGGAACTTAACTTCACTCACAGGCAACCTTCTCAAGCTTAGCTGAATCACTCATAGGTGATTTTCTCTGGGCTGTACTTGTTTAGTCTTTTTAAAAAGAGATTTATTTATTTATTTATTTATTTATTTGAGAGAGAAAGAGCATGAGCAGGGGGGAGGGACAGAGGGAGAGGGAGAAGCAGACTCCCTGCTGAGCGGGAGCCTGATGAGGGCTCCATCCCAGGATCCCAGGACCCTTGGATCATGACCTGAGCTGAGGCAACCACTTTAGCTGACTGAGCCACCCAGGTGCCCCTCTACTTGTTTATTCTTAATGTATGTGCATCCTAATCTGCTCTGCCCACAGCAAAGATGGCTGGAGGGAGCCATTTGTGCTCTGAAGTAACCAGGGGCCTCTGCTAGAGAGAGAGAAGGTGAGAGCTGACGGTGTGGGCAGAGGGGAGCACGGTAGCAGGCACATTAAAAATGCATGTTAAACTGGGGTCTCTAAGCCCTCGTTTGCCCCATTGCTTTGAGTGGTCAGCACGATCATCTAGCACATGGGGCACTCGGGGTTCATAATAGGGCTGTGGCCTTTCCGAGGCACCCTCCCTCTGTTTCGGATGACAGGGAGGAATTGTAGAAATGATCTTTACAAAATGAAAAGTTTTGCTGCTCAAAGCATTGATCAGTATTCATCCTGAAACTCTATTAACAAAGAATAGTTTTCCCCTGGGACCCCGGTGACTTGAAGTCTTAGGCTACACCGATTGGTGGCAGTGGGTTTTACTTAAACACAAACTTCTTTTGTTCGAATATGTGCCCTTGGTCCTAGCTCTGCTGTCTGGCTTTTCCCGCTGTCCCTTAGGGGACACGACTGCTGAGCAGTCATATATACCTTAGGCCCTGCAGCTGTTCTTTCTGGGGGCTCTCCTACCTGTGATCACTTTGCTTTGTGGTCAGAGCCCAGAGCCAGGGACCTCCGTGTGGAGTAGTGGTCCTCACCCGGGGCCTGTGCAGTTATGGGTGCACACCACTAGTGCAGTCCAGTGACCGGGTAAGGCTTTGAACCCTGGGCAAGAACAGAACTTTGACTGTTTTTCTTGAAGATGCAGGAATCGGTGAGTATGGAGCAGTGCCGTGGACAGTTTTGTGGGTCAGAGACTGTCCTGCTGAAGGTTAATGACTCCATCATGCAGAACAGCCTTGGTTGAGGTGAGGGTGGAGGAAAATTTTATAGCTTCTGACAGGAGTTTAAATTGTATGGCTTTTCTGCAGGCCGTTTTGACAGTAGGGATTGAAGTGTTGGTTTGGGACGCCTGGGTGGCTCAGTGGTTGAGCATCTGCCTTTGGCTCAGGGCGTGATCCCAGAGTCCCGGGATTGAGTCCCATATTGGACTCCCTGCATAGAGCCTGCTTCTGCCTCTCTGTCTCTCTGTGTCTCTCATGAATAAATAAATAAACTCTTAAAAAAATAAAGTATCATATTTCCATTCGTATGACCATCAGTTCCACTTCCCAGAACTTAGTGAGAACTTAGTTTAAGGAAAGAGGTATCTTAAGTATGGGCAAGAGTGGCCCTCACTGTACCGTGTGGTGACAAACTGGGACTTTATTTTTTTTTTTAAATTTTTTGTTTTATTTATTTATGATAGGCACACAGTGAGAGAGAGAGAGGCAGAGACACAGGCAGAGAGAGAAGCAGGCTCCATACACCGGGAGCCCGACGTGGGATTCCATCCCGGGTCTCCAGGATCGCGCCCTGGGCCAAAGGCAGGCGCTAAACCGCTGCGCCACCCAGGGATCCCCAAACTGGGACTTTAAAAAAAAAAATCATTGATAAAGGATTAGCCAAGTAAACTTAAGTAGAATTGCATAGTGAATATTATGAAGCTGTTGAAAGTGGTGGGGTTGACTTCTGTATTAGGGTGGAGAGATGGCTGAGGGGTTACCTGAGGGTTCCAGGTCAGTGTGATCCATTTGTGTGTGTGTGTGTGTGTGTGTGTGTGTGTGTATACAATGGGGTACATCTTCTATCATGCTTTTATATGTATTGATTGGGAGGAAGAATCTTTATCAGATGCTAATGGTGATCATTTATTTAGGATTTAGCATCATGTGAGGCCTCTCATTTTCTACCTCCTACATTTCTGAGTTGTTTGAACTGTTCAGAAATGGAAGACCAGAAAAATGAGATAAACTTCAGAAAGGCAGCCACTTTGGGCCCTTATTGCAGTTTTCCAGTTCTTTGACTTACTGGACCCTTTCTCGTTTCCTTCGGGTGCCTGGGTGGCTCAGTGGGTTAGGCGTCTGCCTTTGGCTCAGGTCATGATTCCGGAGTTCCTAGGATCGAGCCCTACATTAGGCTCCTGACTCAGCAGGAAGTCTGCTGTCTGCTTCTCCCTCTGCCTCTCCCCTTGCTCATTCACTCTCACTTGCTCTGTCAAATAAATAAATAAAATATATTAAAAAAATAGAATGGAGTTTTTATACCTTTTAAAAGTTTATCGCTGTAACATGTCTCTCCTCCCTTGCCCCTTAAACTTGTGCAACAAGTAATGAGCAAAGAAATAAAGTGTAAATAATTTGTTTAAAAAAGGGATGGAAGTCTGTACGTGTGCTTCATGTTTATAATACGGCAGCCATCACCGGGTATCCACTACGTGCTGGGTGTGTGGGTTACAGGGGTGAATGGGACACGGCTCCTTGTTCTTCGTCCTCTCCACGAAGTGAGGAGTGCGGTGATGACAGTGGATGTGATTATAAACCGGATGACAGCTGCTGACTGATGGAGGGCAGCCCAGCAGCCACAGCGAGAGCGCAGTGGTTCTGGTCACGCAGTCCTTCCGCAAGGGGCAGGTGCCCGGTCTGGCCAAGCACCGTTCTAGGCCTGGGGACGGAGCAGTGAATGAGGCAGACGAAGAGAGAACGAGAGAGAAGCAGACATGTCTTGATGATCACGATCAGGGCAGTGATGAAGAGGGGTGAGCATGCTTGCAGGCGTTTGTTCTGCGTGCGTTAAGGGTAGGGGGTGCAGTGACGATGTGCAGGGGAGACGTGGGTGTGAGCAGCAGGGGAGGGTGGGGAGCGGCAGGGTTGCAGGCAGAGGCCCCAGCTGGCCCTGCATGGGCCGCGAGTCTGCAGCGGTGTTTCCAGGGCTTTGCTGGAATGGCGTGTTGAGGAGTGTGGATGGTATCTGTTGGTGACTGGCTGGCCTGCAGGACTTCACCTGGGAAGAGATGTGAGAGGGTTAGTGGTTCAGAAAGTTTCCTCTGCCTCTGAGGCTGGATTGAAAGGGAAAGAGACAGGGATTCCAGGGTGCGATCATGGGGAGGTGGCCTGTGCTCTAAAGGAGGTGGTCAGGCCGCGTCAGAGGATGGGAGGAAGAAAGAAGTAGTACAATGTGTAGGACTAAGGATTGCAAGCAACAGAGATCTTGTGTAGAACAGGAGCTGGGAGACACTGATGTAGTTGTGAAATCAGATTGTTCCTGGGAGCCCATGTTTGTCTGATGCCACCCAGCAAATCACCAAGGGGGGCGCCTTGGTGGCTCAGCGGTTGAGCGTCTACCTTTGGCTCAGGTCATGATCCCAGGGTCCTGGGATCGAGTCCTGCATCGTCCTCCCTACAGGAGCCTGCTTCTCCCTCTGCCAGTGTCTCTGCCTCTCTCTCAGTGCCTCTCATGAATAAATAACAAGTCATCAAGGACCCCCTAAGGGCGTAGCCAGGGTTTTGGCCAGCTCAGCTTCTCCGCCTCCTCTGAGATATTGCATACTGTGAACCCCTCCCTGCAGGAACCCGTAGACCTTTTGTGCAGAGGTCCTGGCTGGCCAGGCTGAGGCCTGGTAGCTAGAGCAGCCCTCTGCACTGCACACTGTAGTCCTTTAGGGGCTGCTCCCTGCTGTCTGGGGGAGGGCTTGGGATGCAGCTCCCTCTGTCCCCTCCTCCTCGTCCCTTGGAAGACTGCACACAGGCCCTTTACCCTCTCAGGATTTCCTGAGAATCACTACGAGGAAACTAACTGATACAGAAGCAAAGGTAAAACAGAGGAGCAGAGGTGAAGTAACCAAGACAGCAAGGTAACCAATTAACCACAGAAACAATGAAGGAAGCGTGGGGTCCTTTCAAGGTTTTACTCCCGCTACGAAGTCACTGTTCTGAGCCTTGGTCCCTGACTCCTGGTTAGGTTGCACCAGGCTTGCTAGTCTCCTGTCCCCAGAGCTGAAGTTGCCAAACCTTCCTCTCTCCTGCAGTCCTCCCTACCTCTTTCCCCACCATGGCTTCTCCCCACCACCCTCGACCCCCGCAGTGCCAGGTCCAAAGGCATAATTAAGGTACTTTGGGTCAAAGGTGGAGTGTCCCTCTCCAGATCCACTTAGGCAGTTTGCATCTTTTGAGGGACAATCTTCTTCTTCATGGAATCACCCTGATACTCCTTAAAAATCTCTCACCCACCCCACCTACCCATCATCCATCCGTCCACCCACCCACTCATCCTTCCATCTATCCATTCACCATTCCTCCCTCCTTCCATACATCTTAATAATATGAGCTCCTTGTTGGAGCAAACCCCTATTCTTAGCGGTAAAAAAAGAAAGTCAGGGGTCTCTCAGGCCCCTCCTACCAGTCTGACCATTTTGCCTCTGGAAACTTCTGGCACTACCACCTCTTCCGAGGCTCGTCCGGTTTTCCTGCTCCCACACAGCTTCGGTGAATGCTTGCATGTGGTCGACACCCGAGCTCTGCCCATGTGGCCTCGGGCGGTTTACCTGAACCCCATCTCCCCATCCTTATTTGGTGAAATGGGAATAATATACTTACTCAGAGGTTGCTTTGAAAGATGAACTGAAGTAATGCACGTCAAGTCCTTGGCACTTTGGCTGGTATTGATTACGTGCTAAAATATTGCCACCATTACTGTCTTTTTCTGCTCTTGAGAACTGTGTCCTTCCTTTGGGAATAGTAGGAAAAGTAGAGTGAGAGACCCAAGATTTTCTCTGGGTGAGAATCCATCAAATCCAGCGTGCTTGAGGCTGATGATGCAAAGCATCAGAGGGCGATTCTGAACTGACAGCGATTGAGGGGTGCCAGCTGGGAAGCCTCCAAGGGAGGGGGCGAGTCTTCACAGGGCAGCCCCTGTGGTGCAGCGGTTTAGCGCCGCCTGCAGCCCAGGGCGTGATCCTGGAGACCCTGGAGACCCAGGATCGAGTCCCACGTCAGGCTCCCTGCATGGAGCCTGCTTCTCCCTCTGCCTGTGTCTCTGCCTCTCTCTCTCTCTCTCTCTCTCTCTCTCTCTCTCTCTCTCTCTCTCTGCATCTCTATAAATAAATAAATAAAAAATCTTTAAAAAAAAAAGAACTTGGACTCGAATTGATGAGAAGCATCAGCTTTGATGCAGACTGAAGTGGGAGAGGTCTTTGGCCTCTGTCTTGGCAGAGGATTTTCAGGTTTGGGGTCAGGGTGTGGTTAATGGTGAGGGTCCTCAGACTCATGTGCATAGCAGGGATTGTCTGCAGACTCATTTCATGCAATGAAAATTGTCTTAACATGATGCCTGAAGTGTTTTTCGACGTGTTCCAGTAAGCTGTCTAAAATGCAGATCCACTTAAGCAACGTTCCTGGAAGTTGTGGTCGTCTGTCTGTTGGCTTTTAGGTATTGGATACTAAAATTACTACTGCTACTAGATGGGTCATCTGTAAAATGTTGTGATGCTAAAAAGGATTCCCAAACTTGAAAAGAGTCAGGATCTGTGGATTTTGCCTGGTAAAGCCAGAAAGTTGATACTGGCAGCATTCCAGCTCATGTACTACAGCTGGAGGCTTTTAACTTCAAGTGACAAATTCATATGGCTTTACAATAAGGAGAGCATCTGTCTTCCAAGATTAGAAGTCCAGAGGTTTGTTTGCTCAGCAGCTCGGTGACCTAGTCAAGGACCTGGTTCTTTCCATTTTTCACCATACCATCCTTTGGTATGACGGTGAGCAAATGGCTGCAGCAGCTCCAGGCATCACATCATTACACTAATGCCCAGAAGTCTTTGTTCCCAGACTCTTCTTCTATCTGTACATATGGAACCTACGGTGCGGTAGCCAGTAGGCTAATTGCCTCTGAGGCCCGTTCACCAGCCACTCTGTTCAAGAAAACAGAAGCCTCCTGAACAGCTGGTCCCAAAAGTGGAAAGGTCTGGAGAGTAGAGGGATAGAGATTGTGCCATATATCGTTGTCCCCAGCAGCTTCAGCCTGGTCAGCCTCCAGTGGTGGTCTGGGGAGACCGGCTGCATTGCTGGCATTTTCATTTTTTTTTTAATTCATTTTTTTCCATTGCTGGCATTTTTCAACGAGAGCACACCATGTGCTGGCCTTAGTACCCAAGGTAAAATGGAGAACCATGGGCTCCCTACTTTGATTCATTCATTTCTTCATTCATCCCAATAGTACTTTCCCAGGGCAGCTATAACAAAATATCACAGGCTGAGTGGTTTAAAGAGAAACTTATTTTCTCCTAGTTCTGGAGGCTGGGAGTCCAAGATCACACTGTTGGCAGGTTTGGTTTCTCCTCAGGCTTCTCTCCCTGGCTTCCAGATGGCTGCCTTCTCTGTGTGCCCACATCTCCTCTTATAAGGCTTCTAGTCATGCTGGATTAAGGTCCACTTTATGAGGTCATTTTACCTTAATTATCTCTTTAAAGACCCTGTCTGTAAATACCATCACATTCTGAAGTGCTTGGGGTTAGAGCTTCAGTATGTGATTTTTTTGTGTGTGTGTGTGGGGGGGGGGGCACCGGTCAGTTGATAACAACTCCTATCATCTATTGAATGTCCCAAATGTGTCAGGTACTGTCCTGGGTACTAGGATGTGAGTAAAACAGACAAAAATCCTTGCCGGTATCGAGCTGACTCCGGGGCAGGGGTGTAGCTGTCCCTCAGTTACCCATTCTGGCTCCTGTTCAGGACCATCTAACAGTATGATTTCAATACCTTTCTCTCCCAGACTCCCTTAAATTCATGTCCTGGAGTCATTCCTTTGTTGATACAAAGCCCAGGGTTGGGTAGTCTAGTGTAACCAGCAGAATGGGCATGAGGGAGAGAAGACATCCTTTCCAGTTGGGAAGGATTTTTGAGGAGCCAGAGAACCAAATCCAGCCCAGCTGGGATTCAACTGGTGGCTGGGAAAAGGGCTCAGGGCACAGGTGCTCTGCTCTTGGGGATGCTCCTTTCTGGAAGCAGGCCACCCCTGCCCTGGGGGAGCTGTCACCCTGTGAGTGTAAGCAGGGCTCCCGGAGACAGGACCTGCCCTGCAGGAACTTCACCAGAAGAGCCTGAGGGCGAGGAGTCCCCTCCTGTGCATGATTTGGATTTTTGTTGCCAGCTAAAATACAGGATGCCCTGTTAAATCTGAATATCAGAAAAACAGTCAGTACTTTTTTTTTTTTTAAGCATAAGTCACTCTCATCATTTCATTTTCCAAGAAGCAATGTTTGTGACAGTTACGATAAAAAAAAAAAAATTGTCATTTACCTGAAATTCAACTTTAGCTGGGCATCCTGAATGTTTTGTTTGCTAAATCTGGCAACCCCAGCTCTAGGGGTTCCCCGATTAACTGAGGTGTGGTGAGGTGTATGGGCACAGGAGGACAAGGACAATCCTTATCATTTGTTGTCCTAAACACTTCACAAAGGAATATTGTGCTTACATCCAAGTGCACCCCGCGGACCCTCCCTTCAAAACCAAGACTGTCATTAGCCTCTTTTGCACTAAGAAACATCACAAAGAGGTCCTGGCCTAGTGACTGAGGACTGAGGACAGGCTCCGTGTCTGAGGGCTGGAAGGAGAGGGGTGGGCTCAGCCCTGGTGAGAACTTCAGCTAATGCTTTCCTCCTGCCTCCAGTTCTCTTGTCGCATTGGAGCAGCAGGCCAAGCCGGGTCCCTGGACCCCCGTCTTGCCTCATTATCTCTCTTAGACAAAGGGGGTGTCTCTGCAGTGGAGAGGGTGGCTAGAAATGCACAGGGTTTTCTCAGCCCTGGGAGTACCCATCTCCTCCCGATGTCTCTTCGCCTTCCTTGTGGACCATCCGTCCTTCCTGCGGCTGAATCCCTGGATGGCAGACAGTGGTCAAGAAGTGACCACTCGTGTGTTCTTCTCAGACTCCTGGTAGGTTTTTTCCAAGACCTTGTTTCTAGCAGTGCTTTCAAGTCAAAGGTCAGCAGACTCTTTCTGTAAGAAGGCCAGATAGTGAATTTTTTTTCCCACCCCCCCCCCATAGTGAATATTTCTGACTTCACGGGCCACATGGTCGCTGTCACCACTCCTCAGCTCTGCAGTTGGAGCGTGGCAGCCATAGACAGCAGACGTTGCAAACCAATAGACGTGTTCCAATAACACTTTTTTTATGGACACTGAAATGTAAGTGCTATGTAATTAGTTGTTATTTTTAAGTAGGCTCCACACAGGGTGTGGAGCTCATCGTGGGGCCCCAGTTCACTACTGTGAGATCAAGACCTGAGCTGAGATCCATAGTTGGATGCTTTGCCGACTGAGCCACCCAGGAGCCCTGTAATTTATTATTCTTTTGATTTTTTTTTTTAACTGTTTCAAAATATAAAGACCGTTCTTAACTCATGGGCCATACAAAAAGAGATGGTAGGTCCAAATGGGCCCATCCACTGTCGTTGGCCAACTGTGTTCTTCTGAGTCAGCAGCAGAGCTGGCTGCGCCCCACTTGGGAGCCCAATGGCTTCTTGCCCTGAGGTCACAGCTTCTGTTGCTCCCAGGTGACCAACTGGGTTGGGATCTTAAGTGGGGGTGGGGGACAAACACCGCCCCCCCCCACCCCCCCCCCCACTTGTTTGTCTTTCAGCTTTCTCCAATGGAGATATGAACCCACATCCCATAGTTTGCTATACAGAACGGTTTCTGAGTGATTTTGTAAATCAATCTTCTTTAGAGAATGAGCCATTGCCAGTCAGGTCTGCCCTATGGTCAGAATGATGATGAATGCAGTGTATAGCGATCATAGGCTACAATATCGGGGGTAATTTTGAGCTAATAAATAAGCAGCAGAACTGAATGGGGGACAGTGCCAGGTCTCTGTGATGACGCTGCCTTCCGTACACAGCTATGTGTGTGCCTTTGGTATTATGTTTCGAAATGGAAAGATCAGATTAGGTTTGGCTTTCTGTCACCAGCTGGGATCTAGCTGTACCTGAGACCCGGGTCAGGAGGCAGGGCCTTTCATCCCGGGGTGTCCTGACGGATGGAGGTCTCGTGTTTTATGGATGTAAGATGTGCTGGGTGAGGTGGACAATGGAATTACACTTCCCACAGAAATCACTCCTGGCCTGAGAATCAAGTTTGCACGTGTGCCCTGTAGCACTCGTTCTTGCCGAATGCTAGGAGATGGGGTGGTTATTAGGTTATGTCAAAGTGGTGTTTGCCTTAATACACGATCCTCCAGCAGTAACCCAATAACAGGAGGTGGATGGGGGAGGTGACCTGCATGTTTCTGAAAGTTGGAAGCATCTGGAAGTCCAGGAGGCTTTGTGTGGTGTTATCAGTGAGCTGGGAGGGTTCTGTACCCCACCCCTCACCCCAGTCCACGGCAGGCTTGAATCCACTAACGTGGGGATGGCTTTTGAGGCATTGAGCAGCATCTGGGCCCACATCACCTGCTTCCCGGCCTACCGCTCTCCACCTCTTTGCTCTTTGGGCAAATTACTTAATCTCACTCTTTATGGAACTGTGCGGTGGGGTATTACTACGAGTCTGTGCCTTCTCATAGGGCTGTTGTAAGAGTAAAATGAGTTCGTGTATATAAAGTGTTTAGAAGCATGATGCCTCGCTCATAGGCAATCTGGCTTTCTTTCCCCTAACCTCCTCCTGTGGGGTAGGGAAAGTACTGGCTCTGGTAGTAATGGCTCAGAATAAGCTCACACCCCTGCCGTCTCCTCCCACCATCTCTCCTATAGAGCTGCCTCAACACACCTGGGAAAGACTATCCTGTGGGTTCTTCGTGGGTTGTGCCTCACGGATGGTGCTTGGCTCCGGCATGACTGAAGGCTGAGATGCTACACCTGTCACTTGGTGGCGGTGGGGACACTTCAGCGGATTCCTCAGCTCTCAGAGTATGAAACAGAGATAAGTGGGCATCCTCCCTGCCCCAGTACTATCTCGGGGCATCAAAGAAGAGGAAAATGGGAGTGATGGAAGCATGCAGCTCCTCTTCAGAGGGAAGGCACCAGTGGCGTCACCATGCTCTTCCTAGCTGTTCCTTGTGCAGGCCCCCCCCCCCCCCAGCTCTTGTGGGTCAGGTTTACAGAGTCATGTTGCTTTTCTGTAATTTTGATGGTCTCCCTCTTCCTTTTCAGGTAGAATTATCAACATAATTCACATGTGGAGTTGTGTAAGAATAACATTTTGATTTTGTGTAGGGGTATTTTTGAATCCAGTTTCTCTTTTCTTCTCTAAATTACACTCTTATCTTATCCCCGTAGGGTTCTCAAGTACAGTCCAAGGCCAGTCTATAGTCAGATGCTTTTTTACATTTGTTTTATTGCGATCCAAGCCTTTTTAAAAAAGACGTTTCATCAAATCCCATTATCCTCTGCACTAATGTTACCTTATGTAAGTGTCTTCCTCTACCTGAGTTTGGGTCGAGTAGTATGAATTTTTACTTTCATATGCTTTACACGTATCATTATGTTCAATTAAGGGCAGATCTTTAAGAGTTTGAAAGCTTTGCTCTGGGGTGTTCTTGGGAGTCTGAGGATGTTCTTGAGGGGCTCGAGGGCCTTCCAAACAGCCACTTCTGAGTTGTGTAGTTGCTTTCTGAGATTTTTCAGGGCCGGGGACTCTGTCCTGGCCTGGGTCATCCCAAGCTTCCTCCTCTGGGTCTCTTCCAAAAGCAGCAACCCACATTTGCTGACAGAGTAAAATGAGAGCAGTCTGAGCAGTGATGAAGGTGCCTGGGGTTTTGGAGTCTGCCTGGAGGAGGAGGAAGAGGAGAGGGAGGTGGGACTGCATAGCGTGCTCTGGAGGATGTCCTTGTTCTCCAGTGGGATGTGAGGAGAGTGTCCGCAGATACCACTCACATTAACAAGGGTAAGATGCCATCCCACAGCCATCCCACAAACTCCCCGAGAGGGAGATGCCACCGATGAGGCAGCCTCAGGCCTGGCTGGGTGCAGGCCATGGTAACCTCCAGCCACGCTGCGTACCCCTCAAGCCCTTAGACACTGTGCTCTTTGCTCACTCCAGATGGCTTCTCAGCACATCTCCTCTCCTCTCCTCTCCCACTTCCACTTTTTTTTGACTAAAAGACCAGGCTAGGCACAAGGATTCTTTTGCACTGAAAAGGACAAGCAGTGCCGAAATAAAAATCTTAGCAGCCTTTTCAGAATTTGATCTAGGAGAAGCTCTGGGTTGGAGGTGGGGTGGGGGTATTGGTTTAAATTGTGAAGAGCTTGACCAGCTCTTCCAGTCTTGGGCTAAGAGCCCTGAGACTTTGTGACTTGAAAATTCTGCTTTGGGAAATAAACGGAGGATATAGGCTCCCAGAAGAGGGGAGGGCACGCCGCGGGGAGGAGCATGTGCCAGGTAGCATTGCCTACAATGGAAATTCGAACCCTTCAGCTTCGCAAGCCTGGGTGTGTTGGTGGATGGAACAGGCTGTGGTTTCCAGAATCTGTAAACTCCTCGAGGCATGACTGAGTCCTTTTGCATTTCCAGAGCCTGTTGCTCCATAAAATGGTTACTGAAGCAATTTGAATTATAGATTTCTTTTCTTTGACTGGAAAGGATCTTTGAAATCTAACTTCCTCATTTTGCAGGGGTCCAGACAGGCTAAGCAGCGTTCCAGATCTCAGGCAGTAATTGGCTGAGATGGAGCTCCAACCCCAGCTTTTCCTCCTAGTGAGGGGCATTTCTCATCATATCATGTTGCTCTTCTAATTAAATCCTAGGCAATGTCTATGGCCTGCTTAATTTCTAATTAGATGACTTTATGGATCAATTTGCATTTAATGTTAAATCTAATGTGGAAATCATTAAAAAGTTAGATCCCTAGGGAGAGGAATAGGTACTAACTCCATGCCTATTAAAAATGACAAGTATATGCCCTGTGTTAATACGTGAAGCTTTTTATGTGGAATGGGAAAAACGTTGGTAGAGAATGCAGAACCTCTAGGTGGCCTGTGTGCTGGTGAAAATAGGGGGGAGCGAGCCGTGTCCTGATCAGATTTTTACAAGGCTTGTCGTAGCTGTTCCAGCAGGAATCCTCCTCTGCGACGTTACCATGCCCGCCCTGTCATAGGTCCATTAAGGGGGTGGTTTTATTTAATCCTCAGAACAACTCACCGAAGGCAGCTTCTTATCACTCTCCTTTACCTCGAGTAAAGGAGGATACTGAGGCTCGAGGGATGAAGGTCTGGAGGCCAGCAACCGGTAAGGGCAGGATTGGAATCCAGGCCAGCTTGATATCAGAGTTGGCCTTGGAGTAGCTTGCGAGGTGCTCCCGTGAGTGCTCGGTGATTGTATTGGGCACAGCGCTGCTGTGCTCTGAGGGTAACGTCCGTCCCTTGGATGCTGAAGTGTCCGCAGCTGCTGGCAGTTTGGAGCAGTATGGGACTGCTTCTTAAGGAAGGGAGCTGGGGCCAACTAGGGCCAGCTGAGACTCCCTCTCAGCGTCTGCAGGCTTGAAGAGGCAGTTGCTAGCAAATGCCATCCCCTGTGCGTGCCTCCTCTGGAAGCACCTTCCATCTTTTTTTGTTCTTTTGTTTTTTTTTGTTTTGTTTTTGTTGTTGTTGTTGCACCTTCCATCTTTGAGTGGCTTTTCTTTGGACCGTGGCTTCTTTATGGGACGTGATTTCAGACTTCTATTTCTTTCATTCTCTTGTCTTCTGGATTGGATTGTCCTCTACTTAGACTGTAAAGGATGTGGTTTTGAATTCCATGTCTCTTCTGTACCTCCTGGTTGTGTCGCAGGATACAAACCATTTGGTCCTAACTTGTTGCTCATCTCCTTGAGGTAGTTGTGCAGTTTCCTCCAGGACACGTGAAGGTGGAAGCGCCGGGCCCAGGGCTTGGTGTGCACTCTAGGTTAAGAAGCTGCTTGTTTCTTCTCATTTCCTTCTCCAGTAGGAACAGCATCCTTTTATTTTTATTTTCTATATTTAAATTCAATTTGCCAACATATAGTATAACACCCAGTGCACATCCCATTTGTGCCCTCAGTGTGCGTCACCCAGTTACCCCATCCCCCCCCTTCTGCAACCCTTTGTTTCCCAGAGTTAGGCGTCTCTTGTGGTTTGTCTTCCTAATTCCCCCCCCCCCTTTTTTAAAAAAATTTAAAATTTATTCGTGAGAGACACAGAGAGAGAGGGAGGCAGAGGGAGAAGCAGGTTCCAGGCAGGAAGCCCAATGTAGGACTCGATCCCGGGTCTCCAGGATCACCGCCGGGGCTGAAGGCGGCGCTAAACCTCTGAGCCACCTGGGCTGCCCTAATTTTTCCCCTTGAACAGTATCATCCATTTATGATCGAGACGATCAGATCCGGGAGCATTCACATTTTTTTTGGTCTGCTCTTGCTGGTGCCTACTGTTCATTTACTCAGCTACTGTCTACAAGTGCATGGCTCCCCATGGCCGATTTGAGTGGCTGCAGCCACAGTGGCACTGCGCAGACCAAGAAGGATGATGTGCTCCTACCCCCGTGTCACTGAGCTTACACAGTGTGGGCAAATACTAAATACAGTGGGATCCAGATGCTACATACTACCTGCTTATTTATTCATTCATTTATTTTTCAACAGGCATTTTGAACACTTATTATGTTTCTCACACTCTGCTAAACACAGGCCACGTGAAAATCCGATAATATCTGGTTGCTCAGGAGTTACTTTGCCAGAAAAAAATGTGAGAAACACGGGTCACTCTCTTGTGTTCTGACATTTTATCTCTGAGGTTAAATGCACCTCTGAGCAAGGATAGGCTTCTAAATGTTGTTTTCCCCACATCCGGCAGATTAATATTTTTTTCCATGTTGTGGGGAGATGGACATTGGAGTTTGGGTGTTTGGACTTGGCAGGTGTTTGCATGATTCTTAGACCAGTGGTTCTCAATTATCCCCATGCCTAAAGAATTGCCCGGGCAGCTGGTGAAGCTCACGTTCAGGTACTTTAGTCCCAGAGGCACGGTTCCCTAGGTTTGGGTTTGGGTTTTAACCTGCAGTGCAGGTGAGTTGAATGCAGATGGTCTATGAACAGATGCAGGTGGTCAGAATCAGCTAGTACTGGAAGTAAGTGTGTGTCTCTTTGTTTTTACTGAGGAGACTATTTCCCAGAGAAGGGAGGGATCTTGGAATTTGAGGCCACAGTAGATAAGACTTTTGAGCAAAGTAGTCTGGAGTCTCATCCTCTGTCTGGTATCTGGTAGCCTCATACGCCCTTGCATAGGTCGTGTGACTGCTCTGAGCATCCCTTTCCTGGTGAACCTGCCTTGCTGGCTGAGTGATGATGTGATGGGAGGGCCCTAGGCACAGCACTGTAGATAGAGACTCTGTGTTGTTGCCCCAAACTAGCATATTGGTTTCCCAGATTCTTGATTCATCCTTTGAGTTGAGCTGCATATAACACCCCGTGATTTCTCTTTATTTCACAAAAGAAAATGCTGCAACCACAATAAAGGAAATGAAACAAAAGAAAAAAAAGTTCACCCACCAGCTTACCATCTGAGCACAACTGTTTTCATTTTTCTTTTAGCCCTTGTCTGAATGCAGGCATATTTCTCTATAGCTGTAATCATATGTAGACCCAATTTTGTATTCTCTTTTCAGTAAACCTTAAGCAAATGTTTTCCAAATGGTTACAGTCTTCAAGATGATTTTTAATGGTCTTACCATCTATCATCTCACAGACTGAATTTATTTAACCATTCATCTATTACTGGACATTTAGGGTTTTTTCCCCCCCTATGGTTTTGTGCTGTTATAAATAATACTTGGAGATATGGCTTCATCCTTACTGTACATTATTTCCTTAGGGTGAATTCCCAAGAGCAGGATTTCTGGGTTAAAGGGCACATTTTTTGGGCTCTCAATGGCTATTGCTTAAACTGCTTTCCAGGAGGGCTGTATTCACGGTGCTACCAGCAGTGCAAGAAGGTACCAGTTTTTCAGCAACTTGGCCCGCCTTAGATACTGTCATTTTCACAAAGGTTTGGCTCAGTGGTGCTTCCTTGTTTGATTGAAATTTCTTCAACTCATAAAGTGGAGTATGGCCTTATTACTATTTTTTAAGATTTAATTTGTTTTGTAGGTGAGGCCTAGCTGTTTAAGGTTAGATTTTTCTGCTTAGAATTTTTCAGATTCTTGCATTTTACAGCTAAAAAGAAACCGAACCAAATGAACACAAACCAAACCCCAGAGCCTATCTGTATAATACATAGTTAGGACATATTTTTATGGTTGGATTAGCCATTCATGATCTAACTTCCTTGCAGGTCACCAGTTAATGGGGTGATATTTGGAGAGTAGAGGGGCTTTTCCTCTCCTCAAGAGTGCGCTTTCTTCTTTCCTTCCAGCGCCCCAGACCCCCATTTCCTGTCCCCCCTCCTCCCCTGGAAGCACTGTTTTTGTCTCTTTGGAGAGAAACCCTGAAAGGATCAGCTTTTCAGCCGTGCCCCCTTTCAGCATATAAAACGTAGGTTTGCCTAAATTATGTAGTACGAGCCAGCGTAAAGCAAATCACAGCGTTGTAACAAATTGCCTTTAACTGCTCTGCAAAAGCAAATGTCTCAGGATCGAAGAAAGGTGTGTTCGAGGGTGTAATCTTAGCTTGCGGTGAAGGGGAGTCCAACTTGTTTTTCAAGTTGGTCTTGAATCACTTTGTTCTCTCTGGAATGCTCACCATCCTCAGCGTGACAAGAGTTTGCTTGATGACAAACTCCTTCACTCTGGGAACACACCACACCGGGGCCACCGAACTGGTTGGTTGGTTTGCTTGCCTGGGGTGAGCGACTGCACCGGCCTCGCCTTGCCACAGCCCCTGGGCCACCTGACCTGCAGGAGCCTGGTCCCCCAGGCACCCCCCCCCCCCCCGCCCTTACAGTGGCCCCTGAGGTCACCCCCACCCCCACCCCCCAGGGCCAGACTCTTGCTCTCCTGGGCTGGAGACACAGCTTGTCACAGTTGGCCCCTCTCCTGGGGGTGATGCTGCCCCAAACGGATGGCGGTCTGATGGCCGTGCAGAGGCCGGGCGTCTGTGCAGAAAGAAGAGAATGGTCGTGGCTCTATTTCAGTTTAATTTGTTAATGAAACAAGACGGAGCGCATTTTCCCCTCCCGCACACCTCTTGGGCTGTTTGAGATGAGGCACAATTAATTTATTTGTACTGTCTGTGGAGGCGTATGCCAGCTAATGTAGTGCAAGAGCTTTTATCTTTCTGTTTGTAATGAAGAGGGGCAGGCTGCTGGCACATTGACAAGGATTACTGATGACTCATTCTCGGACTGCAGAGTGCTTTCTTCTGAAATCATAAAATGCGTACACACGCACACACACACACACACACACACACGTGTGCACGCACGTACATGCAGGCCTAGTTCCTGCCTGAAATAGGCATAACCGGTTCGGGAAAGTTCAGGTGCCTCGGAAGCACTGCTGGAGAATGAGAAAGGGGTGGATGAAGCCATTCCCCCAGCCCCTGGCTGGGCCTGACGGAGGGCAGGACCCCTGGCCCAGCAGGGACCCTTCCTTTTGAGACAGAATGTTCTTTCCTCGTGCTCCAGTATGCAGTCTTGTCCCTTGGCCACGTCCTGGTGGGGCCTGGCAGCGGATTTCCCTGGGGGAAGCCTGTCCTTCTGGGCCGCTCGACACCCCTGAGCAGCACCTCGTGGGCTTGGCTTTGTGAGGCCGTGGGTTCTGGGCCTGTGTGATGTGAGCTTGCGAGTTCTCTCTGTCTGGTCTTTGCCTGAGTCCCCAGGCCTGGCTGAGGCTCTGCTAGTTGTGGGTTAGCCTGTCCCCTGATTTTGACACTCTTCCGAAGAAATAGTTTATGTAGTAGCTAACAGCATCTGCGTGGTCCTGGACAGTATATAAGGCGTTCTGGTGTTACATCAACTCTGAGTTGTTTACGTTGTTATCCCCATTTTATGGATGTGGAGATTCAGGTGCACGGAGGTTAAATAACCTGATGATCAAGCAGCTAGCTGGTAGAAAGGTAGTGGTGATGAAAACCAAGACTTTAGACTATAAAACCTGACCTTGTGACCTTTTTACCACATTGATTCATTAAGGACAGAATTTGAAAAAATTCTCTGTAAGAAGGATATGACCAATCGGCCAGGAGAGGTATTTAAGAGAGACTACATCTATGTCTCTAGTTCTGTGGAACAGCAGGAAGTTCACAGGATACTTTCAGAAGACCTGAAAGCAATTTCCATTGCCCCCTTTTGCAGAGCGAGAGACTCTAGAGCTATGTAAGAAGTGTTCCGTCCCGTGTCAGGTGGCTGGCCCAGCTGGCTGTGCAGTGGAGGGCTAAACAGAATGGTGAGGGCCGCACGGACCACTGTTAACCTGCAGAGCTGGAAGGAAGCATGTGGCTCCTACAGACGAGGACACTTTGGCCTGGACAGACACAGAGGTTCCGTTAGGAGGAATTCCATTCATGTATCCAACCATGCATCCATGCATCTGGCAGACGTTTATTGAGCCCGTGCTGGGCTGGGAGATGAGGCGTGGGCTGTGAATGAGGCAGACACGGTCCTGACTTCAAGGAACAGACAACGTGCAGAGAACACGGCCGAGCAGCCCCTCCAGGATGGCCATTCGGGCTACAGTGTGTGAAGCCAAGGGTGCCCTGGGCACAGAGGAGGCTCACAGAACTGTGTGTGTGTGTGGGGGGGGGTAGGGGGGCGTGAGGGTGTAGTTGGGAAAGGCTTCTTATTCTTTTTTTTTTTTTTTTTTGATGATTTTTAAAATTTATTCATGAAAGACACAGAGGCAGAGACCTAGGCAGAGGGAGAAGTAGGCTCCCTGTGGGGAGCCTGACGTGGGACTCAGTGCCAGGGCCCCGGATTATGACCTGAGCCAAAGGTAGTCGCTCAACCACTGACCCACCCAGGTGCCCCAGGAAGGGCTTCCTTAACGGAGCGGTGCTTGCGGTGAGACCTGAAGGGTAGAACCGACAGTCTTTGAGCACCGAACACTGGGCCTTCCCGTTCTCCAATCCAGCAGCAGCTGATGCCAGGAACAAGGCCTTGTGTGCTTGGAGGTGGCAGGCAGTAGGCTCTGTGAGCCTCAAGGGTAGTAGGAAATGCTCACTCGAGGCCCTCACTGGGCAGCATGGTAGCCAGCGGCACCATGGTGGCATCTGGATTGAGATGGCCCAGAAGCATGCAGTGACCACTGGCCTTCGACTACTTAGTAGTAGGAAAGAGAGTGTAAAAATCTCATTAATGGTTTTTAAGTATCAGTTATGGGTTGAAATTGGGGTTGGGTTAATAAAAAGTTACTGAAACTAATTTCACCTGTTTCTTTTTGCCCTATTTAATGAGGCGACTAGAAGACGTACCATGACATGCATGGCTCACGTTGCACTTTTGTTGGGCAGCGATGCTAGTTGTGCAAAGAGAGGCCTGAGAGGGGAAAGGGGTTGTTGATGAGAGCACAGGATTTGGGGGGAAGAGGTGAGACTCAGGTCCCAAGGCATAATCTGGGGGCATTTCTTACCCCCTCAGTACCTCCCTGCCCTTCTTTCTCGCGTGGTCCTGACAGCTGGGGAGAGAATGAAGTCAGAATGCCCCCATGCAAAGCACATTTTGTGATGAGCTGTGTTTCTCCTTGTAAAGAAACCATTTAGGATGAAGATGATGTATACCATACAGTGTACTGATGGTTTAAAAGATGAGAAATTTGGCCAATTGCAGACTAAGAAGAGGCTGGCGTGTGGGAAATGTATTCAGTACACAATGAATTATTGACTGGGGGTGGATCTTTGTGAGATGTCGTGGATAAGAAAATTCCATTTTTGTTGCCCTTGGCTTGCGCTGCCCCAGGAATTCCCTCACTTCTCACACTGGAGTTTCCATCCCGGCTTTCACAGTCCTTGTTTCTTGTCTTGTCTCAGAGGGCCCTTAAGGGCTATCCCATTTCCTTTTTTCTTATCTTCAGGTATTTAGTACAGATTCTGCTCCCGTCCCCCGCCCCTGCCCAGCCCTCATTCAAAATTAGAGTTTTTTTTTTCTTTTTTTCAAAAAATTTATTCGTAAGAGAGAGAGAGGTGAGACATAGGCAGAGAAGCAGGCTCCCTGCAGGGAGCCGGGTGAGGGACACCATCCTGGGAGCCTGGGATCACACCCTGAGCCAAAGGCAGACTGTCAACCGCTGAGCCACCCAGGGATCCCAAAAAGTAGTGTTGTTTCTATGATTTTTTTTTTTTGTAAGCAGAAATGGCGTAAGGCACAGTATTCCATGTTTTCCAAAAGTTCATGTTTTGCTACTTTGCTTTTAAAGGAAAGACCTACATCAGTAACTGTTCTCTCCAACCAACCAAAAGAAACCTGAAGAGGATTTTCACGTTTATGAGAAAAACTGTTGGTGTAGTCCTGTAGGTCTTTCCTATACTCACGTAGGTCTTTCATAAGAGCGAAGTGTCATAGCTTAAATTTCCAGGTTACCTCTATTGTAATCTTAAAACTCACGCCTCATTAGATGCTTGTTGAATGTATTGACATTCTGTCACTATTTACGGGAACCGGGATGTGTCCAGTTATGTGCTGGGCTCCAGAGATCTGTGCTGAGCCCAGCCCAGCCCCTGCCCTCAAAATGCTCACCGTTGGGAAGGAGACAGTTACCTGGCCGAGGGAGAGGACTGTGGGAGAGACATGGTAAGCCTTCTCAACTGCTACTCAAAGGATGACTTGATGGAAGATAGCAGAGGAGGGAGCTCGGAGGCAGCTGTAAGAGACAGCACACTTTCTTATTGGGCAATGAAATCAAGGAGCGGTGGAAAATCAAGGAGCTGAGTTGGCCTGGGACCAGCCTCTGCAGGTTCCAGCACCGTGACAGTGTTCGAGATTAACGTTGCACCCGTTATAGACATCAATGACACTTTTCATTGTCCATTTACAGAGCCCCAAAGATGGTACAGAGCATGGACAGCCAACGGCCGTCCTCCATCAGGAGTGACCGGGCTAGTTGGAAGGCTCTCCGAGGACCAGTGGGGGAGAGGCAGGTTGGCAGGGCCAAGCAGGGGGTATTTGAGGGGCATGAAGTAGCTCTGACCTGGCATTAGAGGTGGCAGGCGGGCAGACGGTCATTTCAGCAGGAGATAGCATCTGATACTCATCCCTTTGGGCTAGTCTTGTAATAGCCGCACATAAATAAGCTGCCTCCAGTGTGTTCCCAGAATATCTCTGTCTGCAAAATGTCTTTGAGGGGATGTTTGACTTGTGAGCATGTGGCTGATAAAATAAATACATTTTAAAAATGTAAACCTCTCTGTGAGTCTCCTCTCTCCCCTGGGAAAAATGAGGCCCTCCTTTATCCTCTTTTCTGCCCTAAGTGTGGAATTCCTGCCATGCTTCGTAAGAAGAAATATTTTTGGAATGTAGCACCTGCAGAAGTAAAAAGGGGCTCGGTGCAGACCATTGGGCCGTGGCTATTGTGTGGGTGGCTTCTCGGTGGTTCATGAAGAGATACCAGCCCTGACACCTGCAAAGCATTTGAGGAGCTGGGCCAGGGTTGGAGGAGCCGGAATTCAGAGGGACTGAAGTTGTTGTTAGTGGAGCTTTGTGGGCAGGCGGCTGTGATGGGAAATTCTCTCTGAAATCGGAGGGCCTTTTACCATTCAGTAACACCTGGTCAGAATAGGACTTGGTGCCTAGACGCATACTGGCATGATGTAGGAATTTAAGATCTAGTTGTTGAACAAGTGAATGACTGAATAAATGAGTAAATGAATGAATGAATGAGGCCCTTTTCTGGGCTTTCAAGCTCTTGTGGGATGAGCTTACCTGAGTCTTCCCCTTGCTTCTTGGTGGCTCTGTGTGGCCCAGCAGTAGCATTACGTTGTGAGCATGTGAATCACCTGGGGATCTTGTTGAAGATGCAGATTTGGATCACATGGATTTGGGACAGGGCCCTGGAATCTGCACATCTAACACGTGCTGAGGTGATGCCAGTGGTGGTGCTTCACAGGCTACACTAGAAGTAGCAGGACTCAGTTAGGGTCAGTCGGGTCATCGGTATGTCTTTCATGAGTTCCTAGCAGCACTAGGGATCATGGGTAAAGGCAGAGGCCTTGGTCCTGGTCTTAAAAAACCTGGAGCCACAGTGCAGGAACCTGGAGCCACAGTGAGGGATCCTGGAGCCCACAGTGAGAGAACTGGAGCCCACAGTGAGGGAACCTGGAGCCACAGGGAGGGAACCTGGAGCCATAGTGCGGGAACCCGGAGCCACAGTGAGGGATCCTGGAGCCCACAGTGAGAGAACCTGGAGCCACAGTGAGGGAACCTGGAGCCCATAGTGTGGGAACCCGGAGCCACAGTGCAGGATCCTGGAGCCCACAGTGAAGGATCCTGGAGCCCACAGTGAAGGATCCTGGAGCCCACAGTGAGGGAACCTGGAGCCCACAGTGAGGGATCCTGCAGCCACAGTGAGGGAGCCTATAGCCATAGTGAAAAGAACCTGTAGTCATAGTGAAAGATCAAGACTCATCCTCAGAAGCTGGAGAAAAAGCAATTCATCATTATACTCTGTGGGATGAGAGGTGGTCAGGGGAAGCCGGCAGACTGGAGGGCTTTGTGCAGATGCTGCTTGAGCCAAGTGCAGTAGGATCGTAGGATCTTGGCATTAGAGTCGTGTCTGCTTCCAGCGGAGTGGGATGCCTATAGCTTGCTCCACCAGCTGGCCATCGGCTTCGGCTTTAAATGCTCTCGTGATGGAATGTATCACCTCTCGCTTGTATAGCACTTTATTGTTTCCAACGCAGTCTCACAGGCTTTTTCTTGAAATGTCGGCAGAACCTCTTGAGATCATATACATTTTACTGTCATTTGGCAGATGCGGAAACAGACTTCTAGAGATGAAGTGACTCATTCAAGGCCGTATTGTTTCCATTGGTACCACTGGGATCCGAACAGTTTGATTCATGGTTGAATGTCCTTTTAACTGTACTCCGCTTGGCCCTGATTTGGTGAGAGAGCAGAGAGGTAGATCATACAAGCTTGGTAGAGGATTTGAATTTATAGGAGAGAAATAGAGGCTGTGTGCATTCTGGAACATGGATGGCTCAGCATCCACCAAGGAATTGGAGTTATATAGATGAGAGGGAACTTTGAAGGTCATTTAGGAGGCGCTAGCCCTGCACTCATGGAGGCTTCTACGGTGCATTCCCAAAGAGCCTTAATGCCTCCTAGAGGCACATGTATTTGATGGGGAGCTCCCTACGACAAAGGACCATATTTATTCCACTCTCTTACACTGAGCCCAGACAGGGTCTCCTCAATCCTCACCCATTAATCCTAACCCCCCTCTCTTGCTGGAGCCAGACAGCATGAGCCTAATTGCTTTTTTTATATGATAGCCCATTTAGATTTTCTTTTTTCATCTCAGAGTTTTCAAGATATGTTTGTTAGGAAACAGAGAAAAACTATGGAGAAGCAAAAGAAAAATTTAAGACTGCCCATAATTTCACCACTTTTTTTTTTCTTTTTTTCTTTTTTCCACCGCCGCCGCCACCCAATTTCACCACTTTTAGTGATGTCAGCCCCACACGACATAGTCTTCCAGACAGGTAGTAACTCAGCTTTTGGTGTGTAACTCATGCTTTTGTTTCTACAAAATGGATAATTTGTGCATAATATTTTATAATTTTCTTTATCTTATAAATAGAATTTTATGACTATCTTTCCTACTAAGAAATTTTTGATATTGCAGTTGGTAACATGTCATAACGAGAATGTAATTTATTCGCTCTTGCCAGATGTTTTGCCTGCACCCTCTCAGTTTGGGGCAGTCATAAGCCATGCTGTAATAAAGATTGTTCTAGTGCCTTTCTCGTTTAGGTAAACTGCATCTCTGGAAATGGGATGGACAAGCCCAAGACTAGTTTGAAGGTGTCACTCATGGCCTCCCTAAATTATTCATTCCCCGGCCTCCTCATCTTCATCCCACTTGAGATGTGGCTTCACACTCCTGACTGCTCTCTGAAATGTGCTCACTTGTGACCATTCATCCCTCTATAGTCTCTGGTGTCCAGATTTGAGATCTCACTTTTCTTACTCTGAATGCAGCATTTCTAATCAGGGCAGCCTGCTATTGCATTAGCTTTTATGGCAGCCTCGTCACACTGAGTCATTGAGCTTGTGGGCAACCCAATCCCTTAAGACTTTCTCATGTGATCTTCTCTACCCTATACTTGTGAGTTGGGTTTTTTTTTTTTTTTTAATGGGACCTAAGTGCATGACTTGACATTTATCCTTATTAAATTTCCACCTCGTTAAAGTCAGCCGGTCATTATATCCTTTGAGATAGTATCAGGAGCAGACTCTATCATTCTTCATAGTCACTGTCTCTTCCAACTCCCAGTCACTGGCAAATTCCATTGTCAAATGATTCAGCAAATCCCAGCAATCCTTTACGTCTCCATCTTCCTTACTAGATTGTGACTTCTTTGGGGCTGAAACCATGTCCTGTTATTTATCTTAAAAAACACACTTTCCACTTCCATGTTTTCATATGTGACCTAACAGATACCTAGAAAATGTTGCCATGTAAATAGTTGTTTTGATTTAACTCCAGGGAGGGATGCAGGCATGGTTGTGATATCACAGTGATAAGTATAGAGAAGTCCAGGCTGGGTCCCTGGATGAGGTTGAAGAGACAAAAACTGAGAAGCAGATGCAATGAAGGTAAGTTCAGACGCTGTTGAGCTTGCTCCGGGGTTGACTGTTTGGGCTTGAGCTAACTGTTGAGATGGATCTTGATGTCTTCCAGAAAGACAGACAGTGGAGGGATTCCTCAGGGCGCCATCAGTGTGAATGCCTGAAGCAGTGAAAACTTGAGTTGGGACCCAAGGGATGGCAGGGGACATGGTGTTTGGTGGGAGAGCTGAGGACCAGAAACCACCTACCTTTGAGAATTATGTTGAATAGTGACTGGTATAGAGGGTTCTTATCTGACTCCATACCGTGAATTTTAGAACAAAAGATGTCCTCTCTTTTTCTTTTTATACTGTCAGAGTTTAAGGCTCAGAAAGTTAAGACCTACTCATGATTGATTACCCTTAGGTCAGAGGCTGAACTGAAACCAGAACCTGGGAGCTCAGATTCTTTTCCTGCAACCAGTACTCTTGAAGCAGACCTGGTGTGTGAGGCAGCATGAAGTTTCCTGCATTTTACCCACTTTGGGGCCATACTTGGCCCCCCACCTGTAAGAGGGAAATAATACCACACCACTTGCCTTTTTTGGTTGTTGCAAAACATACACGAAATGGTGCTATGAGAAGTAATCTCTGAGCACTGGGCTTGGGACACAGCTGCTTCTAGGTCAGGGCCTGTTGAATTGCATGACCGTGAACTTTGCAGCATCACTTAACCTCGAGAGAGTTAATGGGCAGGAGCCTGACTGTTCCAACTCCCCAAGTCCCCTGTGTGGCTGTGGTCCTTTCCAGGCATGAAGGCAGCTCTGAGGCCCCTGCTTTTCACCCCTTAACAAGTTTGGTGGTCCTGGTTAGAACCAGGGCTCTTGTTTGCTTAAAAAAAAAAAAAAAGGAAGCTTTCTTCCAGGAAGAGAAAGAGAGGTTCTTGTAGGGGCTGGGTCCAGTTACAGAGAGTTTGAGCCCCTCCAGCATTACCCCGTGGTTATCCTGGAAACCGAAAACCTTCTTCATTGGCCAAACCATAGTTATTTATGCAGGGTGAGCTTGCAGGTGTTTGCAGTAGACAACGCAATTTACCTGTCCTGTGTACATAGATGTGTACTTAAATACATAGATGTGTACTTAAATAACACATGCATGTGTGTGGATGTACATATATACGTAGCCAGATCTGCACTCATAACTGGATATACAGAAATATGCAAACACGCATGTATATTATATTATATATTATTTTATTTATTTATTTATTTATTTATTTATTTATTTATTTATTTATTTATTTATTTATTTATTTATTTATTTATTATTTATGATAGTCACACAGAGAGAGAGAGGCAGAGACACAGGCAGAGGGAGAAGCAGGCTCCATGCACCGGAAGCCCGATGTGGGATTCGATCCTGGGCCAAAGGCAGGCGCCAAACCGCTGCGCCACCCAGGGATCCCCATGTATATTATTTTAAAATAGGAAAAGATCTAAGATATTGAAGCTTGGCTTAGCCTTTCTTTTATGTTGATCAAGTGTTAATGTGCTGCAGGCACTTTAATTAGTAAAGGACCTTCAAATGAGGAGATGGGAGGCGGAGAATAAACTCTCGCTAATTGTCATTGTCTGGAGGAGTCTAGGCAGTAGAAGAGAAGTTGAAGCGCTTTAGGTATTTGGCTTGGGAGTCCTTTCCCCCCTTTCCACTGTAGAACCACTGAGGGTTTTCATCCCAAAGGCTAGTAGCCAGAGGACTCACTTTGCATCCTCCTCTTGCCCCCCACTCCATCCTTTGTGGTTCATTCAGTCTGAGTTAGTCTTGGGGAAAGGGATTTCTACAGGAGGAGAAGTAGGAAAAAAAGATCTTGTCCTACTGTAGTGGTTCTGTCCCTCCTGGTCCTTGCCCTAGACCAGATCTGGCCTTCCTGTCTTGCCCTTTCCAGGCATTTCCACGTATGTTACCTCGTCACCCCGGAAGGAGGATACTGAGGCAGGGCAGCATTGAACGCACAGCCTGGTACACAGCTGCAGGGGGTGGGGGGCATGCATTCAAAGTCAGGGCTCCCTACCACACCGCAGCTCTCTGGGCAGGCCTCTGTCTGCCCTTCCTGCCTCTGAGCCTCCTTTCTACCTTTTGGGGGTACCTGCTATGTGCATGCGGTGTTCTGGATTCTGGGATTGTGGCTGACCTACCTGCCTGTCCCTGGGCTGTGAGGTCTGTGAGGGAGGGGCGTGGTGGTTACCCATCTCCATCTCTGCAGCCAGAGCCTGGCCCGAAGTTGCCATGTGCATATTAAAGGCTGATTGAATGAGTGCTTGCATGTGTTTTATGACACCCAACTAAACTATGAGTGGGCCGTACCTAGCACTGGTTTTTAGCCCAACAGAAGTTGGCCACACTTTATCTAGCCATCTAGAGAAGTCCGTGAGGCCGTCCTTCAGGCACTTCTTCAGGGTGTGTGAATTGTGGACAGGAATCTCCTTTAACATGGTAATATGATTGTGATATTTGTTTACTCTGGCAAATAGTTGGATGTCTGAATCACCGCACGGTGTCCTGAAATCCCAAGTGCATCCTTTTTTCTTCTCACTTATTATTTCTGATCAAAACCAGAATATGTGAGCATGTTTACAGTCTATTAGACCAAAGAGCTTATTTTTTTCCTAGCCTTTTTTTTTCCCCATTGCCCCACCTAGAACAAACTATTCAAGAAAGACAGGTTTGCATGGTAGCAGTGTATCTTAAAATAAAGATGAATTAAGTTTAAAGAAGGAATATGAAAATTGGAAATATTTTATCTAGGATTTTAGTGATCTTGTTGAATTCAAGTGAGATAAGTGAGATTGTTGTAAAGTGAGATAGTAGTGGTTATCTCTCTTCCTTTGAACATAGAGTTTATCAGTGATTCTTAAATCTAAAAAATGTCTACCTATGAATAAACACTGTTTTCTGTTTCAGATGAAGGTATAGCCTTCAAAGCTTGTTGGATAATGGTTGAATGTATTAAATATAGAATTTTTGCCAAATTTGATGGTCCTGTGGGATGTGATGGGTTCCAACTGGAATCTTGATTTTTGATACATTTGCAACGAAATAGGTAAAGCAGGAAGAAAAAAGCAGGGAATATTTCTTTGAGATAGTCAAACAAAGCTTGCTTTGCTTTTTTCTTTTAAAGATTTTATTTATTTAGAAGATAGTGTGTGCCTGTGCATTAGCCCGAGGTGAGTGGGGGAGGGGCAGAGGGAAAGAGAGAAGCAGGCTCCCCACTGAGCCCAGAGCCCAGTGCAGGCTCCATCCCAGAACTCCAGGATCATGACCTGACCTGAAGGCAGACACTTAACTGACAGGGCCACCCAGGCGCCCTGCTTGCTTCTCTTTTATTTTTTTTATTTTTAATTTTTTTTAATTTATTTATGATAGGCACACAGTGAGAGAGAGAGAGGCAGAGACACAGGCAGAGGGAGAAGCAGGCTCCATGCACCGGGAGCCCGACGTGGGATTCGATCCCGGGTCTCCAGGATCGCGCCCTGGGCCAAAGGCAGGCGCTAAACCACTGCGCCACCCAGGGATCCCGCTTGCTTCTCTTTTAAATGAGTTGCTATGAATGAAAATATTTTTTCCTTTCAAAATTTATCTGTAATTCTATTATAAGATCTACTTTTAGAAAGTGTCTTTTATTTATTTGAGAGAGAAAGGGCGTGCACAAGCTGGGGGGTAGTGGCAGATGGAGAGGGAGAAGCAGACTGCTTGCTGAGCAAGGAACCCTCCATGGGGTTCTATCCCAGGATCCTGGGATCATGACCTGAGCTGAAAGCAGACATTTAACCAACTGAGCCACCCAGGTGCCCCAAAAAGTGTCTTTAAAAATGGTAATTACCATCTTTTTTTTTTTTTTTTCTTTAGAGCTCTTAAGTAGCATGTGGGGTGAGGCAGCAGGAGAGGGAGAGAGAGAACTATCTTAAGCAGACTCTACCCTCAGTGCAGAGCCCTTCATGGGGCTTTTGATCTCATGATCCTGAGGTGACGATCTGAACCAAAAGTAAGAGTCTGATGCCTAACCGACTAAGCCACCCAGCCAAAGATAATCACGATCTTTTATTATTTTGTTAGAAATAGTCTGCATCTTCAAAAAAGAACAGTGTTAGAACATATATGGTCTCTATATATATGATGTGGCCAGTATACATAATGTAGTCTATAATGTTTATGACACTTTAAAAAGATTCCCATTTTGGACAACGCAGTCCTGCATGGGCCAGAAGTCCACTTGTTCTGGTAGACAGCTGAACGGAGTAGAAAGTACATTACACATGAGAGCTACCATACAGTCCTATTTCAGCTCCCTTGTTCACCGATGAGGAATCCGAGGCCCAGGCTGGGAAGAAAAAGAATTACTCAAGGTGTGACTATGGCTATGCCCTGTCTTCCCAGCACAGGCTCAGCTCCTCAGAGTCACTCAACTTCTATAATTAAGATGGTTCCACTAAATAATTAGAAGACTAAAAAGAAAAAAGGAAAAAAATTTACATAAAAGAGAGTAATCATTATCTCCTTTTAAAAATGCCCTGAGTCTCAGCTCCTCTGTCTTGTGGTGCTCCAGCATGGATGAGCCTGGCTTATGCTTGCTTCACTCCTACGGTTTGCCCAGTGATTGGAGAGGGAGGAAGAAAAGGAAATAGACTTGGCTCAGTAACAAATTCAAAAATGTGTTCTCCTTTGTGACACATGGACTGAGAAACTTGAAGGTGTGATGAGCAGAGCGGCATTAGGGGCCATGAAGTAATTGTGGCAGAAACACATACAAGAAAGAATACTGTGCTGTACCGTCTGCCTTAAGAATGGAAAATGCACCATGCAAAGACCAAGCAATTACTGCCCCTGCCTTCTGAGCTGACCCCTGAGGATCAATAAAGATTTAGCAGCCTTAAAGAATGATTTTTGGTTTTAGCCCAAAGCGTAGGTGCCTGACAAATTAATCAAACTGCCATTTAAACTTGACCTCAAGAGAATTTGCAGAGGTGACCTAAGCCATTGTACTGAACCTGGCACCTGAGTCTCAGCCCAGGGCTTCAGAAGATGGGCATGGACCTTTCCCTCCTGGGAGTTCTACTTGCTGAAAATCCCCTGTTCACAGATAAAAATCCCCCATACCTAATAGAGGTGGCAGGAGGCCTGTGGGGATCTCTGCAAGTGGACCCCCTTCCTGGTTTCAGGTTAGAATCTTTGGGTTTTCTGCGAGCATTGACAGGTCTTCTTCATCACCCTTCAAGACAACCCTGTCTGTGAGCTTTGAAAATCAGAGCCATATTCTATCCCTCTCCTTCTTCCAGCAGTTAATTAATTCAGTGTTTATTTTATTTATTTATTTTTAAAAAAGATTTTATTTATTATTCATGAGAGACACAGAGAGAGAGAGGGAGAGAGAGAGAGAGGCAGAGAGACAGGCAGAGGGAGAAGCAGGCTCCATGCAGGGAGCCCGATGTGGGACTTGATCCCTGGTCTCCAGGATCACGCCCGGGGCACCAAAGGCAGGTGCTAAACTGCTGAGCCACCCAGGGATCCCTAATTCAGTGTTTATTAAGGGTGATCAGTGTTGAGCCAGGTCCCGAGGACACACTCAAATAAGATAAGGGTGCTGCCTGCAGGGAGCTTGACAGGGAGCCAGGTACAGGCCCTCACAAAGGTGCTGTGGTACGACGGTGTGGGAGCATGTGACCAGGTTCCTCCAGACTGGACTCAGGTATCCAGGAAGGCCCTGGAGAGAGCGATATCCCTGCTGAAGGGGGAAGTGTCTTGGAAAGATGCATGTGACACCTGTGTGTTGTGTGAAGTGAGTGCTACAGCACTGAGAGTTATGTTTGGATTCCATGGGAGAGATGCTCTCACTTGACCTGATTTCTTTGCTTAAGGGGTCCCATTTTATCTGTCTACCTACCTACCTATGTACCCACCTACTTATCTATAATTATTTGAGGTAAAATGCATATACTGTAAATTTACTATCTCAACCATCTTTAAGTGTGCAGTTCAGGAGCATGAAGTACCTTCACTTTGTTTCGCTGCCATCATTGTTAGCCCTCTCTAGAACTGTTCTCTTGGAAAACTAAAGCACAGGCTTATTAGTGCTGCGTGGAAGTGCCGGGAAGGCTTTGCCGTAGAGGTGGCAATGGACTTGGCCTCTGAAGTATGTGTGGGGGCTTTGTAGGTGGCTAAGGGGAGGAAAGACATTTTGGGAAAGAGATATCAGCGGAGCCCCGGATGGGAGACTTGTCTGTGTACAGGCAGCCTGGGTTGGTAGTTAGCAGTTTAGAGTCAGTGTGTGTTCAGATCTTGGCTTTGCCACCTCTGTGGGTGAGGTTGGGCAATTTATTTTCTCTTTCTGTGTCTTGGTTTCCTCCTTTCTAAATGGGAGTGATGATGGTACTTTTCTTACAGGATTGTTACGTGAAGTTAAATGAATCGACATATCAAGTGCTTCCAGTAGGGCTTGGGTTCAGAATACACACTCTGTGTTAGCTATTGTGATTGCTGCTGTAATGCTAGGGGAACATCAGGCTCTCAGGTCTGCCTGAAACTTCTGTATTTGAAGCTAGTGACTAGACATAGAAAGATGCAGACTGGCTCCTGGTGGGTCCTGGCCATAGAGAGGCTTCAAGGAGCCACAGGTGTCTGACTTCTAAGCTTCTATTTTGCATTCAAGTGCTTGGATGTCTAAAGTTGTAGCTGATTACTTAAAAATTCTTTAAAAAAAATGGATTCCTTTTAAAAAAATTACAGAAACTACAGAACATGAAAAAAAAGTATAAGACAAAACCTGTAATGTCACCTTCCTAACAATAACTATTTTTTAAAAAAGATTTTATATATTATTTGAGAGAGAGTGATCACAGAGGAGGAGAGAGAAGCAGACTCCCCACTGAGCAGGGAGCCTGATGCAGGGGCTTCATCCCAGACCCTGGGATCATGACCTGAGCTGAAGGCAGACACTTAACCACCTGAGCCACCCAGGCACCCTGAGAATAACTTAAAAAAAAAAATTTCAATTATTTTATTTCTGTAGGTATGGGCATAAAACTGAAGTAATTACATATCTATACATATATGCAATTTAATGTATACATAATACATGTAAATATGTATTTTATACTATATATGGATACATATATGCCCCCAATTTTATACTTACACAAATATATATTTTATAATGTATACATATACACGCAATTTTGTGTTTTGGTTTTTAAAATCCGTATTCTTTGAGATGTTTTCCCTAATGTTTCAGTCTGTTTTTCTTTTTTATTTACTTTATTTTATTTTTAAAGATTTACTTATTGATTCATGAGAGAGAGAGAGAGAGAGAGAGAGAGGCAGACGCACAGGCAGAGAGAGAAGCAGTCTCCCTGCAGGGAGCCTAATGTGGGACTCAATCCCAGGACCTGGGATAATGCCCTGAGCCGAAGGCAGATGCTCAACCACCGAGCTCCCCAGGCTTCCCTTTTTTAAAAAATTTATTTTATTATTATTTTTTTAAAGATTTACTTATTAGTCTGTTTTTATTATAAACAGAGACAGTTTTCCTTTGCACTCATGTACTCTGATTTTCTTCGTCATTCCACTGTTCATAGTATTATGGATGATTCTGTAATGTGTATCTTTGTGATCCTAATGTTTTTCTTTATAGAATTCTCTTTTCAATAGATTTCTAATGTGAGGGTTACTAAGTCAAAGGATTTAAGGCTTTGAGGCTCTTGTTAATTATAGCCATTTGGATCTTCACATGCACACCACCACTAGTGAGTGTATTCCCTGTGTCCTAGTCACTGCAGATGTTACTATCGACTTCACAGATTTGCTGATTGGGACATTTAAAGTCACACCTTCAGCCTGTTTGAATTTGTCCTTTATCCCCTCTCCTAGCAAAGAGGGAAAAGCCCCATACTTATCTTGTGTGACTTGTCCATTCATCTCTTTTTCTGGTTGTGTTCTTGATATTTTCTAATACAAATTTGAATCGTTTATTTACTGTAAATATTAGCTTTGTGTTGGAAAAAAGTTCAGGTGCAGGAAATCTAAAAAGAGAAGGGCAAAAACTCTTTGCCTGCCCTGCAGTAGAGCTAGACTTGCTCCCTCTGGTTGTATTCTGGGGAGGGAGAAGGAAACATGTGTTTGCCATGTGCCAGCCCTGCTGGGATCACAGTGACCCGAGTCTGGACTCTCCCAACACCCCTTCTTTTCAGTGGCCTTTTGTTTTGTGAGCAGAAAAATAGAACGACTGTCTGTTAGCTCTGTGTGCTCACTTCAGTCACAGGATCTCCTACACCTCATGTCCTGTAAGCACCTAGTACAGAGCCAGCACACAGTAGGCAGTCTGTTTTCATCTATCATGGGTCAGAGGTTAGAATGCACCTTCCCTGACATCCGTTTACCCACTCCAATACTTGATACAGCATCCCTGTGAAGAGATGTCTCAGCCATTCCTTGATTACCTCCAATGCTGGGAGGTTCATTCTATCACAGAAACAGACTTTAGACTCAAGGTGAGACGGATCTGGGTTTGACTATTTGACAAGTAGACAGATGATGTAATGTTTCTAAACTTCACCTTCTTCATTATCTGAATGACAAGTATAATAATATCACATCTCAATATAGTTGTGATGAGGATTAGGAGAAATAATAGAAATCAAGTCGTGGCGCTCCTGTCTGCCTTCCATACTCACAGCAGTGTTAAATAAATCTTAGCTGCGCTTATTATTTTCAGTTATGACTACAAGGTGTTTCCGTAAGCTTTTGCCATTGTATCTGACACTAGAAGTCAAAAATAGCTCCCACAGTGACTTGAAATTTGGGGTATGTTCTTGCCTAGTGGAGATGTGGATGGGCATTGTCTTTGAGCTGATTCCAGCTAGGGCCACCACCCCAGCTGCTGGGAGGGACTGGGAGGGCCTGGGAGGGGCTGGGCGGGGCTGTAACGCATCCAGGCCAGCTCCTTTTTGGTTTCCAGAGTCTGATTTACGGGCTTCTGGTTTGTTGTTCTTCCCTTTCCTGGCTGATGTTCCTGCCCTGGCATCCGCAGTAGAGGATAGAACCATCCAGAGGAAATGAAATTCTGTTCCACTTACTAGTTATCTATTCCCCGACACAGAAAATAATTCAGATTAGCAAAGAGACAGATAAGGTAGAGATCATGCTTCCAACGGCACAGCAATACACCCAGCTCCAGAATATTGCAGTTACTGGTATTAGAGGTAAGCCAGTACCAGGGTGATTGGGGCACAGGTTATGTTGTACTTGACTCTTCTACGTACCTCTAGATTTTAGCATTTCGATTTTTTTTTTTTTTTGCTTTAGCTTCCTGAGAATTATACTTGATGATCTGAGAGTTCCTCCAAGCCTCACGTGATCATACAAATAGCTTTGATCCTTGGGGAGCCAGGATCACTGGTGTTAGTACTTGGTGTATGGATCTTACGCGTATGATGTCCATCTTTGTCTAACCTAACTCACTGTGCCTTGTGGAGAAGAACTTAGTGGCAACAGCTCCCTGCTAGGCGTCTTGGTAAGGGCTTCTTATCAGTTGTCCATTTCAGTTTTAAGGATAAAATATTAAAGAATTTAATGAATTTAAGAAACGACTGAACTGATGATAATTAAAATTTTAATCAGTGGTCTCTGAGGAGGATGAACAAAATTTAAAAAGCCAATCTTGAGTTGTAAGTTGTCTGTGGACAGGAGGGACGTTTGAAATATTTAATGGACTGTAAGGACATTGACACAAGGGAAATCCCTGGAAGCCCCCAGGTGTGCCAGGCACTTATCCTTTACTTGGATAGTGAGGAGGCCTGGGACTCTGGAGAGGGGTGGGAGTCAAGGGGACAGGGGCATTCGGTGGGCTTGTGCCACTCGCTCTCCACCAACTCGTATGAAAGATATCAGTATTTTCAGCAACCATCGTGGCCGTACTGGGGAGGTACTGGTGGAGGTGGTGTAGACGGTGCCAGCAGCATCTGAATCGCCTTTGACAGGTGTTCAGAGGTGTTAGATGGATCTCTTGCTCGTAGCTTCCTCTGTCTCACTGTTGAGGGGACTTCTGTTGTGCTGGCCTGGTGATCTCCCAGTAGGTGCTCGGAAAGTGTCGCATTAGAATTTAGGGCTATTGGAAGGTGCCGAGACACATCCCTTTATTCACAACACCCTACAGTGTGACAGGCACAGTCCCTGTCTTCAAGGGTCCCCAGTCTGCACCAGTTTTTCCCCGCCCTTGTGGACTCCAGGAATCTGTCCTTAGGAAATGATTACAAGGATGTTTGCTGTCACAGCGAACAGTTGGGCAAAACATAAATATGCACCCATGGGGGGAAAAGTCCAATGATAGCAAACCCACAACATGGAATACTCTACATGGAATAGTACTATGCTTCTTAAAAATCACAAATATGAAGAGTATTTCAGGACTCAGGATAATGCTGACTGTGAATGCTGAGAGTGGGTAATAACAGAACCCAAAACTATAAGGGAGTAATAATAATAAAAAAATAGGATTAATAAGAATCATGTTGTGAGTGCAAGAAAGTACATCAAAATGCATCGTCCGCACCGAGTGTTGTTTGGGGGAGGATCGTGAGTACAGTTCCTCTCCTGTGTATGTTGCCACAGGTTCCACTTTTTGGGTCATCTGTGGATATGAACTTTACATTTAGAAGTGTTCCATGGCTATTATATGTATTTTTTAAAAATATTTGATTTATTTATTCATGAGAGACACAGAGAGGCAGAGACACAGGCAGAGGGAGAAGCAGGCCCCACGCAGGGAGCCCGATGCGGGACTCAATCTCTGGACCCCGCGATCTCGCCCTGGGCTGAAGGCAGACGCTCAGCCGCTGAGCCACCAGGGCTGTTACATTTTTTAAAATCCAGTTGTAAGTTTTCAAAATTAACGTATAAGCAGCGGCCGAGGATGCTGAGTCCCGACCTTCCCGACCCGGGGAGACACCGTCAGGTCTTGTGTCGATTGCTGGGAGAGGTGGCCGCTGCCTCGCTGGGTGCCGGCTGCCACCTGCCCGGAGGGGTGCCCGGCTCCTCGGGGTCCCTGGACGGTGCGGCTCCCGGGGGGCCCTGGTGGGCAAGCTCTCCTTGGCTTCTCCTTCGCTCCCTTGCTCCGCCGCTGGCTACCATTGCCCGAAGGTTGCGGGGGCTCGGCTAGCTTGAAACCCAGGGGGCCAGCGCGGAGGCGGGGCGCGTGGCTTCACAGTGCGGAGACCCCGCTGGGGAAGGATGAGCCGCGGCTGGGAGTCTCCTCCTCCTCCTCCAGGTGACCCGGCACGCTGAGCGAGCCCAGAGAGCTGGGCTCCTAAGGAGAGCTGTTATGGTGGGGTGTTTTGTTTCGTTTTTTTTTTTTTTTTAAATCAGGATTATTAAAGATCCTCTAGCAGTGACAGTGCGGTTGGTGATCGCGCAGTGTGGTGTGTCCTGCGTGAGCTGTGTGCGCTCTGACAGCCGAGGAGCGGGCCGGTGAGAGCCTCTCTTCCGGGAATTGGACTGTTTGTAGAGACAGAATGAAACTGCGGGTAATTTCACTGTTTATGTGCTAGTCTCCCCTTGCAGAACTCTGCTGGTAATAGGTGCCCTCTCTCAAGTTTTTATTGATGGGATTGGGAGAGGGTTATTTCTTAAAAGTTTAAAAAGGAAAAAAAAAAGAAAAAAACACACAATCTGGGTGTCTGCATGTTTACCAGCTGGTCTGGGTGCCACCAAGATTGTCATTTCAAAGACCCCACCTACCGCCCTTCCCCTTTAAGCCTTTGCAGTGGAGTCCTGCTCAGAGCCCCGCTTGCCTTGTAATATAACCCTGATATTTTAACATGAAATATAAACCAATAACTATAAAACAAGGGGATGTTGGAGAACCTTTCCTCATGAAAATGAACTTTTTTTTTTAGGAAGCTCATAAAGAAGCCTTTTTTTTTTTCTTTTCTATTTGGATCTTCTTTTCTTTTTTTTCTTTCCATTCCTTTTCCTTTTTTTTTTTTTCTTTTTCTTTCTTTCTTTCTTTCTTTTTTTTTTAAATCTGCCTCCCTTTCAGCCCCTTCAGGCCGAGAATCTAATGTGCCAGGGCACAGCAAGTGGCTCTCACACAGGAGGGGTTACAATGAGAAACCCAATCCAACCCGACACGGCCTGGGCCTGGGGTTCACCTGCCCAGCTGGAAAAGGGCATTTCTTGTCGCTGGGTCTGTACCCAGCCTCTAATAAAACAGTTGCCAGGAGCACATTAAAGAGGCATGGTATACGGAGTAAAGCCAGATGAAAGAACAGTGGATGGAGAATCAATAACCTGTTAACTCACTGCAGTGATTGAAGTTAACTTTGTGCGCAGGTGGGGTCAGCCCACATCAAGCCAGCAGAGTTCCTGCACGAGGGGAGCACGGGAGCGACCTTTGATTTCATTTTGGGAAAAAGGAAAAAAAAATGTGTAAATGCTTTTTATTAGCCTTTTCTTTCTTGAAGGTCTGCCCCTCCTACAGCAGAGCTAATTAATTAGCTCTGTCATGTTTGGATTTAGTTTTGAGAAAATTAAAGCTGAGTAATATCAGGGATTTGCTGAATGGCAATACTTGTTAAAACCTTCATTGACCCAAATCTGACTTTTATAAAATTAGCAAACTAAATAAGCAAACTAAGGGAAAAAAAAAAAAACAACCAAAAACAAACCCAAACCATCCCCCACTCTTACCCTAACATAATGTTTTTAAAAGCACGTTCAAAGTAGTTATAATATAAATATAAGCTACTCTGGATGGGACACTAAATGAGTTATTGTAGGGGCTGCAGTGTGATGTTAAGAGTGTAGTTGTGAATTAAAGTATATTTCTTAAAACCCAGGTCCTCTTTGACTCAAACTCAGATGTCTGGTTTTTTTTCTCCTGGGCTTCTCTTTCTGCACTTGGCCTGGACTCGGACTGTGCAGGCCCACTGTTTTTTTGTGGTAACCTGACACTTTGGCCTGCCTACTGCAGCCCCCAGGCCCCAGGGGGAGGACTGGCTGTGAGCTGAGAAGGCTGGAGCCCACGTCCCAGGTGGAGCAGCTGCTGTGGCAGGGCTGTGGCAGGGGGTCGGAGCAGGGGTGCCACAGACCTGGGAGGGAGGGGGATGTGAGTCATCTCGCGTGGTGGTTCATTAGGTAACAGGCCCTGCCTTGAAGGGAGGCCAACAGAGTTTATGCTGAGCCTTAGAGGCCAGCTAGTCAGGGTTTGGGGAGATTAGAGGAAGGTTTTCAAGCCAGTGACTTTTTAATTTTGCGAGTTTGGTCTAGAGTGTGCCTGAGGCTGTCTTTGTGAGTCCTTAGACAAGGATGAATTTCTTAATAGTCTTAAAAATTGTATTAATATTTTATGTTAAACTAAATCAGATAATTATGGAGCTAAAATGGGGACAGGGTACAGAAATGAGTGGGACAGAGTCCCTGCCTTCTGAAAATTTGTGGTGTAGCAGGAAAGACAGATATATAAGCAGTAATTAGTAATTATAGCTATATGCATTTGTTCAGCAATTATTTTGAGGACCTGTAAGGTGTCAGGCACAGTTGTAAGACATGTGTGCACTCATACCCATTAATCTATAAGCATACAGATGATAAATAATGTACCTAATTACTGCCAATAATTGAGATACCTGTACTTTACATGGATCATCTCATAGTCTTTATAACAAGTAGCTAATGTTCTCATTTGCTCCAAAGGGGGGATAAACAACCCATTGAGACATAGCTAACAAGTGGGGAATTCAAAATTCAAACTCTGGTGTTCCAGAAACCTAGGTACTCTTTAGATATATTTAATTGCTTTGCCATATTGGCTCTTTACATATATTTAATTGCTTTGCCATATCGGTTCCCCAGATGCACGGTGTAGTCCCTGCAACTCTCGGGGTACCTGCAAAGGAAAACATTCAGCAAACATTTTCTGAAGTGCCAGTGACTTGTCTGGTGTTGAGAGATGTTATAGGAATGCCAAGGAACTTACTGATGAGCTGGGAGACTGTATCCTAAGAGAAGTCATGGGGAAGCATGCATGTGTGGTGTTGGAACTTTGAGATGCTCTGGGGACAGAGAAGTGACATCTCTGAGTGGAGGAATGTGCTAAGGCTTCCCACAGAGAGGTTGGTGCCTTTGGTCTTGGAGGGACCAATAGGTATTCATTAGGTGGAGCAGCTGGTGAGGGAAGCCTCTGAGCAGAGGGACCCAGGTGGCTGAAGGGCTGATGCAAGCAGCCTGCCCTATCTGGGTTCCATGGAGTAGTCACGTGGTTGGAATGTAGGGGACTGGACAGGTGCCTGAGAGCAGCCTGCGGAGAAGTGGTTAAGGCCGCGGGTGCCCCTGTTAGGCAGTTGGGTCCCAGGGTGGCTGGGGGTCTGCTGAAAGATGTTAAATGAGCATATGATAAAAGTCATAATTGCATTTTAGGGAAACTCCTCTGGCCAAAGAAGAGCACAAGAGAGACTTGCCAAAAATATATCTCCTGGGAACTCTGATTCGGCACTTTTAGCTTCAAAGCTGGGATCATATTTTTAAGAAGCCACCTATGATTTTTAAGAAGCCGCCTGTGTCTTCCCGACTTGCATCCAGAGCTGGGAACTGGGCAGAAGGTGGTTGTGGGGAGTGGTGATGGTGTGGGCACAGAGGCAGCTGTCCAGCTCAGAGAAGGGTGGTAAGATCCTGCTCCTGAGTCAGGAGCCGAGTCCATGGGGGTGGAGGGCGGTGGAGGGCAGTGGAGGGCATGTGACGGGAGGGATGGGAGGGTCCAGTGGAGGTTCTCGGGATTGAGTTGCATCAGAAAGGGGTAGAGGGATAGGATGGGATGATGGCACCCCTGTGGGTGCCGCTCCAGCCGGGTTCCCTAGGGAGTAAAGGCCCTCCGAGGGGGCTGTGGGATTGGGTCCCCTTCCACCCGCTACCTTGGGAATCTTTTGAGTTTTCACGAATGCTTTTAGAGAAAGATCCTCAGTGCAAAGAAGCGGCTTTGAAGACGTTAGTGCCTGGTATGCCAGGTGTGTGTGTGTGTGTGTGTAGTGAGGGTTGGGGTTTGGTTGGTTTGCTCCTGGGCCTTTTTGGCCTTCAAGTGGATCCTACATGGAGAGTCAGGGCAGTCCGTGGGACTGATAGGAAATCAACGCCATGAAAACCCGAGAAAGGGAGACCGTAGCACTAGAGGGAGGATGACAGCAGTGGTGTTCCACAGGTGGAATCGGAAATGGATTCCATTTGACGAGTGAGAGAGGAGCTGAAGATTTGGCCTTGTTCTACCAGGGTTAACAGATGGCATTGGAGGAAGAAGAGATCCTGGAAGGAAACATAAACCTCTAAAGAGACTCCTCGTGTGTGTGTGTGTGTGTGTGTGTGTGTGTGTGTGTGTGTGTTGGGGAGCTGCAGAAATGTGGATTGAATCCAGGCCTTTCTGCCTGCCTTATTTGATATGGGCTTGTTTGCTGGTGGGATGGGGGAAGGAGGAGCCTTCCCTCAGGTGGTCCGCCGTCCTTCAGAGCACCCTAAGGCATGCCGAAGTGAAGGCCCAGGGAGGCCTGATTCCAGAAGTGGGTGCCTCAGCCTTTCTGTGGGTAGTTCTCTTGCCCCACTGTGTGTCCTTAAGTGTTTATGAGCTGCTTGGAGCTGGTGCTGTGCACACAGGAGGTGCTCAAGTGTTTATTATTATTATTTTTAATGAGTGGCTTATTGTCTAAAGAGGGAAACCGTACTTATCCTGGCCAGTTTCTAGCCAAAGTGCCAAGATGAATGCTCCAGGCTGAAGTTGAACTGGGTATAAACCAAGGACCACGTTTAAATTTGGAGGACAGAGGTGGGGGCAGGGGTGAGGCTTTAATTGTCTCTGAATTTGCATCCCTGTCCGTGTAAGACCTGTTCTGCAGCTGCTCTGTCACTGTGTCCTCATTAAATGGCAGATTGTGTTTCTCAGTTGAAGAGTGGGGGCTGCATTATATCCGTAGCATTGGGAGCCAGTGGACATTTGGGAACAAGCAAGGTTGTGTGTTTCTGGTCAGTTTATCCATTTACGTGTGTTGCCATTAGCTGGTGTTTGCATGTTGGCTGTTCTCACGTGGGTGTGTCTGAGAGTGTGGCAGTCTGGTCCCCGTGCTGCTTTGGGGATGACTGTGCTGTCAACACACAGTGGACCAGGGGAATAAGATAGGGTGCTTGACAACAAAGTGTGAGCAGTAATCGAAGAGCTGGGTGACAGGGTACTGAGCGGAGTTCATCTGGCACCTCTGGCCTGTTTAAAAACACACCTGTATACACTGCCTTTAAAACCTCTTTATTGGGACACCTGAGTGGCTCAGTGGTTGAGCGTCTGCCTTTGGCTCAGGGTGTGATCCTGAAGTCCTGGGATCAAGCGCTGCATTGGGCTCCCTGCACGGGGCCTGCTTCTCCCTCTGCCTGTGTCTCTGCCTCTCTCTGTGTGTCCCTCATGAATAAATAAATAAAATCTTAAACAACAACAACAACAACAACAACAACATCTTTATCACTTGGAATGCTTGAGGAATGTGTCCCGTTGGCACACTGGCCTTCACCTGGAGGACTGTTCTGGCCTTGGACCACACTGAAAATACTTTTGATTAAAAAACTCTGATTTCAAACCTAAAAAATTACCTGTTCTTCATCCTTTATGCTCCCAGAGAGATGCACACACCCCTTCAGGAGCTGCTGGCGCTCTCCTGGCGTTGCTGGTGTTCTCTTGTTGGCCATGGTATGAGACGGCCCCGAGCTTTTGTGGTGGTGTGTGAGGGGCCCTGTGTGATCCCGCTCAGCTTACTTTTTTAAGCTCTGTTCCAACATTTCTGCTTTCTTGCTTTGTGCTTTCATTGGCACATCACATGCGCAGACACTCTTCTCCCAACAGGGCCCCCTGAGCCCTTGTAATGGGCCTGGTAAGTCCTGAGGCTTCAAGGCCCGCCTGAACCTCCTCCCCTCCTGTGAGGCTTTTGTTGACCCAAGAGGCAGGATCAACTCCCATGTCTATATGCTCCGACAGCACCATGGCCATTCCTCGTCTGATGTCCTGTATTCATTGACTTGCTCATTCATTTATCCACCCATGGATTCATTTTTTTTTTTTTTTTGACATCCACTCAGTCATCATTTTGGGGGAGTGATGGCTGGGTGCCAAGCATTCTGCTAAATGCCAAAGAGAGGGAAATAAATGAAGGCTAGGACCTAAGCCTTGAATATCTGCAGAGGAGTCCGACACGGACATCGTTCCTGTGCAGCAAGGGTGGTAACTTTTGTCCTGGTGAGCAGTGGTGCTTCCTGCAGAAAATGGAGGGAGGGGAGAGGGAAGGCTTCCCAGAGGAGAGATAATGAACTTCAGTATCTGTCCTCCGGGGCTGCAAGGCTGCTCCTTGAGGGCAGGGAGGGGGCAGATTTATTTCTCTCCATTTGTCTAGTGCCGGGAATGTGGTGGCGGACATTGGGAGTGGATTATTAGAAAACAGGAATGATTTCCCCTGTGTGCTTCTACTCTCTTTTGTTTCAGAATGAATTTTTATTTTTTTTAAAGATTTTATTTATGTATTCATGAGAGACACAGAGAGAGAGAGGCAGAGATGTAGGCAGAGGGAGAAGTAGGCTCCCTGTGGGGACTCGATCCTGGGACTCAGGGATCATGACCTGAGCCAAAGGGAGACGCTCAACCACTGAACCACCCGGGTGCCCCTGTTTCAGAATGAATTTAAGGCAGCTTGCGAGGCTGTAGAATAGCATAAGTTAAAAGGAGTGAAATGCAAGAAGGAAGGGCAATGGAGGGTGGAGGTAGGGATCTAAAGTGGGTGTGGGAATGAAATCAAACTTGCTGACCAGAATAACCTCCGTGCTTTCTCTAAGGAGCTTGCCAGTGTGGCTCGGCGCACTTGGCGGCCAGTGAGTCAAGCCAAGGCCCAGTCAGTTGACTACAGGGTAAAAAAAAACACATGGTGTCTTGTTATCGAACTTTCCTTTGGGATCTTTGTAAAGAGCACTCTGTGAAATGTGATGAAGGCCATCTCCAACTTCTTGGAGTGAATCCAGTGACTAATTCATGGAATGGCATCACATAAAAGCATAATTCTAGTAAAAGCGATTTATCGAGAGCCCCTGGAATAGATTTTTTTCTCTAAGGTACGTATGGAATCAGAAAGATTAGTGGTAGCTGCTGTTCGGTCCTGTTCACTTTTATCCAGTCTTCTAATGCCACCTGCCACTGTCCGAGGTCCTAGAGGGCTCAGGGGCTCAATTTCTGTTTCTAGGGAGTTTAAGGATCATGTTTTGGGACTGAAGATACTCATGAATGATCAGGGATGAGGATCTGTATGCTTACATCCCTTAGAAATGGCCAGACCCATCACCCACACAAAAAAGTGATATCGTGATTTTTGATGGTTGAGAGGCTGGAAAGGAACAAAATGCGTTGTGACGAATTGTGTCCTTGGTTACCTGAAGGTTGACCGGAAGGAGTAGTTTTTTTTTTTTTTTTCGACACACTGGAGCCTAGATTTTGGATCATCATCTTCTTTAAAGATTTATTTACTTGGGAGAGAGAGAGAGGGCATGCAGGCGGGAGGAGGGGCTATCCTTATCAGGCTCCATGCTCAACCTGATGCGCGGGGCTCAATCTCAGGACCTCCGATATCATGACCTGAGCTGAAATCAGGAGTCAGATATTTAACCAACTGTGAGCCACCCAGGCGCCCTGATTTTGGATCTTCTAATGCAAGTGCTGATGAGATTCATGTGGGTCTGTTGGATCTCTAGGCAGCACTTGAATGCCAGTGTACCCAGTACATGAACAGGAGCAGAGCTTGGACTTTACAGTTCAGCACTTCAAAATGCCAGCTTGCTTCAGTAGTTCGTGTTGATTGACTTATGAGCCAATCAGAAGTGAACCGTGGATTTACCTATTGCTTCTGTCTCCTTGCATGCTGTGTAAATAATCCAGGGTAGACATGGGCTTGGCCAGACTGAGAGAAGCACCGTAAGTCATAGGAGCTGGAGAAGGTGGCCTGGGACCATTTCTGTGTGTGGACAGTTCCTGATGCAATAGAATTAGAACTCCACATCAGCCAGAGAAACTGCATCTGGGCAGGTCAGCTGTTGAGACTCGGAGTCAGCCCAGAGCCAACATATCATTAAGTTGGCTGGCAACAAGCTGTGTAACATTGAGTGAGTCCCCATGGCCTTTTGTAAGAAGGATGACACCCCAGTCATGACCTACAGACTTCCCACCCAGGGAACAACCCTCTGATTATATGAGGCTCATTTGTAGGCACTCCTCCCTGGTAGGGGGTTGAGATGGACCCTTTTGAAATGTTTGTCTTAGGGCTTGGCCAAGCACAGTGTATTTCCCTGCCGTCTTAGTATCTTTTAAAATATAAACTGTCTACTTTTGATTTTTAGATTCATGCTCACCATCATCTAAAACAAAAAGGCATCATGATAATCCGATGGTGAACCTCATCAACTGAGAAAGTAACATTATCCGTAACTTAGTGATTAAGGAGTAGTCTTTTCATGGTGTTTGTTTTCTTTGTTTTAAATAAGCATTATAATTGGTGAGTCTACCTTTTTAAAAAAATATTTTATTTATTCATGAGAGAGACAGAGAGGAGAGGCAGAGACACAGGCAGAGGGAGAAGCAGGCTTTTTGCAAGGGGGCCTGATGTGGGACGCGGTCCCTAGACCCTAGATCAGGCCCTGAGCCGAAGGCAGATGCTCAACTGCTGAGCTAACCAGGGGTCCCTGTGAGTCTACATTAAATATATGTTCACTCTACAGACCTGGGATTGAGGGGTTAGTTTTGGGGGTTTCTTTGACCCTGGGAAAGGTTCTATGAGTTTTTCTTTTGTATGCTCACTGACAGCTACTTATGCTAACTCTTGTGGCATGTTTTTTCCTTTTGGAGCAGGAAAGTAAGTTTTGTTTCTGGCTTTGAAATGTGTTAAGTAGTCCACCTCCTGAGGATTTGTGACCCAGGCTGCATGCAGGTCAGGCCATCCAGCTAATGCATGCACTGTCTTGACATCAGGTCTTCACTTCGGAATGATCAGATTGGATAGACTGGCCCTCAGTCTATGGCCTCCTTGTTTTGAAGGTGTCTTCTGATGAAACAGAGTAGTGATAAGGTTGACTGCTGGTGATGGTGGGGGAAAGGAAGAGGCACAAATTTCTGTTCTCAGTGGCTAACAGATTCCTTAAGAGGATGGGGAAGGTGATTCCCCTAAAGGCTGATAATACAGAGCTACATAGCATGAAATCAATCAAAGCCTTTCTTGAATGACTGACACCTGGGCTAGTACCTAGGGCTAATGGAGCAGGAGTATTAATCAGGAATCTCAGGAGGTAATGCCAAAGTCCTCTCACGGAGTGCTCAGCATCGGGGTCTTGGTGAAGAGGTGTTGGCTTGTTGATGGATCCTGTTGATAAGGAAGTGATTTTTGAGAATGAGAAGAAGTAATTACCCACTCCTTCCTGCTGAAACTAGAACCTGTTGGCAGTTGGGATTTATGACACCAAGGCTCACTGACTGCTACCAGCTTTATGGCAGACGTGGCCTCAGTTCTTGGTGTTGGCATTCCCTGAACATTCTGCGCTGACAGTGACTTACTTACATTTTGCGGTTCTGTTTCTCTGGAGGCTCCCTCCAAAATCCAGGCCACCAAGTCAGTCCTGTATTTCTCAGGATACTTATTGGCAGGTTTGGCTAGTGTCTGAAATGATAGGGAACTCATAACTTGCCCTGCTTTACATATGCAAAAGCAATGAACCATCATTAGTGCCTGACATTCCTCCCAACTACCCGGGGAGGTGAGTCAGTATCATCACTATTCATTAGGAATTAATTAGACTGTGCTTGAGGGTGTCAGTTGTAGACAGAGCTGAGCATTCGGCACTGCCTACATTCTCTCCCTTTGAAATCCAGCCTCCAGCTCACTGTCTAGTGAGAGTGTACTTGAGTCTGCTATTCCCATGGAAGGTGCATTCTAGCTGACGAAATGACTCCTGGTTTCCAATTTTGTGTAGTATATGACTTTTGTCAACTTCTTTAGATCTCTGGATCTCATAGGTGGAGATAATACCCAGTGGGAGTAGTGCAGTGATTGAAGATGTTGTAGGTGAAAGCTTCTGGCATTGTGGATGAAAACATGGTTTATTGGGAGAAGGTTGAATTTGGATTTAATGTACCAGTTCACTTTAAGCAAAGCATCATTTTTCCTAGTCATTTTATTGGAAGGCACCTTTTTTCTAATAAACATTTGGCTTTCCCTAAGATCATAGTAACCTTAGAGTCAGCGAATGCTTGGTTGATTTACTATTATTTCAACCATGTGATTCTTTAAATGGGTTCCTGCCATTGCCTATGTCCACATTCTTCTGAGCTTGTAGAAATCTTTCTCAGTTTTCCTTTCAATGTCATGACCTGTGTTGCCTTTTTCATTCACCTACCCACTCAAATTTGCTTTGTTACCATTTTTCACCTCTTGACAATTTTTCCTTGGCCACCTCTTTGGCCTCTGGCCTTCACACCCTTGCCACTCTGCCTTGCTTACTCTTAACAGCTGTCATCTTCTGATTCTATCTTCTTTAGGGGCCCAAAGAAAAGAGAGAAGGTAAAATAGTGTATCTCAAAAATTACCATTCCACTTGAAATAATGTTTGTTCGTCAAAGCAGAAACTTAGCTGCTAGAGGACCCAAAATATTTGTGTCTTTTTCAAGATTTATTTATTTGAGAGAGAGTGTGCATGTGCACATGGGGTGGTTGGAGCAGAGGGAGAGGGAGAGAGGGACTCTCCAGCAGACTTCTACCTGAGCAAGGAGCCTGACAGGGCTTGTTCCTGTGACCTTGAGATCATGACTTCAGGTGCTTAACTAACTGAGCTACCTAGGCACCCCCATGTTTGTGTCTTTAACACAGAACGATGATGGTTGTAATTGTGATCAATAGATAAGAAATTGGATCAGATAGCCAACTCTTGGTTATTTAAACTGTGCTTGGCTTAAGTCTGTCCTCTTCCATCTTCCTAATTTGGTGACTTTCTTTGGGGCTTTTCTCATTAGAACCTTGACCAGAGTCAGGGTGAGGGATGGGATAGGGGCTGAAACTCTTGCCCTTCTCATGGAAAGCTCAAGTGAGAACTTCAGTCACATTGACATCAGAGAATGTTCACACCATCTGGTTGTTGGTTCATTCTTTCTTTCATTAAATATCATTCCAGGTAGCCCACTAGCACTGGGGGATACAGTGGTCCCTGCCCTCAAGGAGACTGGGGTATGGATGGGGTGCAACAACAAATCAGCTTATTAAGTTTTATTCTAGGTAGGTAGAGTGTATGGGAATGCAAGGTGATGATGAATGACTTAGTTGGCCCCCTTCAGTGTTAATGATAGAAACTGAGGTACATGGGGGTTGACAAGTGCCCTGTGGTCCTGGCCTACACAGGCAGAAACAGAGTCCTGACGCCTAGTCCAGCCCTTTTCTGGTTGCCTCATAGACTGCTGAGACATTGGCTAAAAGAAGCTATATGGATTTTTTGTGACCCTCATGTTCAGTGGCATTTCATTAATCAAGAGGGTTAGTTAAACCTAGCCCTCTTGTTTAAGAGCTCTTAAATCACATATAAGTGGGTGAGATGTTTCCATTATGAGAGACCCACAGGAATTAAGATGAAGGGAGCAGCAGATTCCTGTGCCCTGTGTCACACCCCTTGTGAATCCGTCCCTTGAATGGAGTTGGTGTCAGAAGCACCTACGTTTGACTGTCTCTCCTCCTTCTTCCCCCAGACTTTCATATTAAAGTGTGTATTGGACAAATAGATATATGATGTCATTTTACTGTAATCATGTCACCCTTCTTCAAGTGTCAGTGGGTAATTGTGAAAGAACGATCCATTTAGGGAATGTACTGCTGTTGGGGCAGTTAACAGGAATATTTGGGTCATGGATAACATTTCTTTCTGGAACTTATTATAATGTAGCCAAGGAGAATTTAGGAAAAAATGAGACTTTAGGGAAGTGTTGATGATGGGAACTGAGGCACATAGGGACTAATGGTACTCAATAGTATCTCACTAAATCTCTGTGGCAGTCCTGTGAAGGGAGAGTTCCTCTACCAGTTAATGGCTTTCCTGTGTTGGGATTGAATTTATCTCCATTTGTAAGTTAAAACCTGAGCTTCTACGAGATAAACTAATTTAGCCTGGGTGTCAAGGCTAGTGGGTCAACCAGGTTTGGAAGCTAAGTCAGGTTGAGTCTTAATAGCACATGCTCCCTCCCCCCACCACCCCCGGCCCCCAATACCGTGCTCTTCTTCATTTACTGCATTGAGTGAAAGTTGGCTTCCTTGCTCAAAGGATGTATGAGGAGGTAAGGATGTTAGCTCTGCAGGCACAGATATTCTGTGCTCCTCACGTTTGATTAGATCTTGTTATTGGTAATAAGCGGGTGCTTGTTGCTATACATTCAGGAGCCAGGTAGATTGGGTGATAGTTTACCCATTCCACACATTTTTACAATATTCCTACCATGTGGCTGATACTCTCAGAGCCACTGGATACACGTTTCCAGGATGAGAGGTGGATTTTGAGCTGGGCTGGAAGGGACCTGAGGGACAGAATGCCAGAATGGTTATTTTGGTATCCAGTACGAGGAGCTTTTCTCAGCCAGCCCCAGTCTTGTGATCGGAAACTCTCTGCCCATACAGGGCCTCATCTTACAATTGGGTTGTAAAACCAAGGGCCTGTATAACTCTGTGGATTATGTGTGTGGTAGCTACTGAGGCTATGTTCTGGCCCTTGGCCAGAGTAGGTAATTCCATCCTGCTGAGCTCTAGTTGACCAAATTGCAAGAGCCTGGACACAGAGTTCTTCCCTTTGCAGTAAATGAATAAAAACATGAGAGCATTTAGAACAGTGCCTGTATTTACTAAATGGCTGGATCAGTTAATGCTAGCTAAGATTGCATTCCGTAGCCAAGGACTAGTGATTTTTAGCTTTAGAGATAACTTGAAGAAGTTGTCTGCAAGACTCTGCTACCTGTCTTTACGGCACTTCACCCCTTGTGGAAGTTCAACTAGCTGGAAATTTTTCCAGATGTTGAGTCAGAATCTTCTTTGAAACTTCTACAGAATGAGTGTACACCCTCCTCCATGTGACACCTCTTAGAAGTTGTTCAGTGTCTAGGGACACTAAGCTTGGCAATTAATGATTCAGAAAGATCTTAACCAGCTTTGAGTCATGGCCTAAGGGTAAAAATAATGGAATTTAATAGGAATAAATATAAACTCGTGTTTTTACACCCTAAGCTGGTTGCACAATAGAGGAATTACAGGAACAGCAGTTGGGAGCTTGGAGGTTTTATGGATCATAGGTCCACCTCTAAGTGTCCTTTATGGAGGGTTGTGGACAAACTGAGATGCATTTTTGAGGGCTGGGCAGAGGGACGATGTGAATTATGTCTAATGTGGAACACAATCAGGGGCTTGGGGGCCGTTCCTGTCATAACTAAGTAAGTGTTGCGGGGTGGGGGGGCGGTTGTATTTATTCCCACAAGGGATGAATAGACCTCCAAGAAGTTAACTGGGACATGGGTTTTAGCCTCCTAGATAAAAAAAAATTTCAGCATGCAGTTACAAAGGAAGTGGTATTAGGGAGGTTTTGTGTTCCTTAACCATTGGTGATGTTCAAGTGCAGATAGGATCTGGGGGTGCTGGTGTGTTTTTGTCTGGAGACTGAGGCTCTCACTTATATGGTAGTGTTCTTCTTAGGCAAATAAAGATCCCCCAGTCCCTCCGCTGGGCCTCAGTGTCCTGGATTCTATCCCTCTAATGTAGCAGTTGTGTGCTGGGCACATCCACTGTTCACCCTAAAATGTGGCTCCCCACAGTGAATTCGTCCTGCTGTGTACTGCCCAGAGCTCAGGGACAGGCCTGTGTTTTTGTATGTGCCATTTGTTTTGTTTTGTCATGTTTTTGGGTCGGGTGGAGAGGGAGAAGGTGGATTAGCCACAACCTCAAAGCGTTTTCTCATATTCTCATACTTTTTCCCATAAACTGCTTTGGAGGTGGAACAGACCGTAGGGTATAATAGTACAGTTCAGCCTGAATTTTTGTGAGACTCCTAAATCCCAGCAAAAAATGTAATAATTTGAGAATTCAAAAGACCCACACTGGAGACATCATGGAGTTCATCCACAGGTCAATCACAAAACCCTTTCTTGTTGGCATTAATTTATACCTCAACATTTGGCAGTTTTAAAAGTCCCGTGTTAATGTACATGTGTCAGTAAGAGGCAGTAAATATTTTGCTGACAAGTTCTTTGAATGATAGATCAATGGCAGCATTAAAAAGCAGACGACCTGAGGGTTTCTTTTATCTAGGTGCTGCTAGATCCAAAAAACTGTCAGAGTAGGAAGCCAAAAGCACCCACTGGTTACGCCATTAATTGTGTCTTGTTCATGTGCGCTTGAGTTTCTGCACCTGGGATCTGTTGATATACGCAGCTGGGGGAGTGCAGGTGAAAGGGATACGGTTGGGAGAGAGAAGGAAAGAAGACAGGTTGCTTGCTCTCAGGTGATGGCCCTGGAACACCTAGCAGTCCCCCCCACCCCCGCCCCCAGCCTCGTGGGGCTGCCAGCATCTGCTTCCCTTCTGGCTGCCTCTGTTGTAATGCTGTGTGGATGTGCCGTGGGGCAGCGGGTAGGATGGTGGTTACACTGAGCCCTCCCCACTCACGCCTGGTGCCTCCCCTCTTCGATCCATCCCCAGGAGCATTTCTTCTCCCTTTTTGGGGAAGCCTTTGAATTAATGATCTGATGCCTTTTCAACAAAGGAATATTGATATGTTAGTGTGCGGACAGCAGGGGGTACTGGATTAGATCATTTTCACATCGGTGTTTGTGCCGGTTTGACATTTGTTTGGAAAGCTTATCCCATTATGACCATAGGTTACATGCATAATTTAAGGGGAATAAATCTTTGAGAAAAATTTCTTTTGGTTCTGTAATCTTCGGTGCTACAGAAAAATAAATGAAAGACTCCCTACGGTTTTCATGTGATCAGAAATTCCAAGTAGGCGACCAGATGAAGTGCCCCATGTAGGTGTAACACATTTCTGCAAATGTGCTGGCCACTTGTAGTGCTTTCAGGGAAGGCAGGACTGGGGACAACTTGGTCCCTGCTCCAAGGTTTATGATCTAGAAGCTGGAGTAGCAAAGTGGCCCGACTGTATGGGGCAGAAGCCCTGCTGAAAAATGCTATCGAGGAGCAGATCCAGGGCAGCTGGCATCACTGTTTTAGTGAAACGAGTATTTGTGATAACAACACAATCTCCTCCTCCTACCATCCTGCTACCATCTTGCATTTCGGTGCTCTCCATGACAAATAGGGTGGCTTGACATTTTCGAGTTATCGTGCCTATTGCCATGGTGGGGTAGACGACATCTTTTGTTTCCTACTTTATTTTCTTTTAAACAACTGGTTTTGCTGTGGACATTTGATTATCCTTGGGCAAAGTGCTCTTTGGTAGATGGTAGGCATCTAGTCGGGTTTTGCAGCATTCACTGTGAACGTGTAACCCCAAGTGAGGACCATTCTCCCATCTGTGAAGATGGTCCAGTTTCTGCCTGCCATTGCATTTGTGTATGCGTGTTTAATGTGATAGGTAAACGACAAAAGCCACTTAGATCCATCCCAAAATTCTGTATTCTCCACACTAGGAGTTCTTCTCCAAGCAAAGCTGGTGACTGAAAGATCGGTAATAGAACTGGTAAGAGCAGTATTGTTGGCCATTACCTTGTCCTTACACTATCTTTTCATTTCTCTCTTAGGTTTATTTCCTTGAAAAGGCTCCAGGCTTCGGCTTGGAAAATCCAACCGCCAAAATTGAGCCCAGCAGCTGGAGCGGCAGTGAGAGCCCTGCCGAAAACATGGAAAGAATGAGCGACTCTGCGGATAAGCCAATCGACAATGATGCAGAGGGGGTCTGGAGCCCCGACATTGAGCAGAGCTTTCAGGAGGCCTTGGCTATCTACCCACCATGTGGGAGGAGGAAAATCATCTTATCAGATGAAGGCAAGATGTATGGTAAGCGATCTGGAATGCTCCTTTGAGATGCTACGATGTGCTTTTGCCATAAGGGATGATTGCAGCTAGCCTTCTGAAATCCAGTCATTGTATTGGGTTGAATGATCTTTGTAGAATTTTAGTTGGCCATCCAAGGGGCTGAATCTAACCAACCTGAAGAGTCACTAAAAGATCATTGTTAAATCATTCAGTGAGGTTTTCTTGTCCTTCTTCATGCTCAACAGGATTATAGCAAAGGCGCCCAGGGTCCATGTGGGGATATAGTTGTCGTGGCATATGCAAAAACTCACGGGTGGGGCTAGTTCTTCAGAGCACATGCCCCATCTCATGGGGGGCCTCTCAGCTCCTGGTAATTGGTGCCACATGGAAATGGGGCATCCTGCCGACAAATCTCTTGATTTCCCCCCCTCCACTACCACCGAAAGAGCTAGCAATATAGATGTTTATATATGAAAATCACTCATTTTCTAACAGCCAGCACTTTTGTTTTTTAAACACAACCCCATGTAGGCCAGAGGAGACGTGTGTAGCTTGATCAAACTTTCAAACCACCACTTTCCCACTTTGTTGCATGTTTGCAGTTGAGTGGCCAGACGTGGTGTTAACCCCCAGGGTCTCACCAGTCTCCCCTTCTACAAGGGGATGCCTCGCAGTGTGTTTCAAAGGAAGCTTCACGTGTGCCCCAGAAGACAAGACTGGTCAACAAAATGGCCTGGGACACCCAAGGCAGCAGCAGGTAGCCATCCGCCAGGCCAGGGGGGCTTGTGTGCTGGGTTTGACTATACCCCCCCTGCTCCTTCCGTAAATGCTTCCAGCTGCAGACCTGTACTTTTTGGCTGCTTACCTTTTGGGAAGCAGATGGCAGGTGGTTGCTTGTACGTTCTGCTTGTCTAATTGAGCACGTTGAGTTGAAAGAGTTTGCACCGTAGCTGAGTCTAAAGAGATGCAAACAAATACCCGAAACTCAAAGAGAACTGGCTCAGCAACCTGCCTGAGGTTGTTAACTTATCGCAGAAGAGATTTATTTCTAAATAATTTGGAAGGTTTTCCATAATAGGGTGTTGTACCTTTAATACTGTGCCTCCTCAGTCAGGAGCTGTAGGAGGCTGCTGCTCAAACTAGCACACGCGGCCACGAGAAAGCAGATGGTGGTGCAGCTGCTACCAGCTGTGTTCCCCGCCCTCCCCTGCTCTAACTTGGATGATGTAATGGAAACAAGGGAAATTTTGCCTTCTGCAGCATTAGAGTCTCCAGCCTGTCAGTGTCTCACACACACACACACACGAGAGAGAGAGAGAGAGAGAGAGAGAGAGAGAGAGAGAGAGAGCGCGCGAGCGCGCACGCTCAAGTCTTCATTTGTCTTATGTTCTCATGTGATCCTTTGCTGCCAGAGAAGCTTCTTCGTGACCATTCGTGAAATGGACTCAGGGTGAAACATGGCAGCTGCTGTGGGCACAAAGTTTCAGGGCCTCTGATTGTGTATGTGTGTGTGTGTGTGTGTGTGTTTATCTTTGCTGGGCTCCCCTTTCTCAGCCTGGCTGTGTGCTTGCAAGTTCTTCTTATCTAAAAATGCAAAAAAAAATGCAAACACCCCCCCCCTCCACCCATTCTAAAGGCAAAGGAAAGTACTTTAATCTTAGAGCCTTCTTTGAAGCTGATTTTACTAGTAGTTGTGAAGGTGGCTTCAGGTTGCTCTTCCTTGTACAACTTCCATTTGTTGCCCAGAAAGTGTAATCTGAAATAGCGGCCTAGCGTCAGACATCCTGGTCGGGAGTGACCACCGCCCATCACCTCTCACAGGGAACACCAGAAAGGCGCTTTCACCTTAGGTTTCGGCCTGGGAACTTAATTCAAAGCAAAGGTTAATTTTGTCAACTCCAGTTCCGTTTTCTTCTCTGTTGATTTAAATTTTTTAGGAAGCAGCCGTGCTGGATTTAGCCAGTCTGCCTTAGAAGACCATCATAGAAATATTTTTTTTTTTTTTTTTTTTTTTTGGTGTGGCACTAAGTGTGTAAGAGCTCTTGTGGGCCATTGTGTGTCAGAGGCACTGGGCTAAATATGGAAAGCTAACTGAAAAGCTTTGGCTTTGAATCCTTTACCAACAGTGGACAGTCTTCACCCCTGGCCTGCGTCTCTTTTTTCTCCCCTGAAGAGAAAGAGAGTCAAGTAGTTGATGTCTGTGGGTCCTTGGGACCCGTACGTTCTGTGATACTGTGGTTTTGTGACTTGTACCTCCGTAAGAGTGACCAGTATGGTGACAGATGCAGTGCTGGTTGTGGGTGTATGTCTTTAGTACCCATGATAACCAGATTCTGAGTGTGTCCTCAGAGCACTTTTTTTTTTAATGATTTTATTTATTTATTCATGAGAGATAGAGAGAGGGGCAGAGACTCAGGCAGAGGGAGAAGCAGCCTCCCTGCGGGGAAGCCAATATGGGACTTGATCCCAGGACCCTGGGATCACACCCTGAGCGGAAGGCAGATGCTCATCCACTGAGTCACCCAGGTGTCCCATCAGAGCACTTGTTCTTAATATATGGATTCTTTTTTTCCCCTTTAGTCTGCATTCCATTGACTTACCGTGTTAATGACCAACCTGGTTGAAAATAGGGTGGTCTCTTGAGCAAGGAGCACTAGGGATTACAACTGCAGGGTTATGTGTGCAGATGGGGGCATGCAGGAAATGCATGCACTGCAGGGACTTTCAAGCCTTGCCATCTCCAAGCAGATGCCTTGCGTAGAGAACACCCACCCTCAACCCCATCTCATTGGCCACCGTGGAGGAATTGTGCTCCTATTGTTAATTTGAGAGGGAACCATGGTGGTTAGCAGGGATTTGGGAGCTGAAGACTAGGCCCTTAGGAGAACTGGCCCAGATGTCTGGGCTGCTCCTGACTTGCCTGTGACTTTGAAGGATGAGAGAAGTTTGCCTCTAGAGCCTCCACAGGGAAGCCTCCGCCACTTGGGGACTGAGTCAGTGAGCATGTGGGGCCAGAGCTACTGTTCCTTGACTTCTGGCCTGCTCCCCATCTTACCGTCCATGAACCAGGAGTTGGAGATTTCTAAGGTCCTAAGAGCGTTTTTCTTTTCAGCATTTTGAAAATGAAAACACTGAGAGCATTTTAGATTCCATGGAGTAAAATCAAAATAATTTAATGCCTTTTAGTGAAATACCAAGGGTTTTTGACGTGAGGGGGTTTTTCTGCTATTTCTGAGCATTTGTAGAGTGCATTGTGATGTGACTAATCCTGAGCCAGTTGAGAAGCAAGGTCAAGTGCAGCGCTGATTTATTTTGGTAATGACATTTCCTCTGTGGTTGGAGTAGGGCAAATGCAGTCTTATGGAGGTGAAATACGGAAAGCTGTCAGTATGAGGAGGTTTGGGGCATTAGAGGAGATGGCTCAGTTCTCTCTCTGCTGCTTGGATGCATGAGACTCGATGTGGTTGGCCTCCATGTGGACAGACTAGTTCTTCCGGGCCCCTCTGTGTGGGCAGCTGTCCTTAGGGATAGTTAGGAGAGTGAGACTTCCCTGTTCCTGAGGGCGTGCAAGCCCAGGCTCTGTCTTTCTGCTTTCTTTTCCTTTTTCCTATTTTGACATAGTTGTGTGTCTCTTTTTCAGTTAGATAGTTGGAGAAGAGATAGCAGGAGGACAGGATGAGAGAGAAGTTTTTGATCAGCAAACTTGTCTGAGATTGAATTTCACAGCCCATTCGTTTTAGACAAAGCCGTGAACCGCGGGACTACCCGGATGCATTTTTGTTTTGCAGCCGAAACCCCTAGTCCAGCACTGTGGTCAAGTGTCTCCCGTAATCAAACCAGGGTAGAGACAGAAGCAAACATTCCTTGACCCAACAGCTTTAGAGACAGCAAAGTGTAGCTCTTAAAATGTTGGACTTTGGAATTGCTAGGAGGCTTGGCTCTGCCACTTCTGGTTATCAGACTCTGGGAAAGGTGCTTTTTCTCCTCGTGCCTTTATTTCCACAACTACAAAAGGGATTTAAATAGATTTCTGCTTCATGGGATTGTGGTAAGAGATAAAACAAAGGAGTTGTGATCTGGGACTCCCCCTACCCTGTTGGGACAGTGTCCCACATCGAGTGAGAGCTGAAGAGGTGTCTCTGAACTGGAAACAGAGTGCTCTCTGCCTTGGGCTGGGCTACAGGCTTCACATGTGATTTCCATCTACCGCTCACAGCAGCATTTTGAGGTGGGGATTCTAATCCCCACTGTGAAGAAGAGCATGCCCAGGAGTCCTCTAAGGTTATAGCTGGAAGGGTTCCAATCCACATCTGTCTGACCCCCAAATCTGGCGTCTCTTCCACTCACCTTCACTCCTTCCTTGGTAGAGGTCATTAGATGTTAATTTGACAAATCCGTATTGAGCACCGCCTGTGTTCCTGCCCCGTGCTAGGGGTTGTCGGGGATGCAGCAGTGAACCAGACAGACACGGTCCCTGCCCTCATGGAGCCGTCACCAAGTTCATTTGCAGGAAACTCTGACCTGAGGTCAGGGCTGTGTGCCAGAGCTTTCTGGGAAGTCTGAGGGCCCTTTGAAGATGGTCACCTTCCACTTAGCCTTTTGAAGCCTGTTCTTGGCCACCAGTGTCCAGGGCACCTGGCCCAATGCTGGCAGGAAGAAAGCTTCTCAAATAACGCAGCAGGGAGGATCCTAGATCACAAGGCTGGCCCTGGTGGTGGCCAGGAAGCTGTCTGGAAGATTCTGGTGCCTTGGGATCCTACAGGCGGCCTGGCCAGAGCAGTTGTGGGGCAGTGGTTTTCTCCTTTTATGAGCAAATGTCATCAAGGTCCTTGCATAGGGACAGCTCCAGGGATGGCCCCTTTCTTGCTGGGGTGCCAGGCCTACTAGTTAGCCCTGGAGACAGGAGCTGTGAGGACTGGATAGGTTTGGGGGGATGAGAAGGAAGATGTCTCTGGGCCAGTTTTCTCCAGTTGCCAATCTGAACCCTGCCTGCTGGGGGAAATACTGGACTTAGAAGGAACCCTCTGCTACTTCTTAGAAGCACTGACAGAGGAGGGAAGAGGGCTGTAGTAGTGAGGGGGTGGCAGGGGCCATGAACATGGGCCCACACAAGCAGGAACAGGTGAACGTGAGTTAGGCAGGCAAAGATGGAAATCCGTGGTTCCAGGTTGCCCCTCGTTCAGAGAACTGCTTGGGAAAAGAAGAAGTATCCCTTTTCAAGACCAGGAAGGTGGCCTAGGTCTAGAGGCCCCAGAGGCCCTGATGTGGAAATGGCTATAAAACCCAAGCCCTGTGGGATCTCCAGGCTGCTTGGAAAAGTGACGCATGAGGCCCCCAGGTGAACTTGTTTTTCTGCATCTGGACATCATGTGGCATCTTTGATGTCGTCTTTCTGTTTAACCTGTAATTTGGGATATCATTTCAAGTGGATTGGCTGCAAGTGTGAAGCACAAGGAACTGTGCCCCTTGAACAGACTATAAGCCCCATAAGGCAAGGACCCCATCCCGTCTGTCTTGTCAGATATAGAAGGTTTATCAGTAATGGTTGCCAAATATGTGCTTTTCAGAATTATCAGTTCAAACAAAGAAAAGTTGGTGAATAATCCTGAGCCCACAGGGCCTCTCCTGTGAGGGACACTGGCTAGGAAAAAGGGGAGAAAGCAGAAAGATGTTTGTATATATAATGGTCGTCCTAGAAAGAAGAAACCCTGGTTTTTGTTGCATGTTGACAGATGTTAGTTGAAGAGGTAGGAAGGATTCCTGTCCAGTAGGCACAGTCCTAGAATGAGGGTTAGTTCAGGACTCCTCAGAACAAATGAGTAATGGGGGCTTTTGAAATCATTTGATTCTTTTGAGAATAGCAAAGCCAGCGTCATTGGCATTTTGATGGGAAGTTTAATGTGTGGGGGGCATGCAAAGGTTTATGTACAAGGTGTGTGAGCCTTTGTGCAATCTGGGTAAAAAGCTAATTAGGAAGGCTCAAGGATTGGTCATAAGGGAGAAAAAGGAAAAGAATGTTGAACTATTACTAAGTTATGCTTTCTAACAGCTTTGCCACGCAGTGGATGAGCCCCGGGATTCAGGAAGACCTGGATTCGTAACTCATTTATTTTAGGCCAGCACTGTGCTTTGTGAAAGGGGACAGCAGATATACAATCTTTAACAAAGCTGACCCATGTGACCAGTTATTGTGGGCTGGACACTATCTTTTTGTTTAGAACATGTTGTCTTGTTTATTCCTCATGACAACCTAACGATGTAGGTACTATGAATATCCCCATTTTACAGCTGAGGAAGCTGAGGCCCAAGGTCAAGTTGATTGCTCAGGGTCACACAATGAGTGGTAGAGCAAACACCTGAAACCAAGCCAGTTAGTTTTTTAAAAATTTTTAAAAGATTTTATTTATTTATTCACGAGAGACGCAGAAGAGAGAGAGGCAGAGACACAGGCAGAGAGAGACAAGCAGGCTCCATGTCGGGAGCTCGACGTGGGACTGGATCCTAGGACTCCGGGATCACTCCCTGGGCCGAAGGCAGGCGCTCAGCTACTGAGCCACCCAGGCATCCCACCAAGCCAGTTTATACAATTAACTACAGTTGATCCTTAAACAACATGGGTTTGAAATGTGCCAATCTGCTTCTATGCAGGTTTTGTTTTTTAAAATATAGTACAGTACTGTAAATGTATTTTCTCTTCCTGATGATTTAAAAAAATAATTTACTGTATCTTACTTTATTGTAAGACTACAGTATACAATACATAGACAAAATTTATGTTCATTGACCATTGGTTGTTGGTAAGGTTTCCGGCCAACTGGTTATTAGTAAAGTTTTGGGGAAGTCGAAAGTTATTCTCGGACTTTTGACTCTGCAGGAGGTTGGTGCCCCTAACCCCTGTGTTGTTCGAGGGTCAACTGCACCTAGTGATAGGGAGGAAGTATATTCTGTGCTAGAGCTATCCATGGCTTAGTGGTAGGGCAACGGAAAGTGTGATTATTCATGACTGGGGAGTGCACGTGTCTCTACTTGAGAATGCAGAAGAATGAAAGAATCGAGAGGCAGACTTCTCTGAGCTAACTTTGGGAAGAGGCTACTTCATGTTTGTTTTTCACTTACTTTGGATTCTCGGCCCCTTTGAGGATCTGTAGAAGGTTGTGGCTCTTCTCTGCAGGAAGATGCGTATTTATTTGTGCATAGCTCTAGGATTGCTGCGGACCACAGGAGGTGACGTCTGGAGCCTAGGTTCTGACTTGCTGTTGTGGGAAGAGGGAGAAGGGAAGGGCATTCAGGTCTAAGTGGACAGTGTGGTAAAGGCACAGAACCCTGAAAGAGCATAGCTCTGGTGCTCTTAGAAATGAGGGTGTAGGGCAGCCTGGGTGGCTCAGTGGTTTGCGCCGCCTTCTGCCCAAGGCGTGATCTTGGAGACCCGGGACCAAGTCCCACATCGGGCTCCCTGCATGGGGCCTGCTTATCCCTCTGCCTGTCTGTCTGTCTGTCTCTATGTGTGTGTGTCTCTCATGAATAAATAATAATAATAATAATAAAAAATAAATGAGGGTGTGTCCAGGAGGGTGGTGGTGGGCAAGCCTGGAAATGTGGGCCGCCTCTGCGTCATGGAGGCCCTTGAATGCCACGCCATGGTGTCTGGTGCTCATTCTGAGGACAAAAGGAAGCCATTACATTTTTCCTGGAGAGATGATGTGACTCAGCCTGCGTTTTACTGAAGCCAGCTCTGCAGGCATGTAGGCAAGCTCGATGACTATTGCAGGAGCTCAGGGGGAGAGGAAGAGGCCTGAACCAGGTGTTGGCAGTGTGGGCGGAGAAGTTTCAGCCGTGGAACCAACAGGACTGGCTGACCCAATGGGATTTGTGAAAGAGAAGGAGTGGAATGATTTCAGGATCCTGCATCGGGAGCCAGGGCGGGGGGGGTGCCAGAGGATGAAGTGGGGAGTGGAGACAGGAGGAGCAGGTTTGTAGAGCAGAGAAGAATGAGGAGTTGGGTTTGGTCATGGGTGGCCAGCAAGGCTGTCTGGGGGCTCACCATCAGGGAAGTGGCTTCTGAAGCTTCGAGAGTGGTAGGAACATCCTGCGAGGTGCAGGCTCACAGGGATCACGCTGAAGCTGGCATGGATTTTAAATGAGGTGTCTGGAGCAGTGGGACAAGGAAGAGATTGCCTTTTTAAGAAAAAGGGAGACCCCATCGGTGGTTCCCAGCCTGACCAGCAGCAGCAGAAGCACTAGAGAAGCTTAAAAAGAAAAGAAAACAAAAACTGACTCAGACAGATTGAATCAGAACCTCTGGGAGTATACAGTCTGGGAATCTACATTTTTTAAAAGCTCCCTGGGTAATCTGGATCATCAGCCAGCCTGAGAGCCACAGGGCTAGGAGGCTACAGCCTGGGGCCCGGAGGACAGGAGCACATTTGTAGAGTGGGTGAAAGAGAGAAATGAGCAGAAAATGAGACCAGCACTTGAAACAGTCCTTACAAGGTTTAGGTACAGGAAGTAAACAACATTATTCAGTTTATGTCTCCTCTGTACCCGGATGGAACATCCCATGGGCCAGTCTTTGGAGAGGTTTGGCCACGCATAGGAAGAGCCATGAGATGGTATCTTGAAGGACTTGAACAGTTCAGGGGAGACTTCCCTTAGGACAAGGGAGAGGCCGTTGGTTACGGGGGAGAAAAATGGATAAGGTGTGAAGATCTATCAGATGAGACAAAAGTGACTTTAAAGGGGACAGGGCTTCTTTCACTTGGAGCCACTGTGGCAGGACCAGATAGGTGGAGGGGCCAGAGAGGGCCTGATGGTTGGGTTCTGCGGATGGGGAGTAAGGCCATGTGAGCTGAGGTGGGTTGTGGGCTCTTGAAAACTAGAGCAAGTAAAGATGCTGTGGGGGGGTGATGGGGGGGATGGCGTCAGTAAAATTGTTGCCCAGCATTGGCAGGGGGCCCTAAGAAAACCTGGAGAGCCTCATTTTCTTTTTTTAATTGAAATTTGTATTGAGATCATTGTAAATTCACTGACTGCTATTGTAGGAAATAGTACAGCAATCCTTTGTACATTTTGTGCATTTCCCCCCAGTGGTTACATTTTGCAAAACTGTTATATCCTATCACAAGCGGGATATTAATGTTGATATGTAATTCACTGTAAAATCCATTGATCTCATTCAGGTTTCCCCATTCTCGCTTGTTTTTGTGTATGTGGGGTGTGTGTGGGTGTATTACATCCTGTACGGTGTTAATATATGTGTAGGTTAGAGTATCCATTACCAGAGTGAGGATCCTGAACAATCCCAACACCACGAGGATCCTTGGGATTCCCCTTTTTCTTTTTTTTAAAGAGAGTGGGGAGGGGGAGAGAGACTCCCAAGCAGGCTCCATAGGCTGGATCTCACGAGCCCAAGAACCTGAACTGCAGTCAAGTTGGTTGCTCAGCTAACTGAGCCACCCAGGTGTCCCATCTGGGGTCGCCCTTTTATGGCCACGACTAACTCTGTCCCCCCCTCTGTCCCCCTCCCAGGCCCCCTGCATTTAACTCCTGACAACCATTCATCAGTCTTCAGTTGCCATTTCAAACTTCAAACATGTTATATGATGGAATGGTCCTGGATGTAACCTTTTGGGATTGGTTTTTTCCTTTCAGCAAAAAAATCCCTGGAGATCCACCGCAGTTGTTGGTGTGTATCAATAGCTCGTTCCTTTTTATTGTTGAGTGTATTCTGTGCTGTGTCTGTTTCAGGGCGTATGGACTGGTTCTAGTTATTGGTTATTACAGATGAAGCTGCTGTGACCGTTTATGTACAGTTTTGTGTGTGAACATTAATTTTCATTTCTGTGGGACAGAATGACCAGGAGTGGTAGTTGTGCCTTTCTGCATTTTTTTTTTTAACTAGTCACCTCTTTTCCAGACCAATTGTACCATTTCATGTTTTCTTCTATGACCTAAGTTGTCTGCATCCCCACCAGCATTTGGTGTTGTACTGTTGTTGACTTTAGCTATTCTGATAGGTGTGTGGTGATCTCTCGTGTGGTTTTGATTTGCATTTCCTCGATGACTAATGGATGTTTTGAAAATTTTTTCATGTGCTTATTTGCCATCTGTATATTCTCTTTGGTGAAATGTCTGTTCATATCCTTTGTCCATTGTCCAATTGGATTATTTATGTTTTTACTGTTGAGTTTTAGGAGTTCTTTATTCTAAACACAAATCCTTTGCAGGACTTGTGGTTTTGCAGATATTTGCTCCTGGTCTGTAGCTTTTTTTTTTTTTTTTTTTTTTTTTTTTTTTCATCACATGGGATCCCATAGAGTAAAAGTTTTTAATTTTCATGAGATTCAGTTTATTAATTTTCATCCTTTTGTAGATTGTACTTTTTGTGGCATGTCTAAGAACTCATTGCCTACCTCTAGATCCTGAAGATTTTCTCCTATGTCTTCTTCAAAAAAGTGTATAGTTTTATGTTTAAGTCCAGAATTGGGACGCCTGGGTTGCTCAGTAGTTGAGCATCTGCCTGAATTCAGCTCAGGGATTGCTCAGTAGTTGAGCATCTGCCTGAATTCATCCTGGTTCAGAAATGGAGTCCCACGTCAGGCTCCCTGCGAGGAGCTTGCTTCTCTCTCTGCCTCTATCTCTGTGTCTCTCATGAATGAATAAATAAAATCTTTAAGTCCAGAATCCATTTTGAATTAATTCTTGCACAAGTGGAAAGTGTTACTTTTGGGGAAGCCTGTTGGCATGATGGCATGATTTTGTCATACATACATTTTTCTTTTTAACCAGGATTATTTGTTCATCCATGTTTTGACAGTTGTCAAAGATTGGGACCCGAGACACCAAGGTACTAGTGATAGCGTGTTTGTACCAGTCAGGGTTGGGAAAGGGACAGTGTGAAGCTAGAGGTGCGAAATCATGATACGTGCTGCCCAGAGGCACTGCTGAGTTAGGAGAGGAGGCTGTGGTCATGCATGGGAGAGGCATCTGAGATTAGAGGTGGAGAGATTTCATGTGATGAGTTTCGAGGTGTGGCCACAAATGTGGTCAACTGATAGGAGCGTGGGTGATGGCCATTGAAGAAGTTAGACATGATGAGCCTCATAAGCGTTGGGTTCATTAATCACTTTGATGTGGAAGTGCACAGTAGTGAAGTGTGAATTTGTAAATAAGTGTATCAGAGTAACCAGATATTGGGAGAATTTCTTTGAGGAAATGATCCCATGGCTGTGAATGGAATGAGTTAGGTATAAGTAAATAAATGATATGGACTAATAAAAAGCAGGTGGCAAAATGGGCAGGGTAAGAAGGAACATTTGGGGGTCACAAGAAAATACTAATGTGGGATGCCTGGGTGGCTCAGTGGTTGAGTGTCTGCCTTCGGCTCAGATCCTGATCCTGGGGGTCCCGGGATCGAGCCCCACATCGGGCTTCCTGCATGGAGCCTGCTTCTCCCTCTGTCTGTGTCTCTGCCTTTCTCTCTGTCTCTCATGAATAAATAAATAAAATCTTAAAAATACTAATGTTTCCTATTTCCCTTCTCCCAATTTCTTTGGCTGTTCCCGTCCCATATCTGTTTGTGATGTATCTTTGTATGGCCATACAGCTCTTTGTACTCTGTTGCCATCATCTGTAGATTGGGAAGAGGAAATCAACAAATCTCTCCCTGTCTCTCAACAATTCTGAGAAAAATGCAATTATGTATGAAAAAGTGCTTTGAACTGAATTCTAAAAATAATACTTTTGTGGGGTTAAGCCCCCTTAGGGCCTCTTGGAAAGGTAGGAAAGAATATTTTGAAGCTGTCACGTGGGCTCAAGTTTCCCTGGCCTGGTAGAGAGGGGTGTTTTGGGTTTGATGGAGGGAGTGATTGAGCCGGCTACATGCACCTCCTCCCCTCGCCTCAAGATTGGGGCAGACTTGTCTGGATCAGTCAACACCCAATGTGGGGCGGTCAGTGGGAGCCCGTTGCACTGCAGAGGGTGGGCAGCCCCAGAGCAGTGGTGGTCTCCACAGCCTACAAGAGGGTGGGGACTTGGATGGACCTTGGTGTTCTCACCTTCTCCCACTGACTTCCAGTTCTAGAGCTTCACTTCCTCGCTCCCATGGCTGTGGCCCCTCCCTTTCACTTTGGAGCTTGTCTCTGAGTTCTTACCATTGCTATTTTTTTGTATTCCACTCCATTGATCGTACTTAAGATGGTCATTTGAATAATAATTACGATTGGGTTTTACTGATCTCTTTAGTAAAGGTGCTATCTCGAAGAGCTAATGTTCCAACTCTGTAAATCTAAATGCATATATGTGTTGTGTGATCATAGAAAAAATGGGCAGGAATTTACAGCATAGGAATAGTGGATGCCATGGGGGGGGTGTCAGATTATTGGAGACTCCTTTTCCGTGCTATACGTTTGTATTAATGGAGTTTAATAGTGAACATATGTTGCTTTTGAAATCGGAGGAAAAAATAATCGTATCAAGTTTATCTTTTTCCTCTGGTTCTGAGTAAGCAATACTCCTTAAAAAAAATGTGGAAAATACCAAGAATTAGAAGCCAACCATATTGCCTGGGTCCACTTTGGTGTGGTTGTTCACTAGGGATTCATTTGGGGATGTAGGGGGTGGGCATCGCAGGGTCTTGGTGGGCGGGAGGGTGGTGCTGGGAGGGAAGCTGGTGCCACTGAGCTCTTCCTAACATGGATGGGTGTCCAGAGCAATAATCTTGGGGACAGGTGGTCAGAGAGCGGTGGTGCTGGGGCCAGGAAGCAGGACAGGGTGTTCTTATTATAGACTTTTAGGACATGGGTCCGGGAGTTCAACAGGTGCCCTGGACAGTTGGATGTGTCAGTCAGCTGCCCAGACTACCAGTGGCATGATTCTGACATTCACGTATCGTGGCAAAAGCGGCGATGGAGAGATAGAGGAGAGTGTAACCCGTTCTTCTAACATCTCTCCATTCTTTGCTCACAGCAAAGGGACACACACACCAGTATTAACCGGAGTTAACACCCCACGCGTGCCCTGCCGAGCCAGTGTTTATCATTTAACTCGGACTTGGCAAGAGCAGTGGACGCTCTTTATGCTGGAGGGTTGCCGGGGCAGGGGTGGGGGCTCTCTTTTAAAAATGTTACTTTGATGATCCTGATATTTTTTGTAACAGGTTTCTAGCAAATGGTCTTGTTCTTGCATTGCCTTTGGGCAGAGGTAGGTGGCTTTTAGACGATGAAAATACTCTGGAGACTGGTGTGCTCTAAATTCTCATTTGATACAATCATCTAAATTAATAACGGGTAGGTTTCATTTGCTTGATATTTACCTTTGGTGGGTAAACTGCAGATTATTCTATCTGCCCACCTTCTCCTCTCTCAAATGCTGCAAATCTAGGTAAATAATAAGACCAAATTCATTCCTCAAAGCCTGTAGAAATATTATTTCTTTAAAGCCTCTTTTTGTACCGGTGTGCTCCTCTTTTTTTTTTTTTTTTTTTGGCGTACTCCTCTTTTCCTTAGCTTTTTATTTTTTATTTTTTTTTTATAAATTAATTTTTATTGGTGTTCAATTTTTCCTTAGCTTTTTAGAGCACAGTCTGAAAGGTGTGACAGTGAAACCTGCTGCCGAGGACATTCAACTTATTTAATTTTTTACAAAAAATTTATTATAGCATTACAGCCTTTTCTTCACAGGCAGTGAAATTGGTCATTAGCTGAAATTTTCCATAGACCTTGTGCCTTTCGCAGAGGCCAGAGGAACTTTTAGGCTACCTTATGAGAGAATGCCCTGGGGGTGGTGGTGGTGGTGGTGGTGGTGGTGGTGGAGCAGTTGATCCCCACAAAGCTTTGCAGCATCCGGGGTAATATTTAACATATGTTAATAAGCTGAGTTCTTTTTCAGCCCTTTAGAAAGGTCCCAATTACTGTGTGTCTGCCCTCTTCCCTGGATCTGCCTTGGCCGTGTGACTAGCCAGCTATTGTGTTGAGACAGGCTTTGGCAAGCGTCTCTTCGATGAATGGTTCTATTACAAACACAGTAGCTTCCGTGACAGCTTAGGAGGGATTGTTGTTTGTGACTGCTTTTATTGAGAGAGGGTCGGTGCACATTAATGTCCTGATAAAGACATTTGTTACCTATAAAGTAGCCACAGCCTTAAACATATTTGACGGTGAGTAGGTATTGGGGCCGAGGACATGCCAGATGTGGGGTATCGGATTGCGTGTTTGTTCAACTGTTACCGCAGTCCCTTTGCTTCGTTGTGTGCCTTTGTATTTGCTGTCTCTCAGCAACACGCAGGAGGCAGTGGCGATACGATCCTGGTTATGGAAGATGCTATTTGAGTGACTTGGATCGTAAGCCACGTGTATTAGGAAGCATTCTCTCAGTGCCCATGTGTCCTGAGACAGCAGCCGCAAACAGTTGTCAGGTGGAGAGGGGAATTGCCAGGCGGGATGACCGCATGGCCTGGGATATGGGACTTTTGACATGGACGGATCTTGGCGAGGCCTGGACTGACCCAGGACGGGCATTGGGACAGGGATTCACAGTAATGATGGTGAACGTTTATCCAGGGCTTTGCAGTGTGCCACGTATTGTTCCAGACCCTTCACATCAACTCCTTTAAGCCTTGCTATGAATCTTAGGAAGAGCTCCTGTGATTATTGCCGTATCACCGATGAGGAGACCGAGGCGCCCGGGAAGGTTAATGAATTGCTCGGGGTTACACAACCAGTAAGTCCTGGATCTCAGGTCAGAACCCCATCAGTCTGGCTCCAGAGCCTGACTCTTAACCACTACTCTTCGGCTGCCTCCGAGATGGAACAGAACTGCGGCCTGCTTTTCTCTGAACTCTGTGGCCCTGTGTTGCCGCCGGCCTAGGGTAGGAGAGTGTGTTGGTTCCACTTACACAATGAAAAGGAAAGAATGTTGGGGGCTTGGGTGGCTCAGCAGTTGAGCATCTGCCTTTGGCTCAGGGCGTGATCCTGGGGTCCTGTGGTCAAGTCCCACATCAGGCTCCCTGCATGGAACCTGCTTCTCCCTCTGCCTGTGTCTCTTCTCTCTCTCTCTGTCTCTCATGAATAAATAAATAAAATCTTAAAAAAAAAAAAAAGAAAAGGGGAGAATGTGCTTTACTGGTGTCTGGGATACTCTCCATCCTATTTTCTGCCTGGTAAACTCTTAGAGGTTCTTTTAAGACCCTGTAAAAAACACTCCCCTCTTTTCTGAATCCTTCCTTGATCTTCACAGACAGAGCTAGTTGTTCCTTCTTGTGTGTGTGCGTGTGCGTGTGTGGGTATGTTATTTAACCCTCTGTCAAAGCCCTTTCAGACACAGTTTTTATACATGTGTCTGTATCTTCATCTCCTTTGGGGGCAGGTGCTGTGTCGTTGGCACGACTGCATCTCCAGCCCTTAGCCTAGTGCCTGGGACACATTAAGCCCTCAACAAATGTTCCAATTGGTGAAAGTCATTGGTAATAATAATTCCACCTTTCATCTCTAGAAGGTGCTGCATCCTGCATTCTTATCACTGTTGTGACATGTACAACATCCTAATGAAATAATGAGGGCAACAGTTAGACTCTCAAAGATAAGAAACTGAGAAAAAAAAAAAGAAACTGAGGCACAGAGCCCTGGAGGCTTTCCATTAGGACATCCTGTTTTGAAGAACCTCCTGGTGAAGCAGAACTTATGGAACCCATAGCACACCATCCCCTTGTCTGCGTTTTTCTGTTCTTACCTTATTGACCCTGTTCCTGAGCTAGGAGGGAGGACACTTTTTCTCAGTTTATAGTTTTATATCCATATCACAGTGATTCTGCCCAAATGGGATGTTCAATAACCAGAAAGGATTGCCAAGCCTGATTTGGTTAATTTGGTGACTGAACCTATCCTCCTCCCCTCCTGATTGGATTTTTATAACAGTAGTAAAACATATTCCTAGAAAACTAGTCTTTGACAACTTTCTCCCCCATATATATTTGGTATGATGTGTTTATAAGCTTATTTGAGATGTCTCTAAATGGTGTGTAATGTGTGCATATGTGTGTGCATTCCTTTTTCCATACTGACTCTGGGTTTGGATTTAGTCACTTCCACAGATCTTTTTTTTTTTTTTTAAAGATTTTATTTATTCATGAGAGGGAGGGAGGGAGAGAGAGAGAGAGAGAGAGAGAGAGAGAGAGAGAGAAGCGTGCACAGACACAGGCAGAGGGAGAAGCAGGCTTCTCCATTCCATGCAGGGAGCCCGACATGGGACTCTATCCCGGGTCTCCAGGATCATGCCCTGGGCTGAAGGTGGCGCTAAACCGCTGAGCCACCCGGGCTGCCCACCACAGATTATTCTAAGATGACTTTGTAGATCCTGAATGAATCACTTAAGTGGAACAATGAACTAAGTAAACTGTCACCATGGAGTTTAGAAGGATGTTAAGGCAGATTGAACCTACCCCTTATCTTGTGAGTGGCTGATTTATGTGGGGGCTTGTCAGTCAGCCCATAGGAGTAAGCTCACCATGGTTATTAAAGGCATGGAGTCAGGAGTGAGGGATGCCTGGATTTAAATCTTGGCTCTGGCACCTCACTGGATAATGTAGCCATGGGCATGTTAATATTTGAGTCTCCATTTCCTCATCTGATAAATGGGGCTCATATTAGTACCCATCTTAAAAGATTGATGTAAGGATTCAGTGAGATAATGTGTTAAAATGCTTCATATACCTGACTCATTCTTTGAGGGAGGTGTTACCTTGACAACAAAGTCAGGCAAAGTCCTAAGAAAACCACTGACCAGAACCTCTCGTGAATACAGATGCAAAAGTTCTCAACAAAATATTCAGAGACTGAATCCTGCAACATATAAAAAGGATTGCTCATGACGACCAAGTAGATTTATTCCAGGAATGCAAGGTTGGTTTAAAATCTGAAAGTAATATAACACCCTTTAACAGTGGAATAAAGAACAGAAATCACAGTATCATCTCAATACATGCAAAAAAGCATTTGACAAAATCCTGTCCTTCTTTGATCAAAACAAACTCCTATGCCTAATAAGCTAGACACCAACGAGAAGTTCCTCAGCTCGTAGAGGGCATTTATGAAAAATTTACAACCAACATCATAGTAATATGATGTTTACTTAATAGTAAGATACTGAATGCTTTCGTCATAAGATCAGGAACAAGACAAGGATGTCTGTTTGTACTTCTTCTTTTCAACATTTTGTTGGAGGTCCTAGCCGGAGACGTTCTTACATTCCTTTTTTTTATTTTTTTTTATTTATGAGAGACACACACACACACACACACACAGAGAAGCAGAGACACAGGCAGAGGGAGAAGCAGGCTCCATGCAGGGAGCCTGACATGGGACTCGATCCCAGGTCTCCAGGATCACACCCTGGGCTGAAGGCAGCACTAAACCGTTGAGCCACTGGGACTGCCCCAGAGATGTTCTCAGTCAAGAGAATGAAGCAAAGGCATCTAGGTTAAAAGGAAGAAGTAAGATGATCTCCTTTTGATCTTGTGTGTGTGAGTCTATATATATGCATTACACGTATATTTACATTACGTGTATACAGTATAATATATTCTAATATAATGAACAGTCTAAAAATGAAATTAAGAAAGTTCCATTTACAACAGCATGAAAAGAACTAGCGTAACTCAAGAATAAATGAAACTAAATAAGTGTAAAACTTTTTACTCCCTGAACTATAAAATGCTGTTAAAATAAATTTTAAAAGACCTAAAATAAATCAAAAGACATTCTGTGTTCACATATTGGAAGACTTAATACCATCATGACAATAGTCATTCCCAAATTGATCTCCAGATTTCAGTGTAATCCGTATCAAAACCCCAGCTGACTTCTTAGTAGAAATTGACAAGCTAATCCTAAAAGTCAAAGAAATTAAGGGTCTTCAAAATAGCCAGGACATACTTGAAGAAGAATAACAAAGTTGGAGGACTCATGTTTCCTGATTTCACAACTTAGTACAAAGATTCAGTCTGAATCAAGACTTCTGATACAAGTCTGTATCACAAGTCTGATACAATGTGGCACTTGTATCAGGTTAGACATGTATCTGTGGTATAGAAAGAAGCAAGAGTCCAGAAACTAGTCCTCACACTTATGGTCAATTGATTTTCAAGATATGTGCCAAGATCATTCAAAAGAGGAAGCAATAGTTTTTTTCAGTAAATGGTGCTGGAATTATTGGATATCCACATGGAAAGAATGAAGTTGGACTCACATCCTATATTATCACTAATTAAAAATGGATCTTAGACATAAATTTAAGAGCTAAAACTATAAAACTCTAGAAGAATATGTGGGAATAAGCCTTTCTGACCTCAAGCTAGGTTAACCTCCTTGGATATGACACCTGAAGTAAAAGTAATAAAAGTAAAAATAGATAAATTGATGCTTCATCAAATTACAAACTCTTGTGCTTCAAAGGATAATCCATCATGGAAATAAAAGGACATCCTAGAGAATAGGAGAAAATTATTTTCAAGTCATAAATCTGATATAGGACTTGTATCTAGAATATATAAAGAACTCTGACAAAACAGTAAGTAATCCAATTAAAATGAAGGCAAAGAATCTATATAAACATTTATTCTAAGAAGACATACAGGTGACTGCACATTGTAAAGGTGCTCAACGTCATTTGGCATCTTGGAAATGCCAATTAAAACCACGGAAGATACCATTTCATCTCTGCTAGGATGGTTATGATCAAAAAGACTGACAATAAGTAATTCAGATGCCATGGATATAGAGAAGTGAGGGTCCTTCTATATTATTGGTGGGAATATAAAGTGGTACAGCCACTCTGGGGAACAGTTACTCAAAAGGTTCAATATAGAATTATCAGAAGACCCAGCAGTTTTACTCATAGGTATAGAACTAAAAGAAATGGAAACAGATGGGTACACAAGTATTTATAACAGCGGTTATTCATGATAGAACAAAAGTGGAAGGACCCCAAATGTCTATCAACTGATGGACATAAATAAATATGGGCATGAATAAAATGTATATCCAATCAATGGATTCTTACTTGGTGATAAGAAGAAATGAATTGCTGATACATAGTGTGACATGAACAACTCTTGAAAACATTATGCTGTGTGACAGAGTGCAGTCACAAGACTATATATTATGTGGTTCCATTTATGTGGAATACTTAGAATAGGCCAGTCTGTAAAGATAGGAAGTAGGGCAGCCCAGGTGGCTCAGCGGTTTAGTGCCGCCTTCAGCCCAGGGTGTGATCCTGGAGACCCGGGATCAAGTCCCACGTCAGGCTCCCTGCATGGAGCCTGCTTCTCCCTCTGCCTGTGTCTCTGCCTCTCTCTCTCCTCTCCCTGTGTCTTTCGTGAATAAATAAATAAAATCTTAAAAAAAAAAAAGAAGAAAAAAGAAGATAGGAAATAGACTAGTGGCTACCCAGGACTGGAGGATTTGGGGTGATTAATATATCTGTGTGTGTGTGTGTGTGAATATATATACACACTGTGAATATACTAAAAATCATTGAATTACACACTTTCCATTAGTGAGTTGTATAGTAAATAAATTTTATCTGAATAAAGCTGATTCAGAATGTATAGTTAGCATCCTACTTGGCCCATTGAAAATGGCTTGACAATGGTCAGTAACTGTTAGCTACCATTGTAATAATAATCTAGTAGTAAAGATAATAGTAGTAAAGATGAGATGAGAAGACAATGGTAAGAAAGTAGGTGAACATGCCAATCAGTTCAGATGCCGGGTGATAGGGTGGAGGAGTCTGTGACAGCTCTAGGCTAGGAGCTGAGTGCTGATTTAGGAGAGCGAATGTAAAGGTTAAGTGAAGTTATATGGTGCAAGTGCCTGGCATATAATAGGTGCCCAAAACTGTTAAGATAAATCTGAGTTACCCTTAAGATGTTGTTGACCTTAGAGCACAGGAGGCAGATGTCACTACATCAGATGCTCTTCACAAAAGAATAATCACCATTTATGTGATAAAGGCCAGGGTGTTTGTGTCCAGGAGTCCCCAAACCAGATGTGTGTGTTTTCTTTTTAAATTGTAGTATGGGTGACAGAGACCAGGATCTTTGTTCTGTGCTATATGTTTTTCTTTTTCTCTTTCTTTTCTTTTCTTTTTTTTTAACTTATGATAGTCACAGAGAGAGAGAGAGAGAGGCAGAGACACAGGCAGAGGGAGAAGCAGGCTCCGTGCACCGGGAGCCTGATGTGGGATTCGATCCTGGGTCTCCAGGATCGCGCCCTGGGCCAAAGGCAGGCGCCAAACCGCTGCGCCACCCAGGGATCCCTTTTTCTTTTCTTTTAATTTAATGTCTTTATTTGACAGAGAGACAGAGTGTGAGTGGGGGGAGGGGCAGAGGGAGAGGGAGAAGCAGACTTGCCACTAGTTGCGGGGCTCCATCTCACAACCCTGAGATCGTGACTTGAGCCAAAGGTAGACGTTTCACTAGCTGAACCACACAAGGCATCCCTGTGCTATATATTTTTCTAGGCAGTGTCTGGAGAGCCAATGGTGAACCGCTTTGTTCTTAGCAGGAGGCCTTTGGACCCTCCAGAGGAGACAAGCAGAGCCTAGTCCTCATGCCATTGAAGTCAGTCCCTGCAAAAGCTTTGCGATCAGCACCCATACGCGCCCCAGGACCAGCGGGTCCTCTTTTAGGACTTGGAAAACCTGTGCAAACTAGGCCGGGAAGACTCTCTGCTAAGATGCATTTGTTTCCTTACACGTCTCACAGAATTTTTTCCAAGGATTAACCTATGGGGGGGAATTTCTTATTTCAGTGTTAGAGAAAACCAAGTGAGCTGCTTTTCAGATGTTTAGCCACACACACTGGCACCCAGGTTCGCATGTACTGATTGGTAGGGCCAGGACTCAGAACGCCCCCATGTCCCTCTGACTGCTGAGACAGTTTTTGCTCTGACTCTCAACCAGTAGGCTGAACTGCCTCTCAGGGAGGGATGGCGTAGAGGGAGGGAGAGGAGTGAAAACACATGTTTCCAGGAAGAGTGAGGAGTTGGTAGGGCTGGAGTGTGCTGAGAAGGATGGATGGAGTGGCTAATGCTAGGGGAAAGGGAGAATGAGTTTGAGGGACGTGCTAGATGATTGCATCTGAACATGGAAGATCAGGTTTTCAATGTGACTGGCACGTCCCTGGCAGAGGTGTGGGAGCTATCATTTTTAGGATATTCAGCTAGTGCTTAAGGAAAATTATTGTGGAAGCTTGATGACTGACCCACAGGGAGGTCGAGGTCACTGTGGGACTCCTGCAGGGAAGGAGGAAGCCTTCACCTCTAGGTCATGGGCTGCAGGAGTGACAGGGAGAGGCTAGGATGGGAAAGGTACATTAGGTGAGTGTATTAGAGATCAGGCAGTTAGATTACATACAGGACAGATCAGAAGGCTTGGTAGGGCTTCCTGGCAAGAGAAGGGACAGAGGTGTTTCATGTGTGTGGACCACAGTGTATTTCCAGACACTTCGAAGAACAGATTCTGGGGAGGGGGGTAGCACTGGAGTCGTGAGTTTGAGCAATAGGGAATTTGCAGGGCTTTGGGTCTCACCGTGGGGAGGAGACCAACAGGTACTTGGAAACTCAGCACCCTGGGTTGAGAATAGTTTGGAAGATAACCTCTCAAGATTTAGAATTAAAGCCTTAAAGGTGAATGAGATTGTTGAGGAGACAGGAAAAAAAGGGAAAAGGGAAAGAAGGTTTAGATGAGAACCAGATGAAGCCATAAGAGTCATTACCTCAAGATCCTGCTCATGCTGGCGTGCCCGTCTTCTTAGCATCCCAGTCGCCAGATGAAACCTCACACATGCTGGAGCCAGGGAGCCCGAATTCCTAGTGTGTTTATTATACTAAGTATGCTCAAGTATTTCAGTTTGTCTCTTCCCAGTGCATGGGTGGGAGCATAGTACATTTTCTGTAGGGTATCGTGGTGCTGAATCTGTTGACATGTTCTACTCTGGCTTCCTAGGGTGAATTAATGGGGGAGACTCCTGATCCTAGTTTAGCTCCTTCCTCTTTCTTAAACCAAATCTGATCTGGGTCTGATGTGTGATTTCCTTCTCAGGTTCCGGGAGGGTATTGCTGGGCCCTCTCTGGTAGTTTGAGTTGTGAGACATCAGCCCGCCCCTTTGATCCCCCCTTACCCGTAGCTCCTGCGGCTACAAAGTGGGGACTGCAGTGTGCCAGGGAGAGAAGTGAGGAGCCCCCTGCAGTCCCAGGCAGGCATGTTGGGGGTGAGGGTGAGCCTGGTGGGGGGGGATCAGCTTCCTTTCAAAGTCTGTTTCAGCCTGCTCTCCTGGGGCCAGCTGGGAAACCCAGCGACAGGAGGCATGGCCTGTCAGAAGAAGCGGGCCTGCCCTCTCTCTCTGTGTCAGATCAAAGACTGACTTTTCAGTCATTTAACACCCTAATGTGAGGATGTTTCTGAGCCGGGACTGGGCTCCTGGTGTCCTGTGCCTGGGAACTGTGGGGAACGTGTGGGCCTGCATGTGCTCCGTGCGGGCCGCGGCGGGAGGGGAGCTGAGGGGAAGGCCAGTGCTTTTCCCAGCTGCTCTTTTAGAACCTGGGAGCTGGAGGGGTCTGGTCTCCTTGCTTTTTTTCTTTTCTTTTCTTTTCTTTTCTTTTCTTTTCTTTTCTTTTCTTTTCTTTTCTTTCTTCTTTCTTTTCTTTCTTTTCTCTTTCTTCTCTCTCTCTCTCTCTTTTCTTTTTTTTTAGATTTTACTTATTTATTCATGAGAGACAGAGAGAGGCAGAGACAGAGGCAGAGGCAGAGGGAGAAGCAGGCTCCATGCAGGGAGCCTGACGTGGGACTCGATCCCAGGACCCCAGGATCACGCCCTGAGCTGAAGGCAGGTGCTCAACCGCTGAGCCCCCCAGGCGTCCCTCTCCTTGCTTTTCATACTGGAAGCTGCTGCCCATCGATGCCCTTCCCCCAGTTCCAGTTCCGGGGGCGAGCATCCTGGTTACAGCTGCTCCTACATGGATGTTCCCTCCTGTCCTGCAGGTCCTGGGTTCCAGGGCACAGAGGTCATTTCCAGTTTGGCTTGTGACTAGAATGACCACGTATTTTAACGTCCAAACGGAAACACTTCAGAGAGTAAAACGGGGCAGTATTAAGAATACGACACCAGGAAAGCAGAAATGAACTCGGACCTTCCCAGGCAAACTGAGGCATATGATCTTCCTCCCTGTGCTTTCACTTCTAGCTCAGTTCTTGTGCTCCAGCCCCACCCTCACCTCCCCGCCAATTCCCCAGATCCCTTGGCCTGGGTGACTTTGGGTGCCAGGGACTTAGAGATCTTGGTCCTTTGAGATTTGGTCTACATAACGGAAGCCTCAGGGATCTCCCACTTTGGAAGGCCCCAGCACAAGGGGAAACCTGGAAGTAAACACAGGAACATAGACCTGAATATCCGTGACTATTCAGAACCTCAATCCAGGAACTTTTTCAGTAGATTTCCAGTAAGTAGAATGGGTATGCCATAATTCACTATTTTTAATGTAAGCACTAACTTGTTTTTCACATACATGTAGTCTTCCCTCACATGTAGCGTGAGGTGGCCTGCCGGTAATGTACAAATAATGAGAGAAACCTCCCGCTGAGAGCCTGTGGCCTCCTGTAGAGCTTGAGAGTTGGAGTCAGGGGCCTGACGCTCTGGGCTCCTGACAGGAGTGTGAGGGGAGCAGGGGAATAAGTGACTTGTTTATGCTGTGTCTGTATGGTTTCCACAGTTACAGAAGAGGGTGGGAGGGAACGGGAGCATCTGGGTTTCCCTGAGACCAGGCCAAATGGGGATTTAGGGAGAGAAGGTGTTCCTTTTTGAGAGTCGAGGAGGTGACGAGAGCTCTGTCTGGTGGCCTTCCCAGCCTGCTTGGGCCCACTTCTTTACCCAAAGCTGGCAGGACCCACATCGCCATGGGACCTCAGTGGAGAAGGTCTAAGGAGAGGAAATAGCTCTTTACTTGGTCTTCTGACTACGTCCTTGAGTCCCCCTCCCCCAGGTGACCTGGATCGCCTGGATTTGACCATTCTGGAGGGAGAAGTAGGCTTGCCAGATTCAGCAAATAAAAATACAGAGTACCCTGTTAAATTTGAATTTCAGGTAAAAACTAATTTTTTAGTGTAAGCGTATCCCATGCCAATGGTCGTATTTTATATGACTACCCTAGTTAGTAGGCCTGGCCAGAGTTTGCTGTCTTCTGGAACATGGTGTAATCATTCACAGTTCTACCTTCATTTAGCAGAATATGAACTTAGTGAACTCCAAGTGGGGTGTCAGATGCTGCTGTAGGCATGGGGGGTATTCAGTGAGCAAAAGCCAACAAGAGTTCCTGACCTCATAGAGCTTTCATCCAGTGGCGGTGATAGAGAATAAGGAAAATAAGTATCTTAGGTGGCAAAAGTGGTAAAGAGGAAAATAAGGTGAGGAAGGGGGGATGGAAGTATGGGGGAGGGGGTTCACATCTGAAGAAGGAGACGGGATTGGGGGAATAGGTCAGGCTGACATTTGGAGGAAGAGCATCCCAGGCCTAGGGCAGCGTACACATCAAGCCCTGGTGTGCCTAATGTGGCTGCGGAGCCGTGAGGAGCCGTGTGGCTGGAGTGGAGTCAGCGAGGGGGGAAAGCGTGGGAGCGGAGCCAGCGAGGTCAGAGGGCAGAGCTCGAGGGGGCCTGGAGGCCTCTGGAAGGATTTTGGTTTCATTTTGACCTGGAGAGGCCTTTGGAGGGTATTGAGCAGGATGGGGGTGTAATCTGATGAGAGTTGTTTGTTTTTTTTATTCTGGTAGAGTTAACACACAGTGTTATATTGATCTGATGAGGTTTCAGTAGAATCACTCGTGGTTGTTGGAGAACAGACCCAAAGCTGGCTTGAGGTCCAGGTCTGTCACCCTGCCTGCAGAGGTGGGCTGTGGGATTTGAAAGCTGCAGGTCATTTGGAATAAAAGGACATTGCTATGGGGGCACAGCAGCACTTGATAGGTTCTTTGCCCTCAGTTCTCCTTTCTGTCTTCTCCATTTGAGGGAAACCTTCCTCCTAAACTAGGGGGAAGGATGTAGTTTATTGATGCATTTTTGCCAACCACTGTGTGATATACCTGGTTCCACGGACAGTCCTGTAATACTTCTTATTAAGCTTTACTAAGATACTTGTTGGACACAGCTTACTTACACATCTCAAGTTCCACAGCCTAAAATAAATCTGTTTTTTTGTCAGTGTTGAAGAAAGCCATTTTTCTTTGGACTAATTAAGTTGAAATTTTTTGAGATCTTGAAGAATTTGAGAGCATGTCTTTTGTTTCCAGTCTCTGAAAAGAAAAGAGTGAGCTGGCCGTAATTAGTATGCAACTTTCTTCTGCTTTACCTGGCTGAAGTCTGAATTTGAAATGGGGGGGAAAAAAGCCAAAACTTAAAAACCCAACACATTTCACATTTACTATGAAAGCATATAAAAAGGCATATACGCAACTTATTTTTATAAAATATTTATGTTCTTTGGAGAAAAATACTGAGGCTGTGAAAGCTTGACTTTTAAGTAAATAAGATCATTTTAAACGTCAGCCAATTTTGGTGACGAGAGAATTCTAAAAGGGGTAGCAAGTATTTTGTAAATATCTTTAACAAGCCTGTTGACTTAAGACAGCATACTGGTCAATTAACTTTGGCGAGTAATATTATTAATATTTTAAATTTTGCATACATCCCTAGAATTTATTTGAGAAGATGCAAAAACACTTTTTTTAAATGTATAGTGTAGACAGATACTCCAAATGTGAAAATGGACTATTTGGCCAGAGTTGTAAGACTATATCAAGTACTGGGTCGCTGTTTAAGACTAAGCAGACTTTTTTGGCTGTAAGAATACAGAATCTCAGGACTGACCACTGTAAAAAAAAAAAAAATTCAGACACAGTGCAGTGAGTGGTAAAACACAAAAAAACCAAAATGTAAATTGTGCGATTAAAAAGAAGGGCATTTTAGATCAAGCCTATTTTAGCGATTTTAGGTGTTTCCTAAAATCCAGTGTAAACCTCATTAAGGTAATTCAATCCCCAAGCTTGATATATTGAGATTTTTACCGACCTCAGCTTGGAATTACAGTAGAGAAGTACTTCCACTGTAGGATTAGAAAGCCCTAGCAGTAGCATCTCTAGCTGGAGGAGCTGGATATCTTTAAGCTCTAGTAGTTTCCTCTCTGTAAAATGGGGGTCTTGAAACCTGCCTCGTGGAGAGGTTGTGCCAGTTAAGTGAGACAAGTTGTATGGGATTTGTGGACAGAACTGGCACACAGCTCTCAGTGAGTGGTGCCCCGTTTCGTTTTTAGCGGCATTGCTGACAGACACCGTACAATCTATGCTATTTAATGATTTCCAAGGCCACCCAAGTTCAAGTTTTGGGCATGCAGCTAGCATCTTTGAATGCCTTGAGAGAGCAGGAGCAGACAGGGGAGTTTGGCTCACAATAGGTGGGAGGTGGGAGCTCAGAATCCTGCTGAATGTGCCATTACACTTGACATTGCCCTCCAGATGGCCCGTTCAGCCAGGTTGATAATTAGCTCCAACAGACGTGAGCTGAGAGTCTCCTGGGCTGCTCTTCTGCGGCGTGGCTGTGTAGTGAGAGGAGCACATGGCATCAGGGGGCCAAGCTGGCCTGGGATGTGCAGCCGGGCTCAGCTGGGCCGGGGCAGGCATTGCCCTAGTTGGGCCTGCCTGGGTCTCAGCTGGTGCACAGACACTGCCCCCACCCAGCGGGCTCGCAGGAGCAGATGCACCCCCTGTAGGGGGGCTGTGGCCTCCAGCTGCTTTGCAGCCTCTGTCAGGCCGGGGCTGTTCAAGCCCTTGCTCTGCTATTTAAATCCATCATTGCTGGTGACTGCTTCCAGTCTAAGTGGAGGCAGTGTGTGTGTGCACGCTACAGGTTTCAGCTCATTACCTCTGCAGGGGCTCTGCGCAGCAGCAGGGTGCAAGAAAGGCCAGCCTGATGGCCCCCCGTGTTAGTCGCCAGGCCTCCAGACATGGTTGCTGAACCTGGGCCCCGAATTGGTGTCCTGCTGCCCCTACAGTGCCTGCCCTGCCTCAGTGGACTGTCTCTTCAAAGCAGAGCAAGAGGACAGCCTGGGTGGCTCAGCGGTTTAGTGCTGCCTTCAGTCCAGGGTGTGATCCTGGAGTCTCGGGATTGAGTCCCATGTCAGGCTCCCTGCATGGAGCCTGTTTCTCCCTCTGCCTCTTTCCCCGTCTCTCATGAACAAATAAATAAAATCTTAAAAAAAAAAAGCAGAGCGAGAACCTGGGATTTTGTTTTCTCCCAGCCTAAGGGGAATGTGACTCTAGCTAGAGCTTGGACAAAGATGCGAACTCCTCCATCCCGGTTGAGTGACCTGGTGTAAGTCAGTTTACTGCTTGCGGTGTGTTTCCTCTCTTAGCAGGCAGTGAGTTATACATAGTGTGTCGTCTTCATCTCCACATCCCATGGACGTAGTAAGTGCTCAGTAAATAAACGATTGTAAAATGGGGATGACATTGCCTACATCCCTGCCTGGGGCTGAGGAGGAGAGACAGTTCATGTGCTTGGATCAAACTGTGGCAGAGGGGAGTAAGGTGAGGACACTCTTATTTCTCTTAATTTCTGCTCCGTTCAGGTTCCCAATGTAAGAAAATCTCAGACACTCAGGACTTAAAAAAGAAACTCATCTTAGCATATCTGCATTAACTAATTCAAACTTCTACGTTTTTGCCAGTGGATCTTAACAGACTTCTCTTCAGAGAGGGTGCGTAAATAGTAAAAGACAGATGAAAAGATGCTCAGCATCACTAGCTGTGAGGGAAGTGCAAAATAAAGCCACCATGAGATAGCACCTCATACCTGCCCAGACTACTGTAGTCACGAAGGTAGATGCTAACAGGTGTTGGTGAAGAGGGGAGCAGCTGGAACCCTCACGCACTGGCTGGTGGGATGTAAACTGGCGTAACCTCTCTTGGAAAACAGCCTGGCAGTTCCTCAAAATGTTAAACACAGGGTAATTCCACTTCTAGGTGTGTACCTAAGAGACACGAAGACCTCTGTCCACACGAAGATTTGTGTGTGTGTGTGTATGTGTGTGTGTGTGTGTGTGTTGATAGCAGCATCATTCTTACCGGCTGCGTGTGAATGCCCTGGTTTCGGATACGGACTGGCTGTTGGGACACGCTGTAGAGATTTTCTGGGCATTGTTGCCCTCCTGTTGGGTCTGTTCTGTGGGTCTCCCGTAGGCCTCCATCATTGTAACTCTCAGAAAACAGCCTAAGTGTGGGCTGTGTTTTAAGAACACGAATTTTCAGAGTCTTTTGTAGGGTTTCTGTAGAAACCCTTATCAAGTGAAGGTATCTGGTGTCTCCCAGACTTTGGTCTCCAGCTTTCCTTGTAATCAGCAGGGGAGGACCACTTCTTGTTGTGATGTGAGTTGCTCTCAACACATCAGGCTTTTGAAGATGAATTCCCTGGTCTGATGGAAGATTCTGGCAGTAATGGGATATCTCTGGAAGGTACTGATAAGGGCCTTGTCAGTTTCAGGAGTGGGCAGGTCCTTCTTACAGAGGTTTCTGGTGACTGGGACACCTGATCAGCAGGCTTTTTTCCTGGCCCCAACCTGGGATGGGTTTTAGGTGGGTGGGGGTGGAACATCTTAGATGTGCCTGTGAGGTTTAGGAGTCAATGAGTATCAGCCTCGAGGAAAGGGCTTCTTGATTGAGATTTGGGACCAATTTAAGCCAGTTCTCTAAGCAGTGATTTTCTCGCATTAGAGATACAAGTTCCTCCTATAATAAAACTATAATGGAGTATGGGAAAATGTTTCCTTAATAACAGAATAAAGCGAGATCACCGTAGGCAGAGAATAGCAAGCATAAGGCAAGTGGCCTTTTTTTTTTTTTTTTTTTTTTTTTTTGGAGAACGTAGGTGAAATGTTTGTTGTATGCAGAGCAAGTCAAACTGAAATCTCTGCACGAACCACAGCATATAATTACAGAAACCTAAAGCTGAAGGAATAACAGGAATTCCAAAGAAACAAACAAGCTAGATGTGGGCTCTGCTGTTCCTGGAAACTAAGGATGGGGTGGGGGTTGCATTCAGAGGTGCCCCTGATGGGAGATATGGGGCTGCAGGGTGATGGGTGTGGAGCAGGTGCTCAGGCACTCCTCCAGGTGCATGGGGACTCTTTGAGATCACTTCACTGATTAGAAAGTTGTTCGGTGAGTACAGAAATCGGACAAAAGTGAGCGAGTATTTTTAAGGGAGATCTCTATCAGTCTTCGGTAGATAAATAGTACTTCTCTGCTCTGGGCCTTTTTTCTCCAGGCAGCTGTCATTGAGTCCACATCTTTCAGGGAGGGGGCAGTTCTAAGAGTATTACAAGAGTAACCAGGAAAGGAGGGGGCGGGGGGGGGGAGTTTAAAATGTACTCTATAAGTACTATGGAGCAAGTTTTGGCCCAGACATAAACATATAAGCAAATCTGAAAACTTGTTGATTTTTTTTCTTTTATTTGCCACTTTTTGTTGTAAGCCTGTGTATATTCATGTTGTTGTGACAGGCACTGAAAAAGAAATAGGGAATTGTTCTCAGGAACCCCCAATGCACTGCTCTGTTATTTATTTATTTTTAAAGCTTTCATTTATTTATTCATGAGAGACCCAGAGAGAGAGAGAGAGGGGGGGGGGGGCAGAGACACAGGCAGAGGGAGAAGCAGGCTCCATGCAGGGAGCCCGACATGGGACTCGATCCCGGGTCTCCAGGATCACACCCTGGGCCAAAGGCAGGCACTAAACCACTAAGCCACCCAGGCGTCCTCTGGATTGCTCTGTTAAACGATATCCTGGCTTTAAAACATCAGGCCTGGATATGTATGGCCTAGCCGTTAGCCGAGCAGCTCTGGGCATGCTCCCCAGTCTCTATCTTTGAAATAAGGGCAGTTACAGTGAACACCTAGTGTTGCTGTGAGGACTAAATTAGATGTTTAGCGCAGAGCCCGCTGTCATGGCAGGAACGTGGCAAATGCTTAAGTGTTAGTTCCATTTATCTTGTATGTAGTTAGTTATCTTATCTGGTAAAAGTTATAATTGGGAATGTCTGGATTGAAGGTACGTACTCATTTTTGTTTTTCTTCTGGCTTTAACATCAGAAATAGTTGAAAAGCATAAGAAACAAAAGTCGAATTTCTGGAAATTAATCGATTTCATATTTTGCTATATATTTGCTTTTTTTCTATGCCTATCCTATGTACATTTTACTTTGTATAATTCAACATTGAGATCCGAATTTAGATTTTTTGAAAATCATTGAAAAAATCTATAAAGTCATTTAAAAAATTTCCTAGAATATGTGTATCTGGGCACGTGGAATATTTTATTCAACCATTTGCCTCCCCCTCCCTTTTTTAATAGCAATTAAAGTAGTTTTGCCCTTCTACAAGTAACCAAAGTGAATGCTCTTGAGTAAAACGTGATTATTTCTTTAGGACTAATTCCAAGAAGTGGAATGGCATGGTTAAAGAGTAGACTGTTTTCTTAAACCAGTAGACTGGTTAAAGAGCTATATGATAATATTGCCAAACTAGCTATGTCCACCTCACTAAAATAGTAGTGGAATGCTCACTTCCCCGGTCTATGATCAGTGCTGGATGTTTAATTTTATAAATGTCTTTGCTATTTTGATTCATAGAAAATACCTTCTTTTGCTAATTCAGCTTGTACTTTTGTTGTTACAGGCGAACTTAAATTATTTGTATATGTTTGCAGTGCGTTCATATTTTTCATAAATTATCTATTTCATATTTTCCCTAATTTTTCTGTTACAGTATTATTTCCTTATTAATTTGTACGATGTTGACCCTTTTTATGCATGTTGCAGATATATTGAGTTTGGCATTTCAACCCCCACCCCCACCCCCTTAAGCATTTTTAGGTACCCACTAACGTGGTAAAGTAAGATTTGGTTAGGAAAAAGACATGTGGGATGTGAAATAGGAATGCAAAGAGAACTAATCTTGGATGACTTATTTATTCAAACCCAGTGATTATGTTACATTGGTGTAGATGGGACTCCTGCTGAGCACCCAACATCTGGAGCTTAATTTCCAATTGTCTTTTCACTGAAATATTCAGAAGCCTTGCTCACTGGGAAAATCAGGACTCAGGATATTCCCTAAAGATATCCCAGGTATATGTGCAGTGCATTGCTCTGAAGAATTGGTTTGGGATGACTGTAGGATCATGGAAGCAGATCTCATTCTTAGGGCTCTGGAGTAAAATGGCCATGACTTTCGGTTTACCCTAACCCATCTTAAACTGGTTTGTGTTCACCAAATCTGATGGGAAACAGCTGCGGGATGGTGGTAAGGGCTTGGAACCAGTAGTTCAAATCCTACCTCTTCTTATCAGCTGTGTGAACCTGCATAGATTATGTAATATTGCTTAGCCTCAGTTTCCTGGGTTTGCTGTGTTTGTGAAATTAATGATATATATGATCCACTTGGCATGTCTTAAGGATCCGGTAAATGCTTGTCAATTATTTTTTCTCCTCCCACCAGACCACAAGCTTTTTTAGGCCTAATTTGTGCTGTATGCATCTCTGTATCCTCATGCATATGGTGGTCCCTTTGGGATTACCTGAGTAGCAAATGAGGGCGGGTGTGGGGTGAGGCAGCTTATAGAAGAGTAAGTGCTCTCTGAAGAGTCAGAATTGACTTTGAAACATTCTCTGCATATTACTTTTCTCTACCTATGTAAAAATATAAAAAATACCTCTTTTAGGATAATCAAGGTTCACCAAGTTGGGAGTGTCCTGCATTATTTGGGGCTTAGTGTCCTCCCTTCGGGACTTGTGAACAGGTCTTTTCTACGTTAGGGCCAGGGCTGATACTGCAGCCCTGCTGATTGCTCCTCTTCAGGAGGGCCTTCTGACCTTGAGCATCCCCCCGTGTGTGGCCCACTGGCTGCCTGTCAGGACCTACTGGGCCAGAGTGGGCCGCCAGGATCCAGCCAGGCCTGTAATTGCTCCCACTCATGACAGAGCAGAGCTGCTCCTACAACCCACTGGGAGCGCCCGAGCAGGTGTGCAGATACATAATAGGCCTCGCTGCCAAGGCCGCAGCCTGTGGAAACTGCCTGAGAGGCCAGGTGCTAGAACATGTCTCTGCGCTGTGACTTTTGCTGGTGCTTTTCCCTACTACTTCTGACCAGGAGAGGAAATCTGGTGAGTGGTGCAGACACCTTCCCCTCTGGCCAGATTCAGTCTCCTAGAAGCTCTGTAAGGGGGGGGTGGCAGTCCTGCTTTGTATCAGTTTACCAGGCCTGCCATGACAAAGGGGGCTACAAGCAGGGTAGCTTCAAACCCCAGAAATATATGGTCCCACAGTGGAGGCTGGACGTGTAAAGTCAAGGCGTTAGTAGGGCCAAGCTCCTTAAGGCTCTAGGGAAGAATCTGTTGCACGCCCTCCTCTAAGCCTGTGTGGTGTCACTGTCAGTCCTTGGCTTCCCTTGTCTTGCAGCTGCACCATTTGGTCTCCACCACCCTTGTCACATGTAGTTTGCTCTGCCTTCTTATAGGGATACCAGTCCTTCTGCATTAAGGGCTCACTCCACTCTGCTGTGACCTCAGCTAATCACATCTGCATCCATCCTCTTTCCAAGAAAGGTCAAATTCCGAGCTGCTGAGGGTTAGGACTTCAACATAACTTCTTTTGGCGGGTGGGGAGGGACGACACAGTTTAATCCATAATGTGTACGTTGTATATAAGGATGGAATTTTTTTTTTTTTAAAGGATGGAAATTTAAAGAGGATCAGTAATTTGGCCACAGTCACAATTGGGAAGTTTTGGAATCAGGATTGTAACTCAGGTCACTTTGACCCTGAAACCAGTTAATTTTCTTTCCACTAGGGTACATCACAATCACTTGGAGAGCTAATAAGCACAGAGGCTTTGGCTCTCCATGGACCAGCAACAATCATGCTGTCTTGGAACTGGTTGGAAGTGCAGGTTCTCAGGCCCTGCCACAGACCTGCTGAATGAGAACATGCAGTTAACGTTCCCAGGGATTTGTGTGTACACACTCAGATCCAGTGAAGCACCTGGCTTGGGGTAGTTCACTGCGATACCACCCTTGACCCCTTATTAGAATTATTTGAGAAGCCTTCAAACAAAGCACACAAACAAAAACAAGGACAACAGCCTTGTCCCGGCCAGGCTGCCTAATCAGATCTTTGATGAGGCTGTGGGCATTGCTTCTTCAAAAAACTGCCTGGACAGTTCTGATTGAGTGTGTGAGTTGAGAACCACTTGGGCCTGGAGGTGCTCATTTCTGGAACAGTGTCCAGAACCTTCAGTACTACAGTTGAGAATTCTGTGTAGGGTTATCTTTTTATTTCCATAATAACACAGAAACGTGGTGGGGAGGAGATGTATTTCAGGGAATGCAAAATATTAGACCAAGGAAAATCACACCGCTTTGCTTTTCTGACTTCTTAGAAATACTGTTTACCAAGACTTGGAGCTCGCGGGGAGCATGAAAGGTGTATGGAGATAGCCACATAGCAGGCAATTTAAATCTGTTAAATTGAAAAAGGACATAGAAAAACAGCATGGTTTGTCTTACAGAATTTTGTCATTTACAGAAAATTCCTTGTATTACTTTAGGGTACAAGGGAAGGTAGTAGAGGTAGAGAGGGCTGCCCAAAACACTGATGTAAGTCTTGATCTATCAATGAACATGAGTGAGTTATCAGAAGTTATGAGACTAAAGTGTGACTAATTCTTAACTACTTAAAAACTAGAGGTTTTGCTCTCATGATGAGGGGAGGGATTGGTACTCTGGCGATGACCTTTTTGGCTTTAATCCTTCACCACAGTAGTTCTGGAGAAGAAGGTGACCATGTTCAGAGCATCTTGCTCCTGCCTTCCCTTTGACTTTTGTGCCGCATTTTGCGTCCGTGATGCCCGCCCGCTCCTCCTGACAGGCTCTCCTTCCTTGAATTGCGCCTTGTGTGGTCCTTACATCTTCAGCGCTTTCTCTGTTGTCTTTTACTGGACCGACTTTCTCTTCTTAACTCCACTAACTGAATATCTTCAGGGTTTTATTCTCCTCTTTCTAGGATTTTCCTCCACTTGGCCAACTTGACTACTATCTTTATGCAAAGGACAGCGGTTTCCCTGCCAGCTGCATGTCCCTTTGTTTGCAAGATGCTCCACACACTCAAAATGGAACCCACCAACTTCTCTTGCTTGTTTTCCAACTATCTTTTTTTGGTGTCAGTGTGTTGTGCCATCTGCCGTTGTCCAGCCCCTGGTCCTTGAAACCTCCTGGTTAGCTCCACCATTTGATTTACCCTGTGGGGATATTTGTTCAGTGCCTGATTCCTCCGTTCCCTGTTGGGACGTTTTCCCCTTGTCCATCTTCCTTGCCATTCCTGCCCCTCAGTCCTAATTGCCTGATACCCGATGCGCCTCTAACTGTGCTTTCTGTTATTGCCGTAGAAGTTAGGATTCTTCTCCTCCTCCTTCTCCTTTCTCCTCTTCCTTCTCCCTCCTCCCCCCCTCTGTGTGTGTGTGTGTGTGTGTGTGTGTGTGTGTATGACCTTATTTTTTTGCATAAAATGTAAACTCTACCTATATTCCCACTTTTATCTTCCACTATCACCTTGGTGGCCTCAGTCTCCCCACACCATTCCCTTAGCTTTGTCCACACTTGCCCTCTGCACCCACACTCTGTGATCGGCTTATGGGAAGGCCCCAGAAGTCAGCTGGCTGGAGACCATGCATGCCTGTCCTCTGGACAGTCTGTTGCCTGCGGCCTAGCCACGCTTTTCATATCTTTGAAGCCTCCTGGTTCCAGTTCCATTTCCACCAGGCCTTTCCTGAGCACTCTCCCCTCCCTGGATTCCTCCCTCCTCCCTTCCGACCGGAGGGGTACGCATCTTCTCCAGCACCTTTCCAGGAACTGGTTCCATTCCACTCATCATTGACTTTTCCCTTGTAACATGACTGGTGTGTTCTGTTCACTCGGACCGGAGGCTCCCTGAGGGCGCGGCTCGATGGCGGTTCTGGGGTGTTCTGCAAGGGGTGTGTGGGGTGAGATGTGCGCCTGCGTGCCCCCCGCCCCCTGCAGCGCGCGCAGCGGGGCCCTCCTCTGCACACAGTGGAAACCCGGTGCCTCCTGGCCCAATAAACGCAGGGAGGACATTGGAGCCCGTGGTGGGGATATTTATTTAAATATGTAAACCGAGCGTGGCTACGCCGCGTAAGCCAAAAGTGTAAAGTTCTCATCTGTAATTACCAATTAAAAAAAGCACTTTGTATTTACAGTCGAGTCTGGCTCCCGACCAGCACTTGTTTCTCCTCCTCTGGTACAAATGTCATGAAACCTTGAACGCGCTGTTTCCGTAGAAGGAGCCCGGACTTCTGCGGAGGTGGTGACTTGCGGCGGCGGCTCGAGGCGCTGCCGTCCGCCCTGCTGCCCGCCGGGCCCAGTCTGCGGGCTGGCTTGCCCGCCTCGCCTCCCCTCTCCCCACCGTCCCACCTGGAGAAGACAAAAAAAAAAAAAAAAAAATCTGGCATCCTGCTCGCGGCTCCCATATCAAAGTAGAGGGGTTGGAAGGCCTGGTATCCGTCGGCTCGCTCAGGTGAAGTTTGAGGTGGCGCACCAGGCCCCCCCGTCTGTGAGGGCGCTGAAATCCCACTGAAGAGGGGTGTGGAAGGAAAACATCCAGTACGTATTTACCTGACATCTGCTTGCTGGTTCTCCCACCTGCCCACCTTGGCTATCAAATTAGAAATGTCTGGCCTAGTCCATAGAGCACGCGACTCTGGACCTCAGGGTTGCAGGTTCAAGCCCCACAATGGGTGTAGAGATTAGTTAAAAATAAAACCTTGAAAGACCGACAGGAAAACACACCAGGGATCGGTCTCCGTGCTTTATGGATATCAACTCATTTAAATTTCACAACAGTTCCGTGACAGGGATACCCTCATTATCCTCATTTCACAGAGAAGGAATCTTGGGCACAGAGCGGTTGGAGGGGCTTGTGCGACGATCACACGTTCAGTTCAGGGCAATTATTATTATTATTATTTTTTATTTTTATTTATTTATGATAGAGAGAGAGAGAGAGAGAGAGGCAGAGACACAGGCAGAGGGAGAAGCAGGCTCCATGCACCGGGAGCCCGACGTGGGATTCGATCCTGGGTCTCCGGGATCGCGCCCTGGGCCAAAGGCAGGCGCCAAACCGCTGCGCCACCCAGGGATCCCTTTTTTTTCAATAATTATCAAAGGGACCAAATGTTTCTTTACGCCAATCAGAGGTCCAGTTCTACGAGTTTTGTCACTATCGATCACTCGGCTTCCTTTTTATGGTTTTGGCCGCACCATGTTTCTCTCTTAAGGTTGGCAGCAGCTGTCTGTGTGTCTGTAGTTCAGCATCCACTGAAAAAACTCTTCCGCAGTGCTTTATGGTTTATAAGGGCTTTTCACAATTACCTCCCTTGGTCCAACAGCCCCAGTGGGTTGAGTTATTATTAATTTCCACTTGACAAGTGAAATAAGGGGCTTAGAGAGACAGAGACCGGGCCGTGACTTTGGCACGATTAGGACGCTGGAATCTGAACCCAGGTCCTCCTAATCCGTTGCTCTTCCCGCACCAACTGCTGCTTGTAACTATCATAGGGGGGGTCCTGTCATCTCTATGTGCTTTTCTTGATGTGCTTTGCTCTTGTAACCTGGATTTAAAATGTCTTTTTAGCCATATCCCAAGCCTGTGAGGTAGACGGTGGATGTAGGGGTTTGAGAATGCAGTCTTTCTGATAGACGGGAGATAATTATATGCCACGAGGCATTTTTTTCCCCCTATTTTTCTTTGGTGCCTAAAGATTGAAAGTTTAGTGGGGATTTTTCTTGATGTCTTTGGACTAAGACACCTCAGGGGAATACGTGCCTAATGCTCATAATTAAATATAGTTTGAAAAAAGGGAGGGCTCGCAGTTTTACCCACACAGGCCTGCAGAATTGGGTCAGAGGCCTTTAAGGAGACACTGGAAGCTGGAGAGCCCAACCGTATGTAAATACCCAAGTCTGAAGGTGATTACCGCCTGTACTTCCAGAGCTAAATAATCTCCTCTACAAAAATACTACTGTCACCCCCCCCCCCCCCGAATGAAAGAGAGTTCTGGGTTTCAGTCATTTCTACCACTTAGCTTTGTGATCTTGTATCAATCACCCAACTGCTCTAGACTCAGTTCAGTTCTCGTAGGAGCAGCTACGTGCCATGCGCTAGGGTAGGTGCTCCAGATGGAAATGGAAATGAGATAAGGTCTCTCTCTCTCAGAGCTCCCAGGCCAGAGCTGGAGACTGCCAGGAAACACAGCGATGTTCCTGCTGTGCTGGAGATAGGCCCAGGGGCCTGAAGAGGTGGTGGGAGGTCATAAGCTTTGAGGTAGGGCTGAGTGTCAATGAGGGAATGTTCCCTAATGTGTGGAGTAAAGTCCGCTTTCCTCCTCTCCCTGCACCGTCCCCCCATCGTTTGCCCATAGTATCCCTCCTTGACTCCTGTGTTTAACCTATAGATGGGAACACTAGGGAATGTGATAAACACTAATGATGCTATAAAAAGGAGGAAGAGCCTTGGGAGCCTTGGTGTGCTCCTCCGGGAATACTGTGGGTCATCTGATCCCCAGTTCCCCCAATCTGTGCCCCAGAGGACCATGTACTTCTCCTAGCACAGGGCTAACCTTATAGGGTGAGAAATACCCTGAGCAGAGGACTGTGTCCCACACTGGCCTAGGAACCCGTTGCTCTGGAGTCTGTTACAGCTCTGTTTCTCAGTATCAGCGTGGTACCTGGCACAGAGCTGGTGGCCGATAGATTCTGTTGAGTATGTGGTTGGGTGGGTAGGTAGATGGGGCTTGCTGGAAGCACAACTGGAAGGGCCAAAGGGAAGAGGCTGATGAATTGAGAAGAGGTGAGATGCCCTTGAGCAGTGGCTGATGAAATTTAACCCAGGCTGGGAGGGACTTGGGTTAGAGCCTTATTCAAAGGCTGCAAAGCAAGAATTTAACTCCTTGGTTTCACAAGAAAAGACGGAATGTGTCCCGGAAATGGTTTGATTTGACTATTAGGTCTAATGCCTGCAGTTTGTCCTTTAGTGGAAGCTTCTCAAGTTTGAGTTGGTGCCTGGTATGAAAGGGCCACAGGGGAGAGACCTGGGCTCCTGGGTTGGGGAGACATAGGATGGGGCACATCCTCACTCAGCCTGAAAGTCTAGGCCTTTTCTGTTTTGCTTTTTTTTTTTTTTTTTTTTTTTTTTGTGAATTGGGCTGAGTGGGGTAGACACTAGAGCCTCCAGTAGTTTTATTTATTTATTTATTTTTAAGATTTTATTTCTTTATTCATGAGAGACAGAGAGAGAGAGGCAGAGACACAGGCAGAGGGAGAAGTGGGCTCCATGCAGGGAGCCTGATGTGGGACTCGATCCTATCCTGGGTCTCCAGGATCACACCCTGGGCTGCAGGCGGTGCTAAACTGCTGTGCCACCGTGGCTGCCCGACTCCAATAGTTTTAATCCCACTTTTAAGGAAAAGAGTAACTTCATGGAGGCTTTAATTAATAGCTACAATATTCTTGAATATCTGCCATAGGCTAAGGACTGTAGTAAACACTTTAATTCACTGATTTCTCCAAGTAACTTTCTGAGGTAGATTTTAGTGTCCTTACTTTGCAGATGTGCACACGGAAGGTCATAAGTGGTCCCTGCTGAATAGCTCGTGAAGTAGGAGCCGTGGTTTTGAATCTGAGCCTGTTTGCTTCCAAAGCTCTTGCTCTTAAATGGATGGATTCCACGGATGCCGGGTGACTGGACTTTCCTGAAGATGTTTATGTGCATTGTCACCACAGAGTCAAACTGAAAATCATATTATTGTATTTCATTCAGAATCATAACCTGCCTTAATCCACATTCTGCCTCAGATCATGAAAGTGGGTGGCTCACAGGCTGTATTGATCCGTGCTTCTGACTAGCAAAAAAAAAAAAAAGAAGAAGAAGAAAAAAGACAACCATTTGGTTTCTGTTCTGTGTTCTGGGGAGGCAGAATGGATCACACAATGGCTTGGTTGAGTTTGACATTTACTTAATGTAGATACATTTAGTCTAAGCTGAAATTAGGCAGAGGGCTTGGGGTAGGCCCTCGGGGGTTGCTGTGGAGTAAGTAGAGGCAGTTACCCTCGGCTCTCCTCATATTTCACGCTTGACTTTAAATATTCGTGAAGGGAACATAGATCTTTGGTTTTAACTGGATGTAGCTCAAAGGTCAGCCCTTCAGAACAGATCATTTCAGTCTCAGGGCACCAATTTTAACCTCCAGAGATGAGACCATGTTTGAGGCAGCCAGCTCGATGGTAGAGAAAATCCATCAGTGCTAAGCAGATTACAGTTAAGTTTTTTTGTTGTTATTTGTTGAGTGTCCACAGTGTGTGGGTCTTACAGATAGGAAATGACTATGGGTTTTTGTTGTTTGTTTTTGAGACCTAACCAGTCACTTTTGTTTTTTTCCACGGGAGGGAGGTAATCCCCAAGAAGGGTAGATTTATCTATTCCCCCTTGACTTGATGAGTTTTGTTTTCTTTATAATTAAGTGTACAAAATAAAAAATACCCTTTAAAACAATCGTGTGTCCCCTTGCCCCTCCCCCCCTTTCTCCCTTGACCCTTCATCCACGTAGTTCAGTCTTGGCTCTGGACAGGGAGGGAGATAACCCTTTAGGAAAGTGCCCAGCACATGGTGGAGGCCGAGGCGGTGCCTGCTTCCCCGAGAGGGACTGGTGGCCAGGTGCTGCTTGCCCCGGTCAAGATGAAGAGAATGCACTTCTGTCATTTCTTCAGGCATGTAGCAAACCCAGCCGGGTCTCAGGTATTCCAGATATGAGCGATGTGCCGATTGCGCAAGGCTGGAAGCATTGCTCACTCGGAGATACAGAGGCCTGCCTGCCCCGAGCCCTTTGTTCTCCTGGTTGAAAGCAGTTAATTAGCAACTGTCTCCATAGCAACTACCTCATAGTCCAAAAACATTGTCTAGTTTTTCAGTTTAGCTTATCACACTGTTTACCTGAAGGGCTTTTCACTGCTCTGAGTCTCATTTGAGTTGGCGGCGTGCCTGTTGGAGAAGTGAATTGTCAAGATAGAAAAAACACCATGGTAGCCAGAAGCCGGGGAGCCCTCTCCCTCACACACGACCAATGTGGGCTCCGGATTCTGTGAAAACAGAAGTTGGGAAGGCCTAGCATTTTCACCTGGGCTTTTTTTTTTTTTTTTTTTTTTTTTTGCCAGAAACCTGCCACTCTCTCCACCAGGCCCTGAATTAGGAGGCTGCCCACCCCTTTCCCTGAGAGGCTTTCTGAGCTCTTTAATATCCCCTGTTTACAGTGTGTGTCTGTTATTAGTCATCTCGAAACCCCGGGTGCTCTGAGTACGTTCGAGGAAATTTCACTTCCCTGAGGGTCTTGGCATTTCTGAAGGTCCTTGGATGAAGGATTATGAGGCGCCCTGTGAATTAGTCAGGGCGGCTTTGTCTTTTGGTCCTAATGAGGAAGGAAGGGCCTCTCCCTCTTACCTGTGGCCGAGGTGGTTGAAGTCAACCCTGTGGGAGCAAAAGAGGACGTCAGGTGGCTCTTTGGTGAATAGGAAGGGGAGACTATGGCTTTTCATCAGCCGGGCAACAAAGAGAATAATTTTCGTGGCTTTTGTCGAGGGAATGCCACTGTGTGGGCCGCCGTGTTGGGACTTTGAGGAGCTTTAGCTCACACCCACAAAGGGAAGGTGGGAGGCGGGTGGGGAGGAAGTCCGCACTTCCTGAGGGCCTGCCGTGTCCCTGTCACAGAGCCAGGTCTTTCACAGAGCGGGGTCCCCTGTGCCCCTCGCAGCAATCCTGCAGACTGCGTTGTACTATCAGTACGCTAAGGACAGGAGAAATCACTGGAGTTGTCGCCTGCCCAAGATTGTGGAATGCCAACCCTGGTCTGTTGGTTTACAGGGCACAAACTCTGGCCTTGAAGTCAAGCCACATGATAGATGCAGGCCTTCCTTGACGTGGGATCTGGTGGTGAGGCTTTGCCCATACCTGGTGAAAGACCCAGTTAGCTGGTGTACATCACACGTTGCAGTTTTCTGGGAGACTAACTGCCCGAGGGGGCTGGCTAGAATATGGTGGTGCATGTGTGTAACCAGATGTCTAAGTGATATCCAGAAAAATCATGAAGCCTGGGTTTTTCATGAGCTTTTCTTGGGTCCAGTGATAAAGTAGTGGAATTTTATTTTCAGGTACATGTCCCAGAGCTTAGGTACCTAGGGAAATGTTGTTCTCTTCAAATTATTAATCTGGAAAGACTGTGCCTTAGGATGTTTCCATTCTTCCAACCTTTTAAAGGGACCTATGTGGGAGAGAGAGTGCTTTCCAAGCTTGTGACGTGTGGCTTTGAATTCAGTTCAACGGAGTATTGTTGGGCACTTAACTCCCGTAACTGTGGGCTGAGGAGTAAGGCTTTTCTCTCATGGTGATCACTTGGACCTAGCATGGATTCATGAAGAACAGCTCACACCAGGTGGTGTATCTTTCTCTGAAAAGCTTATTAGACCCACACAGTAGAAAACTGCAGTTGATGTGGAGCATAAACCAGGCACCTTATATGATTTTTAATCACATCTACTTTGTCGAAAATAGAGACGTTTCCTGGGTGCTGAATGCAAGGACTCTGATTCTGAAGTGCAGCTGGTTTAATGCCTCAGGGTGATGAGCGAGTAGGAACATGGGAGATCATTTCCTGGCGGTTGTCACTGGACATTTGTATGGAGTCCTAGTGGAGATGACAGGAAGCTTGGAGAGGGTGAGCGAGCTTGATGTGGGCCTGATTCAGAGTCCAAAAACCCTGCCCAGACTGGAAAGTGAGTCCATCTAAGAAAGAGTATACTTTTATTTATTTATTTTTTAAAGATTTATTTATTTATTTGAGAGAGAGTGGATGGGGTGGGGGGGAGGAGATAAGCAGACTCTGTTGAGTGGGAAGCCCGATCCGGAGCTCGATCCCAGGACCCTGAGATCATGACCTGAGCAGAAATCAAGAGTCCGATGCCCAATCGACTGAGCCACCCAGGTGCCCCAAAAGAGGATATTTTATTTTATTTATTATTTATTATTTTTTTTAAAAGAGGATATTTTAGAGGGGAAACAGTACTCAGAAGTCCCAGTGTGGATGGTAAACATGTGACTTGGCAGTACCGCGTGAGTTTTGTTGACTGTGAGATGAGAAAAGTTCATAGACGGGACCTGTGCAGAAATGAATGTTGTCTCAGGCTTTGTTGATAGAAGAGAGGAGGATGGCCACCATAGTAGACGATGCTTGGAGTTGGGTGCTCTGCTTTCTTTCTGTTGTCCTCCCTTCCCTCCCCTGGCCCGTCCTTCCTGTGTATTCTGTGCCAGGCACCTTTCCATGTGCTGAGGATAAAAGCAGGCTGCCTTTAAAGTGAATGTAGACATTGCAGATCTTGTTCAGAGGATGATAAAGAGAATAAGAAACCACACACTGCACAAAATTATCAAAGGGGTTGAGGGTATTTGGCCCTGCTTAGAAAAGACCCTTCAAGACAGGAGAGTTGTTTTCAAATATGTAAAAGATGCATCTGTGGGTCAAGAGGAAGCGGTTTTGTCCTATAGGCCCTGAGTATAATGGAATCAGTCAAATTTTGGCTTAGTTATAAAAATATTATTTTCTAGGGGCACCTGAGTGGCTCATTCGGGTAGGCTTCCAATTCTTGATTTCAGCTCAAGTCATGATCTCAGGGTCCTGAGATTGAGCCCCACTTCCAGCTCCATGCTAGGTGGGGGTGGATCCTGCTTAAGATTCTCTTTCTCCTTCTCCCTACCCTCCCCTTAAATAATATTTTCTAATCATCTTACAAAGGTGGGACTTAGGCTTCTATTTTAGAATACAGGGAGAAGTGTTCAAGCAGGGATCAGATGACCCTCTGGTGGTTTGCCATGCAGATCAAATGATAAAGTGAGTCTCCTTTAAAATTTCTAGTCATAAAAATGTTGTCTTAGAGCAGGCCTGTTATCTGCCCAGGAGAAAAATGCTAGTGGTGAAGGAAGATGTGTATCACAGTTCACAAGACTACTATTTTTTACTGCTTATTTATCTCTTTGGGGAGGCAGCTGAATATGATCCATTGAGAAGCATTGGACATTTATTGTTTTTTAAGGAAAGATTGATATATTATCATTATCTATTTATTTATTATTATTTATTGAGAGAGGGGGGTGGGAGAGAGAGCAAGAGCGTGCTCGTGCACATGAGCAGGAGGAGGGGCAGAGGGAGAGGGAGACTCGTCTCCACTGAGCAGGGAGCCCGATGCGGGACTCGATCCTGAGACCCTGGGATCATGACCTGAGCCGAAGGCAGGGGCTTAATGGTGCTTAACTGACCAAACCGCCTAGGTGCCATGAGAGACACTGGACATTTGTAACTGTAGTTTATGCAACAGGCACTATTTATTGCAGGAGGATCCTTTCCCTCAGAACCATAGCACTGGGCCAGTTTGTGATAGTTGTTAAGTCATAATTACATGCTATGGGTGGTCTTCATTCTTCTTTTGAGTCTAGGAGGAAAGATCATGTTAACATATATCTTGGCTATTTTAAAAGCACTACAGTGATTATGTAAAACAACCTTTTATGTAGAACCATTCAAGTTGGGGTCTTAGGTCTCTCTATAACAGGTTTGTCCTTTTTACTTTCAAAACGCTCTATCCTAAAGATAGTACAAATTTCCATGCATGATAGATGGAATAATGATCTTTTTGCTTTTCATAGTTATTTACCATTGTTTTGAGACTATCTCGGGAGTTTCCGAAATTGAGACTATGTCTGCAAAATCAAGAGTTGAATGATTAGATAAAGATAAGCAGTTATAGAAACTTGTTGAACCATCGATTCACCTGTACCACCCGAAAAATTTGATCTATTTAAATTAAGTTAGTTTTACAGCTCTGTTTGGTGTTTCTGTAGGTTGATTTTAGATTGTTTTATGGAATTTCTTATATTCTTTCACTAGGAATTCTGCAGCCTGTGCTTTAATCCCTGAATTGACAGACTGGTTTAAAAATTTGAGGGTCTGTGTGAACTGCTCACTGATCTGTTTACAGTGGTAGCACTTTCGTGTTTGTTTTGTTTTTCATTTTTTTTAAAGATTTATATTTTTTCATGAGACAGAGAAAGAGGCAGAGACCAAGGCAAAGGAGGAAACAGTCTCCTCATAAGGAGCCCAGTGTGGGACTTGATTCCTTGACCTAGGATCACACCCTGAGTCCAAGGCAGACGCTCAACTGCTGAGCCACCCAGGCGTCCCCACTTTCGTGTTTGAATGTGATCAGACCTGCCCCTGATACTCATGAAACCTGAAGCAAGAGAAGTGGACACTCCTATTCCGTGTGTCTAGATATTTGAAAGTCATAAATCAAGATAATAAAATTATTTTCTCATCTCCTTCTTTGATAAGTATACCATCGTGATAACATGGAACCACAAAGTTAGGGGCCTGCCCCCTTTGTGTCCCAGCCCTGGCTTATGTGGATACCCCAGACAGCACAGGCAAAGCCTCCTCCATTCCCTGTTCCCCCAACCAGCTGCACCTTACCCACTCCTTGCTCCTAAGGGTACATGCACTAGTGACCCAAGTGTCCTTTTGGGGCCACACTCAGGGAAGTAGTCTGTGAAGGCCCAGAATGTGGAATGGGGATCTAGTCTGGGAATTGCAAAGCCATGGGTCCTTGCTCCATGGTCCAGAAGGTAATCCTGAGCAGCTGTGCCCATGACCTTCAGAGATTACCTGGAGAGGAAGAGGCTGGCTGACTCGGAGGACCAGAGCGGGGCGCTGTAAGCCTCCAGCTCCAGCCAGACCCTCCGGCCTGGGTCTAAGGACAGTACTGAACATGGGTGAAAGCATGACCGATTTCTAACTGACTTGCAAGCTTCTGAGCTTGAAACTGGTTACGACTGAGTAACGGGTTGGCTAAAGTAACTTTTGCCATTTAACCTTAGAAATGATCTAAAGATCATGGCCTGAGAGTGGAGGGAAAAAAAATAGGTGAGATTGTCAGGTCAGATCTGAATTCTGTCATTTTTTAGTTTGTAGCACGTGGACATGTGCTTTGAAATCCCTACAACAGTGAAATTGCCTGCAAGAATTGCAGGTCGTACTGAACAATCAAACGAATTGGTGGGTTGGCTCCCATAGGCAAAATCCTGAGGCTGTTTAGGGGGAAAAAAATTACAAAATATAACTAGTAATAAGTGAGTTGCAATAAGAATCAAATATAATACATTTTTTTCCCCTGAGGAAACAAATTGCATTGCAGGTTGTTTTAAAGAGTGATGTGAAAATACTGAGCATAATGGTACAGAAAGAAATGTTACGCCAGTTTTCACAATAAAATCCCCAAATGTGAAAGCTCTCCTTTTATTTTTTTTCTTTCTTATAAAGGTATTTGGAAGCAGTAGCATTGGTTTGTTTGCACATCGAGTTGGTCAGAATAAGGTAATTTTTAGTTTTTATTAGTTTTCCAAGGAAAGTGCAGCTGATCAGCCTTTAGTGTATATATGGTGTATATAGTTCAGTTTCTGTCCACTCAGGGCACAGGCTTTGTGAAGACTTAAGCTTTTATGGTGTTAACCTTAAAAAGAAAAGACGTGGTTTCAAGATGCTGTAGTACAATGGCTCAGTGTGGTTGGATGGCTTCTCATTCCTGGCTCTGCTCTTTCTTGGCTGCCTGTGTGACCTTGAGCTAGTTGACTAACCCATCCCCAAGTTTTAGTTTTCTCATCTGTAGAATGGGTTGAATAATAGCACCTGTGTGCTAAGGTGGCTGCGGATTAGAAAATACAAATATAGAGCTTAGCTCTCATAGTAAACTATTAATACTAGTTAATTCACAGATGAATACATGGAAACTAATCATCATTAGCTCACTTGCATGAGGAAGGCCTGAGGGTTTCTATAAAGGCAGCATTTCATGGTAAAAGAACCTTTCCATGAGAACCTATGAAAACTCCAAAGGGCCACAGTTCCATTGTGGAGAATTTGCCTTCTCCTGGAATTTGCCTGTTGGGGTGAAATAGGTACTGAGGTCTCAGTGATGCCCTTGGGTGCTCCGTCCCTGCCTCACCTTCTCGAGAGCAGACGGTAGTCCCCATCTGTCCACAGGGAGTCCTCAGGAGCCAGAGCCCTAGATGGGATTCAGTGCTTATCCACAATGTGGTTTTGAAGGATACAATCTTTCCTCTTTGAATATAAAACGGAAGAGGATGAAGGAAAAACTAGATGTTTCTTTTTCTAAGTGAATACAATGCACAGCCTCAGAAGATACACGGAAAGGATGAGGAGGAGAATTATTTTTGTTTCTAAATGCCCTATTCATCCCACTTCCCAAGTAACTTGCAGCTATCATTATTTTTGGTGATTTATGCTTATTAAATAGTCTCCCTCAGGAATAATGAAATACTGGCTTCAGACATAGTCCGGGAAATTACAGGGCACAGCAGGCTCGCACAGTAGTGCCTAGCGTGAATTCAGGATTGCGCATGGGATGGGCCAGCAGACTTCTACTATTCCCATGTCCTCGGTTCGGCCCTGGAGCCCTGTCCAGCGGGGATTACAGGAGGCCCCCTGTTTTCCTGGAGCAGCTGCTACTCCCCTCGTTTCTGGCGGCCCCTGGGAATGCACCTTCCCTGTGCTTTGCTCTTCTGGAAGCCTCAGTTTTGTCCCTTGTAAGAAAGGAGACAAGTGCCCAGCTTGCCGCCGTGCTCTGAGCGTGAACCAAGAGGCACCTGGTGTGAGCCTCCCTAGCAATGTGCTCGCTCACCCCCTCTCTCTCTTATTTGCAGGGCGATGGATGGTTTCCCTGGTCCTCAACCCCCTCCTAGTTGAGACACTAGGAAGAAAGCACCACATGTGATTCACAGAATTGCTTGCACAGGCATAATTTCAACTTTTCTGCCCTTACTCATCCCCATACACATACTTTAAACTCGTCAGCACTATTTTCTTTCTCCTTTCGACGTTTAGAAAGAAGTCCTTCCTTTAAGTTCCTGGCATCTCACCTGCCACGTAGGGAGAAGAGCTCCCACCCATAAGGTGGCTGTGAGGATGGAAGATGTCACAGGTTGATGAGGCTGGGTGACCCCCTCTTTGCAGTCTCAGCAGCTGCGAGATGAGGGAGGGAGCCGTGGAATCCTGTTGTGAGCTGGTGGTTTAAATTCTGAACCCGTGTTAAAAAAAAGGAACTCGACCCCTCCCGAAGTGGAAACTGTAAGCGGCACATCCTGAATAAGGCGCAGGCACTGGTTGTCTTTCCTAGGCAGTGTGGTCATGATTCGAGTTAGCCTCTTCCCGACCCAGCAAAAGTGTCAGAACCCGCGGACCTAGAGGACCCCCAGAGGGGACAGGCTCTGAAGGGAGAGCCGTGGACTCTCCGCGAGGGACCCTCACAGTCTGGCCCTGGCTCCGTCACATCCCGTAAGTCGGTGCAACCTCAGGATTTTTAGGTCTTCGTGCAAACTCTTTCCCCTTCCCCTGACTCCATGGTAGAGCCCTAAATCCCGCACTGCGAGGGTGCATCTGGAATCTGGAAGATTCCAACCCTCCGCTCTCCCCACCGACAGCCAGTGTGCCCGGGAGAGAACGGCACCGTGTCTCCCTCCCCGCGGGCCCCGTTCCCGAACTCGGCCTGGTATCGTAGGCACTGAAGAGGTGCCAGCTGGCGGAATGTCCCTCACGTGCTTGATGTCGTAGGTGCACATCCCCCGATCTCGGTGTCCTGCATGGGGCGCAGACTCACAACCCCAAGGTCAAGAGTCATGCCCTGCCCGCCGAGCCAGCCAGGCCTCCCCGCTTCCCCCCAGGCCCCCGAGGTCTTCAAAGACTGTGTTTCTCCATCTGGCCACAGGAACGCCCTCCACCGGCAGCTTTAGACACAACTGGGACGTTGGGCACAGCCTTTCTTCTCTTGCAGGGTCAACGTTCTTCTCTCCAGCAGGTATAAATGGCAAGGCTGCACGTAAGCCTAAGGAGGGGCTGCCAAAATCCAAGTTCCCGAGCTTTAGCACTGGAGGCCTTTGGGCAGCTGCTAAGATCCGTGGAGACCTCTACATCCAGGAGAGGTTAAAGAAAACCCTCCTGCTTCAGCTTCAGCTTCAGCCCCAGCCCCAGCCCCAGCTTCAGCCAGGAGCTCCTCTGACCTTGTGAGGTCTCCCCCCCCCCCCCCCCCCCCCCCCCCCCCCCGTGCCTCATCAGTCTGCCATATTGTTACGGAAATGCCCCTGAGGCCTGAAGGAGTCTTCCTTGGATGATAAAAGGAAGAAAGAAAGAAAAGAAAGAACTCTCCTATTAATCCTCAGTAACTGCTACCAGGTGAAGGCTTTTTAGAAGTGAAGGCGCTTGGGAATTTAGGGACAAATGTATGGAAGCTGGAACATTTTCTCTGTTGGGGTTTAAGCCTAGGAAAGTGGCCAGATTGAACTTAGAGACATTTTCCTATTTTCTCAAACTCGGAGTGTGCTGGGAGAACTCTGGGCTCGCTGCCCACAGGAGAGCTGAGGAAGCTTTTGTCTTGACCTCTTTGGTGGAGGCACATGTTCCTCCCTCTCCACGTCTTTCGAGAGTCTTTGTAGACCTGGGATTTCTAGTGACTGAAGGCTCTGTGCTTTATGGTGTGCCCGGAGCAGTGCTGCACCTCCCGGGGTCTGGCAGTGTCACAGCAGCGAGCTGATGCCCAGTGCTCCGTCCTTCACACTGATGAGTATAGTAGATAACGATACTGCAGTATTGTGGTTTGTAAGGAAAATGTGTATTTGCTCACTCAGATGACCAGAATAGGTTTCTTATACGTATTTGGTCTCCTCCACAGTTCCTGCCCCACAGCTCCCCAAACCCTAGGAGTTTCCTGTTGAAAGTGGCAGAGATGTCTCATGTTATGCTAATGAAGTGATATTTGGGCCCCACCTTAGGATGGGTGGAGGCTGATTGCCATGAGAACCAACCAGGTGATTAGGGGGTTGGAACAAGGGCACACACCTGTCCCTGCCACCTCTAGGGAGGAACTAGGGCCTAGAGGTTGAATCGTCCTTATTGGCCAATGATTTAATCAGTCGCGATGGTGTAGGGAGGTGGGTGAGGGGATGGGGTCACTGAGTGATGGGCATGAAGGAGGGCACTTGATGGAATGAGCACTGGGGATTAAACGCAACCGATGAAACACTAAATTCTACCCCTGAAACTAATAATATACTCTATGTTAACTACATTGAATTTAGATTTAAAAAAAAAAAATAATGACTGTGTAGTGAGAAGCCTCCATGAAGACTCACAAGGACAGGGTTCCAAGAGCTTCCAGAGTGGTGAACATGTAGAGATTGGGAAAATGGTGCATTCTGAACAGGCATGGGAGCTGCAAACCTTTTCTCCATACCTTGCCCTATGCCCATACCTCTTCCATCTAGCTGTTGCTAAGTTCTTTCCGTCCTTTGTAATGAAAATAAATAAGCTAGTGAGTAAAGTGTTTTTCTGAGTTCTGTGAGGTGCTCTTGCAAATTAAACCTGAGGAGGGGGTTGTGGGAACCTCTGACTTAGAGCCTTTGATCAGAAGCACAGGTAACTACTGGGCATGTGATTAGGGTCTGAAATGGGGGTGGGGGTTAACTTTCTGGGACTGGTCCCTTGACCTGTGGAATCTGACGGCATCTCTGAGTAGATGGGCATCAAGATTGAGTTGAATTCTTAGACACATGACTGATGTCCACAAATTGCTTATTGGTGGTATGGGAATTTCCTGTACACTTTGGGATTTAGGTTCAGGAACCCATTTAGTCACCATGGGGGTTTCTCATGAAGTTCTTCCCAGAGATTTTGGTCATAGAGGTCTCAGATCTGTGCCCCTAAAGAAACTATCTCCTTTACCCTGGCCCTAAGACACATTTCTTTGGGCTACTGAGTCTTCCTTATCCAGAAGCTACCTGCAGTTAATGCTTCTTTCCCTGGACTGGTGAGATGGTTGCTTTCATCTCCGCTTGTAAAGCTGGGAGTCATTTGTACAGGGGTGGCCCAGGGCTACTTAAGCACTCCTTAAGAGGCTGCAGAGGACATTTTTTGGAAGCCTCCGAGCATCCATTCTGTTCTTCTTACCAAAAGCATACTGGCTGGCTTTCCCCCTATCCTTTATATGACTTGGAAGGGATCGACGTCAGTCACAACTATGAAGGTGTGGGCCATGATTGACATAAGCCAAATGAACAGTTTATGTACACAGCAACTGGTTACCCAGTCTGAGCCAGTGAAGGAGATGAGATCCGCCCCCCCCCCCCACCCCGGGGGTTCTGGAAAAGTAAACCTTTCTCTTGCTGAAGATTTTGGTTGAATATCTCACATTCCCTGGATGGTGTGTGAGGACATGATGTCTCTAACTGTGGTAGGATTTTTTCTTCCAAGGAACCTACATGTAGACTGGACTGGACTGGTTGGAACCGGTAGCTAACCTAGCAGGGGAGAGATTTGTGATGATGTCATCCAGGGCTGCTAGAACAAGGTTTCTTAGTTAATAAAGAGCCTCTAATCCCCCTTTCCCAGTTCTTTGCTTAAAAGCTAGATTTAATTATTTCTCAGAATGTAGTAGCCTGTTATGAGGACTCTTCCCAGTGAGAATTTCCAACGAGATCTTTCCAAGTCCCTATCATGACTGGTCATCAGTACTCATGGGACAAGGGACCCTCTCTCCCTTCAGCCATGACAGGCGTATTCAAAGCTTGGCTTCTACCTTGTTCTAGGGAGGCCAACGCCAGAGATAAGTGTCTGGATTCTGGAGAACAGCAGCCTGAGGTGGACCCAGAAGCCCAGGGAACTGGAGAGGAAGAGTGGGTTGGAAGAGAGCAGTGGGAAGTCTTGGAATGGTAGTAGGGAGTGGCCTTGCTCACAGTGGCATTTACCAATGACCCCAGTATAGGTATGTGTCATTAATTTGTCCAAATCCATAAAATGTCCAATAGCAAGAGCGAACCCTAATGTAAACTGTGGACTTTGGATAATAATGACGTGACAATGTAGGTTCATCAGTTTTAGCAACTGTGCCACTCTTTTGGGGAATGTCGATAATGGGGGAGCTGTGTGTATGTGGGGCAGAGAGTTCATCAGTAATCTCTGTACTTTCTGCTCCATATTGCGGTGAACTTAAAACTTCTCTAAAATCTATTTTTAAAATAAAGTTCTATTTTATGGAGGTGCAGGTCCTCAGTTGTCACAGACTATGTGTAAGGTGGTGGGGGGTGGGGAGGTCCAGTTTCTATCCTGTTTGGGGAGTCTGAGGTGGTTACTGATGTATTTTTCCCAAAGAGATCTCTACTTTGTTCTGTTTTGTTTTCCTTTGTGAAACTCTTACCTCTGTGCTGAGAAGAGCACCTAAGAGTTCTCCTGGGGTATGATACTGACCCACACCTGTGATTGGATATTCCATCTATCCCTCAGCAGTTAGATAGTGGCCAGAGCTAACCACGGGGCTGGAGCCATGCTCAGAAATACTGTCTTGTGATGCACATGGGCTTTTGAGCTTGTGGCTTTGGGCTTGTGGTTGTGGATGGAGAAAATTGCTTCCTGGGTTTACAGGGAAGGTAGGGGAATGGCCCTCTTGTCACCGCTTCTTCAGTGATGGCTTCCTGGTGTGGGCACGTGGGAATGGATGTGAGTGGCAGGCAGGATTTTAGGGGTTTACAGAGAGGTGGTGGCGGGGTAGACACGGTGACAGAGAGTGCATCCTCATGCAGGGATAATCCCTACTTGTATTCTTTCAAAACCAGAATCCTAACAAAGGTGGCAGTTAAAAGAACACTATCTCTTAGTCCCTGGGGAGATGGAATGATAAAGATATTTGTCCCTTTCCTGTAGGAACTTCAGCCTCTTAAGGACAACAGATCTGTCGTGAATGTGGCCAGTGATAATAGAGGGACAGAGTCTCATTGGCACAAGTTTTTTAACAATGCAAAATTTTAAACAGAATTCTGAATTAGTGTTAGCCGGTCTTTCAAATACAGCGTATAATATGAGACTTGGGAAATTTTTCAGGAGAAAGCTTAAATCTTGGAGTTGCTGGAAGCCTACAGTTTTTCTTGATTCCCTTTGGTAAGCATGAATCCTCCAGATTGAGGACCGGAGAGAATCAGCTGTGCATCCTCACTGAACCAGTCTCTTTGGGGAGGTGGTGGCTGAGTGCTTTTCTGGGTTCAGGAACACCGAGCCAGAGCATCACCCGTGAAGGGCTTCAGAGCAGGCCATCCCTGAACCCAGGGGGATTGTGAACACAGCAGTAATGTGCTAGAGCAATACCTCTGAAGACCTGTGGCCAGGTTGGAAGAAGGGCTACTATGGTAGCCGGTATACCAGGGTTCGTGACCGTGATCTTCTGAACCAAGAGTTAGGACCTGCGGTCGGTCTGAGCGAGGCGAGTATTTGTGGGCAGGATAGCTGGTGTCTGAACGTTCCCGCCGAACCTGCATCGGTGGGCTCTGCTGGACGGCCGAGGCCGTGGAGGAGCCACTGTGCCATGTGGCTAGAGCCGGCCTGGGGCTGGGAGGGTGTTCAGTCCTGGTGAAGATGTTCCCCTGGCTGAGGCTGTTGGAGCTGCGGAGGCCGTGGGGGCAAGCAGGGGGCTCCCTGGGTGCCCCGGCAGCAGCTCCTACCACTTTAGGTGCTTGAAAGGTGAAAGGAGGCCAGGGAAGCCTGTTGGATGGGTTTTTGCCCCTATAAAATTGTAGGAATGCTATCTTTCCATCGACTCTCAAGAGTGGGGAGCCCCCTTTAAGAAAGCTTTGAGAGAGCCAAATTCAGAGCTAGCAGGGAGGGAGGAGCTGCGAGGTGAAGTTAGCACCATGAGTCACTTTCTGCCCTTGTGCTGCCCGTATGGACTGTGCACCCCAAGTCTGGCTTGGGAAAATAACAGCTCCCATAGCGTGCATGCACGTGCAGGCACACGTGTGTGTGTGTGTGTGTGTGTGTGTGTGTGTGTGTGTGTGTGTGTGTTTTATTCCTTGTAGCGGTACTTTTGATAAACAGTGTAATGTTAAAGCCAAGAGCTGTGAGTTTCATTTCTGGAAATGAAACACAAGGACCTCAGAGGCCTCTGATGAGATAGGAGCTGTGCGCCTTGTGTGAACGGCCTCACTTCTCTGAGGCTCAGTGGGCAGCGCCTTTGCAAGCTTGTGTAAGGCCTCCGGGAGATGAGACCCCACCCTTTCCTCTTCAGTGGTGCCGGAGGACAGCACGCTGAGCCATAAGTTCACCCAGGATCTCCTCGCTGTGTTTGGATTTAGCTGGGGTACGGGTGTCCCCTCCTCCTGCAGGCACAGTCTCTTGAGTCACTGCCCACGGTGGAGGAGACAGGGCGGGGTCCGGCCTGGGTCCGGCTCTCTTGGACAAGGTTGAGAGGTGCTAACCACAAGGCTGAAGCCCTGAAGAAGTGCTACAAGGAAGGTGTTTCTTTCCCCGTTGGCACTGCATCCAGGTTCTCGACAGTTGGACACAAACAAACTGTTCTGGAAGCCGCTTCTCATGCCCCTTTACCTCCTGCTTGCTGCCCGCCACCTTTGCTGGTCACTGGGGCTGACGTATGGGGAGGAGTGGAAAGTGGCCCTGCTGACAGTGTAGGTCATTGTTTGCTCTCTGTGGAAGGAGGATGTCTGGCAGAGGCTGGAGACCGCACTCCGGCTGTTGAGGCCCGTCCTGAGGCTGCGGGGTGCCCTGGGCGCCCTGGGAGTGCATAGGAGCTTCTGTCTTCTGAGGGCAGTGTCCTGGGCCACTGTTCCTGTGCTTGAGTGCTGGTTCCGCTCTTGGAAAGTTCGTTCTCCTTTGAAGCAGATTGCGTGTGTAGCCAACGGGAGCCTTAGAAGGGGGTAGTACTGAAGAGGTGGGTTGACGTGCTCGCTGCCCACCCACCCCTCCATCCCCAGCCCCTCCCCTCCCCTGCTGGCCTGGCTGGAGAGCTCGCATGGAGGAGGGGGCCTCTGGGGCTGGGCCAGGAGGCTACTCTTGGCTTCGGGGAACCTGAGAGGCTTGTCCTTGTCAAGGATCCCTAGTGTAGTGGAGGGGAAGTCCAGATCAGAAGTGATCGAGAAAGTCAGGTGAGTGAATAAAGTGACAGCACCGGGGTCGTTGGTGCCCTCCTTTCATTCCCCAACGGCAGGCAGGGCACACAGGTGTAGACAGGTTAGCGGCTTTGTCGTGCAGTGAGAGAGCGGGGACCCCCCCCCCTCGGGTCCAGCCGCCCTCTGGTTGACCTAAAGCACTGCCTGTGTGTGTGTCTGCGCACCCACCCACTCACCCTCTCACCCACCCACCACTGAAAGCTCCCTCCATGTGCACGAGGCACATGCTTTTTCCTTTTATTACTCAGGGATGGGCACCCAGCGCAGAACTGGGCCCCGTAATGGCTGCTGACTAAGTGCTTAATGGAGATATTGCTGCTGATAAACCACAGTTGGAAAGGGAAAGAGGCAAGCAAGCTGGCCGACATCAAAGCCAGTTTTGTTTTATAGATAAGAGTAGGTTTCATTCCGTGGGCTCCAGAGCCCCTGTCCCCAAATCTCAGGGAGAGGAGTTTTAAAATGGAAGCTGTGTCTCTCCCAGTGAGCTGGAGGACAGGCCTGCGGGGGGCCGGAAGCCTCCTTCTTTTCCTTCCTTTCCTTCCTTTCCTTCCTTTCCTTCCTTTCCTCCCTCCCCTCCCTCCCGGATGGCCCAGCCCCTGCCCTCATTTGCAGGGGAGACCCTTGGGGCACAGGGAGGGCTCCCAGCTGCCTCTGGAATAAATGGTTTTCTGCCCCCACTCCATTTGGTGGTGGTTCTTCAAAATTCTTCATTCCTACTTAACACAACATTTAAAATAATTCAGTAAATACGGATATTAAATACAAGAATCTGGAGAAGAAATGAAGTCCCAGAAATGTAATGAGCCCACACCGCAAAGATGTAAAACCCACATGTGTGGTGACGTGTGCCCTGATTTCCTCCCAAATTAAGCCTTCGCATGGATGGGGTGCCATGGCCCTGGTAACAGGTGCTCTCCTTGAAAAATTCAGCTAAATGTAACCTGGTGATGAGTAGTTTTAATGACTGGGTGATGCCTGGGCTAAACTGTAATCTAGGCGGAAGCATAGGGATTTGGCCAGTTTAGGGCGTTTGTGTGTGTGTGTGATGTGCACGCGTGTGCTTGTTGCTTCCATGCTCTTCGATGCCGAGGCGAGGCCCAGGAAGAGATGGATGTGTTCAGCACCGTGGCCCAGGAGAGAGCAGGTGCCGGCCGCAGCAACACATTAAAAGTTGTTGCCCGACTTAAAGGTTGAAGGATTCTTTCCTGTTCCTTCACTAGCTCAGGGGAAAGAAGGCAGGCAGCAAGTTAGGATCATAAATATGACATAAACTTAATCTTTTTAAATTACTTTTTTATAGCACTTCAGTTTTGATTTGGCCCTGACAGAAGTCCTTTGAGCTTTCCAGAAGACAGAGAGTTCTTAGGAGCCCAGGCAGGGCCCCTGTGGGGCCTGAGCAAGCTGGGGACTGCCCTGTCCTGTCTGTGTCGGGAGCTGCTATCAGGCTGAGGCCAAGTGTCTCGGTGAGCCTTCCACATTCACACCAGGCCAGCTCTCGGTGGCGTTTTGTTTTGTTTTGTTTTAAATCAGCGTTAATACCATTGTGACCCTGTTGCACCTGAGGCTGGATGAACTCACACTGCCCACCTTGCTGTCACCCTCTGTCATCCTAGTGCCCGTGTGACCACGTTCCCACTCAGCCCTCTGGAAAGCCCCCCTAGAGGGTGTTGGAAAGGCATTCGAGCAGTCATTCAATTTTTAGGGCACTGGAGCCAAGGTTGTCAATCATTTGCCCCTGGGAGCCTCTTTTCTTCTGCATATTTATTTTCCCGGGGATTTTGGGGTTGGATCGACTATGTAATGCATGCAAGCCCTTTCTGGTATTCCTAATGGCCTGGAAGCCCTAACGTAACAGAAAGCATTTGCTGGCTTGCTAGGGGCCATTTCCACATCGGGCCCCTGATCTAGGACATCTGGAAGATGGCCCTTTGGGTGACTTTAATCCTCTGGCGACGTTCATGGGTCAGTGCAGGAAAGAGAATAAATTCAATTTCTACACACAAGTCAGGTGCGGGGCTCCCAGAGTGAGAGGGAGAAGCCACACCCTGTGGCTACTCATTTACTACATTTTTTTTTTTTTAAGATTTTTAAAAATTTACTTATTTATTTGAAGAGCATGCATGAGCAGGGGGAGGGGCAGAGAGAGAATCTCAAGCAGACTCCTGCTGGGAGTGCAGAGCCGGACGTGGGGCTCCATCTAGGACCCTGAGATCACAACCTGAAATCCAGAGCTGTGTGCCTAACCGACTGTTGAACCACCCAGACCCAGAAGCCTTGCATTTACCACATCTTTTGTGCAAATCTAGTGCCGGGAGAGGGGATAACAAGATGCAGAAGCCTTGGTTCTTGCTCTTAATACAGTGGAGGGGAGAAGTTGAACACTGCTCCCTCTCCTCAGGTGGAAGTTGAGATCCGGGAACTGTCTCTCTCCCCACGCCCCCCACCCCGCCACTCCCTACGTTCTTCAAGATGCTCCCCTTTGGCGGGGCAGCCTGTGTGAGGTTTACGTACGCTGCACAACTAACGAGAAAAGTCTCTCCTGTTCTCTAGCTTCCAGGTCAACAAGAACCTGAATCCCGGTGATCTGTGGTCACATGCAAGCCGGGAGATACTTGTTCTTTCTGGCCAACTGTTAATGTTCTTGGAATGAAAGGTACTTCAGAGCAAGGATAGGTTGAGATAATTCTTCTGTTATCTAGAAGTTAGCAAATTTTACTTCAAGAGGTGTGGGGATAAACACGGTGGTGGGCAGCCAGAAGGTGTGTGAATTGCCAGCACCGGGGATTTTTCTCCTCTTGTTTACAGAGAGCCTGCCACGGATTTAATTCCCAACTTGTTGACATAATGTACCCTATTCTTATCATTTTGCCAGATTTAAACATTTTTCTTCTTTTGTGGACGCTGTATTATTACTCCGTCTGTCGCGTTTAATGTATTCTGTGCATGTGAGCGCCGGCCTCTTCAAAACTGTCGACTTCACCGTCCATGCGCTGTCTCCAAATGAGATCGCGATGCCCCCCAAGTGAATTATGAAAAGCTTTTCATAGTAATATAATTGATCCACTGTTGGCCACACTTATAAAAAAAAAATCAATGTAACGTGTTAATATTTCATGAGTGCCCACGTTGCCAGCTCCTTGCAATGGGACCAAACTATAAAGAACGAGGATTGTTTCACAATAGCCCAGCACATGGACAGAGTGCCAGGAAAGAGAGTTTGGGGTTGACTTGAAAGTTTGAAGTGCACAGGGCCATTGAAAAACAATCCTCTGACTCATGTCAGATTGTTATAATTATTTAATGCCCACAATGCAGCCTTGTCCCCACGGATTTATACTGGAGAGGTTTCTTACCCACACATTGTGGTTATTAGCTGCAAAGAAAGCAGCGTTTGTTTATAGTGACATGGGGTCTATCTGTATGGCAAAGAAAACACTGCCGATTCTGTCTTCTGGTGAAGGAGGCAGGAATTTGGCAGACAACCTATAGGAAATTGGGAGACAGGCTCTCATTACTTTTCATATATGCGGGTGGTTGTACCTAATAACCATTAAACACCTTTTATTTTTAACCTTTGTTCTAAACTCTCGAGAGAATGAAGTTGAGTGCCGACTTTTTGTCCGCACGATACCGTACGGCTGATGTGCTCCAGGGTGTATGTTGACTCACAGTGGTCCTGCCTCCATTAAATTTGGGGTCACACGCCTTGTCTGCGGAACCCCTGTTAACATTTGTATAAGGACCGGGTATGTTCTGAGCAGTTCTCACATGGCCACATCTCATTAAGCTCTCTCAAAGGACATGGGATTTGTTTCCTCTCAGAGTCAAAAACCAAAAGTTGGGGAAGGAGCGCTTTGGGGCCTCTCTGGGGACATGTCTGGTTTGGAGGTCAGTGGTAGTGCTAATGACCCAGAGTTGGGGCGTCCGGCTCCTTGGGAGATGAAAGCCCTTTGAGTCCAGAGGGTCAGTCAAGTCCAGCTCCTCACAACTGCCCTCTGTCCATGCCTTCCTCGGCCCTCCCCGCCTCCCCTCACACAGAACTCTTATAATTGCCTTTGCTGTCAAAGGAGATTCAATATCAATGGGTTTCTCAAGCTTAGAGGGCGACAGGGAGACATTGAACCAGAGTAGTGTGAAATTGTCCTGAGGCACTCACAAGCTGGGGTGTGCAGATGCAATTTATAATTGTACCGGAAATACTTGTAACCTTTATCACACTTAGTGGTGGAAATGAGAAAATCTATGTTGAGTCAGCTTAGGACTGGCTTGGGACCCATATAGAAGCCACCAAATCGTCTTAGGTTTGCAAGAGAACTGCAAACAGAAAGCGGACACAGAAAGTAGGTTGGAGTAATAGCAGCTATTTCTATAAAATATATAAAAATATACATATGTATGTATTTTTAAAGATTTTACTTATTTATCCATGAGAGACACAGCCAGAGGGAGAAGCAGGCTCCCTGCTGGGAGCCCGATGTGGGACTCCATCCCAGGACCCTGGGATCATGCCCTGAGCCGAAGGTAGATGCTCAACTGCTGAACCACCCAGATGCCCCAACAGCAGCTTGATTTTGAACCCCAAATTAGGGCTTATGGTATGTTCAAGGTGATTTTGTTTTTTTCATGTTGTTTCTGGTTCAGTAGGAAGTCTGGGAGATCTGTAGGAATGGATTTGGGGCATTTTTGATGGTTTATGGAGGCAGGGAACTGAAATTTGGGAATTGGGACTGTCCTGGGAAACCCAATATACATGTTGACCGAATTTCAGACAGTGGGGTGTTGAGGGGAGGCAAATGACCGGCAGTTGTGAGAAAGGTGGCACTCCAGGGTCGCCCCCCCTCCTCGTGCTGGGCGCAGCTGCACCGTCCCCTGCTGTGTCCTCACCAGTGTCCTCATCCACAGGAAACCCTGACCTTCCTGCCGGGCTTGTGCAGAGGGGAGGATCCCTTGTCCATCATTTAAAAAACGGAGTCACCTGTATGAGTCTTCACTTTGTGATCCCTCATTTAAGCAGCACACTTCGGTCTTGCTGGCTTTTACATGTATATGTTCTATTTCGTGGTAGAAGAAGACGTTTGAGATGCAATCTTCTTTTGTATTACATGGGCCTAGTTTAAACCATTGGAGATGAGTTAAAAACATGTTACCGTTTTACAGACAACTAAATGGCTTATTGATTTTCTTGGGATAAGCATACACTCCAAACCCTGGCTTTCTCACCCTGATTGTGAGCTTCTTGAGGGCGGGGGGCCAGCTTCTCCTCTTTCCCAGGGTCAGAGGTGGACGAGAGGAGCCAAACATAGTAGCCAGGTGGCCGGGAATGTGCTGGTTGGAGCTTAGGGCCCGTGTGGTGAGGTGAGGAGGTTGAAGGCAAAGGGGACTGGGTGTCGCGGCCTGAAGGGACACTCTGTGCAGGGCTGTGCCCTATAAAGTTCTGCATCAGTGCTGAGCGGGATGGCAAAGGTTTTAAGTGGGGAAGTCTGTTGGGGGTGTGACACGCTCCAGTTTGAAGGAAATAAGCTCAGGGCCCTTGCCCTAGGGTAATTTCCTGCCACCCACAGGGTGCTTCTGTTGTGGGGGATGGCTAGTGGCTTCATCCTATGGCAATGCAAAGGCTGCCCCGCCCAAGAGCCACAGGCGCCCCCTGCCCCCACCCCCACCCCTTGGGGGCGTCCAGAGCCTTCCTGTCGAATAGCACTTTGTTTCCAGAGAAGAAAGGCACAGTTGTGTTTCCTTTCTTCCTCTCCTCCCGCCCCCAAAGCGTTCTCCTTCTCACCCAAACCATGATCTCAGACCTTAGGAGTTACAAGTCAGACATGTCACGGAGGAGCTTCTTTGAGATCAGTTGTCTACACTGGTGATGAAATCAAAACACCCTACAAGAAGCCTTTGGAGCAGGAGCTTGCCTGGGTCATTAGGCGTGAGAGAGGAAATGCGATTACATGAAAAAAGTGGGATACAAAGTAGTGTCTATTCCAGGATCGTGGCTCCTGTTACAGGGGACAAGGACCAGACCAGAAGGGGACGCAGACACATGAAATCCCTTGGCTTGAAGGGGCCGTGGGACTGTGCAGGTTTCCCAAAGTAAGTGCGTGGTTACAGAGATTTTGTTGGGCCACTGATGTACACTGCTTTAAAGAGATCAAATGTAAAAAATTAAAAAAAAATAAAGAGATCAAATGTGAATAATGATACGATGGCAGGCGTGAGAGTGAAAATCTAGCTGAGAACCCACGAAGGTGTATTGTCTGTCCGTCAGTCTGTCCAGAGCTGGAGGCAGAAAGGGCTTGGCAGCAAGGGAAGTGCTCGCGGCTGTACCTCTCCCTGCGTACTTTGCTTAGTCTTTGCCTCGGTCACTTCCCTTCCCGGTCACTCCCCTTCCCGTCTGACCTTAAACCTGGAAGAACTGAACTCCTGCTGCTTCCACTGCATCCAGAAGCAGTGCCCTGTTCCTCAATTTGTCTACTTCTCCGTTGCCACCCAGAGCCAGATTCTTTGGGGGGATGACTCTGTTCATGACCCCGGCATGAGCCGTCGAGTAGAAGTGTATGATTGAACACCCAGTGCCTTAGTAACACGTGGTGCTTGCACACCAGTGGCTGGCCTTTCCTTATTGTGAATGCAGAGGAGGCCGGAGTTTTGAGCGCAGGCTCCAGTCCTATCACTCCCTTTCTCGCCCCGTGCAACCTCGGCCTAGTCCCAAAACCTTTCTGTGAGCCCTTCCTACTTAACAACAACAAAAAAAGGCTTGGTTGGGTCCCATGACATGATACGTAGGAAGGCATTTAGAAACCGTCAAAGCTGTATCCACCTGTGAGAGAACCCTCTTACTTGCAGTTGCATCCTAACTTAATGGGGACAGAGAGGAAAGTTAACTTCTTGCAGAGTTAAGTTTCCCCAGTAAAATGGGACCGTGAGTAGGTCTTCACTGGGAATTCCCTCAGCGTATAGATGGAAATTGAGGACCTGGGACAGCCCCGGTGCCTCAGTGGTTTGGCGCTGCCCTTAGTCCAGGGCCTGATCCTGGAGTCCTGGGATCAAGTCCCACGTCAGGCTCCCTGCATGGAGCCTGCTTCTCCCTCTGCCTGTGTCTCTGTCTCTCATGAATAAATAAATAAAATCTTAAAAAGAAAAAAAAAAAGGAAATTGAGGACCTTGTCTGGTTAGAATGTCTTCTGGGTGGAAGCAGGTTGCCTCCTGTCTTGCAAGGAACTTAGGGTCTAGGGGTAGCACGGGGTTCAGAACCGGCATCTGCGTTGGAGGGGAGCTGGGGGGGCTCGGAATGGACTGCGGACCACGTCTCATTTCATTGGTGGCTTACCTCTTTGGATTCCATTTGGCCATGTGGGCTGGAATTGTAGTCGCGAGCGCGTCATTTTTCTGTGGTGTGACGGAACTGTGTCACTAGGGTGATGACATTTTGGTGAACAGCGTAGACGTCCTGGCAGATGAGTGGGGAGCACCGATAGCCTGAATCTCTGCTGGGGCCTGCCCTCTGGCAGCGTTCTTGGCTTCCAGAAACCTCTGTCCAATCTCTGTTGGCTAGTCGGTGACCCTCCTGCCTCTCCAGGAACTGAGCACCGCAGTCGTGCTGCCCGCATCGGGCACAGTGGCCCTGACTTCACGAGTGGACCCGTAACCCAAGACAGAACCCGGTGCAGCCCGCACACGCCAAGCAGCTCCAGACACTGGAATGAAGCTCTACTTCCCCCAGCCCCAGCCGTGCACATTTTCTTTTGCAAGCATAAGTGCTCATTTCTGTCCCTGGCCCGCCCCCATCCTTGATCATCCTTTGACTCTAACCTTGATTCTCTCATGAGTTCGCTGAGTTCTCTCATGATTCTCAGCTGAGTTCGCTGCCCCTGCCATCTCTGTGCATCACCTGGCTTTTATTACTAGGCCCCGGGAGTTATTGGTGCCACCCTGGCCAGGATGGCACCAGCCTTGGCACTCGCTCAGTGAGGCCCACGCAGGCCGGAAAGCCCTACTGCCCACTCCACTGTGTCTCCATACAGAGTTGGACTCCCTTATCAGGAAATCCCCGTTGGACGTGGGAGTGGACATAGCTCCGTCCCCCGTCCCCACCCCCACCTACCTCTCTGCAGCCCCCAGAGTTTTCATCCCCTAAGTGTAATGACAGAAGTAGGGAGATCAAAAGAGAGGAGGCAGAGCGGCAGCAATTATGGCTGTGATAGAATCTTTTTGGGCAGGAGACTTGACGGTGCGCGTGTGTGTGTGCGCCGCTGTGACAAAGCACCGTGGGGCCGGGGGGGGGGCTCCTCTGGGACAGGAACCCCATGCGGTTCTGGAGGCTGCGCCTGTGAGGGCCAGAATGCTGGCAGATTTGGTGTCTAGTGGTGCGGGCCGGCTCCCTGGTCCGTAGGTGGCCGTTCTCTTGCTAGGCATCCCCCGTGGCAGAATGGAAGCACTCTGATCTCTTGGGATCTCAGAAGGGCACCTGTCCCCGTTCTTGAGGGTTCCGCCCTCCTGACCTGAGCGCTTCCCGGAGGCCCCACCTCCGAACACTATCACACTGGGGATTGGGATTCGACATGAATTTTGGGTGGGTGGGGGACACCAATACTTAGCTCCAGCATGATCATCGAGAAGGCAATGGACATAAGTTCTATCATCATAACGTTTTTACAGCACTCTGTGTAGATGGAGATCTTTAAGTAGATCTCTCTCTGCTCCAAGGAGTGTGTGGTGGTTGGCCTCCTTGTGAACAATGCCCAGGTGACATGGTGAGCCTCGTGGAGCCGGGCTGTTGAGGTACAGGCTGGGGGACCGCATGCTCTCTGGACCTCGAACAGCTCTGCTGCTCCCTATTAACCCGGCTGCAGAACTCCTCCTCTTCTAGGCACTGTCCAGGGCCCAGCGCACCCACAGACACACCGCCCCCCAGTCCCCTGCCTTGCCCATTACACATAGCGCATGATCTGGAGCCCTGAACCACCGGCTCTTCTGGAGGAGCCGCGTTTTTGTTCTCTGACCTCACAGATACTCCGTTGAAGCTTACAGAAAGAGTGAAAATGGCTTTGTAGAAAATGCAGATCCGTTTTCATGTACCTTTAAATTATTGCTCAGCCTGTGTGGAATCTACGGACAGACGCGAATGGGCCGAGCATTGGTGGGTGCCGTGTTTCAGTGCGCACACCTGGGTGAGCACATGCCCTCCCTGCACCTCCCGCCGCCTCTGCCTGCCTCTCCTGTTCTCTTCCTGTGTTCTTTGCACTTCCTCCTGTTTCCCCTCTGCCTCACCTGCAGGGAAACTGGATGTCTGGTTTCTCACACACTGGTCCTCTTCCAGTGAAAACCGTGTAGGGCAGTTATTAGTTATTTTGAAGGAGCCACTGCCTTACATGATGCACCTACCTATCGCCAGGTGTGAGCTCTGGGAGAGACAGGCGGTGCGGGGTATCTGCCCTGTTCCATCCTTTCAGGCTGAGCTCATATAGTTTATTCTAAGCCTTCCACCCTGGATGCCTGGGTGGTTCAGCGGTTGGGCATCTGCCTTCAGCCCAGGGCGTGATCCTGGGGTTCCAGGATCAAGTCCCACATCGGGCTCCATGCATGGAGCCTGCTTTTCCCTCTGCCTATGTCTCTGCCTCTCTCTCTCTGTCTCTCATGAATAAATAAAATATTTAAAAAAAGAAGCCTTCTACCCTTGGCTTCTCCGCAGGAGTCCAGTGGAAGATGGTGGGCTGGAAGTCTTGCCTGTGAAGTCTCTCTCCTGGGGGAGGAGGAGGAGGAGGAGGATGAGGAAGGAGGCATGTAGCTGGTGAATGCAGATGCTTCTTCCAGGGACTGGGGCCGGGCAGGTGACCGTGGGCACAGGGGCTCTGCTCCTTCCCGCTAAGCAGGGGCCGAGAGCCTTCCCCAGTCACACCACCTTGCCGAATGGTGTGCAGTGGGGCTCTGCTAAAGGAACCTGCGTTTTAGGAGCGCCCTCATTCTGATGTCAGAGCTGTTGCACAGAAAAAATTAGCATCCATATTAGTAACGCCCAACCGTAAGAACCATGCAATTATCTCATGATTTTATTTAATGACTGCGCTCTTTTCAAAGCTTATTGGGGTAATCTTCAGAACATGTCCTGATTACATGTTGTACGGACTACATAACAAGTGAACTAAAAAAGCAATTTAAACCTAGCTCCAGTTTAATTTGTAGTTTTTACATTGCAAGACAGCATTCTTAATAGATAATTGTCCAGCCCCCCCCATTTCTCTTTTTTTTGCATGTGTCAATTTTCACTTTTTCCGTAGTTTCCATTCCATGAGCACATCTCATCTTTGTCAGTAATCCTGAGGAAGAGAGAGCAGCTGTCCTGGTTCTCCCTCACCTTGCAAATCAGGCCACCTCTCCGAGCTCTTTAGGAAATGTTTGAGGACTATACTAAGACCTTGCAGGACTTGTGTGTAGAGCCTCAGGGTCAGTTCTAAATGCCAAGCCAAAGGGATCCCTGGGTGGCGCAGTGGTTTAGCGCCTGCCTTTGGCCCAGGGCGCGATCCTGGAGACCCGGGATCGAATCCCACATCGGGCTCCCGGTGCATGGAGCCTGCTTCTCCCTCTGCCTGTGTCTCTGCCTCTCTCTCTCTCTGTGACTATCATAAATAAATAAAAATTAAAAAAAAAATAAATGCCAAGCCAAATTGTGGGCACTTGCCAGTTGTGTGATCCTGGGCCGTTTACTTCTGAGTGCTGATATCCTTGTTATAAAGTGCTTCCACTCTTTTTTTAAAGATTTTATTTATTCTTCGAGAGAGAGAGAGAGAGAGAGAGAGAGAGAGAGAGGCAGAGACACAGGCAGAGGAGAAGCAGGCTCCCTGCAGGGAGCTCAATGCGGGACTCGACCCTGGGTCTCCAGGATCACGCCCTGAGCCAAAGGCAAGGTGCTAAACCGCTGAGCCACCCAAGGATCCCCAAAAATGCTTCCACTCTTAGGTGCGGCCCGCTTCGCAACGTGGTGCTGAGGTTAAATGAAGTAATTCTGCAAGAAGCACCTGTCCCTAGCAGGCACCTGAAAGTCGTTTTCCAGGGCAGGCGCTGAGACTGCCGAGGCTGCCGCACGGGTCGGGGGGTGGCTGGGGCCCTCCTAGGAGACCCTGGCCTCTTTGCCTTTCCATCTGGGGATGCTTTCTATAGTTGGGAAGGGCAGGAGGGAAAGGGGGACAGGGCCTTCCTTGACACAGATAATCTGTTCATCCTCCAGATTGTTCTGATAGTGGATGGAGCTCCACATGGGGAGGGGTGCAAGGCTGTGACACACGTGCCACCCGTGTCGTGCATTAGTGTTATGTGACAACAGCGCAAGCTGGGATACTTCCAGTGTCGGTTTTTTTTTGTCCAAAGTACTGTTGGCAGCAAGAAGGAAAGGGAAACGTTTGCTTAGCCCTTCCTAGGTACCAGGCACCAGGGTGACACAGCTGAGAGGGACGGGTGCCATTGGGGGTGCAGGGGGTGTGAGAATCAAGGATGGGTTTCTGGGTAATGTGTGGTGCCCGTGAGTCAGGGGGGCCCTGGAGGAGCCCCGACGTTTTGACAGTTTTCCCTTCAGCAGGCAGATGTCTACCTGCCCAAACCCGAAAGAATGTTTCTTCTGATTCTTGGGGAAACTAAGTTATTATGGCTTTCCCCCCTCTCTGAGATACTGGAAGAGGAGAAGTTCTATAAAATTAGGGAAATGAGCTCTAGTTCTGCCCACACACTTTGGTGTCTGTCTCTCTCTCTCTCTCTCTCTCTCTCTCTCTCTCTCTCTCTGGCTAGATTTTAAATCCTTTGGGCGTTTTATTTTGAAATTTATTTCCTGCAAAATCCCTGCCCGTAACATCTAGCTTGTTGATTGATCTGTCAGGTATTTTGCACTATGTGAGGGAACAGGTAAGCCATAAATAACCAAGCGCACTCCTGTGGGACCTGGGTCCTGCATACAGTAGGCATTCCTCCTGAGAGTGTAAACAGTAGTCCCTGTAGGCAGGTGCTGCGGTGTGTGAGCCTGTCCAAGCCCGTTTCCTCCAGCAGTTGGATTCTGAACACCCACGGGTGCCTCTTGCTGGGGCATCTAAACTTTTACCTTTCAGAGAAAATAGGGTCTTTGGGGCCAGTGTGTTCTTTCAAAGAGTGCTGGATGTTTCCTGATGCTTTCCAGCCTGGAACCAAGTTTTGTTTTTTGGGATCTTTTTTGTTTGTTTTTGTTTTTGTTTTAAAGATGCCTGCCTGCTTTGTTAAGAGACTGTGGTGTGAAGATTGCTGTAGAGGAGCACCGGCTGCAAGCTCCTCCTCTGCTAGGCCCCCACAGAGTTCACTCCCCCCCCCTGGTTTTAAGGTGGGGGGGAGGGTTGGGGCCACACTGCTGGGACCCCCTTCCCCCCACCGAGGCCCCCAAGCCTGGCCCTGGGGTGTGTGGAGGGTGGAGACAGTCGGTGGGGCAGGTCCCTGGCCTTGAGGCTGACCTGGGGGGCTCTTGAGCTGGCAGTGGTGCTCTTGTCTGCCCTCTCTTATGTCCCATTCTTCCCACTTTACACCCTCCGTGGAGGAGACAATGCTGCTTTTACATCTCTTTAGCTTTTAGTAATGTTTTATGTTTTATCTATTAGGTGACCTTTTTTTTCTTTCTTTTTTTTTTTTTAGGTGGCTTTTTTTGATTCTCTATTCTTAATTTAAAACACACATTGATTTTTTTTCCCTTCAAGTTGTATGTTTTTCATTTGCGTGCGATCATGGGTCATCGGTATAAGAAAATATTTATCCAGCTCTCTTCTGTAAGGTCCTCGTGAAAGCTCGAGTAGACTACTTTGTGCAGACTACAACTACACTTCCTCCGAAGAGCTGGGACAGGCAGGGATGTCCACTCTTACCACTGTGTTCAAAATGGCACTGCAGGCCATGGCATCGAAGATATTCTGATTATAAATGAAGAAGTAATACTGTCTTTATTTGCAGACGAATTGAGCCTGAATGTAGAAAATCTTAAGGAATACCCACACACACCCCACATACACCACACCACACCAGAACTAGTAAGTTCTTCAGCCAGTTTTCAGGCTACCTGTCAATATATAAAAATCAGTTGGCTCTACTAGCAAAAAAAAAAATCTGAAAATGAAATTAAGAACACAATCCCATTCAAAATAGCATAAAAAATAAAATTCTTTGGAATAAATTTCACAAGAGGATTATAAGACTTGTACACTGGAAATTATAAAATATTGCTAAGAAAAATTAAAGAAGATCTAAGTAAGTGGAGTGGTAGTCTGTGTTCGAGTTGGAAGACACAGTATTGTTAATTCTTCCCCGATTGGTTTATAGATTCAGTGTAAAAATCCCAGCAGGCCTTTTCTTTTTTTTTTTCTTTTGTTTTTAGAAATTGTTGAGCTATTCCTGCCATTTTATACAGAAATGGAGAGTGCCCAGAATAAAAACACAGTTCTGAGAAAGAGGAAGATAGGGAACTTATAGTTTTTGATTTCAAAATTTATTATAGTAGTCAAGACTGTGTTGTTATTGCAAGGATAGGTTAATGGTACTGAGTGGAGAGTCTAGAAATTAACCATTACCTTTAGTGTCAGTTGTTTGTTTTTATTTTTTATTTTTCCTACAAAGATGCCACAGCAACTTAATAGAGAAAAGATAGTGTTTTCAACAAATAGTGCTGGGACATTTGGATGTTCACATGCACAAAATGATAAATTTAAACGCTTAGCTCACACCATACACACAAATTACCTCAAAATGGGACCTGAACCTAAATGTGAAAGCTAAAACGGAGTCTTTCAGGAAAAAAAAAAAAGCACAGTAAAAAATCTTTATGATCATTTCGGATTAGGCAAAGAGTTCTTAGGTATGGAACCAGAAGCACAGCTTGCCAAACTGCTTTCTAGAAGGTTGGATAGCAGTGCATATGGGACCATCTCAGTAGACCTTTGGTGGCGTTAAAGATTGTCGTTTTTAAAAATCTTTCTTCAGTGGGTGAAAAGTGAATACATTAGGTAACTATATTCTCTTGCTCAGAGTAGTAGGGTTGAATTTTTAAAATTTCTTAACCCCTCCAAATTAAAAGCCTCTGGGCTATTCTAGATCATTGTCCTATCTTCTCCTGACCTACCATACTTTTCAGGAAAAATATTTCCTTGGAGAAGAACGTGAAGTTGTTGTGGGGCTTTGTATTTTGGATTACACTTTTCCTTGCTACGTGTGTGCCCAATGGACCTGCACAGAAGGAGATCGTGGGTGGTTTTTGTCCTTCTTTCTGCAAAGAAAATAGCATGAGGGGATAGTTTTCTAGAAATGAACACTAGAGTAGGAAATGCATATAGACCAGGCTAATACAGTCATCAGGTGTGATAAAAAGTAGCACGGGATTTGAAATCAGCCTGCTTGGTTTCAAGTCATGTCCACTTCTTACCAGCTGTGCAAACTTTAGGCCAGTTACTTTAACCTCCTCAAGTCCTTAATTTTATCTATAAAACAGATAGGAAAATTACTTTTCTCTCAGTGTTGCTTTGAACATCAATGAAATAATGTGTGTAAGGGTTTAGCCCTTTACCTGGCATATAGGAATCCATTAATAATTAATATTGTTGTAGATTGGATTTCAGGTCCCTGGACTTGAAAATCTGTCCCTGAAGCTTCTCGAACAAGGTTTTCCCAGACGTTGCATGCAGAGGCTTCTTTTTAAAACACCATTCCATCGAAAGACTGGGAGCACCGTCACTCCAGATGTGACTTCCTTTGGGGCTCCAGTGCTCCCTGCGGTTTGAATTCATAGAGTAACTAAAGGGCAAGAGGGAATTCGTCTCAACTCTCTGTCTCCAAGAATACCTCTGGGTGCTGGTGAGATGCCACTCGTCAGTGCTATTACTATAGTGTTTTTAGGGCTGCAGGCCTTCTGGCTGGAACCCAGTGGCTTTTCTTGAGTGCAGAAGAATTAAGGGAGGTGAGGGAAAAGCATTTAGACTTTATTATCTCTAGTGAACCATGCCTACTCTCCCCTTAGCCCTAAAACTTACATATCATGCCAACTCTTCACTGCCAGGAAGTACACCTTTTACTTCTCTGCACCTCTAGACACCTGCCTCAGTGCTAAGCAAACAGGAAGCCGCCATGATATGGCTGGGATCATGCCTGGCATTTTCTGAGTTTCCAAATAGACAAAGTTCTGGAATCTTCACTCATGTCAAGTGATGTTCATAGACATAATCTCATTTCATTCTCTCAACAATGATGGGGGTTGGGGATTCTGAGAGGACAACCTTTATAGTCTATATAATAGAAAAGAGAAAAATTAAGGCGCAGATAAGTTAGTGCCTTGCTAAAAAAGAGCAGAGATTTGAACTCAGATCTACTGACCCTAGACTGTAAGCTTTCTGGTGCTTACGTTGCAGCTTGTCTCATGCATCAGATACAGCCAGGTCAATAGGTTTTGTCCTAGTAACAGACCACGCATCCTGCTTGCTTCCAGATTTGCAAGGGGAAGAAAAATTTATTTTTTGCACATTCAGTATGTTGGTGAGTGAAAAAAAAAATCCTAAGACGAGAGGTATTTTTACTCCCAGCCTGCTTTCCCCCCACAGCTCTCTGGACAGTCACATACGGACTGGACTTGACGTTGTATCTTGGCCTCCTTGTGCCAGGACAGCTCACATGGATACTTTTGTCACCATTCCTCCTTTTTTGGCAGGCGTCGTGTCCCTAGCCAATGAGAAAATAAAAAATGACATTTCCTGGTAATGGAAAGTAGCAGTTGGTGAAACTTTAGGAGAGAGAGAGAGAGTGTGTGTGTGTGTGTGTGTGTGTGTGTGTGTGTGTTTCAGCGAAGAAGAAATGGTCACAGTGGAGTGAGCCGTTGGTTGATTTGGCTGAAGAATGTATTTGCTTGCATCATGATTGTCAATAAAGATCTTTAAAAACCCCAGCTTGAGTCTTGAGGGCCCAGGGCGCCGCCGCGCCTCTGCTCTAGGCCTGAGCGCCCTTCCTGGTGGACACTTAATTCACAAGTCCGCTAATGATTCATTCTCCATCCCGCAGCCTGCGGAAACAATTGCCCTGCTTGTTTGGTGCGCAGTGTGGCGTCGGACAGCAGGCCTTTTTATGTAACTGATGGCGCTGTATGTTCATATTGTTCTTTATGTACTTATTTTATAGCTTATGCAGCAGACATCGGAGTCAATTAGCTTCTTGTCTTGCAGACTGGGCGCTGCTGTTCTAGAACCGAGTTAGAAGGGTGTGTCGGAGGGCGACCAGGCCGACCTCTCTCCTTTCTTTTTGTGCTCTCGTGGGCTGGTTTCAAGTTACAGCATTTTTATTGGCTCTGCTTTGCTGAACCTTGGTTTCAAAAGCTGGCGTTTGTGAGTTGGATTTCTTAAAGGCGTAGCTTTTCTTTTCGCAAAACCGAAGCCCAGGAAATGCACAGAGCCCACCCCAGGCCACTGTGATTTTTTTTTTTTTTTAAGCCTAATGATACGTATTTTTCACCGTACAGGCTAACTAAAAATATGAGTGAGTGGTTTCTCGTAGTCCTTTCCCAGGTGGCCATCAGCACAGACCCTCCAGGAGAGCTCTTGCTTTGCAGTTTTTCTGTATGATCTTACTTCTCTCTTAGTTTTCCTCTTGTCTCGTTGTCTTCTCTGTGGTTTTTTTTTGTTGTTTTTTTTTTTTTTTTTTGGAACCTGCCTCAAAGCCTTTTGGGAGCAAGTCGGGAGTATAAACAAATTAGTTAAATTCTGTTATATCTGTCCCGCAGACTATTTCTGCAAACGATCATGTTGATGAAGCGTAGATTCACTGTTTTCAGCATGTGAGGATTTGTAAGTATTGGAAAGAAAATGGACCCAAAAGAAGAAGGAAAAGAAAAACTTCTTTCCTGCTCCTACTTTACATCTCCTCCTCTGTGATTTTAGCTCTCTGACCTGCTGAAAGTATGTAATGATGGTGGATGTGGAGGCTCCCATGTTGGAGGAGCTCCCCCTAGACCGAAGTGCTGCAGGCAGGAGGATTTCCATCCTGTGCACTTTGCCCTAATCGACCATACAGTTCTGCATGGCTGAGACTCCTGTTTCCCCTTGAATCTTAAGAGCCTTTCGTGGTGCCTGGCCCAAGACAAGAGTTCTAGAAAATATATGAGAAAAATGAATGAGCAGATGAGCCCACTCAACCTTCCCTCCTTTGTGTAAGCAAGCATCCCTTAAACCTCACTGGCAGCGGAGAAGCTTCCCCCAGCCCACTGACGGTGCCATGTAGCTGTGGTCACCAGGGGACTGTGGGTGTGCCTCGGGGAGCAACTGGATCCTCCAGAGCAGTCAGCTCCAGCTGTGATTCAGGCTTACAACATTGCTTACCCTAACATTTGTCTTTAGAAGAAAAGCTGAGCTAAAGAAGAGCTTGATTTCTTATTCCAGCTGACTTTGAATGTTGACTGATGGTGCTCATACTCCTCTTGAGACGAACAGTTTTCTTCTTTATCTGCATATTTATTGAGCATCTTCTACATTGGAGGCTCGGCCTCAGCATGGGAGATGGAGGATCCCCCAATGTGATGCCCTGCCGGCCCCTTTCTACAGTTGTACAGATTAGGTGTGAACTTGGGTGTTTGCAGTACATTCATCACAGAAGCTACAAGGGTTAGAGTATATTAAGCACATGTCATGTCCTGAAGACAGTGCCTGGGGCTTCACTTAAAATCCCTTAGGTGATGGGTAAGGAAGGACAGAATATACACGTTTGGTATCAGACTGTTGAGGCCATCTTTTTTCCAGCTCCATGGCACTCACCACATTTAAGGGCTTTTTAATGAAAAAGTTGGACAGGGAGAGATTTTGTAGCTGTCTGTTGAAGAGGGCAAGATCAGAGAAGTTTGATGAGCTGTGCCTTGGGAGTGGAGAGATTGAGGGAGACAGGTTTAAAGACTTGGAGGCCAGGGGAGCATCAGAGAAAGGACTCTGGGGTTGGAAGACGCCCCTTTGTTGTTAGGAAAGGGAGGAGCTTAGCCTGGCTGAAATTGGAGGAGGGAATTGAGAGAGAGAGAGAGGAGGTGGTTGAAAGTGACAGTGACCACATTAGGAGAAAGAACATGCTGGAGACTGAGCTGGGCCTCATCTCACCTGGGTAGGGAAGGCGGGAGGATAGCCTGCCCTACAGGGACTCATAAAGGCCGCTTGGGGGCGAGAAGTGTTCTGACATACAAAAGTGGGGATGAGCAAGGGACACGGGTGGGGAATACCCTGGTGGGTTTTAGGAAGTCCAATTATTCTTACATGTCTGCAAATTCCAAGCCGCATGGTTTTTCCAGTAAATTCTTGAGCACTTCTCTAATAAGAAGAAATAGAGACCGAATTCTAAGACATTCGTTTTTTTCTCATTATTCATTTTTTCTATTTTAATTTCTGAGTCCCTTGGTGAAATCAGCACTGCACATCTTGTCATTCCTCTACTTGTATTATATCTACCTATATCGTCTTTGCAGGAAGCGGGCAGCCTCCCCTTGGTTGGCTTGCCTCGCCTCATTTGTTGGGCTGCCTGGACAGTTTGTTATGGCTCTCCGAGCCTGGCCCGGCAGCCTAGAATACTGGGCCCTAAAGAGGACTCAACCCAAACCTTGCCACCCGTTTGGACAGCCTGAGACTTGATCTGTCCTCATCACAAGCCACTGAAGGGAAGGCTTCACCCAGTTACCTTCTGGGCTGAGACTCAGAGGTGGGGGGGGGAAGTGGTGCTCAAGGTTGTAGAGCCTCATTGCTCATGGGAGAGCTACCTGCCTGTGTGATAACAGCCCAGTCCTGCATGCTCTTAGATGTCTGTTACTGGTGTGTGCTTAAGAAACAAGGCTTAGGGGGTACCTGGGTGGCTCAATTGGTTAAGCGTCTGCCTTCAGCTCAGATCACAATCCCAAATCTTGAGTTCCAGCCCCATGTTGGGCTCCCTCCTCAGTGGGGGAGCCTGCTTTTCCCTCTCCCTCTGCCCTTTCCCCTCTGCTTGTGCTTGGTTTTTCCTCGCTGTGTCTCAAACAAATTTAAAAAAAAAAATCTTAAAAAAAATCTGTTAGCCTATAATATAAATAAATGTATGTGTGTGTGTATACACACACATACCTACGCATGTTTTTGCACTGTAGTTATAAATGAATACTATGTATATTATATGCTAATTATATGTATAATGACATCACATAGACATTGTAGTTCCTATATGTGACCTGTGCAAAAGTGAGAAAAGCCAGAGATGGAGGGAGTATGGGCAAACCAGCCTCCACCCCCCACCCAAGGTCGGTCTTCCTCCATAGTTTCTCCTGCCCCCCCCCCCCCCCCCCCGCTGATGGCTGATGGTAGGAAGGTGGCTCCCTGTCCTTCTCCCCTTCTCCCCATTGTGAAGGCCGACTCCCCCCCACCCCCTTTCAGTTCCAAAGATGAAATCTCTGGCACATGAAACTCTCTGTACCCGAAATCCCTCCCCAACCTATGCTTCAGCCTCTAGACTTGGACAGCCCCTTGCTCCTAGAGGCCTGCCGAGCTTCTCTCTCCCTCTGACTCCCTTCCAGCTTGTCCTGGCCGCATCTTGGCTCTCCTCAGGGCCTTCTCAAACACCGCTGCTTCCGTGGACTTTCCTGCAGAGCCCGCTCTCCCCCTGGCCGTCCGCCACCCACAGGCCTTCTCCTTTCCCTGAATTCCCCCAGTGACCTGAGCTGATCTTAGATCCGCTTTGTTTACCATTAATTGGGTGCATATTCCCCTCAAACTCCTCGAGGGCAGACGCTCTGCCTCATTATCATTGGGTCTCAAAAATTTTGCTTTTATACAGTCAAGAGATACTTGTTTGAATTAGTTTTTTTTATTGATTCTGGGAAGTTCGTTATTTGTTTTTTTTTGTTTTGTTTTAAGCAAGAGGAAAATACTGTAACCTCAATTTATGTATGACTACTTAAGTTAGCTTTATATATTTAAGCTTCATATTGTACTTATTACCTATTATTGAAATATGCCACTTCATTTTAAATAGGAAGGAAACATTTGCATTTCTAATTGACATGCCTGGCCGGAGATTTACTGCCCCCAGCAGGTATAGGAGGTAGGAACCCTCCCTTGCCCCTCCCAACCCACCCCCCCCTTCCAGCATATGGGATAACTGATCCTAGAATAGTCATGTGACCTGCCCAGAGGCACACAGCGTGGAAACCCCAGGTCCCAGATTCCCGCCCACATCTCTCCGACTCCTTCCCGTGAACCACACTGCCCCCTAGTAATGATTAAGCTGGTTACTATGTACACACAAAATGCATTAGGACAAGTTTTACTTGTTTACAGTTCTGAGCTGTCTCGGTCTGTGTTGGAGCTTCATAATTTGGCGGCATATGAAGGATTGTCAATCCCCAAATTAAAAGTGAGCCAAGTAACAAAAACCAAGATGAAGCAGTGTCAGAGATAGTCACTCAGCTAATCTAGACACTCCACGAGGCCTATAAATTCAATATAGACAACCAGGGGGGTGGGGAAATACTCAAAGTTTTTGGTAAGTGGCCTTCCAAACCAGACTGCTTCGTAGTAAAACAAAGGAAAAAGCAGTCATGTTCCCTAGGCTGTATTTAATCTGTACCATCTTGGTTAAGTCCTCATCTCCCCCCTCTTTACATTGAGTTTAAGGTCTCCTTTTGGTCCTTGCACTAATCATTAATAACTATACTGTTGTCACAGCTCAAAACTTTCCTATTGACACTTCAATCATTTGTAAAGATCTTGAATGTTCAACCTTTATAAAGCTAACCTTTCGCACTCTATTAAAATTTAAGAACCGCTTGATTCTCAGTGAATGCCCTAGCTACTGGATCATGAAAGCATTACCTTGTGCCAAGGGCATGATTCAGTACACTCATTCCTTTTTAACAAATAATAAGAAGTTTGACTTTTCATTTACACATCCTGCCAATCGCTAACAAGTTTCCATCTCGTTCAAACACCAGATTGATCCTAAGAAATTGAAAATATTGATTTAACCCTCTGTCTGATTTGTACCACAGGCACCTGCTAGCGCAGTCTTAGCACATTACAATTGCTTGGCTGTAATTCCTCGGGGGACCACTAATAACTACCACATCTGTCTTTTCATCTTCCGAAATTATGCTAGCAGTTGTCCAAGTCAATTGTGATTCATTTGATACTGCTCTCCTTCAAGACATATTGCAACCAAATAGACTTGCTCACCAGTAATATATCTGATGACATAGTTAGTTCTCGTTAATTGACAGAATGATCCAGGCTTTTATGGATGGCATTAATTGGTCCCTTGTGTCCATGCAATAATTGACCAGACAGAAGCAGCAGCATTAGCTTTCACCCAGTCAGGAGAGTGTTGAGATGAGGTAAATGTAGTAAGGATGACAAAATGTCTGTATTTTTAATCAAGACTTTATCAATGAATGGAGGGGGGGGGGGATGTGTGTGGGGGAAAAAGCTTTAGGGGGGGAATTCAGATCATCTTAATTATGAACATTGCATTTCACCCCGTAGAGGTGTGCTGAAATGCAGCCCTGCCTCTCCCCTGGCCTTCAGGGGTTGACACGTTTTAATGCAGGGTACAACTTGAATCTAATAGATGCAAGGCAGGAGAGTACTGTATCTGAATTAAGATAATGAGAAAAGGAGGGAGGTAAACACTACTTTTTGACATTCATCATTAGCAGCCTAACCGACCGGACACGTAAACTCTGAAGGTGTGGAATTTGGTGTGCCTCTTAGTTATTAGCGAGCCAGTCAGCCCCCAGAATGTTTGGATGAATTGTCTCATCCTCTGAAACTTAAATTGACTCCTGCCGCCATGCTGTTGAAAAGAGCTTTGGTTCCCTTTTTCCAGCGGGATAGTTTTTCATGTTCACCATAAAAATGTTCACAGCCTGTCACCACTGTTGATTCTCCTGTTCTCTCAGCTACACAGAATCACTCCGTATTTCCAAGGTCTATTATGGCTTAGCCATTTTAGAGTTCTTCCGACCAGATTAGTTGCTTCCTCTTTTGGTTTACACATTTGATTCCTTGTTTCCCCAACGGGAGCTGGAGCTAGTCCTTGGGCAGGGCCTCTATCTGTGAACTTGACACATATAATTATGTAAAGACTTAATAAGTGTTTGTCGAATTGAGTTGCAGTATTACATCTTGAGGAAGGAGAATTTGAAGGTTGAATGGGAGAAAGAGGACTTGGATTAAAATTGGACATCAAGCAATATGTATTCTAGCCAGTGTCAACAAGTGGCTGGCAACCAGCGTTGGGGGTAATTACAGTTTGGTGTAAAATGAGCCTTGGAGGTGTGAAAGATATTACTCAGTTCCCATTTGGAGAGGAGAGGGTGAGGTATGGGAGATTCAGAATAGATCATCTAGCATTTGATTTACTTAGGTTATTCATTCTTTTTCGGTCCTCCGTTACTCAGGCAGGACAGTGGCTGCAACAGATAACCATGGAAGCTTTGGACTTGTGAACATCTGACACAACCTCCCTTTAAGGGCAGTGCATTCTGACAGACCTGGGCTCAGACCCTAGCTCTGTTTATTAACTATGTGCTTTGAGTGAGCTCTTTACCTTAACGTGAAGCTCAGCTTCCTCAACTGTAAACTGAGAATAGTGATAGCACCTGTCTTAGAGAACTTCTAGATAGATGTAAAGAGATATTTGGGAAGTGTGTTGTGTAGTGGCTGGTACACAATAGGCACTCAATTAATGATACCCATTAAAAATGTTTTGATTCTTCTAAGAGTTCAGAAGGATGATGACTGAGATATAGGTGTGTATACGGAGAAAGTACGTTAGAGTTTTGTGATTATTTTATTATTTATTCATTTATTTATTTATTTATTTATTTATTCATTCATTTATTTATTTATTTATTTATTTATTTATTTATTTATTTATTTATTTTTACCCTGCCTGTAGTTACATCAGATGGCCTGTCTCTTTGAGATCATAGGTCACTTCTGTAGGATTCAGAGCATCATGTCATGTAGCTCAAAATGTAGCAGAAGGAGGGCAGGAAGTGAGGTGCCAACACACAGCAGTGAGTATATGTAATATCAAGCCATGTTTGTTTTCTTACACCAGAAAACACCCTAGCTGCCATTGCAATAGCCGGCATTTGATTTCCACTGAACTCCAGATTTGGGAGGCTCCAAATCTAGGTCTAGCACTTTATACTTAACAAAGCACTTTCTTATTTGTAGGAGAATAGATTTGTTTGGCAGTGAGATTTTAAATGGTGAAATTTTTACAAACAAACCTCGGCTTCTAACTTATGTCTGTCTTAGAAGTATGTATTGTTTTTGTCTTCCCTGCGGATTTAGTGATGAGACTTCCCCTGAAAGGAGGCAAACTCAGACACCTCATCTTTGGGAAACTAAGGCTGGTACATAACCTGTGGACTTAACTGACACCATACCTTTCCACATAAAAAGGTTGGCACAGAGTAGGTTTTCAGTTGATGGATGAATGGATGGATGGATGCTTGGGTGAAAGCCTTAATGCTGTTATTGGAGTTTTATTTGAGAGTCATAATAATCTTCTTTTAAAAATGTCGCTGTACCTGCAATAACAAACAACGGGCACTGAGTGTAGTGCAAATGAGGTCAGTGAGACTGATTCCTCCTGACCCATGGCTGGGATCCTGGCATTGCAGGAATATGGTTTTATGTTGGAGTAGATAGGGGGGCTTCATAATTTTTTAACCTAGCTGACTTGAGGGCTAGAGCACTTAGCACTAGGAGAAAAAGGTAATAGGATTTGGAAGAGAAGTAAAGGTATTGGGGAGGACGACTAGAAAAAAGCCATTGCTTCCTACTAGATCAGGGAACAAGTGGATGAAGTCCCCTGTTTCCTTTTAGAGCCTCAGAAAAGAAGACAGGTAGCACCGTGGGTCATCTCACTCTTATGGGTTGGATAGATTTTTGTGGGCTGGTCTTGGGTTCATGAGTTCAACCAGATTTTGTGGACTAGCTGGAAATGTAACTCTGCACATTGTCTTTTCAGGGGCAGTGAATACTGCCTTTCAATTTCTGGTTTCCGCCCATTCTTATGCTGCTGGGTAAACCACCCCCCCTTTTCTCTACCTTAAGAGTTATCTTGAGAAATCCTCACTGTGTAGCAGCAGACAATGTGGGGTCAAGGTGGACAGTAAAGGCCCATTCATTGTTAGAAGAAAAAGTAGATCTATTTTTCCTTGACAAAGATCACCTTTGAAAAGTGTTGTATTATGAAATGCAGTTTCCTTAAATACAACCACCTCAGCCTTAATGTGTCTGCTTTTTTTATGTTCAGCAACTAAGCCCAAGTTAATTAGTGCTGCGCATCCCATAGTGACTCTCAAGCCAGGCACACTCACATATACCCTAGTGCATAAAGGCAAACAACTTAATTAACTTACTCTCCATCCATAATTATCTGGAAATTAACTATTTATAATGTCCAGGAGTTTACACTGCAAGCCTGTTTAAAAATCTGCTTAGAATAAAAGGGACTGACCGGGTTGGTCACCTTCTCATCCCTCTCTTTGCCTGCATGGTGGTTACTATTAAATGAAGCCACCCCCATCTTCTTCTAAGGCTGTGTGCTTGAAATTAATCTTAATTTCTGCAAATACTCATGATTTCATATTTGTTATTCAGGATATGTTATTTTTTCATCGAGACCCTCCCCTGTGTCAGGCCTTGGGCCCTCAGCAGTGGACATGACAGATGTGGTTGCTGCCCTCATTGGGTTGAGAGTGTCTTCGGAGGCCACATATGTATTATGTTAGTTTGCTAAGGCTGCTGTAACAAAAGACCACAGCCTGGGTGGCTCAAACAACAAAAATGGATTTTTCTCAAAAATTGATTTTCTCTCAGTTTTGGAGGCTGAAAGTTCCAGATCACAGTGTCAGTAGGTTTGGTTTTCCCTGAGGCCTCTCTTGGCTTAATAGACACCTGGCTTCTCACTGTGTCCTAACCTGGCCTTCCCTGTCTCTTCTGTTGCTCTGTCTTCTTTGAAGGACACTAGTCATATTGGATTAGGGCCTCACCCTTACGTCCTCATTTAGTCATAATTACCTCTCAGAGGCCCAGTCTCCAAACAGAGTCATGTTAGGGATTAGGGCTTTAGCTTATAAATTTGGGGCGTGGGTGGGACCCACAGTTTAGTCTATAAACCATGTTAACTGTCCAGGGCTGTCTAAGATGGGAATAGACATAGAAGCCAGAGTTGGTTCGGCAGAGAAGGAGGGGAGAAGTATCTTAAGCTACATGTTTGAAGGTGCAGAGGACACGAGAGAGAATGAGGCAGATAATTCAGTGTGACTGGATTTGGAAATTGCTTACTTTTTTTTCAGCCTTGATTTTGAATACATGTACACACAAATTACAGTCTTGTATCAGCTCTGTAGAACTCAGTGTACCTTGTCCTTGGATTTGTGAGCAGTGCTCAGTGTCAAAATGGGATTTTATCCATGAAGAGTCAGGGTTACGAAATGAGATCAACCAAGTGGCCTTCTCCCTACTACACACCTGTGCTGCTGTGGTTGGATTCTCCCCCACCACCCCACCATTGGCAGGTGCTGTCTTGATGCACGCACTGTGTTCAGCAGGTGGACTGGGTGAGTGAGACAGATGCCCCAAACAGAAAGTAGGATAAAAGGGGGGGGGGGGGACCCACCTGTGACACTTACCACCCAGAGCCAGCCATGCTGTGGATTAGCATTCTGTGGATTTCCTTCATATGAGTTGATTTTTATTTTACAAAGTTGTGATCATCCTCTTTGTATATTTTATTGTGCTTTCTTCATGTAAGGCATAAGCCTTTCCTATTAAATAATAATTTTGAATGTCTGTTTAATGTTCTGTTCAGAGCGAGCTTAACAATTCCTTATCTTTAGTTTCTCTTATTTTCCCCACTAAGATAACTGTGACAGACAGTTTGCTAAGTTATCTTAGCAAAATTCTTCCTCAGTATTCCAGATTATGTCCCTAAATTACATTAGGAGCAAAGGTAGTTTTAAGGCTTTTTTCATAGATGTTATCAAATTGTTGGCTCACAGGGTTGAATCAGAGTATCAGTGTGCTCCCCCAACAGCAACGTGTGCTCTTGGGAACAGAAGGAATATTGCTGTTTTACGTTGCATCGACTTAACTACCAGTGAGGAGGAACCTTTTCTCATCTTGTCAGATCATTTCTGTTTCTTTTGCAAATGAGCCTTCCAAGTGCTTTGACCATCTTTCTGTTGGTGCGGTGGTGCTGCGTAAGGAGGAGTGTTCGCTTTTCTCCGGTTTAACTGGCAGATGAATGCTGGAGGCATGTGGGTCTGTTTCTGTTTGAGGGAGTAATTGCATTCAGATTGCATTGAAAATGATGTGAATGAGAAATTATAATGGTAATGAGAAATGAATTTATTTATACCTAATTTCGGATTCAGCCAATGGGTGCATTGTGTTTGTTATGTGTCAGATACTATGCCAACTGATTTCATAGGAATGTTCTTTATTGGTCCTCATGACTCTTCTCTCTGGGGACTTTTAGACCCCTTTTACATATAAGAAAACTGAGGTTCACAGAAGTTCAAACTGAAATTCGAACCAGGTGTCCCTACACCTAGGCTGGGTGGGACTCCTTTTTCTAAACCAAGCTGCCTTTTCTATAAAATCCTGTGTCTGTGTTTTTATACGAGTATTTAATCCCACCATTGTGTGTTGGCCCCTGGAATACTATGCCCAGTGTTAAGCGTCTTTTGCAGGAGGATGGAAAGAGACAAGCACACTTCCTGGCAATGACAGGCGATCCTGGGGATTGCCTTTGGGTAAGGATAGACTGAAAGCATTGGGCCCTTCTGCCTGGAAAGAAGAAAGTTGGAAGAGAGACGTAGACATGAAGGAAGCTTAAAATCGTCAAGGGTAAATGTAGGTTCATCCAGTATTTTCCTAAATGCTTGAATGTAGATGCCATCAGAAATGACAAAGGAAGATTTTTAGGGCGGAGGGTCGCGTAATGCATTTCAAATCTTGTTACTCTGTACATCTCAAAAGTTGAAGTTTAAATGATTCAGACACTTTGTGGACGAAGGAATGATTCGTAGACAATGAGTCAGAGAATGAATGATCCAGAGAGGCAGTGTAGTTGGAGAGAAGACTCTTAAGGCTGAGATCATGGGTGGAGGACCAGAATGCCTCCCCCAGCAGAGAAGAACATTATAGGTGCCCACGCAGGGTGGGCTAGGCCTTGAGGGGCAGGGCAGGAGGGATGAGTCCATGGACACCCTAGTAGATGACTCTTCATGAGATAAAGCAGGGACTCACGGAACTGCTTTACATCCTCATCTTTAATGTTTGAGGACGCACTGTGGATTTGCACAAGATGAGTCATTTCACCTCCTTTATACCTCTGCCATATCATCAATCTGGTTGAGAAGATATTTCCTTCTTTCTCTTCAGAGGAATTTTGGAACCTATGGGATTTTGAAAACCTTCTGACATGCAACTTATCCCTATGAATCCTAACAATAGAGGTGTTCGGTGTTAATATGGGACTTTCTATAGTGAAATAGATCACATTCAAGAGGAATGTGTGACAGATGGGTTCCACCGTGGAGGGACGCTTGGAACAATGGATTGTCTTTGGATAATGTCGAATGTGGTCAACGCTACGTGGCACTGAAGGCCTTTGATTCTTTAAGGGGAGAATAGACTTTACTGTTTGATTATGTAATGGTGATCAGAATAGACTCTGGGATGTAATTCCACATACATCCGGATTAGTTTTCTTCTTTCTGATTAAGAAGAATTTTGGATTTAAATCCTGCTGGAAGCAAAGTCAAGGGCCTGTTTTATGCATTTACTAAATGTTAATGATTGAGATGCACTCAAGAGAGAAAATTCAACATTTGAGTAAAAAGTCGATACAAAACAGAGGTTTATTATAGGGTGGATCTCAAATGAATACTGCCTCAGAGTTGGAGGCCTCAGTTCTTCCCCGCTGTAAACGCGATGAGTGGTGTGGCCATAGGCATGTCTTTTGACTTCTCCTTGCTTTAATTTTCTTGCCTGCAAGAAAGTTGAAATTATTAGATGAAATTATCCCTCAAGTGCCTTCTAGAGCCAGACATTTCTGATTCTCTTTTATTAAAGTCTCTAAGACAGTTCTTCTAAAGAGTGTCCAGGCAATATGGTTACAAATATTCTCATTGTTTTTTGTTGGTTTTAGTGATAATATTTTGTAATTAAGAGGCTTGGGTAGATGAGAAACCACACACATGGCATAAAAGGGTTTCTCAGCAGAAACTGTGTGGCTCAAAGTGGAGAAACAGGCTTATAAATTTCTCTTGACAGAAAACATGTTACCACACAAGGATATCATGAAAGACATCTGAACAAGCGTTAATTTTTCAGAGACTTGGGAAAACTCCCGAATAAGATATTCTTTTTCTAAAATAATATTTTCCTTCCAACTTATTTATTAAAACAACAACAACAACAACAACTTTTTGAGATCCTCAGCTTCAGAAGGAAGTATGATACACACTCTGTGTATATTGCTGGTGCGTTCATTCAGTAACTATTAATTGATCATCTTGCAAGATGCTGGGCAATATCCTGGGGCTGGGATGGAGGAGTGATGGGAAAAAGCTCCTGGCCCCCTCGTACCCTGGACACTACTAGAGAAGACGGTTTTGAAATAAATAATGAGTGTTGGCAGTGGTTACGAGAGCAGGAGAGCAGAAGGAGCATGAGCAGGGAATCCCCAGGTGCGGGTCATGAAAGGCTTTATTGAAAGATGGATAGAAGGGCGCCTGGGTGGCTCAGTTGGTTAAGTGTCTGCCTTTGTCTCAAGTCATGATCCCAGGTTCCTGGGATCGAGCCCCACTTCCCTGCTCCTGCTCTCTCTCTCTCTCTCTCTCTCTCTCTCTCTCTCTCTCTTTTGCGTGCATGCTCTCTCTCTAATAAATTAAATCTTAAAAAAAGGAAATATGATAGCAGTCTGCAGGTGGCTGCATGAGCTGGCATTCTAGGTGCAGAGGACTGCATTGATAGAAAGTTCAGGGATAGAAGGAGGCCTTCAAGGCTGCGGGAGAAGCCTTCATATCTTAATTAAGAAGATCACTCTGGTGGTAGCCCTAACGAAAGGTGGGGGGGATGAAATGCAGGATCAGCAAGCAGTTGGGAGGCTACTTCCTAAGCCTGGGAAGGAAATGGTGAGGCCTCAGAAAAGGCAGGGGAGGGTTAGAGGTGTGGATGAGCCTGAAGGGCAGATGTTTCTGCAATTGTATGTTTGCATATGGATTATGTGAAGATGGAGAGCCAGGAGAGGAAGTCGTGGGTGACTGTGGGGTTTCTAACTTGTGGGAGTTGGTTGTATCACCCCTGGGAAACTCACTGGCAAGGTGTCACTCAGATGTGACATCTCTAGCTGACTTGGGAACCTGCTGCCCCTTTGATGAAACTTTAGAAGCTGTGACTAAAATTGAGGGTGGTTAGCTAGTAGTGTGCTGACAGATATTTTCTTTTATTCTATTTATTTTTACTGACAGAGATTTTAAAACACATGTGCATGCACACACAAACTCCCTTGTGCACACACACACATGCCCACACGTGTGTTGATTAAAATTTTCACTGATTTAAAGCATTTGTAGCACACAATCTACAACTACTAATAAAAATACAGTGCCTTTTTTTTTTTTAAGTTTTTGATAAATTCCAGGTAGCCAATTGGTGCTCACAGAATATTTTCAGTATCATCTCTTACGTTCTCAGCCAGACCGATGGCTGTGGGCAGAGAGTGCAGTCACCCGGCACTCCCCTGTCTCTGCTCAGGTCTGGGAAAGTAGGCCTTGCTGCCTCACGTCCTGCTTGACCGGAGGGCTTGCTGGATTTAGGCCTGCTTTGTCAACATTCTCTCCCAGGCCACACCCGTTCAGTAACTGCTCTTGGGTTTTGTTTCCTTTCATTCCCTCCACTTCCTAGGTCAGCAACCAGAGTCCCACATACGAGACCATGGGAGTCCTGTAACTTCCACAGGGGCCCTTGATCCTCGGAACCCCACTTGTGAACCAGTGTCTCAAACAGAACTCCCCCCACGGCTCTCTGATGGTGGGCCGCACGTAGAAGCACAACAGCTTTTGCCTGTGAGCCTGTTCATCGTAGCATTGAGGAGATGTAATTTCACATGTCCCGTGACACATACTCCTAGCTCTCATCCTACTTGACCTTTCTCCAGTATTTTAAGTGGGTGGCTTTGGAAGCTCTTTTAGAAGCTTTATCTGACCTTGCCTTTAACCGTGATATTACTTGACCGAGAATATTTCTTTTTTTCTATTTCTCAGCCTCCTCTGTTGATTCCTCTCCCTCTGTTTAACCCTCTGCTCTCCCCAGCTCCATCTTCCCTCTGCATTCTGCCTGGGGGTGATTCGTTATCAGTGACTCCTGTTCAGCCTGAATCTCTTACTCCCCAGCCTTGCCTATCCAGCTGCTTGTTGGATGGCTCCGCATAGACATCCTCTTGTGCCCTCAAATTCAAATGCCCAAACGAAACTGGTTGCCTCCCCCGCTCCAGTGTCCTGTTTTTCCTGTATTCTTTGTTTCCAAGAGGCAGTATCATCTGGGAGCCAAGACCGCACTCTGTGCCATCAGAGCCTGTCCCTTCGTTCTGTCTCAGGCATGTCAAGAAGACCCGGTTAGTGCCACCCCTTGATCCAGGCCCCTCTCTTCCTCAGAGCTGCTTCCCAAATTCAGGCTTTCTTCACCTCCTCCGGACTGTTGCTCTGTTCCCCTGGCTTCCCTCGCTGCCTCCAGGTAGCTCCCTCCATCTCGTCTTCATTCCAGAGTGAGATCTCTCTGGAGCGAGGAGTGAGAGAGGAGTGAGATCTCCATTCCGGACCCAGCCCAGGTAGGATGTTTAAAGCACTCTCCTTGACCACCTGGTGATGGCACTTTGCATCTGCAGTCTGAACTCTCAGCACGGGGCCCTCTCACTGCAGCCAACTTAGCTCAGCTTCTGCTGTCCTCCTAGCTACTCACTTCATAAACCAAGCTAAGTAAATACTCCCAATTGCTCACTCACACTGAAAGGTCTATAATTAAATTGCAGAGGAAGGTCAATCAAAATTCATATAATGGGGTTGATTGTTTCTGAGTAATAGTCTCTTCTCTCTCAACTTCTACCGACTTATATTTTCATGGCAAAATAACCATCTCTTGGCTCCAGATGCCTGGGTCTAGGCTGAGATGATGTCATTGTGACTCCCCTCTGTGTGTTCTTCATGTAGTTTGGGAGTGCCATGTCCGTTAGGCATACCCAGCCCCCAGCCACATCTCCTCTCAAGGATGGAGGATGGGGGGGTGGTATTCGCATCAGAAGCTTCTCATTTTTCTCTGAGCTAGAAAACCTTCTGCTGAGACTTCGTGTTAGGGGAGATCATACATACATGGTGACTCCCTGTTTGCGACTACACGAGAGGAACAAAATTGGATTATGCGCAGCTTTCAGAGTTGGGGTGGACATTGGGTTGCTCCCCTCCCTGGATAGCTTTCGCAGGGAGAGTGGTACTGGAAATTTACCCGCCCTGTCCTTCAGCTGGTTTGTTGCTGAGCCAGACCTGTCTGAAAGTTGAAATGGAATACTGGAATACTTTTTCTCTTCTCAGGTTATCAGTGCTGGCTGTCAGGAATTTGTTACTGTCTCCTAACACCTTTTAGCTTGAGAACCTGCTAAAGGCAGTCCAGGTGTGGGAAGTTACATTAGTATGTGGATGCCAGAGAGGGACTTCAATCTAGACTATTCATATGTGAAAGGGAAAAAACAGAATTAAGAAGGAAAACCCGGGTAGCCCTGGTGGTGCAGCAGTTTGGTGCCGCCTGCAGCCCGGGGTGTGATCCTGGAGACCCGGGATCGAGTCCCACATCGGGCTACCTGCATGGAGCCTGCTTCTCCCTCTGCCTGTGTCTCTGCCTCTCTCTCACTCTCTCTGAATGAATAAATAAATCTTTTTTTTTAAACCTTTTTTTTAAATTTTTATTTATTTATGATAGTCACAGAGAGAGAGAGAGAGGCAGAGACACAGGCAGAGGGAGAAGCAGGCTCCATGCACCGGAGCCTGACGTGGGATTCGATCCTGGGTCTCCAGGATCGCGCCCTGGGCCAAAGGCAGGCGCCAAACCGCTGCGCCACCCAGGGATCCCATAAATAAATAAATCTTAAAAAAAAAAAAATTAAAAAAAAAAGAAGGAAAACCCTCAAAAATGTATATAACCACCATGGATCTGCCTCCCCCATCCACCCACCCAACTGCATCTCTTATACAGCCTTATGTAGATAGATTCTAAGTTCTGCAGGTGCAGAAGTGCTACTTTTTGTCCTCTTTTGGTCCTCTTAGCTGTCTACCTCCAAGTCACCCAAAATGGGTGCTCAGAAACTATTGGCTTTAGAGAGTGTCTCTTTGCTCTTAGCACAGCTCTTAAGATAGCGGGGATGGGTGCTGGTTAAGAAGTGTGTTCCCAACCTTAGCATACAGACTGTACGTTTTCTCTTTAATCACTTTTCCCCAAGGGAAACTCTACGGTGAATGTTAGCTTTGCGTTGTTTTTGGAAGGATTGGTTTCTCATTTTCTTGGGCTTTTCCAAGAATCCTCAATGCCCAGCACCCCACCCCCGACCTATTCTGCTCTCACAGTAGCTGTCCTTGTACTACCTACGTGCATTTGCTGGGAAGTATGCCAACTCTATTTGGTTGGGACCTTGGGGATGCTCCTCTTACGGTGCTCAGAGGGAAGCAGAAAGTGGAGGACAGAAGGATACCAGAGCTTTCTCATGTTCTCTGACTGCTTGTGTTTGGAAGGGATATGAAAGGAGCTGGATCTCATCATTGTGGCATCATAGCATTACAGGGTGTACTAGACCTTCGGGCAAACCAAGGCTCCAAAAGGTCAATAACTTTCCCCCAAATCAGTGACTAGTTAATGGCAGAGTTCTAGAGTCTACTTATCCAGAGTGTGGAAAAGGATCTGGAAAGCTCTCATTGGAAAATGTGTCATAACCTCATGAAGGTAGAAGCCTCAAGGTTACAGATGTTAAAGAAATATGGTCAGTTATCCCCCCCGGTGCTGAATTCTGGCGAGCAAGCGGATTCTGAATTCCTCAAATCATTTCTACAGAGCAAAAAAAAAAAAAAAAAAAAAAAGTCGGACTAATGTTAATCATGGGAGCCTATTATAATGATATATAACTTGTCATAACACATTATAATATTACAGCAAATACATTTAACCCACAGAGCCTTCTCAGGGGGGCCTTAACTCCGTTTAAAATCATGTTGCAAGCCTCGATAGCGAGATGCAGCCGCAGAGTTCTCTGATGCCTGCCATCCCACTATCGAACCGAGCCAGGGTTAACGAGAATCCTTTCTGAAAACCCCTGCGCCATTTCCCGAGGCTTTAAAAGTCTGTTTGGTTTTGTCAAGCACCTCGAAACGGGAAGTCGGGATCGCGATCGGAGGAAAAACCTTTGGCGGTTATGCACTAAAGCTTGCCCCAGAGTTGGAGTCTCGGTTGTCATGGAAACCGCACTGCTACCTCATTTATTAATGGAGGCTTGCTGAACTTCCGGAGGTACTCTTGCCCTGTCCTGTAAATTCATCCTAGAAAAATGCAGGTTGACTTTTCAGCTGTTTCTACTGTCATTTCTCAGGCATTCGTCCCCACATCCTCACGAGCTCCAGAAAATTGGCCGCATGCAGTTTCAGAACAGTGATTTTTTTTTTTAATCTGGCGAGCGTGTGTGAAGGCCGTTCCCTTTCTTTCATGCTTAGATCGTGTTTATGCCTGCCTGCCTTGTTCAATAACTGAATTTTTTTTTGTTTTTATTATGCCGCCGTTCAGAATTATGTGGATCTAAAATAAGGGAAGAGGGAATGGAAAAAATCAGTAATGAGAGACATTGAAAACCTTGATAGTGGCTTTAGGAGCGTTAGGTGTCTCTGAGCCTTCCCTAACTTTTAAAATTCTAAACTTTGCCTTTTATCTGAAATGAAAGGTTTCTTTCTTCTCACTTCAGTAAAGCACTTTCCGAAAAGGTCTCAGACAAATGATTTTAAAGTCTAATTTCACTAAACTAACTCTCTCCTGCCAGGCATATATGTATGAACAGTATTGGAAGTTGCCTCCAGAATATTTTTTTTTTTTTTTTTTTTTTGGAGGGAGGGCTAATTGTTTATCTGGGAGGATGCAAATGGTGGTTTTAAGCCTTTAAGTCATTCATCATGCCTGGCAGCCTCTATTGTCTCATTGTTGAGTCTGAGCCAAGTGAGACTCTTTCTTGGTCTTGGGAGAGAGGTACATGGATCTGGTTCCAACAAATCTGTGTTCTTGGGGAGTCTGAGCCCTGCCCTAAAAGAAGGTAATAATGTAGGCGGGCCCCTAGGTCCCCTCCAATTGGGAAAATGGGTCCCCATTTTCTTATGTCCCATAAAGATTAGGAAGTCACTCTGTGTTCAAAGTAGAAGTGACGGGACTTGTTTCCCCTCAGTTCTTCCGTCGTCCTTGCATTACTGTTAGTTTTTAAGTGCATTTTTGTGGATGTAATAAAATATTGTTTACAGTCAGCTACAAAGTAAGTAATTATAGTCTGGCAAATGAAATTCAATATAGCTTTGTCGTGGTTTTTTGAATTTTAATTAAACCAGTCTTAGAGTAAATTATAAATGCCGCTGCTTTTGTTGTGACAAGTGACATTGACAAAATATTAATCTAATGGCTAGTTATTCACAGAAGCTAAGTGTCTTCTCTAGTCTGCAGGCTTTGGGTGTTTGTTTTTGTTTTAATTTTCAGTTTATGCTTTAAAAAAATCCGGAGAAAAGAATAAAGTTTTCAAACCACATGAAATAAGAACTCCATGTATGGAATATTCCATCACTGATATCTTGCCAGCCACAATTGCGAATGTCTCATTTATGGCACTGAAAACTTTTTTTTTTTTTTTAAACCAGATGTCTCTGTGGTCACTTTTTTGGTATCGTTAAAGCTGGGATGAATAACCACCTGTTGACTACAAAGCCTAATATTAAAGGAATAATCAGCCCATGTTCCTGTTAGATCATTTCCCTCTTTCTTTCTTTCTTTCTTTCTTTCTTTCTTTCTTTCTTTCTTTCTTTCTTTCTTTCTTTCTTTCTTTCTTCTTTCTTTCTTTCTTTCTTTCTTTCTTTCTTTCTTTCTTTCTTCTTTCTTTCTCTCTCTCTCTCTTTTTCTCTCATTCTTTTTTTATGTAAATTACCTTGTGGTATTCCTTAAAAATGGCATTTTGTTGGTTGTATGTCCCTTTAATAGCTAAATTATCCACATTACTTTCTGTGGAGATTCTTTTAACTTGAATTTATGTAATTATCTGTAAAGGACACATGTATTTTGAATGTGTAAAATTTTTCTGTCATTTTTTTGTGCTTCCCTCCATCATGGCTCAAAGCTTTTCTTTGTTTTAACATTCTGATGTTTAAAAATGAATGTGAAGATTTTAATTACAAAGTCTTTACATTAGTGCAGTAGTTTTTAATATGATGAACTTCAATCCAAGATTAAAATCTTCACATGTTGTTTATCTCCTTCTACCCTTCAAAGCTGACTTAGATCCCAAAGGTTAGAGTAAAATCAATTTCATCCCACAGTTTTTCCTTCAGTATGCTAGAAATTCCCATTTGAAGAGTAGAGCCAATTACTCCAGTGTGTGTGTGTATATTGGGGGGTGGATGGTAAAATCACATTGGGTCAGTTTCCAAATATGATTGCAGCTTACCCAGGGATTAAATTGTCCCCGCCGCCACCAACAACAACAACCACTGTCATTAGATCGTGGGGGGCAAGGGTAGAGAAGGTGCGAGACGCTTGGTTGTAGACATCCAAATATGACAGCAGAATAATCTCTGCAACAATATGGCAATGGAGCATTTGCTGACTTTAGAGTGCCAGATCAACCCCAATATTTTTTCAGGGATGCTAAACCTCTTGTAACTGCTAAATTGGATTTGTCACTGAATGAAGTATCAGCTGCTGTTGGACAAGGCCATAAAAGCCAGCCGGCTGGCCCTTTGTAGGCAGGGCTTACCCAACGATTGATATGTTTTAGCACTTTTGGGATTATTGTGATTAAGAGGAAACCATTCTGAATGAGAGAGAAAAGGGGGTAAGGATGCACAGCCCACAGCTGGTGAGCAGCATGTGTTTGCTGCTGAGGAAGTCACCATTATGGCTTTCTCTGGGTTCCTGCCCTGATTGATGGGTATGAAATCTTTATACGAAGAGGCAGTGTCCTTATTTCCTCCAGTTGCAACTGGCATTTGGAAATGTGGACTTGAGAATTCCTAATGCTTTTAAAGCACTCACAAGCATGCTCACACACCCACAGTGCCTACCTGCGTTAGTCTTCACACACTCGAGTTAATTAAGTGAAGGTGTAGAGGTTTCAGGAGTAACAACAGAGTGTCCACTCTCATTTCCCAGACCCAGAGCTCTCTGACAGCCATTAGAAATAGACCTCCGTGTGGTTTGGGCCTGAGTCATTTGTATGTGTGTGACGCTACGTGGACACTGCACAGCCAATGGATTTGCAAACTCGAGTACCTGGCCTAGGGCTTGTTAAGTTCCGGAACCTTACTGTTCTTTCTACAACAGGTTTGTTTTCAAGAACTTCCTTCTCCCGAGAGCAGTAGAGCTTTCGCACGGGTCTTGCACTGGCCAAGGCAAGCAAGCCCCTGTGAGGGGCAGCTTGTTGGGTCGATTGGAGTTTGAAGCTGCCCAGTACTTGCAAATGCACATGGAATTGGTCGCCTCTTGGGCCATCCCAGGGAGACTGTGCCCGGTTCATGCTCAGAGTTTGCTCAGCATACCGCACAGGAAAGAGGCCGGCTTGCCAGGTCCTGCAGAGCGTCTTTCCAAGCCTGTGAAAAGCACGAATCATCCAGCAGCAGAGCATGCTTACAGCTGGCCCTTTGCTAGCTTTGATCTGCGAATCAGGCCGCTCCATGAATGCCCTTATTGTCATGTTATGTGTACACAGTGTGTGAATTATTGAAAATAGGGAGGCCTGAGCCTCATCTGGTAGAGATTACAGTGCAGGCATGCTGGGCGAAGGTCTGTAATTGAAAATCCCCAGATGCTGTTTATTTGGCCTTTGTCACATGACCTGCTGCAGGAAGATTGTCTGAACAAAATGTTGCCTGCATGGAGAGTGGAGCCCACCCTCCCCCACCCCCGGAGTCTCCACAGGCTCAGTCTGTACACAGCTTAAACACCTGCCCAGAGGATTTTTAAAGGCTTAAAATAGATTCGCTCATAGCATTTAAATAGAGGGCATCTTGCTTGTTGGTTTAAACTGCTTAAGCGGTTGTTGACTTGTGGAACCTTCTATCCACACAAGGGTTTGCTGGATAATTTCACTCTGAGATATCTTTGCAAAGCAACCTTCAGGGCTAGAGCCATGTAAGGATAAGTAGTTTGGGCTTTGCCTTTTCCTTAAAAAAGAAAAAAAAAATCAAACTTTTGTGTGGTGAATGAGCTTGCAGATGAAGCCACGTTGACTGTATGTATCCCTTGTCTTTAAAAATACTGTGGCTCCTCAAAATATGGTTAGCTAGCTCATCTGCGTTTTATCCAATTCATCCTTAACCTGTTCTACCTATGAAGAAGTTGAGATGTCTCTTAGAACATGTGTTTTTCTCTACTAGATGCTGAATGTTATCCTCCAGGCAGGTGGTGGATTGAGGCAGGATGGTAATTCTGAAATTGGTGAAGATCACAAGAATTAAAAACACTGTAATTTTGAAGAAGGAAGGGCTTTGAGTTTTCCATGTTCTTGCCGTTAGGGAATAAAAGAACCACTCCCCCTTCCTTCGCCCCACCCCGTGTCTCGGTGGTGATTAGGGGTGCCTTGTACATTTCCTGGAGCTTAGGAAGAGGAGAGGTTCCTGGCTTGTTGGCATTCCCTAAGCATTCCCCTGGACTGTGGGTTCCTAGCAGCCAGGAGCCCTGTCGTGTTCATCTTTATCTCCCGGATATCTGCCCGCACAGTGATTTCTCTGGCCTGCCAGTTCTATCTTCCTCCCTCTCTTCCTGCCTCTTCAAAGAAAACATCTAGTCACTACCTCCTGTGTGCCGTGATGTCAGTTCTTCAAATATTTTCCCTTTCAAGAGGTGGCTAAGATCAGCAGTGGTGTCACCGTTAAGTAGCACCTTCTCCGTCCTGTGCCAGGAGGTTTTTTTTTGGGGGGGGGGCTAGGAGCTTGGGAGTAGGAGGTATCTGCTGCCTTTAAGAAGCCCATAATTTGTCAAAGAAAGTGTGTGAGAACACCCACAGGAAGAGTGCGGCATGGCAAGCTCTGTGCTAGACCTATGCACCAAGTCTGATGAGCTGGAGGGGCAGGCCACGCTAGCTGGCGGGGACCTGGAAAGTACCATTTGACCCGGCTTTTGGCATCTCAGAAGTAAGTGTTCAGCAGATGTGGGCCAGGATCCTGAGGGCACCGGTGGAGAGCGAGGGGTTGGTCACGCGAAAACAATAGAATCCAACACGATACGATGGTATGTGTGGGGTGTGAGAGGGGAACAAAGGCACAGACACACACTCAAAAATGGGTTTGTGTGTATAATATTTAAATTTTTTATAGGGAGGATGCGTTGCATATGTATCACCTGGGTAATTTGAAATTTCGAAAGGAGAATAAAAAGGCGTTGACTATCCTGGGTGTGAAACTCAGCTGAGAGAGACGATCTGGTTTGCTTGATCACGATCTCAAATAGCCCAGTGCAAAGGCCGCGGTTTCCTCCTTAATGATTGGCCTGTATGTCCTTGCCTTTGGCCGCTCGCCGTTTTGAGACCACTCGAATGTGGCCAGGAGCAGCTGGGTGAGTGACAGGGAGCCTGACAACCGTGGGAGGAAACATCTCTGGATATTCACTCATTCATTCATTTATTCATTTATTTCCCTCAGACTATTCTTTACTGGCTTCTCTCATCCTCATAGTACCCTGCTTTTATCATGTGGCTTCTTGCCTCAGTTTCCTTCCTGTACCCTAAGCACCTCGAGGGCAGAGACCTGTTATTCCAGCGTGTCTCCTATCGTGCAGTGCCTTGTACGACGGGTGTTGTTGAACAGCCAAGAGGAGCGCCCTGGGGCCAGATGATGAAGGCCTCAAATGCAGAAATTGGAGGTGAATTCGATCCCGTGTTGCAGGTGGTGAATGGAGAACATAAAGCCTCTCTGCGGTGCGGTCTGCTTGCTGGTTGGGTTGTGCTCCCCTCCTAGATCTTGTTCTCACTGAGCACTTAGTAATGACCTTGCGAGGAGTATACCGTACTGTGGTGTGGAGGCCGTCTTCAGAGCCGTCGGTCTGAAGTTAAGGCATGATGAGCTTGGGAGTCAAAGCCGGGTTGGAATCCCAACTCCGCCACTTACCAGTTTGGTAACTGGGGTCTCTTCGAGTTTCAGCCCCCCAGTCAACATTCATAAGCTGCAATGAGGGGGATGTGGAGGCGAAGCGTCTGAGCCTACAAGCACAGGGCTTTCCCGGTGCTGATCTATCAGGGGGTAGAGGGGGACTGTCATCCACACCCCCCAACTCACCGCATCCCTGTTTACCACACAGTGAGGTTTTTATTGTGCTTAGTCCTCAGACTTTAATCTCTTTAGTCGGAGTGTACTTTAAAAAATGTCCTTTATGATCATGATTTCCATATTATTTTCACAAGAATTACCAAGTGCCCGGGCATTTAGAATCCTCCTTTTTTTAAAAGCATGTTTCCCCCGCAGTGGCTCATCCTGTGTGAGTATCGTGTTGACCAAATGTGTGGGTAACTCCACCTTTGTCCAGCAACTGCTGCGGGAGCTCCGGGAGCTCTGGCTTTATTCTTCTGGTGAGAGTTGTGTTTTATAGTAAGAACTAAATTCTGGAAATCCAGTGGGGGACATGCTATTTAATGCAATGCCGCCGGCCTATTCATAAAGATAATTTTACGACCTGCCCCGAATTACAAGAATTTTGGCCACACTTAGCCCTTGGCAAAAAACTAATTCCTGCTATCTTACTCAATGAAGAATCTATTCTAAATTAGAAGGTTATTGTAGCGAGTCAGTAGTTTGCATGATGCCCTTTTAATGCGAAGATAATCACAATAAAGGGCTCCTTTTACTCCAAAACAGTTTCTGTGGCCATACCAGTTTTCGAGTTGAGGGTGCTGCAGAGATTGTGAGAACAACATTTTCAGTGCAGCATGGAAAAGCTGTTCAGTTTCAATAACCCTGACAGTAGAAGCATTGTAGGTTTATGTAAGATGCCATGTGGCATGGTGTTCTGACAGAACCCTTGTATACACCGGTTCAAGCAATGAGAGCATATAAACCAAGTGCAGTGGCTTTACATAATAGCTCCGGGACCACTTTAAATCACTTTGAGGTGCCAGAAACTTCATGTGTTCCTGCTAATGCATACAACAGGCCTCCAGGGGGAGGTTCTTTATCTCCATTTCACAGGTGAGGAAATAAACGTCCAGAGAAGTTCAGTAGGTTGCCCAGATTCACACAGCTAATGAGTACGAGCCCAGCTTCCCCCAAAAGCGTGAGGTGTAGGCGGTCATACTCCTGAGTCACAAACAAAAACAAGCCTGTAGCATCACCGCCATTAAAGATTCTCCAGCAAAGACCAACAGTTTTTGGCACTTCGAATGTGTGGATTTCACACTCCTTTAAAGGCCAAATAATTAATAAATAAACAGAGTGTTCTTAGCAAAGTTTTTCATTAACAAGACTCTCCTGAATTGATGTTGAGATTAGCTTTTTTTTTTCTGGACCAGGTCCATGTGACTGTGGCATGTGGAGGTCGGTGGGGGTAGAAAGGGGTGAGGAGGAATGGAGCATGGGTTGGTGTCACTGGTGCCAAGTTAAGAGAGCAGAACGAAGGTCTGGAAAATTGTGCTGCCTGTCACTGAAATAGTCGTTAAGTGTGAAAGGGCTTACGGATCTCAAGTGATACCGTCAGCGCTGTCCACTGTGTAGGATCCTTTCCTAGGTCATCTGTTCTGGGTATAGGAGAGCTCACTCCTTCATTCATTTATTGAAAGCACTTACTGAGGACCTACTTAATAGGTGCCAGACCTACAGGCAGAGAGAACTAGATAGATTCTTTCCATGGAGCAGTCACATTTCTAAATAGAGAATGAATGGTCCCCCAGGTGAGTCATGGTAGTACAGAGCAGAAGGGTGTGTGCTGGGCACACGAGGGTGTGAAGGAGAATATGGCTAGCTCAGTTTGGGTGGCTCCCAGAAGGCTTTAGGGAGGAAGTACTTCAGTTGGGACTTAGAGGGCTGAGGAAGTGTTTGTAGGCAAAGGAGAAAGGAACGAACATTTAAGGACACATGGTCCACTCCGAGGCATAGAGGTACAGAAAACCATGACAGTGACTTGTGAAGCTCCTTGTACTAGAGTAGAGGAGCCCTGTACAGGAACAGGCTATTAGGCCTAGGTACCAGGTGAAGAAGGGTGTGCTTTTCTTATAGTGGCCAGGGACCTAATGATGTAACATAATCAGATGCGGGCATGAAAAGAAAAGGCAAATGCCCAAAAGATAAGCGAAAAGTTCCCTGAGAGCCTTTGGGTAGGGGGTCTATTTAGATTGTTTAGGGAGCCACAGGCATAGGTTCCATTAAATCCCCATGCACACCTTGAGTGTGTGGGATACAAACATGCTGCAGACACAGACCCTACCTTTAAGGAGCTTACGATCTGTTACACAAGGAACTCTTACTAGAGCCACAGGCTGGCACATGCCGAAATCAGGCACGGTGGGCCCAGGGCAGAAGGGTGACTCTCATCTCTGCTTCTTTCCCCGTCAGAGCCAAGCCACACTTAGCAGTTCGTCTGTCCCTCACACCATCTTCTGTTATCAGTTTGCTTTGTCATGTTGCCTTTTCCCAACCACTGGTCTGTGAGGTGAGCTCCAGGCTCCCCAACTCTTCTTCACACGTTCCCTGTCCAATACACGTTTTGGGGTGGGGGGTGGTTCATGGTGGAGATACCCTTTGAGCTGGGCCTGGAAGGATTTTGACTGAGCATCTTAAGGGGCATTGCAACTATGAGCAAAACACTGAAAGCTACACGTGCATTGTGATGGTGCGGTGGATTCGGGTGATGGTGAAGGTGGTGTGTCAGAAGAACAAAAGGTTAGGGCCAGATGGTGGGACAACATTGAATACTACACTAAAACGGTTTGACCTTTAGACTGCGGGCAGCGGGCCGTTGAACGTCTTGAGGCAATAGAGTGGCTAAGCCAGAGCTCTGCTTTGTAGGTAGCTGTGTATAGGATGGACTGGAAAGACCAGCAACCGGAGGCATCAAGTAGTAAGGCTAACTAACTTATTACCCATTGGAGGAGTAGGAAGGTGATTGGCATCTCTTACTGTTTCACAGAGATGAGCCATTAGAAAAACTGACTTCATTCATATTTACTTTCCTTCTAGAAATAATGACAACAAAAAGAATTTATCTCCAGTGAAGGAGGGCTGTATTTCATGTGAAGCATGGGACAGTTTTACTTGCTTGTCTCTCTTTGACCCTTGGAGTCTACGGCAAATGTGTCGTTTGTGAGCTGTCCCGCTAAGATGAAGGAGCGCATGGGGCTTTATGGGGCCATCGCTTGATAATGTTATCAGCTGCCGTTGACTGATCGGAGCTCGGAGAGTCAGGATTTGAGTTATTGCCAGGCGTTTTGAAGGGATGCAAGGAGTAAGTTCCGACTAACCGGAGGTTAACACAGCCTTCCTCTGTGTACTCTTTCCTCCCTGTAAGCCCCTGGGTGAATGCAGACGCAGGTTCCTTTAGGCACTCGCCAGTGTTCACCTCCTGAAGGCCATCAGTCCATTTTGTGAACCTTTAGATCCGGAACACACAGTACCCGCCCCTCACAACCCGGAACAGGCTGTCTGGCCCATTTCTGGTGATTTTCCATATTGGTGCTTATTTTTGGTCAATGATTTATATTGGTGATTAACCGAGACACTGGTGTCCAAACTTCCTTATTGGCAGTGCTCTGGGGTTGGGTGCTCTGGGGTTGGTTCAGATGCCTTTTTTTTTTTCTTTAGGTAAATCCTCCTTTATCCCCAATCTTAGCTTTGTGCTCCCCTCCCACTCTGATCTCCATCCCTGTCATTTAATCATTTATTGCATTAGTATGTACTTACTGGGGACCTGCTGTATTCTTGACCCCAGGGGTTGCGTGATGAGCAAAACCCAGTGTGTGGTCAGTGCTCTTGTGGAACTTCCTATCTGGAAGTGGGAGAGGCAGGCATTTATCAGGTGAGCCATCAGATAAATGGGACGTGGCGGCTGTGGCACAGGCATGGGGAAGGATGGGGTGACTTGACCCCGTTCTTATGGGCAAGAGCCTTTCACAGGTGTAGGTTCCTTGAAGGCAAAGTGGCCTCTTTATGCCCTCCTGATTCTGGCATGTTACTTGTGCTTTCATAGGTGCCATCTGTTGTCTGACTAGAGGGTGACTGACCAGCTTCCGTAGGTTTCCTCCTCCCCCACCACCACCCACCCAATTATTGCTGGTACAATGGCAGCAGTGTGGAAGAAAAGGTTAATTATTAACTACTCCCAGGTTGGTTAATAAAGACTCTTTACTGCCTCCTTTGGCAGTATCCCTAGATATTACATCCCTATATATTTGGGAGGACAGGGTCATTAAACATCCTCGTTCTGTAGACCTCTCTCTAGCTGATGATGCTTGGTTCACATTGTCCCCTACACTTGTGCTTTTCGGTGTTGACTTTCATAGCCTAAGGTATTTTTTTCTTTAGATGAACCTCAGCTAATGTAAAAAAAGAAGAAAACAGGGCAGCCTGGGTGGCTCAGCGGTTTAGCGCCGCCTTCAGCCCGGGGCATGATCCTGGAGACCTGGGATCGAGTCCCACATCGGGCTCCCTGCATGGGACTTGCTTCTCTCTCTGCCTGTGTCTCTGCCTTTCTCTCTCTGTGTCTCTCATGAATAAATAAATAAAATCTTAAAAAGAAGAAAACAAAGAACTGATGGCTAGAAAGTATTTATCCACCACGTTAGAGAATCTTGCTGAGAAAGTGGTCCAAAAACCGTTCTTTCTGTTGGGCACCACTGCCCTGTCGGGGGACAGAGCCATGTCCCCTGGTGGGGTCACGTTGTGGGAGGCATCTCCTTTGCTTCTTTTCACTGGGTCATCTTTTCCTTTTCTGTTTTCACTTTATGTTGATGATCCCAGTGTCCTACTGGATTATAGGGATGTGACTTCTCCTGTCCCTGCTAGTGACTCACTCCACAAACATTGAGCTGCCTGGGAAAGAAACAGAAAACATGAATGCCATTGGTTCTTATTCTCAGCAACTCCATCATCTGGTTGGAGCCATGACCGAAATGATAGAATAGAAGGCAGACAGGACATAAGCCAGCAGCGAAGAAGCCCAAGTCAGGGGCTGTGGATGTTGAGGGAAAGGAGAGAGGCTTCTTCCATCTAGAAGGCTCCTGAAGGACAAGGCATCGGCAAGGTGGGCAGAATCAGACGCGCAGAGATGGGTGAGAGCAATACAGAGCATGAGAGCAGTTGTGAGTGCAGGTGCGGAGCGCAGAAAGATCAAGGTGTTAACAGGGAAGCTTCTGGTCATCTAATGGGGCCATGGGCTGAGTTAGGGTTGGTTTGAGAGGGTGTGCAGGACTGCAAGGTTACAGCTACAGCATCAGCACCTATTTGATGCTGCTTTGTTCTAGCAGTCAAGAGAAGTTTGGGTTTTCTTTCTGATTCTCTCTCTCTTTTTTTTTTTTAACATGGTTAAAAGATGTGGGGAATGCCCGGCAAAGAGAGGGCCATTGTGGGTGAGTTAGAGCCCCTGCCCTGCTCCTGGGCTGTTCAACCCTCCCCCTGCATGGTTTGCCTCTGAACTGGGCTGCAGCCAGGAAGAGGAGGTTCCATTTGTTACTTCTTCCCTTTGTGGCTCCCCGCCTCCATTCAATTACAAAGTGGCTCTTACACGGTGAAAGCCCAGTGTCTCTGGGCTACAATTTCTAGCCACAGACCCTACATTTGCTGGGCCTCAAACATGACCTTGAGGCCACATCCCATCACACACCCAGCCCACAACAACGTTAACCAGCCTTCTGTCTAGGCAAGGCAAGCCCAGCGCAAACCCCACGCCTTTCCGTCGGTGTCTCACTCTCCTCTGCCCCCTTAGCGGGAGAGGTCACTGCAGTTGGGATGCCGGAGGAGAGGTGGTGGCTCACTTTCAACTGCGCTACATTCTCACAAGAAAGCAAGGATAAGATCCACGCTGGATGGCAGTGCCTGGGGAGGGTCCGGGTTTAAAAGTGGCAAGTCAGGCTTTGTCTGTCTTTTGCTGCTGCGTCCTGCCTGTGGGAACACCAGGGGCCACCACAGCTGCAGAGCCTCAGGTCCCAGGAAGCAACAGGGTGTGTGTTTCCAAAGCAGGCTCATGCCACCGACAAGCTGCGGTATCATGACACCTAGTGCTGAAGTGTGGCATTGCCACTCAGCTCTATAAGCTATTCCACGTATTGATGGAGAAGATGACCTGCAGATGCTCGAGCGCAGAATCTGCAAACTCACGGGCTCAGAAAGGAGGTGTGCAGTGGCCACGGGAGCTTAAGGGTCAGCAGGTGGAATCTTTGTGTAGGATTCCGGATCCCTGCTTCTGTGTGTAAGGAAATGTTCGTCTTCCATCCAGAATGGCCTCCCAGCCACCCCCCACCCAATAAAATCCAGTCTCATCACCTTAGTTAGTGATACGCATAGTGAAGTATTAGGAAAAGTGTTTTCCTACCTGTGACCCCCACAGCAACACAGAATGCAACAATAGCAGTAAAATAAGACACCTTGGTGGATGGGCAGAGGAATGGAAAGACGTGTCAGAGCAAGTCTAGACAATGTGCATGATAGAATCCAGGAGGTGGGTATGTGGTGCACACTTGTGAAATTCTTTCTATAAAGAAACTTCTGTGTGTCTGAAACTTTTCATGATAAAATGTTGGAGAAAATGTCATCTGTTCTCAAAGGCCTAGATATGACGTTCCAGTACTTTGGGGAGGAAGGTTCTAGACTTCCTGAATTACTTGTGTCAGATTACCCATGCATGTTATCAGACCCTCTTTCATGGCGGTGGTCGTGGTGGGACCTGTGGTGCGGATTTGCCCTTTTGACTCTTGTGTTGGGGGCAGCCCGGGTGGGTCAGCGGTTTAGCGCTGCCTTCAGCCCAGGGCGTGATCCTGGAGACCCAGGATCGAGTCCCACGTCGGGCTCCCTGCATGGAGCCTGCTTCTCCCTCTGCCTGTGTCTCTGCCTCTCTCTCTCTCTCTCTCTCTCTCTCTCTCTCTCTCTCTCATGAATAAATAAATAAAATTAAAAAAAAAAAAGAAACCTCTTGTGTTGGGCAGTGGCCTCCGTGTAGGCAGGTAGGCTGCCTTCTGTTTATATCCTCAGTGCACCAGACAGGCATGATATAAGGTACAAAGGAGATGGGCCCCACTTGACAGTAGGATTAACTTAGGAATGCCGAGCTTAACTTTGCACTTACCTTTCTTGAATGTTTGTAATGTAAGGTTTTCTTGGATCTAGCACCACTCTGTATTATTATTATTTTTTTTTTAAGATTTTATTTATTTTTAGGGAGAATGCATGAGAGCACAAGTAGGGGGAGGAGGGGCAGAGGGAGAGAGAGAATCTCAAGCCAATTTTGCTGAGTGCGGAGCCAGATATGAGGCTCGATCTCAAAACCCCGCGATCACAACCTGAGCCAAAAACCAAGAGTTGGATGCTTAATGAAACTGAGCCACCCAGGTACCCCTGAGTGTGTTTGTGTGTATAGAAGAGAGAGAGAAATTAAGGTTAACATTTCTAATACCCAGCACTGTGATCGTGGCTATAAAACAAGAATATGCTGTGTGGAGCCAAGGCCGGCTGGCAGTTATGTCATTGTGCCCCAAGCTCCCAGGCCTTGGTAAAGGAATTCTGCACACTGGGACCGCAGTTCAAATCCAGGGCTCTGGACTGTATGGATCCACCCCCATTTGGAGAGCCGTGCTGTAGAAATACATATAAATCAGACTCAGGATGTTCTATCAAGGTCACTGACAAAAATCTGTTCAGAACCTAGTTGATTTCCCCAAAATATGTACAACCCCAGGTACCAAAAAGATATTCCTAAATCATTTGGACTGTCATACTTGTTTCCATAATGGCATATTTTAATTCTGGGAAGATTTAGAATTGGAAATAGAAGACATTAATAGAATCAGAGCCATAGTGTTAATATTTGACTTAGAGGATCTACACATATTGATGTTTCAAGTGATTATTTAAAATGATTTGGCCCACTCAACAGGTCAGCCTGTTTTTCCAAATTAAAATGTGCAATGAAATGATTGATTTAGACTTTATTTTTGAGAGGGTTAAAGTCTTACTAGATTCATAAGCAGTATTAGAGCGTTTAAGATAATTTATTAGGTTTTTAAGAGTTTAAAGAAAGGTTTTAGAAGTTAGGTCAAACAGTTCTAATACTTAAAAGAATTAAATATATTCTAAATTAAATATGTAATTTAAAATGTGTAAAGGAGTTTAATTGCTTTGTAAAATGAACCAAACATTATTTGAATGGCCCTTTGAAAGCAATTATAGAGGCGCCTTGGTGGCTCAGTTGATTAAGCGTCTGACTCTTGGTTTCAGCTCAGGTTGTGATCTCAAGGTTGTGAGATGGAAGGCCGCATCTGGCTCTGTGCTCAGTGTGGGGTCTGCTTGAGATTCTCTCTCTCCCTTTGCCCCTCCCCTGCTCCTACACACACACACACACACACACACACACTCTCTCTCTCTCTCTCTCTCTCTCGCTTAATCAATCAATCAATCAATCAGTCTTTAAGGGGAAAAATCAAAAAAGGAATGCCTGGGTGGCTCAGTGGTTGAGCATCTGCCTTCAGCTCAGATCATGATCCTAGGGTCCTGGATTTGGGTCCTGCATCGGGCTCCCAGTAAGGAGCCTGCTTCTCCCTCTGCCTGTGTCTGTGTGTCTCTCATGAACAAATAAATAAAATCTTTAAAAAAAAAAAGTGATTATAAAAGTTATAGGATATATAAATTGAGCTTCAAACTTGAGGTTGAACTAAGGTGTCTGTTTGTTTTTTAAATAAATGAATAAAATATGCATTTTTAAAAAACCAGGTAAACCCAATAGTGTTTCTATATACAAAGCTGTCCTTGTGGTGGTTAAAAAATTCACATGAAATTAATTGATTAACAAACACTGTTAGGTCAATGCTCAGAGTTAGTTGAATTTGAATTTAATATCTGAATCAGCAGTATTCCTTATGGAGGCAAGAAACACCCAGAAACTTCCCATTAATTCCCCTTCATGGCTTCAAACATGTTATAGAAGAAAGAACACAGGGTTTTGAAAGGTGATCTTGTTTATGTTAAGAATGGGGACAGGAGAGTCCTGACACATTTCGGTGAAATGGTGGCTATGACGTCGTGCTCGGCACATGGTAACTGCTCACTGAGGGCCTGTTGTAGACATCATAATTTTTAGAAGTGCTACAATCAGAGTTTGAGTTGACATTGTTGAACTCCAACGGTGCCATTTGCATGGACTCCAGGGTGTGTACAGTCAAATGTGGCTGTCCTGGATGGTGATCTCACCTCAACCAAATGCTGTAAAAAATCAGTTAGAGAGGTTATGTCACGCAGATCACACAACCTCATCTGCTTTCACAGGGAAAACGTGTGGGGGCAGACGTTTTTGCCATCTGGACAAGTTTCGGATAAAATTGCATGTAATACGGAACCTTGGATTTATTTCGTTCTGGCCACTCAGCCCCAAACAGGACGCACAGTGAGGCCCTGCGCTGGAGGATGCTTGGCTTGTCTGCAGACATTGTCATTTTGGTCTGGCTTCTGGTAATGAGGCACTCCTGGCCGGGCTCTGCTGTCAGCGAGCCTTTGAGACAAATTGCAAAATCTGTACAACCATCTGAGAGATGGAGAAGTAGACCCGATGACACTACAGGGGATATTGGTAGTTCTCAAAAGTTTGAAAGAGAATGCTTAGAGAAGCAATTCTTAAACCTGAATTTAGAGGCCCTTTTCCAGCGGTTAAAGGGTAAGTTCAGACAAGCAACAGGATCTGAGAGGATCCTGAGAAGCTAGAATGATAGGCTTAATCTGGTGGGTTGAAATGTAGAAATAAATGTAAGGCTGTGTATTTGGATCAGAAAAATCGCAACTATGCATGAAAAGACTGGACACAGAGGTAGGGATATATCTGAGGATATATCTGTCTAAGAAAAAGACCTCTAGGAGTTCAAATGACATAAATTGACAGTTCATTGTGGTTCCCCAAAATCCAGTGCGCTGTTAGGCTGCATCAACAGAGGTAGTGTACTTTAGGACAGGGGAGGCGGTAGACTTCTGCTGTGGACTTGTCCTAGGAAGAGCACCACTACAGGCCTGAGCTCCAGGCTAGGAAAGGAAGCTGGACAAAGGATGGTCACTGGATGGATATGGTAGTGTCTCAAAGCTGTCACAGGCAGCAGAGGCGGTTTGGCCTGGGTATAACTCCAGAGGACCGGAAAGCTATCATAAATATCTGAAAGCCAGTCATCTGCGTGGCCTTGTTCCTGTTAAGAGGAACCAGGAGAACCTGGGGATGAGAATTACAAGAAGCCCCAAATAAGAAGGGTCTTTTTTCTTCTTCTTCTTCTTTAATATGTTTTAAGGTAAAATGGACTGCTTCCTCAATTCTAGAAGTGCTTGGTTAGGCTTCTAAGAATTTAGACTTCTGGTGGTAGGAGCGGATGACCCAGAGGAACTTCCCAGCCCCAGGTTCCATGATCCTTTGCCTTCCTTCCATGGTGGCCCTGCCCTGTGTGCTCCTAACACAGGCTGCAGACAGAGCCATGAGGACAGGCCCGATCTAGGCAGTGCTCAGGAGCTTTAGAATCCTCAGATGAGGTTCCCATAAGGACTACTCATGGGTCGGTCCTCATCATGCTGCCAGAGGAGATCTGGCGGGGGTGGTCCCTCTCTTTCCCTTAGAGGCTGTGTTATTTCCTCAATTTGTTCTGTGTGCCCAGCATCGTGCTGGGTCCCAGGGAGGCTTTGGGGCTGAAGACCAAGCTCTTGCCATCTTTAGGTATGCAGCATGTCTGGCAAGTAAGATGGCCCAGACCAATCCTACAGCCAGCCCTGCACTTCCCTACATGAGTGGGCTCTTATTTCATGTAGTATTCATAACACACATCCCTACTTTGCTTCAGGGACATATTTTCCCGTGACGCTGTAGTTTTTCGAAGTCAGTCTGCGACCTCTCAGGCTGTCCCCTAGTGGGGTAGGGACGGGAGGTGTTTGTTTGTACTTTTAGGCATTTTCTTTCCTCTACAGGTTATAGAGCTTTGAGGAGATTAAGTCGTTTTGGTTTTTTTTTGGTTTTTTGGTTTTTGGTTTTTCTTTTTCACGAACATGATCTTGTGTATAGTTAGTTATTAGCATAGTGACCACCTTTAGGGAACGTCTGCTTTCACAGTTACCTCCATATTATGGTAGGGTTTCTGCACCCACAGCAGTCATCCTCCAGTGGCTCTGCTGACTGTAACCAGAGTGAACTAGAAATCTGGGTGAGGAGTGGGCATGAAAACTTAGATGGGAACAGAAACAGGCTTATGGACTCCCACACAAATCCTTGGGTTTGTTACCCATACACCCCTTTAGGTCGAAGCATGTAAAGAAACAAAAAAGGCACATTTCTTTCCTCAGTTGCTAATCATAGTTCGTAATTAAGTGCCCTTCATCCTCATTTTCCGTGGTAAATATTTTTGCAAACAATCATACCGTTTTATTTTTCTAGCATTAGTGAGTGTACAGCTCCAGCTTAAAAAAAGTCTTGACTCTCAATTCTTTTCTTAGCTTTCCCAGGCTGTTTTTCAGTTGATTCTTTTTTTTGTGCTTGTTTTGGTTTTTGTTGGCTTGCTTTTTTAAGGTAACCCATCTTATTGTAAATTCTTCTTTCTTTCAGGTAGGAATGAATTGATAGCCAGATACATCAAACTCAGGACAGGCAAGACGAGGACCAGAAAACAGGTAAAACAACTGGCCTGGACACTGTGCATGTCAGCGAATGGCCCCAACGAGGCATTTTGGCTGCAGTGGCTGTCTGTGCTTTGGCTCCTAGGAGCCCCCAATTTGAGTTCCCTGTAAGGACGTCAGTGGTGTAGGTGTTTTCAATTGGCTCAGTTTTCACTTGTTCATCATTTCAGTGACCCCTTACTGTGTGGTCTCCGGAGTTCTTTTTATACACATCTGGGAAAGTGTCACTCCGAAGGACAGTGTACACACTGCTCCTGTACCGTACTTTAATACTAACGTTTCTTTCCCAAACTGTGCATCTGTAAACAGTGCAAAAGCCGCAGGTGCAAATACACTTGGAAATCATGAAATTTTGAGATTTTGTGCATTGTACAATCCTGGTACAATTACACATTAGTCATGATTTCAATGAAAAAGTAACGCTAGCAGCCGTGAGTATTGGCCTGAATATAATACCGAATGATGTGCGTCCAGGGAACTGTTACTCCTTAAGCTATGGCTTTTTTGTCAGTAGCTGCTGTGACGGAAATGAAGCTACAACTTGGAATACCTTTGTGCAGAGTAGTGTCAGGAATATCCCTCTGCCCTTTGTCAGGGCTCTGGCTCTCCTGGTTCCTTCTGATGTAAAGCAGCCCCAATCTCTGACCCAGTGCAGAACTGGAATGGATGAGAAATTCGTATTTAACTACAAACAGAAAAAGAAAGGAAAAGGTGGGGGGGGGGAGAAAAATCAAACGAACCTCATGGGTGAGTTGTTAACAGAACAAAATTATTTTTTTATGTTGACCTATGCTGATCTATCTGGCATGGATTTTAAAAACTATCATCATAGCCAAAGGCAGACTCCACTGTGGTCTCCTTCGGTGTGAGCAGCAGATTCCAGTCCTCTGCTCAGTGATGAGTTGTTTTCATGAGTGTTTATGGCGGGGAGAGCTTTTCCCCAGGAATGTTACATGTGCCCCCGCCGGGAGCCTGGCTGCTGAGTCAGCACGGAGGGCCGTGGCCTCCTGCCAGCGCGCAGAGGCAGGGCATTGTTCAGTGGATGTTCCCCCAACAGTGGACACTGGCCCTCTGCAAGTCAGAGATTCACGCAAGAACAAAATTTTGGATGAAAACAAGTAAAAGCAGGAGCCAGAAGGAGGGACGAAGAGGATGAGGGAGTTCCTGCTTCTCCATATCTTATTTTTTAAATTATTATTTAAAGCAAATTGAAAAAAAAATTAATCATCGAAACTCAAAGATAAAAGGATCTTTTAGTACCATAAATAAATCCTGCTTTTATCGTCAGGAAAGTATTTGAAATGAAGTAACTGCCTCAGAGTTGCTGAACTTTTAAATTAGAAGGTTCTAAATTTTTGAAACAGACCGATCTCCTGCCCCACATAATTGAAAGCACTGGACCTGAGCTGTCCCACTGGTCTGTGAGCTCTGGTCATGTGCCCAACCCCTTCACTGGGGGGGGGCTCTTCTAAATTTAACCAAGTCCCACTGAAAGAGATGCAAATTTGTTTACCCAGTGGAATCATTGTGTTTCAGAAGCTGGGCTTGGCTTGGTTTCCACACCCCGGCATCCTGGGGATGTTTTTAGGCAGCAGTTGGTGATACCTCTCCAATGTGAATTTGTTGTTCAGCAAATCGTGTGGTTTTCAACCCAGATTTTTAACAGGATGGCTGGCTGGCTGTATTCACACTTTTCGCTTTGTAATAATATGCAAATCCACTTGGCACCCAGTCAATATCCAAAAGAGTGGAAGGATTAAAGATATTTATAAGGGCAAAAAAAAAAATGCTCTGCTAACTGGGTCTTTCCATTTCTCTTTGAGATCTAATTTACATGTCAGTATTATTTTAACATTTGCTACAGAATCCAGAGCTCTTAATGAGATCAGAATATAACCGACAGCTTCAGCTTTTTGATTCTGCAGAATGTGCTAATTTATGGATAGTCTCTTCTAAATTGAGAAGAAGGGGTTTTCCCTCCTGATACTGAGAAGCTATAAATATTTTCGTTTACCTCTAGCCCCACCTTTTAAAATTTCAAAAGAAAACAGCTCCACTCTCCCCGTCTCGATCCCGTGCCCATGATTTCTCCCTGGTGAGAAAACGAAGAGCAGCCTCACTTTCATCCTGAATCAAGTCACTGCAGTGATGACCCAGTCTGAAAAGCTTCGAGCAGCGCTGGGGGCTTGGTGTCTGGCTGGGACTGTGTATTCCTAACTGCAGAGCTTTGTTGAGATGCAAATAACCTCCCCCCCACCCCCCCACCCCACCCCAAAACCCTCCCAAGGAGTAGCGATTTTATATTTGATTTCCTTTTTTTTGTTTTGTTTTGTTTTGTTTTGTTTTGTTTCCCCTCATAAACCCGAACAATGTAGGTGTCTAGTCATATACAGGTCTTAGCAAGAAAGAAAGTTCGAGAAATTCAAGCCGCCATTAAGGTACGTCTGGCTTGCCCAGTTGTAGGGGGCTTTTCATCTCCATGGTTACAGGCTTTTCCTTTGTTTTCCTCCCTTTTCCCCTACCCTGCAGGTGTCTAGTCACATTCAGGTTCTTGCCAGAAGGAAATCTCGTGATTTTCATTCCAAGCTAAAGGTATGCGCTTTCCTGCTTTTTGGCTTGTGGTTGCTACGCATCTCACTTCCTGTTTTCCATGGTGACTGGTGAATGCCTGGTGCTGGGATTCTCGTAACCTAGTTTCCTCGCATGTGAGAGCTGTTTACATTTCTTTGTGTCTAATCTCTCTTTCTGTACTAGCCTCACATTAAGCTCAGAGTGTGTGTGTGTGTGCGCGCGTGTGTGAGTGAGTGTGTGTCCCTAATAACAATGCAAATGCAGCAGAGAGCTGGTCTTGATAACTTCAGCACAGAAAACTGATTTTTTTTTTTAACCTTCAAATGTCCACCAAACAGCCCTGGGCTAGGAGAGACAAAAAAAAAAAGAAAAAAGAAAAAGAAAAAAAGTCCAGAGACACAAAGTTTAGTGTAGAAATCATAAAATGAATACGTAAGTCAAATAAAATAAGAGTCACTTCTAGAGCAGTTATCATGAAATTCCTTCAAAAGAATATTTAGAAGTTATTTTGCACTTTTTGTGTATTTTAAAGAATACTTGTGGAACATATGTCTTTTCCATGTAATTGTTCACGTGTTCTTTCAACACGGAGAGTATTTTCTGCCAGATTTCTTCCAAGTTGCTCGATATTTTTTTTAAGTGTACGGCTCTGTTACTAAAAAAGAAATTTGAGGTGAGGCCTTAAAATGAAAAGATCTTAGAGATGGGAAAGCTCTTAATCAAATCCATGTTTGTAATTCCATTTATACTTGAGCTTACTTTGTTTTTTTTTATTACATGTGTCTCCTTTTCCAGTCTCTGAAAATACATTTCCCAGCAAAAACGGAGGCATTGACGTGTTTTAAGTGCAAGTCCTCCCTGTTTTCTCCCCTTCCAAAATTTGCAATAAGATGTATACGACCCTTTTTTTTCTTAATGCTCTCTATTTGAGAAATGCAGAGGGATTCTGGTTTGTACAGAAGAGCTTTACTTTATAATAAAAATGCATTATATTGTTGCCTTTCCCACATGCCTGCTTTTTTTGTTCCGTTCTTATTTTTCCCCCCATACATTAATGAAATTTGTTCTTGTACTAAACCTAAAGAACAAAGTATGATTTCACAGCACTGAATGGTGAACACTGGGATCCTTCCCAAAGTCCTCCAACTTTTTTTTTTTTAATGCAAACAAGGCTGGCTGTGGAGCAGGACTAGTGACCAGGAAGGAGCATTTGGTGGCCCTCTGCAGTGGGCAGCATGCTGGCTCGCTCGCACGTGTGGCTGATGGTGGCTGGCTTTTAGCTGCACTGGCTGAGCAGTAGAAAGATTAAGATAACTTCATAGACTCTGCTTTTTAACCAAAGTGCCGTCCTCTCTATGTGGATGTAACTACCCCAGTGTTCGCTCAAGTTCTGACTCTGTTTCTGGTTTCTCTGCGCTAACGAATTAATGATGTACAAAGAAGTTTACAGACCTCAATTTTGTGTTTCCACCTGCGATGTTATGAATTGCTCTATTTCTCTACCGTCCGTGTGGTTCCCACCGACTCACCAGGGCACACGGCCTGGGTCCAAAAGCACTGTGCGTGGTGAATAAAGAAAGCCCTCCTGTCCAGTAGGGATGCAGGAAATTCTCATTTGGGGATTTTAAGACTCTTCCTCAGTGGAAACAGTTTACCATTACTTTATACACGCGTGTACACACAGACACACAGTTGTATTTGTGTTTGTTCTTACAAAAGAAGAAAAGATGACATTCCCCCTCCTTTCAGCGCTGGCCCATTCCTTTGGGGCAGACACAAGGAGGAGGCGGAAACAGAGGCAGTAGGGTAGCAACCAGCTCAGCGTTTCAGCTCCAAGAACCACCTCCATCTTCTTGCAGTTACTTTCCTTCCTCCCAACCACATTATTCTTGGAAGAAGGGAGGCCTTTGTCCTTCCCATCAGCTAATACCAATTGAGTGCTCCGGGCATGGTGTTCATCACGGTGGGCAGTTAACAGTCAACCCCCTATTCACAAAGCTGGCCGTGGAAATGGGAATGTGAAATATAGGGCACTGTGGGATAAGTGTTAGCAGAAAGAGCCAAGAGCAAACGTGGAGGGAATCCCAGGGACGATCCGCCTGGTGAGGGTGCTGCTGCTTGGGAATGCAGAGATAGGAGGGAGCGAGCTGCAGAGCCTCTTGTATGTTCTCTCGGTTGAGCTCACTATGAAGTAAGTCCCATTATTCAGATTTTGAGGAATAACATTGAGGAAACCAGGGCTCCAGGCATTTAAGTGACATGCCCAAAGCCACCAGGCCCAGCACATATCACTTGTCAAGATTTGAACTCAGATCTTTCTGAATCCTAATCCACGGGCCTCTCCGGCGGGTTTGCATCCAGCGGAGGTAGGAGAATGTTTTCAAGCAGAAGGCCTTGTGTTGGCACACCATGTGTCCCTCCTCACATCCCTTGGAGTTAGGTGTGCAGCTCAGGGCGATGAGGTCCCAGCCACAGAGCTGCCATGTTGCACCTCAGAGGACGTTAGGACAGTCGAGGAGAAAGAGACTGGCTGTCGCCTGCCTGCAGAGATGTTGCCGCCTTCACCTCCCGTGGGCATTTGATGTTAGAGAGGGCTTCCTTAACCTTCCTGACCAGCCATCACCGGGAAGTGGTCTCAGAGGAGAGGTGGATCTCACCCGTTTACCCTGTCAGTCAGCTCTCGAGTCTAGCAGCACGTTTGCAGGAGGCAAGGATGAACCTCCTCGCTGAGATCGTTGTGGGGTCAGGGCGAGGGCCACATCATCTTGGTCCCCCACACTAGCTAATGAGGTAAAGTCTATGGAAGGTGGAAATCATCCCTGGAGACGAGGAGAGCTTCTGGGCGGGCGGTGAGGGTGGCAGGAAATACCCAGACTTAACAGAGAGGTTGTGCTCTGCTTGAGAAGATGTAGCAAGGCCTCCTGGAGAGAAGGTGGCTGTGGACTGGCCATTTAAGGCGCTCGGTCTGCCTATCTGTCTGCCTCAGCCTGCTGCTGGGCTTTTCCCCACTGGCTTAGAAGTCAAGGTTTTTATTCTCTGAGGTGGACAAAGACCTGTAGCCCTCCTTTGAAGCATGAAGCCAAGCTTCCTCTCTCTGTCCTCCTGGGAGTTTGAATAAGTGGTGTGCTCATACCTGGGGCTGCTGCCAGGTGCGGCTTCCATGTGTTGCCTATAATCCTTCCTCCTCCTTCCCTGGAGTAGAATTTTTGAGGCTGGTTGCTTTCCAGCCTTTTTTAAGCCACAAACTCATGTTTCAGATTGAAATCTTAGCTGAAACCTTTAATATATAAATGAGTAAATGCTTTTTTTTCTTTTTTTTTTTTTAAGATTTTATTTATTTATTCATGAGAGACAGAGAGAGAGAGAGAGAGAGGCAGAGACACTGGCAGAGAGAGAACCAGGCTCCCTGCAGGGAGCCCAATGTGGGACTTGATCCTGGGTGTCCAGGATCACACCCTGGGCCGAAGGCAGATGCTCAGCCACTGAGCCACCCAGGCGTCCCCACTTTTTTTCTTTTTAAAGATTGATTTATAAGAGGGAAAGAGCATGAGTGGGAGGGGCAGAGGGAGAGAGAATCTGAAGCTGACTCCAAGCTGAACGCAGAGCCTGACACAGGGCTTGATCTCACAACCCCAAGATGAGGACCTGAGCCAAAACCAAGAGACAGACACCTCACCGACTGCGCCACCCGACACCCCTAAATGACTAAATGCTGTTTTAATTCAAGCCCAAGCTCTTTTATCCTTCTCAGTGGCCTCTTTGGCTGTTCACTGAATAAGGTTTGCAAACCACCCTGCTTTAGGCAAAGGAAAAAGGAGGTGACTTCCCTCTCAGCTGCCCTTGCAGCCTTTACGGGACGGCTTATGTTCTGCATGCAGTCTACTTTCCATATTCCTCTCAGGTAGACAGACTCATGAAGAGAGTGGTCATTTCCATGTCATAGTTGAAAATGAGTCAACCTACCTATGAAATTCAGGCTCTTGAATAAGTTAAAATAAGTTCCAAAGATCAGCTTTATGCTTCTGCTAATTGCAGAAGTGGTTCTCAAAGTACTTGTTTGTGAGCCAGATCACCACGAAATGTGTGGACTTAATTTTAACTCTTTTTAAAAAGATTTTATTTATTTATTCATGAGAGAGAGAGAGAGAGGCAGAGACACAGGCAGAGGAGGAGCAGGCTCCATGCAGGGAGCCCGACATGGGACTCGATCCCGGGTCTCCAGGATCACGTCCTGGGCTGAAGGCGGCGCTAAAACCGCTGAGCCACTGGTGCTGCCCAATTTAAACTTTTTTATTTTTATTTTATTTTTATTTTTATTTTTTTAAAGATTTTATTTATTTATTCATGAGAGACAGGCAGAGACACAGGCAGAGGGAGAAGAAGGCTCCACGCAGGGAGCCCGATGTGGGACTCGATCCCGGGTCTCCAGGATCACGTCCTGGGCTGAAGGCGGTGCTTAACCGCTGAGCCACCGGGGCTGCCCAATTTTAACTTTTTAAAAAAAGATTTTACTTATTTATTTGAGAAAGCTGAGCAGGGAGCCCGACACGGCTCATTCCCAGGTCCCTGAGATCATGACCTGAGCCAAAGCCAGACGCTTAACCGACGGAGCCACCCAGATGCCCCTAATTTTAACTTTTATAACAGAATTTGTTTTAGTGGAAGCTTACGGTTTCCACAAAGGTTTGAACTTTATAAAACACAGAAATTAATTCGGTCCAGCAAACTTTTCAGTTGAGAATCTAGTGTGTTCTATACCCTCGAGTAGATGTTGGACCTAGAGAGTCAAATAAGCAGAGTCTCTGTTCTTGAGGACCACTCAACTTTTCTGTTGTTTTTGGCCACGTTTGGGGAAATACTAGATTTCCAGTAGATTGTCCCACAGCTAGGGGGCCTCTGCAGTAGAATGAATAGAGTGGGCATTTCTGCATGTGGGAGAGTTAAGGAAAGCCTTGCCATTGGGGGGTTGGGGGGTGCCATTAGAACTGGGCACTGAGGAAGGCAGACTGCTCCCCCCGAGACATGGGGGTGCTCGGGGAATCATAAGGAACACCGTTACTTGGAAGCACAGGATGGGAATGAGACTGCAAGAGCCCAGTGCGAACGTCCTGGATCATCTGTGGGAGAGTGAGGGTCACTTCTGGGCCATAGGGTGCAAGTAGGGAGTGCTCATATTTAAGCTTCAGAAAGCTCTCCCTGTTTTCAGGGGGATGGCCAGGAGGGAGGCAGAGCTGGACACAGGGAGCCTAATTCAGGGGTTGCCATAGTCTGAGTGATGGAGGTGAGCACCGGGACCGGGGCAGCTGCACACCCCTGGGGCCCAGGTCTGTGGCTCAGGTCAGCCCTCCCTGCCCTCCACACCTGGCTCCCACTCCAGTCCACTCCTGACAGCCGTGTACTCTTCCTTCCTTGGTGTTTTTAAAGAACAAATTATGTTTAAAACTTCTGTCCTTACCCAGTCTGAAAAGCACACACCAAAACTTTTCAATAGTAGCCTTGAACTAGGTTTTGGAAGGTTGGGTCCTCGTAAAGTAGTAATGGCAATTCGCTGACGGCATGCATCAAAATGTTAACTATGAATTTGGGTTGCTAAATTTTAAATATAACAAAGTTTTAAAAAGTGCAGAGAATTACTATAAAATGTTTATGCTTATCCCAGCCAGGGATGATTGTTTTCGTTATGACGTATTTTCTTTTATTTTATTTTTCCAGTGGAAGATTTTTTAAAAAGAGGCAAAACATTATTCTTTCTTTTTCTAATTTCCTCTCCCCAACCTCCTTCCCCAGCCTGTCTCACTGATGTCCCTCTTCTTCCTACTCCCATCGACAGTATCTTTCCTTGCCACTTATTTCCCTAGGAAAATAAATCCAGCAAAAACTATTTTCTCCTTTATCCTTGTCCTAAAATGAGTCCAGCGTCCAGGTTTTTGTCCATCATTTACTCTGAATGTGTGCTAAAGCCAGTGCCACCAACATGAGACTTTTTCTCTACAGTGTATAGCAGCCTAAGCCAAGGTACTCTCAAGAGAATGTCATCATTTGCGATGACCTTGGACATGGACTATGACATAAGGGAGGGATGTCAGGGGGCAAGCAGATTGAAGGGAACAGTTGAAGTGGTTGAGGAGTGATGTAAGGAGATGAAGAACCAGGAGCAGAGAAACTGGGACACTAGGGAGAACTGGGGGTCAAGGGGTCAGCAGAGCACAGTTGAGATTCAAGAGCCTGCTCAGATGGACAAGGAAATGCAAGGCATTTGTGGCCAGAGTGCCAGAATTTGGGACATTAAACACACACCCTTCAGTTGTTTTGTTTCAGTCTTCTTCACTAAAGTGCCTTAAGAGACAAATCAGAGTGCTAACTGCTGGTCTGCAATAGACTTAGCTTTGAGGGAATCATTTCTCGGGTGACGGGCATGCCCTGTTGTGGTCCCTGCCCCAGCAGAATCCTTTGTGACCCGCTGCTCTTCAGGCCCGAGGTCGGTTGTGGGTGATCCATGGCTTTGAAAGCCTGGTTCAGGTAGCCAGGTAGAGGATGGAGCCAGGCAGGTACAGTGTGCAAGTGACCTCTGGCTCTGTGAGGAATTCCAAGGATGTGGGCTTTCCTCCCTTGGACCTCCTGTCACCAGCTGCATCTGCAGTGGCGTCACCCAGAGCAGGTTCAGTGTGTGTCTGCTCCGTGGCCCTCAGTCAGCCCCTGCCTGCGATCTCCTACTGAGCCCTGAGACGCGGCGGCCTGTCCGAGAAGGCAGCATGTGGCATGGTCTGAACACGGGGCTGCAACTCGAGAAATTACTCTGTCCTCTGAATTATCTCACTCACCATTAAGTGACCAAGAGGCCCTCAACTGATTTTTTTTTAAGCTCCAGGGATTTATTATCCCAGCACGTAGAACGAATGCAAGAGTATCGCCCACACATGAAGCAGCCTTTCCACGCCACTCAGAGTATCTACCCTGAGTCTCTAGGTCTATATGTTCAGTCCCCCTGTGAAGCTGTCCAGTCCTGCCCAGAGGCCTCCCTGTCCTCACGGCAGCGGAAGGGCATCCTGTAGACTTCTGCCACCCGTGGACCATCATCATCATCTTCCTCTTGAGAAGATGGACTGGACCCCTTGTGGTCCGGAGCGTGTTTTGGGGAGTGCACAACTCCAGGCGGTACTCCGAGGACAGGAGGTCTTCATCCTGCCCTGACCTCGGCAGGAATACATCTTAGGCAGTAGACGTGTTCGTGTCAAGCCCGGGACTCGCACTGAAGAAAAGCCTGTACTTGCTGACATTGCGTCATGCCAGTAGAGCAGAAAAAGGCCTGAGATTGTCCGATTGTGTCCAGTCGTTGGTGACTAATTTACGAGCTACATGTGCTCCCTGGGGCCGTTTTCTTCATTCTCGCCCTGCTGGCCTTTTGTGATTTGATTTCTGAACAAGCCATTCTTTCCAATCTGCCATTCCTTCCAATAAGCAGAGAGCTTAAAGTTCAAGTTGTGGATTTAATTCTCCCAAAGAGTTCAGGAACTTCGCTGGGGCCTTGCTGCCGTCCACACTGCTCCATCCTGGTTGTATCACCCCTGGTTCCAGCCAGGAATGGGCCTGTCCACAGAGAGGCTTGCTGCACTTCACCCACTGGTGCTCCCTGTGCCCCTCTGCATCCCCCTGCTCCTTCAGGCATTGGCCGTCGGGGCTCCACAGGCCTAGGAAGCCTGAAATGACCACCTCCTGGATTTCAGCGCCAGCACTGGGACACTTGGCCTGGCCCGTGTGGCATTCGGGAAATGGTACACCGCCTCTCCTGTCATCTCCCGATCTTCACAGGGTTCCTTTGGCATTCGTGACACGCGCCCTCTCTCCCCAGCGATAGTTTCACTACCTTGTTTTTAATGTAACAGAGTTAAAGCTGAGATTGGAGACCAGTAATTTCCTGTGCTTGGACGTGGTGGAATTAGAACCTCTCATCCACGGTGTGGTGATGCGGAACTCACAGTGTAAACTGGAGGCCTGAGTGCATTTACCTTTCTGTGTGAACCAACCCATACCTGGGTGGTCTTTTTTTTTTAAAAAAAAGAAATATTTATTTATGAGAGACACAGGGAGAGAGAGAGAGAGAGAGAGAGAGAGAGAGGCTGAGACACAAGCAGAGGGAGAAGCAGGCTCCATGCAGGGAGCCTGATGTGGGACTCGATCCCAGGTCTCCAGGATCAGGCCCTGGGCTGAAAGTGGTGCTAAACCGCTGAGCCACCTGGGCTGCTCCTGGGTGGTCTTTTTAAGGGCAATAGAAACCGCCTCGTTCTCCATTTTTATGCCTTTCTAGAGAATTCCCATTGTTAATGGGCCTCCAGTGTAGACTGTGCCCTAGAGTATCATAGTGCCAAAAGGTTATGTCATCAAGACCAGGGCTCCTAAGCCTTTCGGGTCACCTGAGCCCCATATCAGACTGCAAGTTCACTGAATAGCCAGGCTGCGGGCACCGTGTTGTGGAATACTTAATGCAGTTCCCAAAGCAGTCCTGAAGGTAGGTGTTCATGTCCTCATTTTATAAATCAGGAGGCAGAAGCTTAGAATGGGCAGGGGACTCTCCCAAGGTCACAAGTCTGAATTCGATCCCAGGACTAGCTGCACCAAAGCCCAAACTCCCTGCATGAGGTCATGCTGCCTCCCCAAAGAATGCCGGTCAAGGATGAGAGCTCATTTCCCTGACTCAAGATGCTCCCGCATTGTCTCCCTCAGCTGAGCCCCCTCTTCACGAGTGTTTGAATTCAACAGAGCAGATAAGTGGTGGGAGCTGATACTCTGTCTGGAGCCAAACTTGAGTCTGCTGCCAGCATGGGTTCCTCTGGCTTCTCAGAGGAGGTTGACTTCTTGTCTCTTGCTGTCGCCTCCCAAGGGAAAGGGGGCCATGGTCAGAGGGTGCCTCTTCCCCAGCACCCAGACCTAGCTGCAGCTGACCTAAATGCCAGGCTTCCTGGTGGAGTCATACCTACAGATCACCTGGATCCTCATCTACAATCTTTTATGATGCGAAGCCCCACATCAGAATTAAAAGAAACACTATCGACAATTATAAAATACTAAATATAACTAAGTACATTTAAAAATGAACAATGGTAAAAGCCTTGAAAATTTTTTCTTTGATGTGAATGGAGTCTTTGGCATTCGGAAATACAATAGGATGAATTAATTGCTACTCATTACACGGCAAGTCAGGAGAAGTATGAATGTGCCTTCCCTCCTCCGCTAATGCCGCTGCCCGACCGAAATAGCCCCCTTTTGTATTTACTCCTGCTTTCTCTACTAATAAGCAAATTAGAGATCATGGCTAGAGAAATTCAAGTGCCCTCCATCTTTTTCTCCCAAACCATCATAGAGTTTTGTGATGTTTATCTACTTGGGGGCTAGCGCTAATAATTGCAGAGGTCATGTGAATCCACACAGTGCAAGACTGAGAAACATCTGCAGAATGACTTTTTAGAAGAGTATTCTGTGTTTTTGTCTTCTTCTGAAAAAGTGATTTTGCAAGCAAATTGCTATCTTTCCTCTCTTGTATTATATTTTTTGTACTGCGAGGAAAAGTATATTTGGGGAAAACATTTTAAGAGCTGTCCAGAGTTTTTGAATCCAGGGTGTTTTTTCAACGTTACATATTTTCCCCGATGTATTGGTGGACTTCCCTATGAATAAAATAGATTTAGAGGCTTTACCTTTTAAACCGATGGCCCCTGAACCAACGGTCTGGAGCATGCTGTTCATTAAAATTCCATATCTGACAGCTATGACATTGTACACGCAAGCTCATGAACCTTTGTCATCTTTAAAACTTGTTGATGGTTAGTGGCGGAAAATTATGAGCTCATTGATTCCTCAAAATAATCAAAAGCCGAGGAAGAAGAGGGAAGTGAGACTAAGACTCACACACTGTCTGGAGGCTGAGGCATAAGATGTCCTGGAGTTTGAAGAGCACATTTGTGATACCGCTGCCTTCCTGTCACGTATATTACATGTAGGTACTTGGCAAACATCATGCACATTTAAACCGTAACAGGGAGGCAGTCTGCGGGGCCCAGAGATATAGCCGCAGCCTTGCTCTGCGTCATGGAATATGAAAGCCTGTTTACTAAGTGACAATAACAGTTTGAAAGGCTTCAGGCTGAGGAGCTTATGCGTGACCCAGCCTGCCTCACCACCGCTGGCTGCAGTGGTGAGGCTGTTGACAGCGTAGCATGCCAGAAATGGGTCAGGGACGAAAGTCAACTGGGTACTGAGGTCTGCATCCCTAGGTGCAGTGTTTCATCTGCCATCATTCCTCGGTCAGACGGGCCATGTGTTTTAGCAACCCCCCTACCCCCCACCCCACTGCTGCATAAGTTATTTCCACATTTCAGGTCAGGGGCTTGAGTTAGGGTTCTGTTGGTAAAGGGAGATTTGCCTTTTCTTTCTCCATCCCCAAACTTATTTGGCTTTTTGTGGCCTCATTCTTTTGTAATCTTAGGGATGGAGGGACTTCAAACCAGTAATGAGGATCCTTGTGAAGCTGTCCAGGCTTTTTGCTAGGACACAGTGTTCTTGTTCATGCATGCTCTTGTAGAGACACTCACCGAGAGAATGTCCCATAATCTAAGACATCACAGGGGTAACTCGGTATTGACTTAACAAGTTTTCAAGATAAAACAGCGTGCTCAACCTTTGTGAATCTCACCCGCATTTCAGAAATGTTGATGTGAGAACATCTGAGAATAAAATTACTCTGGTATACAAATGTTGCTGATACTCTTGAATTTGCCTTAGCATAGTCGTTCGGGTAGATTAACAATCCTTCCACTTCCTCCTTTTTTCTGGGGTGAGTGGTAAGGGTGGAGTGGAATGTCTAAAAGTCCAGCATATTAGACCAGAGTGACACAGAGAAGCAATTTACTCAGGTCTGACACTTAAGAGTTATAATTTCTTCAAAGCCAGGCATGTATCTCTAGGCTGAAAAATGACAATTTAGAGGCCCTTCCATTGAAATCTCTCAGCTTGGCATCCTTCCGTACTCCCATTTCAGATTAATTGGGTCTACAGCCAGGCTCTTGGTTCCGATTTTGAGATATCACTGGCAGTGCTTATTATCTGCAGGGCTGCTTTTGTTTTTTTAGACAAAAAAATTTTTTATCCTTTTAATTTTTAAATATATATTTTAGATAAAGGAGGAGATGTTATTAAATGAGAAGGTAGAGTGTCTCCACTTCAAAAGGTAGGAAATCACGGGTATAGACATTTCAGTCCATTTGCAGAAAATTGCCTATTCTCAAATAGCTAGGTCAAGTGCAGAAAGAACCTCTACTTGAGATAAAATTTCCTCTCCACGCTTGGCTTTCTCTCTGTTAGGATAGGCAGCCAAGAGCTGCCCAAATTTTGACATCTTGCTATCATTTCACCAGTACTCTCTGGCTTTATGTTTTAAGATGAATTTGATTATAAATGGAACTCGTGCTTATAGTGACAGAGCCAGAAGGGCTTTGGAGCATAAAGTATGAGTCTTCATTTCAGTGATGAAGAAAATTAAGAGGGTTAGGTGACGAGCTCAAGGTAATGCAATCCATTAATGTCAGGCAGAGTCAGGTTTGGAGCGACATCTCCAGACTCCCCTTTACTGGGATGGAGCGAGTTGGTGAGGTGGGAAAGATTGATTTGCTCTCTGGCCTTTGAGCATTTGTTTCATTTGGGAACCTCCTGGATGGCTGGAGTCAAACCTTGGAACCTCCTGGATGGCAGGGTAGTAAGAGTCAAACCTTACTTTATTTAGCAAAAGAAAATGGCCCTGTCCTGATGCTGTGTGACCTAAACAGCAAAGCTGGTGACATTTCTCCTTTCCTCATTGACTGATTTCCTTGTTTTTTGTTTGTTCTTTTCCAAAGATTTTTATTTATTTATTTATTTATGAGAGACACAGAGAGAGAGGCAGAGACACAGGCACAGGGAGAAGCAGGCTCCCTGCAGGCAGCCTGACGTGGGACTCGATCCTGGGACCCCGGGATCTCAACCTGAGCTGAAGGCAGATGCTCAACCACTGAGCCACCCAGGTGTCCCAAGAACTTTTCAGTCAGACTAGCAAAGGGGAACATCTCCAGCACCTCTGGTAGAATAAAAGCAGGCTATGGAGATGTGGGCGACTCCTTTCCATTCGCACCTGGACTTCCAATTCTTGAGTTCCCTCCACCGGGTGTTCACAGACACACACTGTGTTTGGGTGAGCCGAGTCACCCTTGTCATTAGTGTCTCATGAACACAGGGGCCACTGATGGACTTTTGGAATACAGCCAGGCCCGCGGCTCTTACTCCTCAATTTTACATCAGCCAGACCAGCAAGGAGTCTGGGCTGCCACTGTCCCGGCTCCCTTGGCTGGCCCCTGGACAAGTGGTCAGGATTGTTCCTTGTGGTGGAAGGCGCCTGTGGTTATACTTGTGACATTACTTGAGCTCAGAAGTCACCTCAAGGACATTTATAACCTCTCATTAGGGGTTAGGTGGCTTGGGGGCTGGCGTACCAGATGACGGATCCAAAAAGACACCACACCAGGGCACTTGTATTGATGTCAAGACACTCCTGACAGAGAAGGACGTAGTAGGACTGGACGTAGTAGGACTGGAACATTTTCTGTTCATATGCCTAAGTCACCCTCTGTGGGGATGATGGGGCAGGTGGCAGGTGGGGCCACGGGACCAGCTAGGAATGGATTGACTGGTGCTGAGACGTGTGTGTGTCAGGCTCAGTTTGGCTTGAGGGCATTTGCACACCTAGTCAGTTGATTCCCCTGACATCAAGATAAGTCTTTTTTGGGCATCTCAGTATCCGAAATGATTCGGCTCTTTTAAAAAAAAAAAAAAAAATTACAGAGGGAGCTAGCCTTAGGTAGAACATGCAGCAGATTAGCAAGTGGAGGCTCAACTCAAAGAATGCCATCTGAGCAGGGGCAGCAAAGCACCATGCTAGTCCCGGAGCCATTCTTTTGGGGACCGGGAATCCTGCAGGCTAACTGGCCCCTCACAGTGTCATTCACCTGCAGCACATGCCCTTCAAGACGATCCAGTGACCATGTACAACCCCAAAAAGCTGTTACATGAGGTTCTTTCTCTTTCTTTTCCAGTTGAGGGCCCGAGAAATGTATAAAATTCAAAATTTTATGCAAGTGTTAGGCTCTTTTCCAAGGGGTAATGTAAGGTTTTTTAAAGTCCACGTGGAAAAAAATTAATTAATTATTAATTAATTAATTAGAAAGAAAATCCACATGGTGTTCCTGGCAGTTACTGGGCCAAATGGTGTCTATACCTTGAGAGAACCTAGTTTGATCTTTTTTAGAAGCCCCTAGTAGTTATTTTGTAGGTTTGGCTTTATCATTATAATTTTAATTTCTCCCTCTGGCCTAGCCTCTGGCCCCTTCAGCATGCTTGTCCCTCACCTTTGGGTAAATCTGTAAACATCCCTTTATTTTGGTGCCACCATTTTGTTCGTGTTCTGGTGGAGTCTGGGCCTGGTATAGATTGTATAGACCTTCTGTGAGCACCCAGGAACCGTGACATGTCTATTAAGCATGAAGTTCTCTCTGCCTGTACCATCAGGCACACGTACCAAGGGTCTGACCAATTCTCTGTCTACACTGGGGAAGCCACAGAACCAGCTCAGAGGGGTTGGGAGTAGGTTTTGAAAGGGGTGGACTGGTTGCTGATTGCCTTTCTAGATCGTTATCTGGGTCCTACATTCCTGCTAAAATGTGAAAAAGACCCATAGCCCTATGTGTTCCCCTGTACCTGATATTGTGTGTTTGTGTGTAAACATATATATATTTTTTAAGTGAAGAAGAAAAATATCCCTGCCTTTCTACACAATTCTTTTAACAAATTGTTTATTGTTGTATCCAGGTAACAAGCATGGTAAGTATCTTCACCAAATTGAGTATTCTGTATTTTAGCTGTGCTTGGCAGACTTTTTGGCTAGCTTTGTGTTACCAGCCTTGGCTTTTCTAGAAAAGACCCACGTAGGAAAGGGAGAAGCCACCTACCCAGTAGCATCCCCCGTGTCCTTGGCCATAGAGAGAACCCGTGTAGCCTTAGACCCACGGTGGGGGTACCTGAGAAAGCATGCGCCCCCGCCAGCATGCTGCTTGGCCCCGTCACGGCCCCCCACCTGCCCTGCTGCTTCTGAGCCTCCCCACCAGGTGCCTGCGGGCCTCGCATGACCCCAGCAGCTCCTGGACTGTGCCCCCGGGACAGCGCACACAGACGGGTCCTGCCCATACCCTGTGGCTGGTCCTACCCCAGATCCACAACCACCCCTCTCCCCTCTCCCTCTTCCCATCTCTATGCTTCAATGCAGGGCCTTCTTTTTTTGCCCCCCTTTCCCTGAGTGTGTTAAGTAATTGGAGAAATCTCCCTTTGGAAGCTGGAAAAATAAATAACATTGTCCGCTCTTCTCAGAAGCTTCCCATTCTGTTGAAAAATGGATTAAAACATCCTTTTTTTTAAAAAAAAAAAAAAAACCTTGCCACTGGGCCGTCTCAGTAGAGGTTCAGAGTTGCAGTGGGTTGATGTGTTTTAGCCTTCTGGCTGTGTTCATTTATCCGTGCATGTTTGCTTCTCCGGCCTCCTTTGTGGCTCTGTATTTAGTCCATGTGCTCGTGGCTGTGCCTGTTGAAGCTGCCTGGTAGCCGTGTGTTACGTAGTAAGTCTGTGTGTCCCTGTCGCCTTCAAGGATCAGACTGCCAAGGATAAGGCCCTGCAGCACATGGCCGCCATGTCGTCCGCACAGATCGTCTCGGCCACCGCCATTCACAACAAGCTGGGGCTGCCCGGGATTCCACGCCCCGCCTTCCCAGGGGCGCCGGGGGTAAGTCACGGCGTCCAGGGGTGGTGGCCCCGCGGGGGCGGCCCGGCGTGCCGGGGGAGGAGCACCTGTGGGCAGCCGATGATGTGGCTGCACAGTGGTGGAAGCGCGTAGGGAGGGAAGGGGCTGGGAGAGAAGGAAGAGAAAGCAAGAGACCAGGATCCTTGGGCCCTGCGGACATGGAACTAGGTATCACTTTGCTGGTGCCCTTCTGTGGCGCCACCTGCTTCTGCTTTATTTATGTATTTATTTTTTCCTGCCCCTTGCTCTCCTTTCACGTGTCCTCAGGGTCCCTTTCAGGGAACTAACCCCAAAAGGGACAAAGTATTCTAATACTGTTTTCTTTTATACCTACTGAGGGCTGAGAAGTTTTAACATTATAATCTCATTAATCTTTGCAGTCATTTTATTTTATTTATTTATTTTTAAGATTTTATTTATTTACTCATGACAGACAGAGAGAGAGAGAGGCAGAGACACAGGCAGAGGGAGAAGCAGGCTCCATGCAGGGAGCCTGACGCGGGACCCGGGTCCCCAGGACCACACCCCGGGCTGAAGGCGGCGCTAAACCGCCGAGCCACCCAGGCTGCCCTTGCAGTCATTTTAGATGCCTCTAATTGATATTGCCATCTTACTGAGTAACAAAGCGAGTTGAGGTGATTTGATCACCACGCATAGTGCCGGCGGGACTCAAACCCAGGGCCTCCCGACCCCCTTCGCTGCCTCTCCAGCAGGGGGTGACGCACCAGACGCCTCAGGGAAGCTCCCGGCAAAGGACGCGTCCGCATCGCTTCTTGGAGCTCCTGGCCTCTAACTCAGAGTTTTGTCCTCTCCTGGCCGGGCCCTTGGTGCTGTGAGCTGTGGAAGCAGAATATTACATGGGGAGCATTTGAGAATGGAGGGAGGAGGAGAAGGATGGGTAGGTGCATGGTTAGAGCAGTCAGATGGAGTCTGTGTGAGCCCCTGTAATATGCTCACAAGATGTGAGGAGAACACAGAAGAGCTGCTGCCTCGTCCTACCCTCGGGGCCATTATCTGGAGCCCTGGGCTGCTAGGCCAGGGATGCAGGTTGCTATCGTGTTGCACACCGGTGACCACATCTGCATTTGGAGAGGGTCACTCTGGAGCTGATCGATGATCTGAGCCCACCGTCTTTAGCAGGGCTTGCAACGTGTAGACATCCTGAATGGTGCTTAGATGTGAACTCCTAATCCTGATGCCTCTTGCATTTTGCCTTCCAGTTCTGGCCAGGAATGATACAAACAGGGCAGCCAGGATCCTCACAAGAGTAAGTCCGGGGAGGGGCTGGCAGTGACAACAAGGGTCTGGTCACAGCAGAGCCTGGGTGGTGTTTCTCTGGGGCCAGAATGCCTTGGGGCTTGAAGGAGAAAAGAGATTTAACCTGAGATTCCCCAAAGTCATCTGCCTTTATCCTCTGTGGCCAGTAGCGAGAAAGAGACCGCGTAGGCCTAGGAGAGGTGTAAACAACTCTCCACCACCTGAAGTGTAGACAATCCTGCTGGTGTTTTCAGGGCAAGGGAGGCAGGCCTCGTAAACTGGAAGCTGAGGGTAGTCTGGAGATAAAAGCAGAAAGGAAATCCTGCCCTCCTGCTTTCAAAAGAACCTAAGCTGTTGGGCCAAGAGAAGGAGAGCCCAAAGACTGTCCCAGACTGTGCCTGGGAATGGTGACCCCTGACCTTGGCCACCGCAGGGACCAGAAGAGACTTTCAATAGATGTCACAGCTTCTGGGAATCAGGCTGATGTCTCTCCAGCTCGTCCCACTTGAAGGGGCGTGAGGCTTGATGGTTGGGTCCCCAGCACCTTGCTGGACCCTCTCAATCAGAGAGAGCAACCGTCTTGTCTCTGTCCTGGCGGAGCTCTTCTGGGCTGTGCGACCACCTGCAGGCAGGGAACCTTTGGAGAGTGGGGTGCAGGTTGGGCCCCTAGCCCTGGGAGGCCAAGGCCAGACCCGGGGAGCAGCCACTGCTACAGTCTCGATTTCTGACTCCACCCCTCCCTCCCCAGCGTCAAGCCCTTTGTGCAGCAGGCCTACCCCATCCAGCCAGCGGTCACAGCCCCCATTCCAGGTGAGTGTCCGAGGGCCAGCCACTCGGAGGAACGTCCTGCGCAGCCGGCAGCTGGGCCCATCGCTTTGTTCCACAGTGGCATATCCCCTTTAACTGCAGTGCTGGGGCACCCCCTCCTCCCCCCTATCCTCCTTAAGCCTGGGGCTCAGAAGGGTCACAGACATGTTCAATCCCCCCAGTCACCTCCCAGGAGGTTTTTAAAGAAAAGGGAAGCCAGGGGCACCTGGCTGGCCCAGTCCGTAGAGCATGCCACTCTTGATCTTGGGGGTGTGAATTCGAGTCTCACGTGGGGCATAAAGTTTACTTAAAAAGGAAAAAAAAAAAAGGTTTGGATATATCTAATTATATCTCAATTAAAAAAAAAAAACCTGAAAAAAAAGAAAAAGGGAAGAAGCCCGATCACTTTCACCGGGGATCCTGGGTCACCCTTGGAAGGGGAAGTTACTGTGGTTCCTTCTTCATCATAAACAGGCTGAATTGGACAATTCAGATCTTGAGGGCCGATAGGGTATTATTCACGCTTCATTACATAAGTGGGTTTCGGTTCCTCACACCCTTTCCTTAATGAAGAGCTTCCAGAGAAGCCTCGACTAGGAAATGGGGATCTGGCCGGCCCACCTGCTCCCTCCCCACCCCCGGGCATTGGAGCCACTCAGTGGAAGAGTCCCAGACGGGCACATGCGTTCACACGCTGCGCTCTGTTCCAGGGCCACCGAGCCTTCTGAGAGAGCTCTGCTGTGCTGGTGACCACAGTCTTAAGGAAGGAGATGGGCAAACGCAGGAAGCGTTTCAGGGGATCCATGTGGGATTCACTTTAGGCCCTTCAGCCATGCCGGCCTTGACCCCACCCAGCCAGTCCCCTTGCCCGGGAGGAAGTGTCCTCCAGCCCCTAACCTGGGCAGGAGTTGTCCCTGTGAGGAGCCACATGGCATTGTGCCTCGAGGGTCCTTGGCCAGAATCCCACCACCCCTGACTTCATTCTGCCCCTGGACTCTGGTGGAGGGGGGCATCCTTTTTGCAGAGCCCTGCCCCAGCGCTGGCCTCAGACCCCAAGGGGAGGCACCTGCTTTAAAGATGATGCTTGGTCTTTTCAGGGTTCGAGCCTGCATCAGCCCCAGCTCCCTCGGTCCCCGCCTGGCAGGGCCGCTCCATTGGCACAACCAAACTTCGCCTGGTGGAGTTCTCAGCCTTCCTCGAACAGCAGCGAGACCCAGACTCGGTGAGTGTGCTGCGAGGCGCACCTGCAATCCCATTCCTCTTCACCTTCTCACTCCTCTGCCTTCCCTGCCCCCCCCCACCCCCTCATGCCTGACAAATAACCTGGGCGAAAATGGGCCTGGGGAAGAATAATCAAACTTTCACTTAAAGAAAAAGGTATTTCTGTTGACAAGTTGGTAGAATTTTAGAGCCGAATATTTATGAATGCTGTGGACCACAAACGCCAGAGAATGTGGGAGCCTGAAGGGGAAAGACTTTCATTGGCTCTTGTTTTTAGGAAATTGTAGCAGCAGGTGACAGTTACTAAACCCTGACGTGGCTGGCACCGTGCAGAGCTCCTTACAGATGTGGTCATGTTTTACACCCGCAAAAACCCTGTAAGTGTCGGTACCGTCGGACAGATGAGGAGACAGGTTAAGGAATTACTCTAAAGTCACACAGTTCATATCTGATAGATTAGAGATTCAAATTCATGTCTTTAAAAACTCAAGTCTAAGCATTTAGCAGTTGCTTGGTGCTGCCTTTGCAAGTCTTGTCTTTTCTCAACATAGCGAGTGGCTCTCTCTCTTTTTTTTTTTTTCTTTTTAAGATTTTATTTATTTATTCATGAGACACAGAGGCAGAGACGCAGGCAGAGGGAGAAGCAGGCTCTAGGCAGGGAGCCCGATGTGGGACTTGATCCCGGGTCTCCAGGATCAGGCCCTGGGCCAAAAGCAGGTGCTAAAGCTGCTGAGCCACCCAGGGATCCCCGCGAGTGGCTCTCTTCTTAAGGGAGCCCTAACAAGCTGGTATTTCAGCAGTTTGATACAGAAGGCGATGCATTATGACCTCAGCACTGGTCACATTGGCATCTGGACTCTGTCATTTTTCTTCTTTTTTGTCTTCCCTGCCACATCCAATGCCCATCACGCCATTGTTACCCGGCCCGGCCCATCTCTTGCCATACATGTGTGAGCACCCCACCTTCCCACCCAACCAGCCCCAGACCCTTTCTTCACTCTCACTCCTTGGCTGTTCATCTTAGCGTTGCATCTGTATGTGGGTGAGTCCAAGGCAAAAATGCAGGAATCAGGAGTTTGTCCTCAGGATCCTCACCAGCTCCCTTCCCTGCACTCTGTCTCACCCCACCGCCCTGATCTCAGGGGCTCCCGAAGCGCAGAGGTGCCAGGCTCTGTGTGTTCACTGCCTTGCTGTCGCTCTGTCATCGGGAGAAACTGTCAAGGGTGAGTTCACCATCTGTTGTGAATACCGACCTACCGAACAGTCAGGACTTCTCTGGGCTCTTGGTACTGTAGCTCAGTGGAAAGCCTCTGACTGGGGAGATGCCACAAGCTATCCCCCAGAGTGAAGACTCAGAGCAAACTGTGTGTGGACCACTGACATTTCTGTCTTTGAATTGTGAACTCTGTGAGTTTCTAGAAAATTAGAGCCTGTTCCAAAATTAGGAGAAAAAAATGAAGGAGATGTAATAGGTCATTGGGTCCATTGAGGCAAGTTATTGAAAAGAGTTATCGCTCTTCTCATGTGGCTGAGCGGTTTTATAAGAAGGGTGATGGTGATGGCATAAAATCCTTCTCCGTGAGAGGCACTGACATGTAAACAAAAAGATTACCCTCCTGAGTCTTTGTTTCTTGTTCTTTTTGGAAAGCATAGGGGATTCTTTGGCCAAAGACTGGGTTTCAGCCCAGCAATGCTTTTCACTTTGCATAACTGGTGTTGGTAGGACACTTCGTTGCTTACAGAGAACGCCCCGGCTGATTATTTCATTCTGTCTCTGTAGTACTGTTTCCCTTCCCCATTTTACAGATGAAGAAACTGAGGTCCAGATGCATTCAGCAATTTAGGATGTTTAGCAAATAAGTACAGGGATCGGGAGCCCAAATCTATTTCATTCTACTCTTTCCACCACTGTAAACCACCCTGGATTTCGAAGTTCTCTCTCTCCAGTCTATATATCTCCTGTGGGAGCAGATCTCTCTCTTTGATTGGGACCAGTTTTTTAAAGAACAGAGCTCCGAGGCACCGAGATGGTAGTTGTTTCCCTGGCTGAAAGACGATAGAATATATTTTATCATGATTTTTTTTTTTTTTTTAATTTAAAAGGCCTATGGCAGCCCCCCTCTGGCAGCTATCCTCTCCGGTTCCAGACCTGTCAGGGCCATGAATGCCCAGTTCCTCTTTCCGTTGGGCGTGTTTATTGGGCTATAGATTGTGAATCACTGGATTCATTGAGTCCAAGTCCATGACCACTGATGAGCACCTGCACGTGTGTTCAGGGCACTACCCGAGGAGGGGCCTGGTGCTACACGGGCAGGCACCGTGTCTGCCCGTGTGGCGTGTGACATCTAATGGGAAGACACACACAAAGCAGCTGCCCCCCACAAGGTCATTGTGAAGTGTAGTGAGTGCTGGGAAGGAAGAGCACCGAATGCTGTGAGTGATGAACGGACAGGGCAGGCTTCTTTGAGGAAGTCAGCGTTAACCCTGAAAGGCAGAGAGGATTGATACAGACAGGGGGAGAATAAAGGAGAACATTCCAGAGGTGATGGCTCTGGAGTATATGAAGCAGGAGGTGAAAGTTGGTGGATAGGTTCATAAAGGCAGTCGCGCCCCCCCCCCCCCCCCCCCCCGCCGGCTTCCTTGGAACAGAGTCCAGAGATACATGTTTAATACGTGTTGAGGATTACCCATGATAATCTGACTGGTTCAACTGGATTTGGCCTTTTACCTGATGAATGAAAAGGTTTGGCTCTAAAGACTCGACTTGAGCACATGACTTCAGAGGCCCTGAAATAAATGCAAAGCCTAGTGTGAGTCAACTCCCTTGGGCCTCTTGAGGACATAATGATACTTTAAGGGAGCATGAGTTGGGGACTGAAAGAAATTGGAATTCATTCACAAACAATTTTTAAATACTTCCTACATGGCAGCCACTGTTTCAGGTGTTAGGGAGTCAACAGCAGAGGAAACTAATCCTTATTCTCATGGAGGCTGCGTTCCAAAGAAGACACGAGAAGTACACACACGCACACAGTATGGAAGGTGATGTTAAGTGTTTCTGTGGAGTAACAGCCCTTCTTCACAGTTTGAAAATTACTTGCTCTTTAGATTAAAAATGTGTCATTTCAGAAAGTAATAATACCTTCTAATATATAAGTTGGTGCTTCCGGCTCATATCATGATTTTAAAATTAGGCCTGTCAATGCCAAACAAAGCTCTATCACTATTGTGACATTATGTTGTCATGTTGCAACTTCCGTGTCACTTTTGATGTGGCTTCTCACCTTCCTATGTTATAAACACTTATTTTGGAGTAATACACAATTGAGTTAATGTGTACAAAAAATATATGGGGGATTGTGAATAACGTCACGTGAATTTATTTCAGTAGAAATGTGAGAGTTTGCAGGATGCTTCTCAAAGAATAAAAAGGATGCTTCTCATGGAAAGAGGAAGTGCTTGGGGGAACCTGGGAGAAAAAGGTGATTGATTAATCAAAATAGGGAAGAATTAGCAAAATTATTTAAAGCACTGTGACAGTGTCTCAAGCACTAGCTTCTCCAGTTCCATAATGCATCATGCTTTATTTTGCAAACACAGGGTGATGTTATAATGAGTGTGTAATGGCACTTTTAAGACCAAAGTCACACTGAAAAACTTGTAGCTTGTGGATGGCTTCTTTGGCTCTCAGGCTTTCTGTGGCTCCTCAGACTTTAATTTTACTGTACTTTTATTCCAACTGCAGGAAAACTTAAAGCCATCCAAAGTGAATTCAACTGGTACCTTTTAACAAAGTTGGATATACGGCATTTAAAATTTGACATCAGGCCTTAAGCTCGTTAATTTGATATGGAAGCCAACAAAGCGATAAATAATTAAAGGTCCCTAAATAATTTCAACTCTGTGTTTGGATTCTAGTCTTTGCGTACAGACACACACACACGTTTCCCCCTACCTCCTACTAAGGACTTAGGCTCTTTGGAGTCAGTGAGGTTATAGGTAATGGTGACAACAGCCAAACAAATAAATCAATGAGCTGGGTGCTGTGCTAGTTTTTCATTCGTGATCTCTTTCATCTCTGTCACAGCCCTGTGAGGTAGGTAATTCTATTCCTTTTTATGGAGGAGGCCTGGAGAGATTGCTGGCTTAAGCTAGTCCGCGATCATGGCACGAACACACACTTGTGTAGCAACAAAGGCAAGAGGAAGACCCGGTTCGTCTAGTTCCCGGGCCAGGGTGGCCTCCCTGGTACCACCCATTCTGGAAAATCACTCTTCAGTTCACGACATAGGTCCCCGTTGCCACCACTGAAGACATCTTCAGGACTCTGCTGTCCCTGGCGGTGCCAGCACCGGCAGCACTGTGGTGGTGGTGGTGACAGCCGGGACTGTGCATCAGTTCACGTAATCCCGGGACACAGCCTGCCCCGTGTTTGGGCAGTCAGCTGTCGTTGGAAACAGGATTGCGGCCCAGGTCTGCTGACTCTGCAGCCTGGGATTATGACCAAAGGGCCGCAGGATCCATTTGTATCTGATGAGTAGCCGGTTCTTTGGTGTAGTCTGTGGCCTGGCCGGCTGTAATCCGTAAGGAGCTAAAGGAAGAGTCATCTGGGGGATGAGCGGCCCCTGCTGGCTCTGCAGCGGGGACGAACCAGACGGCGGCGTTTCCCGATCGGTGGTTGTTTATATTGGTGGAAAACCAGCAAGGCAGTCCCTCTGTTACCTCTGGCTCCACTTGAAGCTAAGAGAAAAACAGCAGAGGGTGAAGAAAGGAAGGGAGGAAGAATCTAAACAACAAAGACTATTTTAGAAGTGGTTAGTAATGCCTGCAAATACACTTTTCTACATGATTTCAGTGTTACATATCCCAGGACTTCAAGTGTTGAGCGCAAGCTCCCCCACCCAGGGTGGGCCATTTAAAAGCACCTTGCCTGAAACCTGGCGAAGTCAGGCAGCTGCTCCTTGCAGCCGATGAAAATCTGGGCTCTCCGTGTGTGCACGGGGAGTGGTTTTCCTGATAAAGCCCAGCAGAATTTCTCCAGCCCTACCCTGGGGCACAGCAGGTGCCTGCAGCCCAGCCCCATGCTGCTCCAGGGCTGGCCACCCCCTGCCCCTCCTCCCAGCCCCCCCCACCCCACCCCCCCGCACTGGCTCAGGCTTCCCAGGCACAGGGTTGCACTTGTAATGCCTGTGGTGTTCTGGATGCCAGAACAAGCAGGACTGTAAGCAGGAAGGCAGAGTGTGCATTTCCTTAGGTGGGAGTTACTACAGCCGGAGACAAGTGTGGAACTGAGAGGGAGGGACAAGGAGATTATTCTTTTGAGACTTCACAGAAGCAGTGTTTTGCAGAAAAAAGAGGTGAGTTCTGTGATGGGGACAGGAACAAACCTGATGAACAGGGAAGGCACAGCTCGGCTCAACTCTAGGAAATACCTTTATGTACTGCAGCAGTAACGAGGGTCGCCAGCACTTCCTGAGCTGTGTTCAAAGCACCATGTGCCAAGCATGTTGACGTGGATACTGTTCTTCTCTGCAGTCTGTCAGAAACATGAGGGTACGTTCATGAGGATCCATCGCCAGGAAGTGACCGTGCCAAGGTTGGGCTCCACTCTGTGTGCTTAACCACCTCCCTGGACTGGTGCAGAAATAAAGAGATTATTCAGACAGAAAGACAGCTGCCTTCCAAAGTGTGAGCTCCCTCGGCACAGGCTGGATAGCACAGTGCCCTTCACCTTGGGTGGAGAGCTGGGCTGGGTTTCCCCTGAGCACCTTTTCCAACTTGTGGTGCTGTGATTCTCCTCAGGGTTTGGGGCAAAGAAGTGAAAGAAGCAGAGAAGGTTTCCACCTGGACTTTAGGATGCATCTCCCACCGTGCCATAGTGGCGACATCTGCATTCTAGTGGAATGAGAGGCCTGGTCTCTGAATAGCTGTGTGAGGTTTGGGGCAAATGCAGTCAGCCAGACTCTGCTCTGTAGGTGGGCACCAGTGGTCTCACTGTGTTGCTCTGACACTTACAGTGAGTAGTGTCCCTGGACACGTCGAGGACTACACAAATGTATTCGAGACCTGAACATCTTGTAGTAATGTAGCAGAAAATCAGGCCAGAGACATGGAAGGGCCCAGGCTTGAGAGGATATTCTCACCAGGTGGTTTGGAACCCTCTTGAAATTCAGGTGGGAACCAGAATAATTTTTTTAAATTAATTATTTAAATATGTAGTAAATTCAGACAGTCCAAAATCGATAAGCATAACAGAATGGAGGGAGACTTCCCTTCCTTCTAACTACAGTTACTAGATCCCTGTGAATCTTTCCAGATATTTTAATACATATACAGCATAATGTGAGTATATATTCTCCTACCTCACTCCTCTTTTGAAAGAGAAGATGTGGTCTGATGTGTTTTGGGAAGATGACAGTGGCAGCTGGTTAGAGAGTAGCTGGGGTAGGGAAGTGACTCTCCGGTCCAGGTATTGGGTGGCAAGGACCAAACCAGGGCAGCGGCCTGGCCGTGCCCAAGGGGGACAGAAAATAAGGAATGTCGGAGGGGAGAGAGATCATGCTGATAAAACTAAAAGGCTTTGGGGGACCAATTAGCTATGGGAGAAAGAGCGTAGTGGAGATGACTGTGTTTTTGAGACCAGGGATGGTGCTGAAATTTGAAGAGCCATGGAATAGAGAAGGAGGCAGGATTGCTAAGAACTTCCTGTGTGATAATGCCCTTGCCTCTTGTCGTCAAAAATAAACTTGCTGAAATGGGTATTTGAAACAGCGGCTCAGGAATCCGCTCATAGATGGCTCAGGAATCAGCTCATAGATGGCAGGGTGGAGATTTGAAGTTTGAATCCAAAGCCCATGATTTGAGGAGTTTGAGGGGAGCAGCATTAACCACATAGTAGTTCTGCAGGTACATCCTGCACGTCACCTTATTCTTTTCCATGAAGGCAGTCGGTCAGTGTGGCCCTAAAAATGATTTAATTTTCATATTTTTATAGCTCCTTTCAAAGGCCTAAATTCACAGATCAACGAAAATTCCTGGTTTTAGTTTGGAAAATGTGACCAGCGCGGCTCTAAGGAAATATAAAATTGATGAGGCCTGTGGCAAAATGAAGGGCAGGTGGTTTGTATGGGGACTAGATTGGAGAAAAAAAGGAGTAAGATCAGAAGCAGGGTGAACACTCCACGGAGTGCCAAGAGAATCCTTGCCTGTGTTGTGACAGGGTGGAGAAGGACGAGGTCTCTCTGGAGAAGCTTCCAGGCCTTGTGGTGGCCACTGAGGCTGCACTGCCTCTCAGAAAGGGGGTCGTGTAGTCACGGGAAACATCTGTTTGGCCAGAGCTGGTTTCTGGCCCTTCAGAAAAGAGGCTCCTGCTGCTGCCCCCATGCATGCCTGATGGGGGGGGGGGGGTCCCGTTAACAGTGGCCCTGCGTGCCAGCACGTGTGCAGCACCCTGTGGCCCGACCAGACTGTCGCGTTTGCTCTTCCCTTTGACCTTCACTGTGACCCCCGGAGAAGAGCAGGCCTGGTGTCATCCCTGGGTTCAGACGAGGAAGACAAGACCCAGAGAGGTTAAGCAACTTGCCCCAGGCTCCCCAGCTCGGAATCAGCAAAGCCTGGCTTCTAATCCGCGTGTTGTTCGCCAGCGCACCACGTGCTTGGAATAAACGGTCAGAAAGCGCAAACCTTCCTGGTTCTCAGAGAAGGGCTGCAGCTGCTCTGACGGCTGGCGGTGCCCAGTGTTTATGCCGCCCCCAGGTTTTTCTGGTAGGACACAGTGATGCCGGGTTTTGGGGGTGGGGGGATGGCTCACTGGTGTGCTGTCGCCCCCCCTCCGCTTTGTCCCGTCTGGCGGCCGAGCTGTCCTAGCTGCCCCAGCTGCACCCTCTCACAGTGGTGGGTGGTTTACTCCTGTGTCTGAGCTGCTCTGGGCACGCACCCTCTTTTTTTCATTGCCATTGGGGGATGAGGCAATTGAAAGCATCTGGAAATGTGGGTTTTATGGACGTTTCACAGAGGCCCAGCCAGGCTCCATCTGCTTTCCTTGGCAGGTCAGCACCCCACCCGCCTGCCTTCCCCGTTTGCTGCCCCACGAGGCGGCCCGTGGGCCCTTCCAGCTGCACCTCCGTGGGGGAAGACCCACTTCTTCCTGAGAAAACAGCAGCCCCTCTGTGAAGATGGCCGGGGTGAGGTGGTGCATGGCGGTGTGAGATCTGGCCAGGAAGGACTCACTTGCTCCTTATTCTTTGCTTTCAGTACTGTTTGTTTCTGAGAAGAGCGCAGGGGAGGGGGTGAAGCAGTGCCCAGGTGCCAACCAGCCAGATCGGGGCTGGTGCCTCTGAGCAGTTAGCTGAGGAGAGGCCCTACTGAGATGCCAGCCCAGCCAAGCCCTCCCCACACGCGCTCCCTACCCCTACCGGGCTCCCCCCAAGCACTGAATGTGCAGGTCACTCTCCTTGGCTTGGCCCCACAGCCCCTCCCTGTGCCTGCAGGGCCGGGGGTTATCACAGGCTGCCCAGGCTGCCCTGGGGGTGTCTGGACGGAGCCCAGGCAAGGAGAGGGGCAGGAAGCAAATGTAGGTGATTTGTCCCTGTTCTGTTCCAACTTGTACATTAACATCCTTTGACATGAGTTATGAGTCTTGGTTTCTTTAAATTCCTAAGTGGATTATAATTTTTCTCTTGGTATTATTTGACAGCAGTCATTTTTCAAGGTTTTACTGCGTTCTTGAAATACTTGGAATGTTTGAAACAAGTCTGGGAGAAGACCGCCATCTTCATGCCAGACAGTGTAGTGCAGCTCTGGGCGTGTGAGGAAGGAGCGCCACTGCCGCCCATTTGTCGGGTGTCTCCGTCCTTTTGCGCAAAAAAGCGAGCTGCCTCACCAGGGATCTCTGGAATAGAGTCTATTAGCAATGCTCTCAAAAAAGGGAAAAGAAAGAAAATAGCCCCAGTAGCCGCTTTGGGGAGTTGTGGCGTTCCGGTTTGCTTCATCTTGATGATGGGCACTTTCAAGGCCCGGCTTTGCACGCTTCAGAGAGGGGTCACTGACCGTGTCTGAGGGAAATTCAGGGGCCAGATCGTTCCAGGCTGCGGGTGCACATCACCCCCACCTCAGCCACCCTACATTACAGTAGCTAAGGGTAGTTTGGGAGCTAGTGGGAATCACCCTGTGTGTCTCAAATGTTCCTCTCTTAATTTCTGCTCTAAATTTTGGTACTTCCATTTCGTTGCTGTCAGAGGAACAATCTTAATTTCACATTATCATGACTGAAGTAAAGAAACATGATTATTTGGGGCAATAGTAGCAGTAATAATAACAAATTATGTGTAAGCACAGCATTATATATTTTCCACTCATCTCATTTAATCCTTGTGACACTCCTTCGAGATAGGTTGTGATTGTTCCTGCATTATGGATGTAGAAGCTGCCCCAGAGGGCTGGACTTGCCCATTTTAGATGACCCCACTAGGAAGTGGCACCTGCGTCAGGATTCACATGTGGACCCTAGCTGACTCCAGAGTTGTTGTTTTTGTTTTTTTTTTTTTAAGATTTTATTTATTTATTCATGAGAGACACAGAGAGAGCAAGAGGCAGAGACACAGGCAGAGGGAGAGGCAGGCTCCATGCAGGGAGCCCGACGTGGGACTCGATCCCAGGTCCTCATGATCTTGCCCTGGGCCAAAGGCAGGCACCAAACCACTGAGCCACCTGGGGATCCCTGACTCCAGAGTTTGAGTGCTCCTCACCCCTCTGTCCAGACTCCCCAAGCAGAAGAGAGGGGAAAGAAGACAACCTTAGAACAGATTTGGGAGAGGAAGAAAAGTCCTTTGTTAATCCCTCAGGGTAGCTAAATAACCTGTTGCAAGTAACTTTGTGGAGTTTTTAGGATTGCATTCACCTTTGTCCCTGGTTGCAACTGCTGTGAAGAATAACTGAAGGGATTATAGCGATGAAATGAGAAAATGAGCATTTTCCCCAAGTCAAAAGAGAAATCTGTGTATTAAGCTTGTGTCAGGTGCCTGAGCTGCAGGACAAGTCTTGATCCAGGTAGGATTTTGCTGGTGCAGCAGTGGTGTTTTTGGGAAACCCTGCAGGCAGGCAAGAGTCCCAGCTTTTGCTCAGTCACCCTGAGTGTTCAAGCCATAGGAAGGCTCTGTGATCTGACCAGGTTCCTTTCGAGTCCAGGGAACTTGTGACCACCTAGAATAAACATCCTGAAGCACAGCTCTTAATATTTTTGTTTCTTTTTATAGTTCTTTCTTTTGCTCAAAAACCTCCAAGATGTTCCAAGATAGTTTTTGGTTGGCTATTTATTTAATTTAATAAAGTCATAATGTGTATTTTGTATTTAAGCCAAATTGAACCAGAGTCATCATAGCCTATAAAGCAAAGCTGTCTCCCCACCTCCCAGTCCCACTCCTTGAGGACAGCTACTCATAGCCTTTCAGCAATTTCTTTGTATATTTTCTCCATATTTCGAAATAACATGTTCATACCTTACACTTCATTACTTTCAGACAGTTTCTGTTGACTTTTTACTATGGAAAACCAGGACTTAGCTCTCTAAATACATTGTTCTCTTCCCTCCTTATCCCAGTGTTGGTTATGTCAAAATTTTTGGTTTGATTTAACACTCAGCGTTTGTATTACAAGCCTATAAATTTCACATGCAGCATGGTTAATGTGTGACATATTAGAATCATTTTTATAACACTGTTTTTCCTAGGATTCGTCATTGTCTTTTTTTTTTTTTAATCCAGCTTTTGCATACCTAAACAAATTCATCACCAGCATTCCTAAAAGAGTTCTCGAACTCTTCTCCAGAGGGTCAGATTAGTCAGGGAACCTTCCAGGTCCGTTGTCCCTTTGGTGATACCTCTCCCGCTCTTCATCCACCCCAGACTGGCTGTTGTCCGGGTCAGCTGCCCAGCTACTTGGCCGGTGCATTCTTTTCTCCCTCTTCTGAATGATGGCCCCTTCTCCTTTTTGCAATTTATTCCCTCATTTTGTGAAAACGTCCTCCTCTGTCTGAGAATAGTTGCAAGAAGGGTTAATTTTCTGAAACTTTACAAATCCGAGTGTATCCTACTCTTAGATGTGATGGGTAATTTGGTGCTCATCACGGTTTCCACTTGCGAAACTTTATGCACATTTTCAAGTGAGCTCCAAGTGTATTTTCAAGTGAGCTCCAAGTGTGTTCTCCTTGCCACCAAATAACATCGTATGTTTAGTGCTGGAGAATACAGTCATTCATATAAAAAGAGCAGATGAATGCTGATTTAAGTCAGTGATGTACAGGAGAGGGGATGTTGACTGTCTTGATTCACAGTCTTCTCTACAGGAATCCTTGAGAACCTGTATTTACATAGGCAAAGAGGATTCTCAACTTAGAGGCAATAAGGTAGCTCCATACAGTCAACTCTGTAGGTTCTATGAAGAGAGGGATTTTTGTACTCTTAGCTCACACATTCCCTGTGCCTACCATAGAATGTGTCCTAGGAAAGCTGGTTCTACTGAAATCCATAAAAGAAATAAGCAGAGTGAATACTCTTTTTTGTTATTGTCATTGATATGTTAATGATCAGCCTATCTCCTGAGTGCCTAAGGAGACTTTTTTTTTTTTAATAATTGGACAAACCAACATTAACCTCTATTTTGGACATCAAGAAAATTTAGTCTTGGGCTTTAGCATACATGACTTCTTGACATTCACCCTGTTTCTGCTTATATATTACCCCCAATACTTGGGATTTTAGTTGTTGATGTTGTTTTTGCACATATTTGTTTCCTGCTCTTTAAAATAGAATCACCCTTCTTTGGTTTTGGGGAAACTACCACTGCTGAAAAGAAAATGGGATATATTTGGGAAGGAGAGAGGGAACTAAGGTATTCATGCTGGCCTTCTTCCCTTATAAGGAGAACTGGCTGGATGGGAAGTAGAGCCTTACCAAGTGGTTTTTTAGAGCTTTGGTTTCATCAAAACTTGAACCCATACATCTCAGGTAGGTTTCTGCTTTTTCAGTCTTCTGGTTTTGGGGGGAGAGGGATTCCTGACCTACCCAGGTTGAATTAAGAGGAGAGGAAGGGTGGTTTGTGTCACTGCTGTGGTCTCCAGGATACCTTCTTTAGTCCTTTGTATTCTTAGAAACAAAGTCACCTCTTGGCAGCAATAAAGCCACCCAGATGCCAACAGTTAGGGTTTAGTTTCACGTCACCAGCCTTGGAGAGGCAGTGCCCGGTTTCCTTTGGCAAAGACAGCCTGCCCTTCTCAGTTCATTTAAGCCACTCGGGCACAAAGGTAACTTCCTCAAAATAGAAGCCTTTGAAGAGTGTGTCTGCTGCATCTGCGAATCATTATGTTTATCCTGAATTCTAATTTAACTTCTTAGACTTTTTGAAAACACTAGTTAGCTTTTTTTATTCTTCTCTTTTCTGAAATCAACTTTCAGAAAAAGTAGATCTGAGTTGAGAAGGGTCTAGGCATTTTCATCTGGGAGACGGTGTGGTTGAAGTTTGCGCCAAATGCATGGGCTGTGGCATTGACAGGCCCAAGTTTTATTCTTAACTCCAGGACTATTCCCGGAAGTGTGACCTCAGGCAAGTCTGTTCATCTGGGAACTTCCATTTCCCCACATGCAATGATTTTAATAAAATGTTCCTACAGTGTCATTGTGAGGCCAGGATTACCTGAGGTCACATGTATAGAAAGCACATTGCACAGAGCAGACCTAGCTCTTTCCTTCCTTCAGGCATAAGAGAGGCCCACACCCTGAGTAGCTTGTTATGAGTGGGCCAGAATCAAGGATTTGAACAGTCACATGGCTTCACAAGTTGTTCCTAGCTCTTGGCTTACTTGTGTTTATTTTTTTCTTTGCTAGGCAGGAGGGGTAGCTGAAGCAGGAAAGTTCTTTTCTTCTCCCCCAAGATCTAGTAATCTCCCATAATAATAAACCGCAACAATAGTCATCTTAGCAGCTGCAATTTATCCAACACTTCTTATATGCTGGGCCCTATGCCGAGTGCCCTCTGTGCATTATTTCCTTTAATCTTCAGTCCCGTGTGTATTACCTATATTGTATCCCCTTACGCATATGAGCAAAACTGAGATTTCAGGTTCTCATCTGGCTCCAGAGTTTTGGTGCTTTGTGCTCAGCACCTTGATTTTCAGCCATATCTTTATGGCCCCCCTTAAAGTATGCTAAATTTTGCCCTCCATTTGCCTTTCTGTCCTCTTGACATGTAGAGGTCCTGAGTTCCAGGAGTAGAGTGCAGGGGCCTTTGGAAGTCAGGAGCAAAAAAAAAAAAGGGCTGCAAGTCTCAGCTTCTTACCTCTGTCCTAGCTCTGCCTGCCAATGGGCGGCTGCCCAGGAGGAGGAGCCAAGAGCATGGCAGTCAAAGAAGAGACTCCGCTTCTGGCCACAGGTGTCCCCAGAGCTCTGCCTGTGTTGCATCCTTGCCCATAAACTCACTGCCTGCAGGTGGCACAGGACGTGACAGAAACAGTGCCTCCCACACAGAGCTAGGTGGGGCTGGGAGCTGGTTGCCAGCAGAGGTTGTTGATAAGGGTTGGATGGACAGATGTGCAGAAGGCCAGTCATCTGGATAATAAAGAAGAGTGCCTTTTGCCCTCAGCTCTCAGAATGCTGGGTAAGTGGACACTAAGCGGAGAAGCTAGACAGGAAGTGCACACGACTCGTTCACCTTTCCCGCTCTGCCTTTACACCAGCATCACTGTCCCCATTTCTGCATGTGTTATTTTTTCTGCCTTCTACCTACTAATGAGAATGGAAGCTTGTTAGCGGGAGTGCCTCAGACACTTCCGTGGGCTTTTGTTGGCTTATAATTGGAAAGATGGTATGACAACATTTGGGAATGTTTACAAAAAGGTCAAAGACATTCCATTATACCCCATAGTCTCAGCTCCTCAACCTGGCAATGGCTTTGACTTTATTTTAAAAATTCTCTTCCGTTACAGGTACATCTGTCCCTGCAGAGTGGTTTCCAGCCCTCTGGCTCACCTGAAAGGCAGAGCTTGTTGGGTTCACCTTTTTCATTTCACCTGATACCTTTTAGAGATTTTGAAGCTTTGGTAAAAATATCACTCTGATGTTGAACAAGAAGAGGGGCTTAGCCCTCTCCCAGAAGATGCTAGGCCCTGGCCACAGCCCCCAGGGGTCCATCATCATGCAGGACTGATATCGGAAGGGGTGTCGAACCTCCTGCCCTTTGGTCCTATAGCCAGAGAGCCAATGCCTGCATAGCAAGTCATGGATTTAAACCAGCATTTCTTCAGGAAACATTTATGGGGTTTCATGACCATGTGAGTTTAGGAAACTTCAGGTTATACCAAGTTAAAAAATATTTTTTAATTATGCTAATATCCACTGTAAAACTCAATGGAGGGGGTTTCATAAAACAGCAATAATAGCTGGCATTTATCATTTACTATTCATTGAATCTGTGAACTCTAGTAACCTTATATGCAATTTCTCATTTAAACCTCATAGCACCTGTAGGAAGCAGAGGTTAGCACTTCCCCCATTTTACAGACCGGGGAGGAACTCACCCAATGTCTTAGCTTGTTTTCAGTGGGCACAGTATTTTGTGCTTGAGCAGGCAGAGTCCAGACCCCGTACTCTTACCCAGGATACTGTACTCTTCTAGTAAGCGCTTCGACCAAGCCTTCTTTTTGGGGAGGATTTCTCATTTTAATGGAGTCAGTACTCTGAAGGACTGTATGTAGCTGGAGAAAAATATCCATTTAAAATTGAAAAGTAAATAGGGACTGCCAGGGGAGTAGGGACATGGAATCTCTCGTATGAGCCCTGATGGGTTCTAATCTCCCTGCAACACCAGCACCCCCAGATGTCTCTGTGTCCCATTAGGCTGATGTTACAGTCTTCTCAGCCCAGGAGGCAGGCATGGAGGGTCTGGGGTAGAAAGTGTAGGCCATTTCTCAAACCTGGCTGCATACTGGAATTCATTTAATGCCCATTAAAAATTACTGATGCCTGACCTCATTTTCTGGGATTCCACGTTAGTCTGGATGGCCCCAGGCATTGGTGATTTTTAAATGTTCCTTGAGAACCATTGGTTTGGATAACTCCTTCGTGGTCCAGTTACCATGTTTTATACCAAAGCAAGAGAAAAAAAGGGTCTCTTTCATAAGTTTAAATGACTTAACAGGATTTTGATTGGTTGACTGGTTGGTTTGTGAATGAGTGACCTGTGTTCTCTGATGACTGGCCCCATATAACCTCGTACCACAAATCCTCTCTATGAGCTGTACTCCCGACCCTAACTTTGCAGTGACAACCATGTACTGACCAGCCCCTATGCAGAAGCTTTGGACTGGTTACCAAGGGAACTGGTGAGAAAGAGGCTCAGCACTCTGACACGTATTGGAGGAAGTTGGTGGGTACCATTGCCCGGAGCACTACATCTGTGCTGTTGCTAGAGGAGCTGGAGCAAGAAGTACATTCTGAGTGACGGTGTTAGTTGACCACACACCTACTCCTCATTGGGCTTAACTGTAACTCTTGGGCTCCAAAGGGTGTTGCTGTCATTTTCAGTTGAGTCAGGTGACACTGGGTGATAGAACAGTTTCTTGGTTTGGTAGTCGGGTAACTTCAGCTTTTACTACTGTCTACAAAAACGCTTTTTTAGGGAAAATAGATGCCCTTAAACTGATTGTTTTAACCCTGAGCTATAATGGCTTTCCTTACCATCACCGTCTTTTCAAAGGCACAGACCCTAGGCCATTCAAGGCATGATTCCGGGATTTTGAGACTACTGCTCTTCCAGTTCAAGATAAATGTGCCCCAGGTTGACCAAAGGGTTTGTAATGGGAATGTTTCTGTTGGTTTCTTACAGTACAACAAACACCTCTTCGTGCACATTGGGCATGCCAACCATTCTTACAGTGACCCATTGCTCGAATCAGTGGACATTCGTCAGATTTATGACAAATTTCCTGAAAAGAAAGGTGGCTTAAAGGAACTGTTTGGAAAAGGCCCTCAAAATGCCTTCTTCCTCGTAAAATTCTGGGTGAGTAAGACATGGCTGTGGTGGCGGTGGGTTTCTTCTGCACGGTTGCATCCTGTTGGTGGGTGCGGAGCAGCGCAGCTGGGCATCACACCAGCCTGCCCCTGGGGGGCTGTGCTCGCCCTGGCCTTGAGTCGTCCCTGGGCACAGGTGCCACCAAGCAGCGTTTGGTGTCCCTGCCAAAGAACAAGAGAGACGGGAGGTCACCGTGGGCTTCGGGGCCCACATATGCCAGGCCGGAGACCTCACAGGTGACGAGTTGTGCTGGAAAACACGGGGGCCCTGGACCTTCTTTCTGTTCTTGCTCCATTGAGCGAGGCGATCTATGAAATTCCACTGGAGCACGGGACCTGAGGCAGAACAGGGCTGGGATGAATGAAGATCAAATTTCCTGCTTCAGGATTTTAAAAGTGGCAGAGAGAATGCAAACGGCTTTGCCCAAGGTGCTGCCTCCTTTGTGCTTTAAAACCACAAGGCCCGGTTCCCCCTGGTGCTGGGGCTTGCTGCTGTCCCACGGCTTTGGAGGGGAGCTTGGCTTCTGTTCTTTCTACACTAGTCAGGCCCAGGCCTGGGGACTGCTAACAGGTCTCAGGCATGCGTAGGACATGTGCCTAGTGGGGGTGAGGACACCAAGGCAGCAGGACACCAGATGACCCGTTAGCAATGAGTGTTTATATGTTCTCTTCAGTCTCTAGAAAATCTCCTCCAATATTTGCACTCCTTAGTGTGGCACTGGAGGCCCAAAGTGAGCTGGTTCCAGGGTGCTTTCCTTCCGTCTGCCCTGTGCCTGGCTGCTCTGTGTCTGATGGACTCTGTACCTTCTCTGCCCTCCTGCAGGGCCACTTCCCTGAGATGGTGGCTCCTTTATGATAGCACCTTCCTCCCTTAGGGCAGATCATTGATTTTCCTCTTACTCCCAGCACATTTTGTTAACCAGATCCCATGCTGAGTCATAATTACTTGGGTGTGTGTCCCACGCCCCCTCTAGACCCGGAGGACTGGCCCCGGGACACCTTACTCCTAATAGTAGCTCCCATTTACTGAATAGCTGCTGGGGGCTGTGCTAATAATGCTTTCTGGCACTTCCTCCAGTCCTCACAGTGTGAAGTGGAATTTGCCTCCTGTCCAGCTAAGAAAACAGACTCGGAGATGACAAAGGACAAGGCTACTTGTAGGGTGGGGACCTACAAGGGCCTCTTATTAGCTGAGTTTGGCTGTAGCGCCTCTGCTCTTTTTTCCTGACTGCTTCACACCCTGTGAACCCTAGCCCATGGAGGGGAGAGGGGGTGTCTGTCCGTCCATCTGTCCACTGAGCATTCTCCAATACTGAGCAAACACCTTCACAAAACAGCCCAACAAATGGGGACATAAGTGGATAAATTAAGGAAAATGTTTTAAATTTCTTGGAGAATTTACATAGTAAATTTAGTTTGTTTAGTTTCTTGTGTCCTTACATGATAACTAGATTTCATTTTTCATGATTCTGTATTGAATTAGGATTGTGGAAATAGCCTTCTACTTATATTAATGTTCTTGGGACAGGTAATATACATGGATAACCTGAACAAGCAAGAAGACCTTTCTAAATTGGGGGCTGCCACTAGTGATTAGAATGGTGGTTGGAGGTCAGTTATTATGTGGTAACACAGCAGGTTTCAAAGTATGGCCCGCGGACTCCCAGGGAGTTCATCGATATCCTTTCAATGGGCTGAGAAGGCCAGAGCTATTTGCACTGTGACACTGAGCGTGTGAATACTGCTGATAGGCACACTGATAGTTCAGAACCAGCAGGGTAAAACGCTGAAGCTTTGGCTTCATCCAGCTGGTCTGCACACACAGTTTTTAAAAAGAGAACTGGTTACACCAAGAAGGTCTTCTATAAATTTAATTACATCTTGAACCTAGAATACACATTGCAAATGAATACACTGAGCCTGCCTGCCTGCCACTTCAAGGAAAACAACTGACAGTATTTATTACCAAAGGAAAAATTCCAGCTTTCTAGTAAAAATAAGAGCTTTGGAAAACTTGCATCCACCTCCATAAACTTGATAGCTTCCCAGTACTTTTTTTTTTTTTCTAAAGATTTTATGTATTTATTCATGAGAGAAACAGAGAGAGGCAGAGACACAGGGAACTCGATGCAGGACTCGATCCCGGGACCCTGGGATCACAACCTGAGCCAAAGGCTGACGCTCAATCCCTGAGCCACCCAGGTGCCCCAACAGCTTCCCAGTACTTACCAGACTTTTCTGGTGAGACCCATAGCCATATTAACAAAAGTGATATATTTTTTTGATATTGTATGAGATAAACCAGTGGATTTTCATGGAATAGAGTATGAAAAGTTCATTGATAACGGTTTCAGATTCCACGCTGCAGCTAATTTTTAAGAAACTGTCACTTGTTAAATTTTGGTATAGTATTACAGAAAAATGACCACAATGATCTGAAAAGCCTGTTAAAATACTCTTCCCTTTTCTAGTTCCAGATTTGTGTTAGGCTGGATTTTTTTTTTCTTTTTTTTTTTTTTTTTTTTTTTTTTTTGGGTATACTTGAACCAAAACAGCACATGATGGCAAGCAATGTAGAAGCATGCTTGAGAATCTAGGTGTTTTCCATGAAAGCACACATTAAATGTATTTCCAAAGTGTAAAACAGTACTACCCTTTCAATTTTTCTTTCGTTTTTGAAAATATAGGTATGTCTAATTTAAAAAGATATAATGAGTTTATTTTTTTAAGCAGGTAATAAATATGTTTTAAATGTTCTCACTTTAAATTTCCACTACAGAAAGTGTAGATAGATGTAACTTACAGAACCAAAAGCTCTTTGAGGTCCTCAATCAATTTTAAGAGCAGAAAGGGGTCCTGAGATCAAAAAGTTTGAGAGCCACTATTGTGAAGGATATAAAAAGAGGCCATTCTACTCAGGTTAATTATAATTAATCAGTAATTGTAGGATATGATGAAAGGAAGCCATTTTCAGCACTTTCAAATGAAACGGTATTGGTTTTTTAATGATAATAAGATTTCTTATAATTAGCATATTATTTGGATATAAAGCGTAAGAGAAAGTCCTTAGAAAGCTGTTCTTGTTTTTGCTTCCCAAATTTTCCATTTCGTTTGGGATAATTTTAATCAACGCTTTCAGTGATGGGGCCTTTTGGTCATAGATCCCCAAGTAGTGAGGTCTAGATGTTTGGTCTAGAGTGTGGTCACTAGTGTGAAATGTCCAAATTTAGAAATAACCGCCCTGAGATTACATATAAACTTATTAACATTTGCAAGATTAAAATAGAGCACTTCTATGAATGTGGTAGAGACTTCCCTCCCTCAGTATAATTGTGGGCAGTACTTAACCTTTCTAAAGACATTCAGTTGCAACAATGTTCAATGAAGAAAGGCCATTCGAATTACATTTACAATTTGCTGCAACTTAAAGTCTCATTGGCTTCCTCTACTGCCTCAGTGAGAATAAATTATACTTAAAACATCTATCTTTGGTATCAGGTGTTTCCAGCAGGTGTTTCTTAAGTAGGTTTAAAACTCCCTTTGAAATATTTTTTGTTATCAGCAGGTAACAAAATCAGAATTCTTGTTTCTGTGTGAATTCCATAAATTTCAACAGAGATCCTACACCCATTCTTTATTCTTCCCTCGTTTTCCTCGGTCTCCAAGTGCCTTGAAAAGTCTCTGGGTTGTCTTCCTTTGCTCATATGATTGTTCCTGAAACTGTTTTCAGAACATCAGCCACTTGCAGCCTGGCTCAGCCAGGCCAGACAAGGTCAGGCGTTTGCCGTGGAGGAAGTACTGAGTGCTACCCCCAGCGCCTGCACTTCGAGGTCAGCGGCACGGTGGCGCACCAAGTAGTGGTCAGTGCACTGTTCTCAGGGTGGAAGACTGGCCCCCGGGGCCTCGGGCCCCGACACATAAATGACTGGCAGAGGTGAGGATGCCAGTGTGGGTGTCCCATCCATTTTCCAGCATGCCACTACTTAGCTCCTTTCTATTGCCTAGGACGAGCCTGTCCTATGAACATACCATGTTTTGCTTATCCATTCACTAGTTGATCGAGTTGGGGATTGTTTCCACTTGAGGCTTTGATCAATTAATTCTGCTATCAAGTCTTCGTGTACAAGTCTTTGTGTGGACATACGGTTTCATTTTGCAGCATCTTTTCTTGGCATTTTTCCATAGGTGTGGAATGTCTGTGTCCCACGGTGGCTCCATGTTTGATTTAAGAAACTGCCATGCTGTTTTCTTTTCTTTTCTTTTTTTTTAAGATTTTATTTATTTACTTATGAGAGACACAGAAAGAGAGAGAGAGGCAGAGACACAGGCAGAGGGAGAAGCAGGCTCCACGCAGGGAGCCCGACGTGGGACTCGATCCCAGGTCTCCAGGATCAGGCCCTGGGCTGAAGGTGGCGCTAAACCGCTGAGCCACCCGGGGTTGCCTGCCATGCTGCTTTCTTAAGCAGTTTCTACCATTTTACCTTCCCATCAGTGAGATATTAAGAGTCAGTCAACAGCTCCTTCAACCACTAGGGCTGCCAGTATGAGGGTAGGGAGAGATGACAGCGTTGTAGACAAGGGGCTGGCTAGCGAGAGCGCCAAGATGCAAGGTACAGGTGAGGTGCATTAGGTGAGCTCAGGTGCCTTCAAGTATCTTGAGGTGCTTTGCACCTAGGTCTTCACTTGTATGGACAGCACAGGTAGGTGGAAAAATTAGGAAGACAAAGAATCAGCATTTGATGTCAGCAGTCAGTGGTTTTAACAATTTTTGAGCCAAGAGAATATTTGGATTCTTCTTACTAAGTATTATAGTGGCTTTATTTGCCTTTTGCCTTCTCTGTTTTTCTTTTCATGACCACCTCCTGATTATTTTCTTTCTCTTCCTTCTTGCCTACTTGTCATTCACTCTTGTGCATCTTAATCCTACACCTAAAAATTTTTTTTAAATATTTAATTACAAAGAGAAGAAAAAGGATTTTGTGGAAATGGGAGGAAGGGGCTTCTCTCTTTATCAATAGTTGAACATGACTTAATGAGTCTTTTTGAGCCAGGCACTCCACCAGGCATAAGCACATACTTGATTATTATTTAATCTTTGTGAGGCACATGTGGTTATTCCCACTTAACACGTGAAGAAATCGAGTCACAGAGAGGCAGAGTGACTTCTGCAAAGTCACACAGCTAATCAGTGCCAGGTCAGCTGGACTCTGGAATCTGTGCCCTTTCCGTGAAATCTGTGTATGGCCTCTGCAGGGAGCATGCACAGCTCCCTAGCCCATCCCCTGACCTGTCCTCCTCCCTGGAAGCCAGGGGGAAGCCAGCCAAAGGGAAGCAGACCAGTTTCTTCCTGAAGTCCTGCCATCATGGGATGCCCTGGCGTCCATTTACGTGGGGGCTTACAGGGAACAGACTGTGGCTACCAGCAAGTGCATGTCAGATCCTGAGACTTACTAGAAAGATCCATACAGCACTATTCGCTGCCTTTGCAGGGGGGACTAGGGGAGTGGCATCATCTTTACATTATGATTACAAAAGCAACATCATAATATTCTAGACAGTCTTGGAAATGTATAATTTTTAATTCATTCCTAAATGCACCACAAATATAATCCATGTTTATGTAGCTTGAATGAAAAATGCGTTAAACCTGGTATCCCGCTTTTCTTCCCTATCAGACACCCTTCCGTGTGGCCATATGCCACTGTATCGCCAATAACCATTTTTAATGACTATGTGATGTCCTATTTACTGGGTATATCCTAATTTAGCCATTCTTATTTTATTAAGTATTGATCATAATACTTTACATATGTGTGTGCATGTGTAAATAACCACGCTGATTTTTCTAAGGTCGTCAAGCACTGAGTAAGTGGGGCCAGCATCCTCAGAGCCTGGCGTGCCATGATATAAAACAAAACAATTTTCTCTTGTCACTTTGCTTTTTGAATCCCTCTTCATCTCTCTTTCTACTCAAAGATTTTAATTTTTTCTCATTCTCTATAGAAACTATTAATAAGGGATCCCTGGGTGGCGCAGCAGTTTGGCGCCTGCCTTTGGCCCAGGGCCCGATCCTGGAGACCCGGGATCGAATCCCACGTCAGGCTCCTGGTGCATGGAGCCTGCTTCTCCCTCTGCCTGTGTCTCTGCCTCTCTCTCTCTGTGTGTGTGACTCATAAATAAATAAAAATTTTAAAAAAAAATTAAAAAAAAAAGAAACTATTAATAAGGTTGAATGTACTATTTTCCCTCAATCTTTTTTTTTAAAAAAGAAGAAAACTTATTTATTTGATAGGGAGAGAGAGAGAGAGAGAGAGAGAGAGAGAGAGCAAGCACAAGTAGGCAGACAGCAGGCAGAGGCAGAGGGCAAAGCAGGCTCCCCACTGAGCAGGAAGCCCGATGGTGGGTTCTACCCCAGGACCCCAGGGTCATGACCTGAGCAGAAGGCAGACACTTAACTGGCTGAGCCACCCAGGTGCCCTGGTTTTCCCTCAATTCTAAGACATACACACGTTCCCATCTTAACAGTTCTAGAAATAGGATGCTGCCTAGAGCGGACGCCATAAGCACTATGCCGGCCCCTCCAGAGATGAGGTTTTCATCACCTGCCCTTTGGGGCCTGAGCCAACATTGAAGGCATCTCACCACCACCACCCCAACCTCCCGTCACCTTAGTTATTTGCACTAGTACTATAGACGACTAGCGCACATTTTAGCTTAAATTTGAATTCCTACTTAAAACATCTCAGAAAAGCTAGCATTAAAGTTAATGATCAAGGAGGCATGTGTGGAACCAGATTTGTGATAAATGAGGCAGACTTGCATTAGCAGAGAACCAGACTTTTTTTCTTCTAAGATAGTGATCCATCAGGTGCTGTGTAGGCCCTAAGGATAGAAGAGGTCCACCTGCAAGCAGAGTCCTGCTCCATTTCAGCCCTGAGATTCACGCACATGGGTTGCCAGCGATATGGCACATGAAGCAGCTAATTTAAGGTAAAATGCCAACTGTCTTGGTATTGATCACAGGATTCCCAAAGCTAGACAAGGTGCAGGTGTGATTCCATCATGAATCCTAAAAGACAGAAACCCAAGTCCTACTTGCAGCTGACTTTCAAGAGAAGTTCATTTACAGCCACATGTGGTTTACTGAAGGAAATAAACAGAATTAATGGGTTTAACCAAATAAGAAACACAGTGAAACTAATATTTTTGAAGGAGCCTCAAAAAAATTCTGCTCTGTCCTACCGGGGTGTTGAAAACTGTCAAGTTTGGCTCAAACTTGCTAGTAACATGTCATGTTACTAGCATGTTACTTAAAACCTTACAGATAAAAACGATTTAGAAGAATAGCATGATGAAGACTTAGTCTTAAAACTTTGATTGGAATAATAAGTAATGTGGAAATGAATTTGGTTATGGATTCTATTGTTAAAGATGATTTTATATGCACTTATATAATGTTTCTTTTTTCTTTTCAAATTATTATTGAATTAATGGTATTTTAGAAACCAGCATATATGATATTGCCCTGTGGTTAATCATAATGTTTTGCTTTTTAAAATTCTTGAGATGATGATCATTTGTCTAAGCAATTAACGATAAATATGTTTATATTTGTTTTCAAAGATTGTATTTGAGAGCGAAAGTGAGAGAGCACAAGCGGAGCAGGGGGGAGAAGACGAAGCAGAGGGAGAGGCAGGCTCCCCGCTGAGCAGGGAGCCCGATATGGGACTCGATCCCAGGACCCTGAGATCATCATCTGAGCTAAAGGCAGATGCTTAACCAACTGAACCACCCAGGCACCCAACAATAAATACAAGTATAGTTGTTCAACTTTCTTTACCTTATTTTTCTAGGGGAAGAAAAAGGCTAGTTTTACTAACTAGAGCAGCTGTGAGGAGATTGTATAAAACAGAGAGAGGGAAGGCTAGTTATCTGGAAAGAGGACAGCAGCCTTTAGAAGATGCTTTTATCTTGGTAGGAATTAAATCACATTTGTTGGACAAAATGACAGGCGCTATAAATAAAACAACTGGGCTTTATGTAAGAAGAGACACCGGATGCACATGGAAGCTGCCCGAATGGCCCCCTCCAGAGTGGCAGCCTGTGTCTAATTGGATTCAGCGTGATTTTGATTGGAGTTGTAGACTTGAGTCTATCATTTGGAACCAAACCCGCCCGTTGCTATTCGTGGAAAAGGAAGTTAGCAAAATGGAGTGATTTGCTCCCCACATGTCCTAAGCTGCTATCAGCAAGGGAAGGGCCTCTCAGTTCAACAAGCCTTTCATGTCTCTGTACTTCCGTCTCATCTCAAAATAGTGTTAAGTCCTGAAATTACAAGAGCAGTATCGAGTGGTGGCTTGACGTAGATGGAAGGAAGATTAACAAGTAAAACCACTATGTTCAGAGGTATTTATGAGGCTAATACATAATAACATATCGTGGGTATTCTGTGGTTCTGTGATCATTTTTACCAGTGGTCTGTTTTTTTTAAAAAAACTATCTCTTAAAGGCAGGTTCTGATACTTCATGGGGGGGAGGGGCATGTGGATAAGGGGAGTCCATGAACCTGCACATGCTTCCATTTTGGTTTGATTTCCTAAGAAAACTACCTGAGCTTGTTAGCATTTTCTGCTTTGACCGCTGTCTATTGTTGCTTCCTTCCTGTTTTCCTTTCCCCTATTGCACAGGGATAGGACTTTGTAGGCCCCCCACCCCACACTCCCAGGAAGCAGGGATCCCATCTGTAGCTTTTGCATCTCCAGCAGTGCAGTGCATATAGCAGATTTTTAACAGTTTTAAAAAAAAAAAATCTGTTGGCTGAAAGGTCATTTTATTTCCTTCCATACACCTAGAGAAAGTGCTATACATCAGGGGCTATGATACACCTGCCAGGTAGCCAGCACAGACATCACATGCTGGTAGAGGAAGCATAGGATAGTTTATTGAGGGATGCTTCTAAAGGAATGTACTGAAGCCGGGGAGGACACCTTGAGAGATGCACACCAGAGCTTTTCCAGGCCATCTCTGGAGTTTGCTATGTTCTCCTAAGAGTTTTATCATTTGCATTAAGTAATAAACATGTACACACTGGTGAGTCATTTAGTCAACATTCAGTGAACTCTACGCTGATCCTAGAGACCTGGGAAAACAGACCTGAGTAAGAGGCACACCTTAGGGTCTGGTATGGGATGGCAGGTGAGTGACAGCACCATGGGATAGGAGTTGTGTCGGAAAGGTGGAAGCACAGAGGTAGAAGGAACCCTTTTTGCCCGTGAAGATTCCAGAGGCCTTACAAAGACATAGCATTTGAGCAGGATCTTAAAAGAATTTAGTCAGTGGAAGGGGAGTGGGAAGGAGTTCAGGGGACATAGACTTTTGTTCAGAGACAAGGAATCCTACTGGGAGGCATTAAAGGTCTTCATGGCCTCTGGGTCTTCTAGAACTTGGAGAACAACGAGTGTTGAGGTGGAAACCTTGATCTCTGTGGCCATTCCTTTACTTAAAAGACTTCCTGAATCCACCTGAAAATATAAGACAGAATAGGACAGCCTAGAAAGTAGGAGCAGAAGCTCACTCTGCTTTTCCTCCAATCCCTTAACCTCAGTCACTATGGATACTTTTTTTTTTTTTTTAACTTGAACACTTAGGGACATCTAGGCAGAAAGTAAATTAGAAGTCCTTAACCTCTTGCGAGATCCTGTCTGAGAGCTGTTCCTCTAATGCTTTCTGACCTGGGTCATCTGGCTCAAGTGGTTGCTCACACAGCCCAGCTCAGGAGTCCATCCTTTCCTGCACGAGGATGTTGAACTCCACACCCCAAGGTTACAGGCTGAGATGCTAAGCCCCTGTCTTCCCAAGAGCTACTGCTAACCAGAGGGTCCAGGGGCAGGCAAACACACGATGCATTTGCACAACAGTACAACAGTATTTGCCCTGTTGATGGTGGCACAATTAGCTTCGCTGTAACTGTACCTCAAGAAAAGCCCGAGAAGGAAAGAACTAAGGTGGCAGTGTCAGGGTGTTCTCATCTCCAGACCTGGTTTTGCAAGAAATAAGTGACTTATTTGGACATAGTCATAAACCCCTCAGGGGTCTTGGTCAATTGTCTAAAATGAGACCCAGGCCCTTGGTGATATATGAAATCCCTCCCCACTGTGCAAGTGGAGACCCAGAGTACATCCAACCTCCCACCCTTTTTTAATTTACTTTTTACATTACAAAAGCAATATAAGCTTATTATAACTAGTCCAAGGAGATCAAAAGACCATAAAAGAAAAAGTGAAGTTTCCCCACAGCCATGTATCCTTCTGGACTTTTTACATGCATCTACAAACATTGTACATTATTTGATTTTACTAAAAAATTATATTTTGATGTGCAAATGTTGGGGTTCAGAGTGAACAGTCAAGAAAGAATCCTTGAGACATATTCAGTTTTGTTTTTTAGATTTCATTTATTTGAGAGAGAAAAAGAGACAGCATGAGCAGGCGGAGAGGCAGAGGAAGAGTGAGAGAATCTCAAGCAGACTCCTTGCTGAGCATGAAGCCTGATGTGAGGCTCCATCCCATGACCCTGAGATCATGACCTGAGCTAAAACCAAGAGTCAGACACCAAACTGACTGAGCCACCCAGACACCCCAAGTAGGGTGGCTCTCTTAAATCACGGGGGTAGTACCTGTGGGCAGAAAGAATCGCATTGAGGTTATGAGGGGGTGGCCAATTAGAACTTTTCAAGTTGCAAAGGGGTTAGGGATAGTCAAAATCTCTAAGGAAATTTGGAAGCAAGGTTTGCAGGACCTTGAGGGCTAGCTGTTGGGCCTTAGCCATGAGGCCCTTCAAATGTATATCAGTGGGCCACGTGCTTGAGGATGATTGCTAACATATAGCTTGGGGGGTGGGGGTGGGGTAGAGATATGGGAACTTCCCAAAGGAATTTTTACGTGTTAAAGTAGGTTTATGGGATCCTGGAGGTCAGGATAATGTTAAGCCAAGATTGCTTTTGCCCTTAGCTAACTATTATCCTCAAGGCAGTTAAATTTCGAGAGGAAGATCACTCTGCCTGTCTCAAGGACTTGTCAGTGGGCTGTCAGTTGTGAGATTTAATTTTTTTCTTACTTAAAATATCGTGAGCAGAAAATGTCTTTTTACAGCAATGAGATTTAAAAGTAAGTCCCCAATTTTTATTATTATTTTTGGTAAACATGACTTGCCAGTAGAGGTGCCAGATTTAGCAAATAAAAATACAGTCACCCAGTCACATTTTAATTTCAGGTAAACAACATACACTTAAGTGCACATGTGTCCCGTGCAATCTTTCAAACACATAATAAAAAAGTTTCTTACCTAAAAATCAAATGTAACTGGGTGTCTTGTATTTTATTTGGCAACTCTACGCTTGTTAATTGATTTGTTGTCCTTCCATAAAGGACTCTTTTTTGCACAAAAACTCCAGACCAGAAAAAGGTCCTTTTTCCATCTTGGAAAGGGTGGTCTCTGGCCAGTGTTCACACACCTGAAGAATGTGATGTGTGCAGGGCTAGCTCAGCTGGGAGCCCAGGACTCATTAACCGCCTCCATTGGCAAGAACTGCCCTGTGCAGCTGCTTTGTACTTGGAGCTGAGACCTTGGCTCTTTCATCCCAGCTACTGTGTGAAGTCACCAGTGGCAGTTACCTGAAGTTGTGTGGGTGATATTAATTGAATTTTTTTAAAAATGAATGCTGGTATTTGTAGGAATTTGCAATGCAAACAGCCAGCCTTTCAAGCAGTGCATATTGTAATTAAAGCAAGCTTTTAAGATTCTTTGAAGTACTAAATGTTTATGAAATTCAAATAGGGGTGCCAATCTGCACAATAAAGGGGCTCTTGGTGGTGTTTTTTTAAATCTTCTATTTTGTAGATGTAAATATATGCCATAATTAGTGGAAAGTAACTTGAAGAGTGAGGCTGAGTTTATTCCTATTATTCTTATTTAAAACAGCTGTGGCAGGAGCCCTACAGCTGCTGTCCCGTTGTGTTGGGCAAGGGTGGAATGGTCCGAGGGGAACGTATTAAAGGCTTGCTTTCCCGAGGTCAGCTTCATCACTCTCCCCCAGTGCAGGTTGCCTTGTTGGGGAGGTTTCCCAGGGTCATCCCAGCGATCCCCCAACTCAATCCACTGATGCCAAGGGGGTGGGCCAGGGGGCAGATGCATGCAAATGAGTCAGGCTGGAGGGTTTGAGAGCAGCCTGCATCCTCACGCCTGTCCCCCCCCCCTCAACCAGGGGGGTCCCCCCAGCACTGCCTCCTGGGCTACTTCTGCCCGCCGGCTTATTGCCCAGTGCAGAGCGATTGTCCTTTGGCGCCTGCAGGAGCAGCTGCAGGCCCACGTGGTGCCCTGCCTGGCCGAGCCTAGCCATGTGGCAGGCCTGGCCGGCCGCCCACTGCAGGGCCCGGCTCCCAGTGCCGCCTGCCAAGGAGCCAGATGCTGCCATTGGAAAAAATTGCTTCACAATTTGAAATCTTGGGCCTTTGATCATGGCTCAGAGAGGATGAAGAGGAGAGGTTCAAAGTGGCGGTTTGAAAATGCCAGCGTCTCCTTGTATCCATCAGTGCCTATTAGGACTGTCTCTTATGAGGGACAGTCCTCTTGATGTTTTCATTTTTGCAACGGAGCCATTCCCACCCAGCTCTTCCAAGCCTTGGGGAGTGGAAGGGGGGGCCTGGGTGGGAAGGGAGTGTCCAGCTGCCGCCTCTTTCCCTAACCTGGTGCCCCTGCCCCCTCCCCTGCTTCCTCCCTGTTCCCCCAGCAGGATTCTTCTCTCCGAAGCAGCCCAGCGCCACTCCTGGGTGAGCTGTGCCCTTGGGTCTCCTCTTGGCAGCTCTAGTTTTCATCTCCTGGTCCTTCAGCCACCTGGAGCCAGGTTTCCAGAGCCCTGGGCTCTGCACCCGTGGCCCCCTGGCCCAGCCCTCGCCTTCGAGGACTCTGCATCCTACTTAACAGTGCTCAGCCTCATTTTCCCTCACTCATAAAATGGGAAGGATCGTATCTTTGAAGTATCTTGCTTTTTTATTTCAAATTTCAGAAACATAAACAGTGGAACAGACGTGAATAAACGGGCTAGCTGAATGAGAGGTAATGAGACACAAATCCAGAGAACTGTCTGGTGACTTAGTGTTTCAGCTGCATTTGAGGAGTATGAGATGAGAATGTTTATTTAAGAGAAAGTTTCGGGAAAGTGTGAGGCTTCCTTTTTTTGTCGTTCTTGTTTCTTTGCTGTCTGATGCAGTCAGCTTTGTCTGCCCGGCACTGTGACCTGCTTCTCCTTTGACCTCGTATGGCTTTGCAGGACTTGCCCACTAGCAGACCCTGAAGTTCTTAATTGATTCAATACACATTTATTAACAATTGCCTTTTTTTTTATTTCCAGAATTCTGTAACCTCTCTAATCATCTCTTTGTGGGAAAGATGGCAATTTGGTGCTTGTTGAGCTGTTAGACTCAAAGCTTAAGACAGATCGTAAGCTCACAGATTGGAAGAAGTGCTGATTTTGCTCTTTGGGAAAAGCCATCGTTGTAGCTGTCCTGCATGCTGGATCCTTGTGCACTGAAGCTCAGCTCAGACTGGCTTTGTGGAGACTGGTTTTGATAATTAATTATGAACCCCATTTATATGGGGTCACATCTATGTCCATGTAACTTGAGGCTCTGTCCATATCTGTCCTGGGGTGCAAGGATTCCCCGAGTTACTAGGAGCGGTGGTTCTGTTGTTAAAGGCTGCCAGTTAGGTCTCCTCTGCATTATGTCTTCCCATCACCCTGGTGGCTTCTTGAAGCAAGTCTTCTTTGTAGGTGATAGAGACCCCAAGAAGTCACCGCTCTCCATGCTGTCGGTCAGATGGCTGGGATACAGTAAGTACAGAGGAAAAGTCAGATTTCTCAAATATCTGGATTAGCTGGAAGGGAGATCCAAAATCAAGATGGGGTTTATTTATTTATATATTCATCCATGAGAAACAGGGAGAAGCAGGCTCCATGCAAGGAGCCCGATGTGGGACTCGATCCCAGGACTCCAGGATCATGCCCTGAGTCAAAGGCAGATGCTCGACCACTGAGCCACCCAGGCATCCCAGGATGGGGTTTTAAAAGATTAATGTAGAACTTGAATCCGGGGAAGCAGGTAGGGCCTGAAGAACCTTGTCGGTGAGAAGGGGAAAGGACAGGTAAGAGCAAGGAGGAAACATGAAAACTGCGTAACTGTCCAACAGAGGTGTTCTCGGGCCTGCGTGATTCCAGGAGGCAGAGCTCTCAGGGCAAGTCACAGGGGAGCCAGTTGCATCTTGAGGTGTGTGGTAGCAGAGTCATGTCCAAGACCTTGCCATGGGATCTGTGAATATATTGCATTGCACACAAAGGGGCATCGGGTTGCTTAGCAGCTAGGGAGAGTATCTTGGATTATCTGAGTGGATCCAGGGTAATCACCATGTTCCTTAGAAGTAGAAGAGGAGGGCCAGGGAAAGATGGCAGTGGCCAGAGAAGGACACCGCCTGCTTTTACAGGCTCTGAAAATGGGGGGCCGGGCCCAGAGACAAGGAACGTGGGTGGCCTCCAGACCACTGCTGGAAGAAGCAAGGAAAGCAGATCCACCCTCACCCCAGAAGCTCTGGAGAGGGTCATAGCGCTGCCCACACCCTGAGCTTACCCTGGGGAGACCAGTGTCAAAGTGTGTCCTGTAGAAGCATAAGATCATAAATTGTGGTTTTGGGGTTATTTTAAGATTTTATTTTTATTTATTCATGAGAGACACACAGTGAGAGGCAGAGACGCAGGCAGAGAGAGAAGCAGGCTCCCTCTGGGGAGCCCGATATGGGACTCGATCCCAGGACCCCAGGATCACAACCTAGGCAACGGCAGATGCTTAACCTCTGAGCCACCCAGGTGCCCCAAATGTGTTGGTTTAAGCCACTTAGTTTGTGGTCATTCGTTAAAGCAGCAGTAGAAAACTAATACGTCAGGAAAAAGAGCTAACAAGTCTGCCTAGCACATGGTATTTTCTTAAAGCAGTGATTTTCCTGTACCTAAAGATATTTAGCCCGAAGGCAGCACAGGTCAGCATACTGTAGAAGGGATTCCTGCATTTGGTAGTAGGAGAAAGAATTGGTCTCTAAACCCAGTTCGTATGTAGGATCTCTAGGTTCTAAAGCAAAATGGGCAAAAGACTCCTTAGAAGGGCCTGTTTAGAATTCCCCTCCCCAGCCACACTTGCTGTGTGCGCACACGTGTGTGTGTTTAACTCCAGAGCCTGGCCCATAACCATTTTAAGCTGACTTGACCTCAAAGGAAAGGATAGGACGTGGTTTGAATTTAGGATTTGTTGGGAAGATAAGTTTGCTGGGTTTTCACCGTTTCTCGGATTTTTTAATGTTAATTTGCTTTTAGAAACTATCCTGTGGTCAGAGAAAAGCTGATGTGGACAGAAATCATATCTCTGATACCAGCACATTCTTTATTTGCTTATCTTCAGAACTGTATGAAATAGGTTTGCCCTGAGTTTTCAGTTGGGAAAAAGGAGTCAAGAGGGTGGGTAATGAACTCCGTGCAAATCTCAGGCTCATCACAGAGTTTGCCTCCTTTGTTGTTGATTCGATGCTAGAAATTCTGTCTTTGATATTACCTTTGCTCCATAGGAGCTCAGAGAATGCATTTCCTTCTGGAGGTAATCGTAACATCCTCAGCTGACAGATGATTATCTTTCACATCAATACCTCCTCCTAGAAAATTCCTGAAGAACAGCTGTGATATGGTTGGATGGCTACATGATTATTTTCCATGTTCAAGAGTAATTGCAGAGCAGTTGTAATAGCAAATGGGTTGTTTACTGTTAGTTGAGAAGCCTTTTAAAAACCAACCTGTTAAATTTATACTAATAATTAAAGTTTTCTCAAATCTTAAAAAAAAAAAAAAGGAAAATAATAATAAAAATAAAACCATCTATCCCTCTTATCTAAATGGAAGCTAAAATGTGCATGGTCCTCGTGACCCAGCGGTTCCACTCCTGGGGAACTTCCACCCAACAGAAATGCATACACATGTTCATCAAAAATATATGCAAGGATGTACAGAGTAGCACTTTTTTGGGGAGTGGGAGAGGGGCTGGTGGGGAGGGAGAGAGAATCTTAAGTAGCCTCTGTGCTCAGCATGGAGCCTGATGTGGGGCTCGATCTCACAACCTTGAGATCATGACTGGAGCCAAAACCAAGAGTCAGAAGCCCGACTGACTGAGCCACCCAGGCACCCCTACTGAGTAGCACTCTTCATGATCAGTCCCATTTGGAAACATCGCCAGTGCCCATCAGTAGTAGACTGCATAGATCGTGCTATTTTTTTCATTCAGTGGAATACTCTGTACGGACAAGGGTGAATGAGCTTACATACAGCCCTGGATGCATCTTACACACTGTAGTGCTGAGCATATGGAACTAAACACAGAGTCCACACTCTGTGATTCCATTTGAAGTTGAAACCACCAGACAGAACTAAAATACAGTGTTTTAGCCTCTAGATCACCCCTGGGAGTTATGGGGTTGATTACTGGAAGAGAGCATGGGTGGGAGGGCTTCTGTTCTGTTTCTTCACCTGGGTGCTGGTTACATGGAGTGTTCGCTTTATGAAAACTAATTGAGTTGTAAACCTGTGATCTGGGCATTTCTCTGAATGTGTGTCGGGCTTTGATTTTATGTAAAAAACAAAACAAAAAAACAGTTAACTTCCGTAACTTTAGAACTCATAATTTGGTGGCCTAATTTCTGAGCAGGTTTTCATAACGTATATATTAGCTTCATTTTTTATACTTCCTGTCGTTAAAACTACAGGTCGTCCATTCCCAATTAAAACTAACTAAAATTATTTGGGAGAATTCTAAGGGACAGTGGTGAGCCAAAGGTCAGAGGGTGGGGATGGTCTGCCCAGGTGCCGGCAGTAAGGACGTCCATGGTCTTAGAGAAGGTTAGTGGCAAAACCCATCTGAAAATCATTCTCGCTTTTATTCTCACCATGTGCGCATGGGCCTAAACAATGCCATTGATAAAACACTGCTAAAAAGATTTTTTCTTTTGTAACCTAAGTCCTAAATGATTGAAGTTAGTGTTTTTTATTCATACATGCACATACTTTGTGTGTGTGAATATATATATGTATATGTTCTTCAATTTAGCACACTTCTAGTAGCTGTTGTGTTACTCTAATAATACATGTGGACTCAGCCTTGTGTCGGTTCCTAGAGCCATGTGAGCTGCAGCCCCGCCGTCCTGCTGCTTCCCGCGGTTAAACAGTAGGTTGAGAGATGAGCCATGAGAGCAAAGTCCTTACGAAGACAGGAAAACAGAACTTGAGTTACTTCAATTGTCATTCTGTTACTGCTTGAGGAGTGTGTGTGTGTGTGTGTGTGTGTGTGTTTAAAGTCTAAAACAGTGGAACAGAGTGCTGATTATTACTGCAAATAATTTTGTCAAATAGACAAAAGAGGGTCTTAAAAACGAATCCAGTGTAGTCATGTCTACACAGCGTGCCGCTGCAGTGGGACAGCGGCTTTGACCGGCGCTGCTTAGGCGTGGAAACTCAGAGGTGCGCACGTGGAGGCTGTGGGCGTTTCCAGCAATTTTGCTCACATCACATTGGGGCAAATGCCATTCTGAACTTTGTTAACATTTTTAAATTGTGTATAGGGACTGATTATGTAGTGTGTTTACTTCTGTGCTTGCTTCAGCTATTAAGTGTCCAAATTAGCCTACATTGTTAATGCCACTGAAGTGCATAAAGTAAAATGTGGAGCATTTGAAAAAAGGGCAGAAAAAGCATTGTGCCTGAGAAGCTGAGGTGCCTGCCGTTCTAAAGCAGCCTTCCTCCTGGTGGTATCTGTGACGTGGGTGAAGGTTGGTAGTTTATTTTTATTTATTTTAAGTTTTTTATTCTTTATTTATGATAGTCACAGAGAGAGAGAGAGAGAGAGAGGCAGAGGGAGAAGCAGGCTCCATGCACCGGGAGCCTGACGTGGGATTCGATCCCGGGTCTCCAGGATCGCGCCCTGGGCCAAAGGCAGGCGCCAAACCGCTGCGCCACCCAGGGATCCCGGAGGTTGGTAGTTTAAAAGAAATAAGCTGTTTGGTTGCCTCTGCCGTTGACCCACGTCTCCAACCCTGTGCACCTTCCCGCTCCACTCACACCAAAAACACCAGACTGCTTTTGACTGTTCACCAGTCTTACAAAACAACTTGATTGTATCAAAAATAATGAGTAGTTTAAATGAATCTATTCACTATCCGTGTATTTATAGTTCATCAAACCCCTTTCAATGTTGGGAACTTTTTTAAGTTGAAAGAAAAGAGAGTAAAAGTAATTTCTGTTGGCACCTGCTGTACCTGCACTCATGACTGCATCCATGTTGGGGGGCACCGAAGTGTCCATCAGTAGAGCAGTTAGTAATTATTAGGGTGCATCTGTGGAATGGAATAGTATGCAGCCACTGAAATGCGGGGCTGCTCAGGTTTTAAAATGGCTGTTATTCCTAAAACTGATATTTCATATCAGTAATGTCTGAGTCCTAGGATGTAGCTCTACTGTTTTTCAACAAAGTTTCGAAGAGCACCATTTTTTGTGTACACACACACACAAAAGCGGATGTGTATGCTTGTGTATCTGCATGTAGCTATCTCCAAAAGGACACTTGAGAAACAACGCGGGACACCAGTAGGGAAGTTGGCAAGATTGGGGGTAGAAATAAAATGTACATTCCAGTTTGACTTTTTTGTTTTGTTTTGTTTTTTACTTACCGCATGTGTTTTTAAAGTTTTTTTAAGAAAAAAACTAAAACTTTTGACACAAACTGTACCATAATCGTGAAAGCATAAATGTCACCACTGGAAAGTACCTGAGCTGATTCCCAGGACCCTGGGAATCATGACCTGACCTGAAGTGCTGAAGACAGGTGCCCAACCACTGAGCCACTCAGCTGTCCCTGCTTTTTTTCCCCCCCTAAGGTTTATTTCTTTGAGAGAGAAATGGGGAGGGGAGGTGCAAAAGAAGAGGGAGAGAGAATCTTAAGCAGACTCCACACTGAGCATGGAGCTGGACGCAGGGTTCAATCCTACGACCCTGAGATCACCACCTGAGCCAAAACCAAGAGTCAGGTGCTTAACCGACTATTCCACACAGGTGCCCCTTGAAGGCCCACTTTTAAAAGGTGCGGGCCAAGTGGCAGCTGCCCTGGAAAGCTAGATGGAATCCCAGCTCGGAGCTCCCGTGTGTGCCTTGGACACGTTGGTAACGTTGTCCTGGCGGCTGGAGCTCAGCAGCCGCCAGGAGCTCCGGGGCAGATTGCAGTCAGGTTCAGACATCATCCTTTCTCGCTATCCTTTCACGGAGCCAACATCAAACCTTTGAATGTGAGAAAAATGTACACCTGGGTATTTTTATTTATTTACAGTTTGCACCCTATATAATTCCCAAAAGCAAAATGTGAAAGAGTGTTACTAAATTTATGAGTAATATAAAACTGGACAAGTACAAGTAAAAGCAGATTGTAATCCCGTAAAAGGAGCCGTACGCTGGCGGTTTAGTAGCTATGAGAACTACCTGGGATAGGTAATTACTCAAGTTGAGCTCCGAATTTAGCTTTGAATTTCTTGGCATGTAACAAAAAAGGAGGAGGGGGGATGTAAAGCATCTGGTTCTTTTTATTTGAAGCCAGAAAATAAGTTTTGCCTAAGGAAAGGGACATTTTCTTGGTCCTCAGTTCAAGAAGGAAATTCAAGTGCAGATCCTTATTAAAAATCTATGGGGGATGACTCAGGTCTTCTTAATGGTTACTGCGGTCAGGGTGTTACAGTTAGCTAGCCGCAATGTGCCAAACCTCACAGACTGGGTCTCGACTGGGTGTCAGGTCCACCCGTGTGTCCCCAGACCCCACAGCGGTGTGGATCCACTGTCCATCCCTTGCGTGGACCGCTTCGACCTCCCCCGGCCCTATCCGTGCCTGTGCTTCCACTCGGCTGGAGTCGTCTCCACACTGTGCTCAGGGGGCCCTGTAGGAGCACAGGTGCAGCCATTACCTGTCACCGGGGCCCGCCTGTGCATGTACATCTCCTGTGTCCCTTGGTTTGAGAATTTAAGACCGAAACCCGCCCACCTCTCCTGCCATCCTCCTGCCCTTGCTCCCTTTAGCCCAGCCATTCCTTAGCCTTGTTTCTGTTTCTGTATACATTTTACCCACTCAGGGCGTGTTCACCTGCCTAGGCTGGCTCTCCTTCTGTTGGATCTGAGCTGCATCATTCTTGGAAGCTTCCCTGACCCTGACGTTGGTTCTCGTGGCCCTCTGTGCCTCTTTCAGGAGCACTCATCCCCATGGTGGTGTCCTTCCTACTAAATTGAGAGCCCGTGGCAGCAGGGACTGGCCCAGGTCTGCCTCACTCTGATCCCCAGCTCCATGCCCAGTGTCTGGTGTGTGCCATAGCCAGTTGGTAGGTATTGGAGGGGAGGGAGCCCTCCATTGGTGGCCCAGCCATTGCCGTGGCCTCCCAGCCTCCCTCTGCAGTGGACACTATCCCACACTGAGACATCTATCCCAGAAATAGTTCTGATCACAAAACCACTATGTGCCAGAACTTTCAGAGGGTCCCCGTTTCCTGTAGCCTGCACGCCACACCTTTTTTTTTAGATCCCTTCTGCCCCCAGTGTCCCCTCAGCCCATCTCTGCTCATCGTAACCATTCCGTAAGTAATTCCCTTGGCTGAAAGTCATGCCTTCCATTGTGTGGACTCTGAGCACCTTTGGTGGTACTATTTCTATATCTACAATAGCTATTTTATGTATATAACTCCTGTTTGTAGTCCTAAGTAGTATCTAGCATGAACCTCACATAGTAGGTAATCATGAAATACCTTAAATGAGTGGGAATTATTCTTTATTTAGCAGGTTTCTAAGCCAGTCTTTACTAGGAACCATTTGCCTTTGGATGCTGTAATTTGTAATGAAGTTTCTGTTTTTGCATATATAACAAATGGCTGGTCAGCTATAGATCTCCTGTTTTTTTAAATATATCTATGTATTAGGGTGCCTGGGTGGCTCGGTCCGTTAAGCGATGGACTCTCGATGTCCACTCAGGTCGTGATCTCAGGGTCCTGGGATCGAGCCCCGCATCTGGCTCTGTGCTCAGTGGGGCACCTGCTTAAGGATTCTCTCCCTCTCCCTCTGCCCCTCCCTCCACACTTTCAGTCTCTCTCAAATAAACAAATCTTTAAATATATCTACAGATTAGTGACTGTGAACACTGCTCACATACTGCTTTTGCACACATTTCAGAGACCTCGTGGATCTTTTATAACAAGGGTACAGTATTCTTGTGTACTGAACACAGCAAATTGAAGTAGATGTGTGTAGGGTTGTCATTTCAAGGGAAGACAGCTGGAGTTAGCGCACTCTTCAAGCAACAACCAGTGGGCCATGGAACTTGCTTTGAGATGAGCATCACCTCACCGCCTCCCCGGGCCACATCTGCCATGACTCCGGCCATGAGATGATAACCCCCACCTCCGTTTCTTTTCCAACAGGCTGACCTGAACTGCAGTATCCAGGATGATGCCGGGGCTTTTTATGGTGTAACGAGTCAGTACGAGAGCTCTGAAAACATGACCGTCACCTGTTCCACCAAAGTGTGCTCCTTTGGGAAGCAAGTAGTAGAAAAAGTAGAGGTAAGTAGGCGTCTGTGCGCCGGAATCTTCACCTGAGGGCAGACTGTCGCCTTCCTTTCAACTTTCACTGGAGCAGAGAGTTTTACTTTCTTGGCATCTCCTCCCTCTCCCCCTCTCTCCCAGCTCTCGTATTACTTCTTCTTTTTTTTTTTTTTTCGTATTACTTCTTAACAAGACCAAATGATTTGAAAGCAAGTGGAGGAAGGCAGAGAGGAAGCCCCAGGCTAACCCTCCCTGACTGTGGCCCCCTGCCTTCTGCGGCCTGCCCCATCCAACCCGGGGTCTCGTGGGGGTGCCCTGGTGTGGAAGTCAGTCCATACAGGCCCTGCCACCCAGCAGACGGGGCCCTTCCTACCCCCAAGTCCAAGAGCACTTGCAGGCATTGTAGATAACAGCCAAGATGAAATTCAGCTGGTTAGCACCTGCCTTCTAAAACCCTGACACCCCGAGTGGTGGCACTTCTGCATTTCCATTCCTTTAATTCTTTGAGACAGATTATAGCACAGCACATACTGGGATCAAATACCTATTTGTAGTTTTTATATTTCCTTCCTCCCTCCCTTTCAAAAATGTATGTTCTTTTTTTTTTTTAACCCCCTGAAAGAAAAACAGGTGGGTTGCTTTGTATAAATAAATACTGTTTGCAGTTGACATTCCACGTAAAGTCGAATTTTCCAGTGTTTTCTCCCATTAGCCAGCCAATCCATGTTCAGTGAGTAGCTTTTGTTCACGGTGGTCCCGGAGCCACAGGTCCCAGAGCCCAGTTTGACTGTGGCAGACTTTGTGCCAAGTCGGGAGACAGGAGAGGAAGCATGTGCTGGGAAGGAGGGCACGGGCCAGCGTGTGGGTTTGGTAAGACTTCGAGCTGAAGAGTAAGGATCCTGGATGCTGCGGCCCCTGGTAGCCTCCCAAGCACAGGACAGGCATCCTGAGGACACTGTGGAGGAGGTTACACTAGCCAGAGAGGATGGAAGCGAATTGGCTAGAGGATTGAGGGGAGCCTAGGTCTCCTGAGCTTCAGTAAACTGTAGCAGTGGGAATCTAGGGTAAGACATTTGAGCAGAACTTAGGAACTCACTGGATATTTTTAAAAAGTTCATGAGGACAAAGAGTCAGAGGTCCCATGTTGTGTGTTTGTGAGGACAGTGCTGCCACCGGCGGAGACAAGAAAGTAAAAGTCTTGAAGAGCCCACAGTCGGGATGATTCTAGATGCAAGATAAGAATTTGGAAGACAGATAAAGACTGAGAATACTTACCAGGAACCCTAAGCATTATAGATCATGAAAGCTATGGGTTTGGAAAACTAGATGTTGAGAGGGAATAGCAGCACAAGAACAAGGGGTTAAATTTGGGGAGCAGGAGCCAGCCCTGGGGTGAGTGGAATGGTGACACCAGCAGAGGACATCAAAGGATGAGGGAGGAAGGGAGCCAGCTCAATGCGTGTCCTGCCTGGACAAAATGAACCAGACGAGTTACTTAGTTTCCCAGATTCCAAAAACTCTTTTTTTCATTGGGTCCTCCAACAACACAGCCCAAGCTTTCTGTCAGTTCAGGAAGCAGGAAAAGGTTGTCTATGATTGATAAAGCCCCAGGAATTTTCATGGAGAAGGTAGTGTGAGTGTGGCAGGTGGCGTTTTATAATTAAGCTTTTAATTCACTTAGAATGTATTTCTGCATTTGGTGTGAAATGGGAGTCTGTTTCTATCGTCTTCCAAATACACAGGCATTGGTGTCAGAACAATTTATTAAATGATTCATCCTTTTCCCGCTGAGTAAATCTGAGATCTGTCCCCTTTAAGATACCACCTGTCCTGGGAGCCGTTCCTGGAGTCTCTCTGATTCCACCCTCTGCTTTATCTGTGCATGTCCCAGGACCACGTTGATGTGATTACAGTGGCTTTACGGTACATTCTTACGTCTCCTGATGCAAGTCAATCTGGCCATTCTTCTTTTCCATATATTTTCTAAGCTGGTGACCAGCATTTATTCTCCCAAAAAAATGAAATCACTATAAAAAGAAAAAAAAAAAAGTAAAGAAAACCAAAAACCTTGCTTGATCAATCTAATCGTAATTCTACTAACTTTAGATTTTATTCTGGGATAAATTGATAACTTACCAATACTAAATCTTTCCAATCGAGAACCTATTTGCATTTCCATCTCATTTATCTTAACAAGATTTTATAGTTTTCACATACAGGGTTATGCCCTTTTTGTTAAATATATTTCTAAAAATAAAAAAATAAATATATTTCTAAATATTATGTAATTTATTAATGCAGTTCCAATTTCTAGATCTTAATTACTAGAATAGAGAAACACTCTTGGTTTTTGCTTATATATGTTTTATCTGGCCATCTTAATTACATTCTCTTATTTATCTCTAGTTTTTTTCCCCTAGATTCTTGGATTTTTCTATATATATAGTCATAGCAGCAAAAAGAGAAGACTTTATTTTATCTCTTCTTTTCCAATGTTTATGCCACTTTTCCTATTATGATTATTTTCTCCTTCTTTCCATTTGTTAAAACCTCCATCACTGTCATAAAAAGAAGTAGGATGGTGAGTATCCCTGTGTAGTTACCGCTGTCCATAGAGGTGGTTTTGGTGTTTTGTCATTCTGGGTTTTACTTACTGTTGGATTTTATAAATAATCTTTATTTTATATTTAACTGCTTTCTTTCTATTCCTGTTGTCCTTAGGATTTTTATTAGCAACCCCGCAGTATTTTATCAAATGCCTTTTCAGCATCTTTTAGTATGATTTTCCTCCAATTTATGGACATGAGTTCATACGTGTCCTATACAGGAGCCACCACAGCATTCCTGAGGAAAGTCGTACTTTGAACACACTGATGTATTCTCTTTACTAGTCGACATGAGATCTTAAGTGACTAGTCTGTCCCTTTTTAAATTTCCTTATATCCATCAATTTCATAAAAGGAATTGGGATACCTGCCTTTTCCTGCGGTCTGGCCTAGTTTGTGTAACACAGAGAGAATAATTGTTCTTTAAGAGTTGGATAAAACTCAGCGATGAAACTGTTTGGTCTTTGTACCTTTCTCCATGATGAGTCTCTGAACAATTTTTTGGCCATTTCCACAGTAATGGACCTTGTCAAGTTTTCTCCTTCATGGTTCAGTATTAGTAATTCATATTTTGCTGGGAAATCAGACTTTTTCTTGTCTTTTTTTGCCTTGGAATTATATGAAGTAACCTTTTACAAATCTCCCAGTTTCTACTGTAATTGTGGTTTTGTCTTTTTTCTCTCTTAAGCTTGTGAAGGCTTGATTTTGTTTTGACTTTTTAAAAAACCAGTTTTTAAATTTATTTAGTCCACATTTTTTATTTCTGTTAACATCGATTTGAGCTTTTATCTTTATTAATTTCCTATTCCTGGTTTCTTTTGGTTTCTTTGTAGCTTGGGTTTATTTTGTGGGTTTAAAAAAAAAAATTAAGACGTGGTTGGTTCTGTAATTGTTCATCTTTCATGACGAACTCAATGAAGCTGCTTTGTTAAGTTTCCTCCAAGTATAGCTTGGTCGGGTCCCCTAATTTTCATGTCAAGTATTTTCCTTTTCATTACTCTTGAGATAGTTTGTAATTTCCTTTTTAATTCGTACTCTTTGGTCCAAGTCTACCTAGGGGGTGTGTTATTTCTGAGTGCTTCTGGGGAATCTTCAATACCGGTATTTTCTTTCTTTTCCGTGTTTATTAAAAACATAAATAACTCCCAGTCAGGAGCTCGTGATCATTGTGAAGTTGTTTTACCTGAGATAGAGAAATTAGCTACCTTGGTCGTTGGCCTGTGAGGCCTGTATTAACAGCAGAGGAGGATTTTCTCTGGGCTCCTTGAAGAATTGTAGTTGACTGGGCCCGCTCTCCCAGATTTCCAGGCAGAAAATCACGAAGTAGGTGATTATATTTCTTTCTGACCTAGACAACCCTTCTTTATAGCTATCCTGTTTCCACTTTTTTCGTTTGTAGAAATATAATGGATTGCTGAGCATGGCATTAAGTTTGGCATTGGGACTCTTTTTTTAATTATGTAAATAGGACAGCACTTAACAGATGATTCGTGTTGAAAAAGGAAAAATGCTTTTGCAGGCAGCAATAGCTTTTTCATGTATTTTGAAGTCAGAAGTGTAAATGTGCTCAACTCCTTTTTCCCCTCACAGACGGAGTATGCAAGGTTTGAGAACGGCCGGTTTGTGTACCGAATAAACCGCTCCCCGATGTGTGAATATATGATAAACTTCATCCACAAGCTCAAACACTTACCAGAGAAATATATGATGAACAGCGTTTTGGAAAACTTCACAATTTTATTGGTAACTGTTTTGCCTCTTTCCTCTTGTGGCAGACACAGTCTGGGGCTGGTGGGGAGGGACAGGCAGGTGGCCAGGTAGGGATGCTGCGTGAGCTGGTGGTCGGTCACCATCTGAATCCGCAGCGGCCAGGGCAAGCTTGGGCTCTGTTTGCGCTTGAGTCTGTAGACGAGACAGGGTCTCATGTGGTGGGGCTAATAAGCTTTTCTAAGCTTGGGAAAACTGGAATTCAAGTGGGTAAAATTCAGCTGCATGTTAGAAAGGCACAGAGAACTTTTAAAAAACTTAGGAATTTCTAAAAGCCCAGCACCAAGGCTGCATCCTAGATCAATGAAATCAGGATGTCTGAGGATAGAAGCCAGGCATTTATATTTTTTATAGTTGCCGAGGTCTTTCCTGTGTCGGCCACATGGAAGTCCCAGCAGCATAGTATACAGAGAGTGAGTTGGGACCAAAACAGTCCGTGGGTTCGTCTTTGACTCATTTCACGATGGATTGCAAGGCCTTCTAGGAAATAACGGACATTAAAATAGCAAAGGGCAAACCCTCAGCACCATGAGAAACACAAATTAAAAGAGAATGTCATGCCCAGGAAATACTCTCAATAGGCTGAAAAGTATGGTCCAAACTTGGACAGTTCAAGGGAAAGTGAAAGCAGTGGTGGCCAGGGTCCCAGTGGGAGAAGTTTCCAGTTACTCCCAGGGCAATGCCAGGGAGTAGGGGAGGGACCCCTAATATTTAACTTTAAAACAGATTTCTCTTAGGGGCTTCATTTGGAGACCTGGTAAGGTTATAAAAACAGGGTTGTCCTCAAAAATCTGCCTATGAAATACATAGTAATGGGTTTCATAAGGCTCATTTTTGAAAAAATTAACATTCTTTGATTTAACCAAAGGAAAAATGCCAAAACAAAACTTGGAAAGTTTTGCTAAAAGGGGTAACGATGATACTAGTATCATGGTCAAGTATTCAGCCTTCTGAAGCCCTGCTTTGTTCATCTGTTACTAGGATTAAGAACTAGAGTACTTAGAACAGAAGATCTTTGGATCCATTGAGATCAGGGTTCCAGAGGCTTTGGATCCATTGAGATCAGGGTTCTCAATCAGTGGTATGCTACTTTAAAAAAAAAAAAAAAAAGAAGAAGAAGAAACCTGTCCCTCAACCTCCCCTCAACACCCTGATATATTAGCATTTGCTCATTCCCATGGTATACATTCACTTCCAAGGTCAACTTCAAGGCACCAGTCGTTGTCCAGCTTACGAAATTTCTTCGTATTTAACTCTCAAGAGCCTGTGGGAGCCAGTTTCCTCACACCAGTAGAAAAACCCGAATAAGTAAAACTATAAAAATTAAAATCCTTCTACATATCAGATTCACCCAGGAAGCTTTAAATTTCTGGGGCCTGGGCCCCAGCTGAGATAAATAAAACCAGAATACCTGAAAGTGGGGCCCGCCCAGCATCACGGTATTTGTCTCATTTTTATAGGTCCCCGGGTCATTGAGATGGAGCCCCACTGCTCTAGGGGATAGCTGAATGAGCTGCAGGGAGTCCCAAGAGTTCCCAGACACATAACGGGCAAAAACTTGGCAGACAGTTTTGCATGTGCTTTTCATTTATTCCCCAGAGAGACTCTCAGCAGATTCTCAGCCGTGTCCATGAGAAACTAGCAATCTGGGGGAAACTTTGGAAAACCTGTTCTTTAATAAGTATTAAATGTATTAGTGTCTTGTTCTTTAATGGTCGTTAGTGAAAATTGAGCAGTTCACGGTTTGGGGTGCGGGCAGGTACCTGTCACACAGCTGTTTCTTGCTAGTTCCAAAGGTGACTCTTGTACTCAGATGGGCAGAAAATGAGTGTCTCATCCCTTGGGAGGGACAGTTCATAGCCTTAGGAATTAACCCAAACTCTCTGAGTGAATGGCCAGCCCACCCTCAAGCAGTCTTAGCTGTTCATACAAACCAGTTCTGAGTCTGCTTGAGCATTTTAAGGAATATGCCTCATTCCCTAACCCTACCTCGCAGAGCATAGCTGAGGAAAACAAGGCCTGGAAGAAATTTAAGGCATCTGTTAGCCACAAAATCCATGAAATCAAATCAGTAGTGCTCCTTCAGAACATGTGACTTCAAGCAGCCAAATGTCCAGAGAACATTAAATTAATTCCAAAACGTATCAGTAAGCAACTAGAGAAATTTCTTTGCTATGAAGAATCAGTAGCTCTCAATAAATATCTGCTAGAAGTAATATTTTGGCTTTTAGAGGAACTGAAACTAAACCAGCACTCCTGGATTATGAGGGTCAAGTCGTCTCACTGATCATGAAAGGAGAAATAGTACTTTCCAGCTCTTCCTCAGAAGTAGGCAGCTGCTGGATATAGTTGTAGATATTTTACTCGGTATTGGGTTACAAAGCCTGTGTCAGAAAGATCAAGTCCGACCTTACTGGCTGGTGAGCTAGACTCTGATTTCATCGGAATGATACAGAGATTGAAGTGAACCTGTAAATGTGGGGCCTTAGTGACCATATGCAAACAGACTGAGGACCACAGTAACTAAATTATAGATCAGGTATTCCTGTCACCTTTGGAAGTTGTATTCAGACATACATACAGCTCTCTAGAAACATTTTTTTTTCTTTTGACTCTTAATCTGGAAGACTAGGACATATTCAGGACACCTGGCTGGCCCAGTTGGTAGACCATGTGGCGTATGATCTCAGGGTCATGAGTTCAAGCTCTGCGTTGGGCCTGGAGCCTACTTTAAAAAAGGAAAAGGAAAAAGATAAATAGGACATAGTCTCTCCTAGAGAGTTTGCAAGGTCAGGTCGATCAGAGAGGTTCCAGGCACACAGTGCTAAATCTTCTGTAAATGTTATGAAATTTTCACTGCAGAACTCTGAGATCATCTTAATTCCCATTTTATGGATGAGGGATGGTAGGTAGGCTTAACTGAGGTCACAGAGCTAGCGACAGACATAAATTAAGACTTAAAAATAGGAAAGACACTTCGCTGGATATTTCATGATCATGGAACCAGAAGACTGGGGTTTAAGACCCAATTCTATTTTTATGACCTGGGCTTGGGTAAGTCATTTAAAGTCTGTAAACTCTGTTTCTTCCTCCATTTACAAACAGAATGCCCAGGTCTGTGCACGCCACCTCGAAGGTTGTTGAGAATATTTTCATTCATTCAGCTAAACGATGGGACTAGCTGCCAGAAAACACTACAGATAAAACACAGTGCCTATCCCATCGTAAACGTTGGCCTGCTAGGAGGAAAGAGGCCTGTAAATAAATGGTTACAGTACATTTGTGCAATACATGGCTGTGGTCCTCTTGAGAAACAGACACCTGGACATACAGGATAGTTTACATACCTGTGGCTGGATTGAAGTGGGGGGATTCCCAGGGATGTTAAAAGATGGTATTTACTTGGTGTTGATGGATAAACAGGTATTTTTCAAATTTAGCAAGAAAAGTGCCATTCCATGAGTGTGTTCTTAAGTGTCAGGTGTTGGGGTGTGAACTAGCTGGGGGCGGGGCAGCCGTCGTGGAGGCGTCCGAGGCAGGCAGGTATTTGTCAAGCCATCACAAAAAGGAGGCAAACCAAACAGTGGCAGGCGGTTGGCAGGAGAAGGTACATGGTGCCGAGAGACCGTGTGACAAGAGCGTTTGACCTAGTGAGGGAGGTCAGAGGCGGCTTCCCTCAGGAAGAAACGGTTGAGGCATCCCTGCCAGATGACTAGGAAGAGAGGGTAGAGAAAAGCACTGCAGGTGGGCAGACAAGCAGGAGGACTGGAAATAGGGTGGGGTGGCTGGTGTGGAGAGAGCGCGGAGCAAGGAGCAGCGAGCTGGCCGGCTAGGAACAGCCAGGTGGGGCAGGGTCTCCTGGGCCTTGTAGGCTTGAGGGCAGGTTTTCTCTTCACCCTACAGTTTGGAAGTTGAATACAGGCCACCAGGGTTTTTAAGCCAGAGAGTGATGTTATCAGAGTTCTCCTCACAGGTTTTTTGTGGCTGCTTGTGTACCCCTGGGAGTAGTATGAGCCAGCGTGGCTCCTGGGGGTGGGGAGGGGGGGCTGGTGCAGGGGGGTCTGGGCGCTTGGCTGCTGCTCTGGGCCCTGGCAGCGCAGAAGGGGATGGATTCAAGAACCATTGGGGAGGTAAAAGCAGCAGGACATGGCATTTCCTTTTTTAAAGATTTTTATTTATTCATGAGAGACACACAGAGTGAGGCAGAGACACAGGCAGAGAGAGAAGCAGGCTACCCGCAGGGAGCCCGAAGTGGGACTCGATCCTGGGACTCCAGGATCATGCCCTGGGCTAAAGGCAGCGCTAAACCTCTGAGCCACCCAGGGATCCCCTGGTTGACAGTTCTATAACCTTTAATCTCACACACATACACACATACACACACACACACACACACACACACACACACACGGCCTCCGTCTCTGCCTAAGAGGAGCTGATAACGGCACCTGCTCACAGACATGTAACACGTATGAGATGATGTGTGTGAAGCATTTAAGACCGAGTAGACACGTGCTAAGCAGTCACTACATGTTGGCTGTTCTGTCCATTGCCATCCATTCAGCAAATGTATAAACAACTGTGGGGGAAAAAAAAAACTGGAGCGCCAAGCATGTCACTAGGAAGCACGGTCCCTGTTCTTCAGGAACTGACAGCCTATGTGGGCATTTTTTTTTTTTTTTAGTCACACAAATCTAGGTGTATTTACAGACTGAACTGTATGCTCTGATGGGAAAATGATAAGTGTGTGCATCTTTATTCTTCAGGCAGAGACCTTACCCTTGGATGCCTTGAGGGTAGGGGACACGGAATGAGTGAAGCAGCCTGACAGGGCAGGGAACACGCCCCCCGACCCCACGCCAATGCACTGGGCTAGGCCCTCAGATTCCCAGGGTTTGAAGAGACTGAGCTGTCTAGAAACCACATAAAATAGTATCACAGAAGCTGTTGGGCAGTTGGGCTAGATCTGCTTTTAGAAAGTTCCTTCTGAGAATGGCCCTGGGAGGTGGGCAGCAGCCACGGCGCCCTGGGTCAGATCCTGTCTCTGAAGATAACGCAGACTAGGCCCATGGGCACAAGGAGGAGAGAGCTGGAGTCCAGAGTCTTGAGCCAAGAGGGGAAGCACATGAATATTTCAGAGCTCATTTCAAAAGGTAAAAGCCTTGCGTAAGTTGAAAGAGTGGTCACTTGACGTGACCCTGCCACAGTGCCTTGCGTGGCGTGTATTTCACAGAGTCTCAGCACTGCTGGCTAACAGCGCCGAGCCAGGTGTTCGTGGGGCTCACATCTGTCCTGGGCTGCTCTGAAACAAATCTAGTAGGAGCTTAGGAGTAAGCTAGGAGGCAATTCCTGGGATAAATGACTGTCGCATGGGACAGAATTATTGAAATCGACCCTCCCAAAAAACACGAATTCTTGTGGGCTCCAATTATGGGTGAGACCCTGTCCTTAAGGAGTTTCTTACACGTGGTAACTAAGTCCAGATAGGGTTCAGGTCGGACCCATAAGTACCCTAAGTTTGTGCTGGAGGGAGTAGAGGGAGGCTGGGGCATCGCCAGCAGTCTACCTGCTGGGCTTCAGACAGTTCCTCTCCAGGCAAGTCCTAGTGGCACAGGTGGGCAGTGTGTTCATCCGTGTGGGTCTCTCTCTCTCTCTCTCTCTCTCTCTCTCTCTGTATATGTACATATATATACTTTTTTTTTTTAACAGGTGGTAACAAACAGGGATACACAAGAAACTCTCCTCTGCATGGCCTGTGTATTTGAAGTTTCAAATAGTGAACATGGAGCACAGCATCATATTTACAGGCTTGTAAAGGACTGAACATGGTTATTTATATATATAGATATCTGTATATACACACACACACGTATGTGCGCACACACACACTCTCTCCATTATTGAATGACTGTAAACCTCACCACACAGGGGGGTGCCCTGACCCTGAGGTCACCCTGACTTTTTCTAAATCCTGTTTGAGTGAAGTCATTTTTTCATGTGTTCCTACTATCATTGTAGCTGTGAAGTTCTGGTACAGTTGTAAAAAGAGAAATCGAGTTGTTTCTACGTGTTCTTTAGATCCACGGCCCACAATTCCTCGGGAAAGGTGATCCTTAAGAACCCGGGTCTCTGTCTGCAGAGACCTATTTCTAATTGTGGTAGAAAAAAATTTGAGACAGAGCATTTGCCATGGGACATTTACAGCCTTTATACAAATGTATTTAGTTCTTTTTTTTTTTCCAACATAAAATTCTTGTTTTAAGATACAAGTAAAATTAATCTTTAAATATAAATGTAAATTAGTACACAAAACTAAGAATCTTTAGACTTATCTTTGTAACTAATTAGGGTGGAAGTTATGAAAGAATGTAATTCACTAAATTATTTTTTAAATGAAACTTTTCTTTCTTTTTGAAACCAAATGTTAAAATATAGCCTTAAATGCTTGGTAGAAATATTCTAATGAGACAAATTTGTACTTTTTTTTTCTCTCTCTCTCAAGGTTAAAACTAATCTCTTAATCCATTAAACTCTTGAACAGGTATTACAAAGGAAGAAAACTTCACCCCTTATCCTTAACATATATAGTATATTTAAAAAATATAAAATTGTATTGTACTAATGTGATGATTATTTAATGAAAAAAGATGGCTCTTTTTGCAATAAGTAGATAAATACTGAAAATCTAAACGTACAATGTTTATAGTCTTGTGTGTGCAGTTATATTTTATATGGACAACCAAATTTTTTACTAAGATGAGTAAATGTTTGAACCACTGAAATTTAATAACAAAAATTTAAAATTGGCATTGAATACTGCACTGTGAGCTGCAAAGTATAGAAAAATCCTGTGGCTGGGAGAAATTTCATCAACCAAACAAGTAAAAGGCTCATCAGTTTTAGCGTCTCTGCTCCCCAGAAACTTGCAAGCATCCTCACCAGCCTGTGGATAAATTATTTCTGGTGAACCAGCACGCGTATTAACCTGCTATAACTGTATGTGTACTTATGTGTTTGTGTGTACATCCACACACATATACATATATAGTTATTAAACACCTATTTATTGAACATCTATTCAGTGTCACTCAGTTTGCTCGGTGCTGATATGTATGTATATCGCAGTCTGCGTCCATAGATCTAGATATATTCTTTAAGGACATCTGTTTCCTCAACGTCTCTCAATAAGTCACAGTTCTTGTTTGAGGTTTGAGAGGCCCAGTGTTCTCTCGGACTCTTCCAAACAGACTTGTTTGGGGAGGTTCTCTTCCCAGGAGAAATTCAACTTTCCAACCCAAAATATTCCAAAGCATCACCCAGGCAGAGTCGGTTTGAAATGGCCACATGTCTTGGGTTCTTTCCATAAGTGCTTCATTGGGAAGGAGACAGGGTATACGCCCCAACTTCCCAGAGGAAAGTGACATTTTTTATAATTGCCAGGAGTGGGTTAACACGATAGAACGTGGAATAAGTTTTGTAAAGTCGTGAAACCTACCAGGGCTTTCTCATCAAGCTGGAACATGATTACCTTGTTCTTTCACATCCAAGGAACTTACCCCTTTCCCTGTCCCGTTACCTGCTCTGACCCTGCTGGCACATTGATTAGAGTGTTTGGTGGTCATGAGCACGAGGGTGTGGCTGGCTTGTGGCAAATAGGAGGACACCAGACCAAGCCTGACCTCTCCCAAACTCGTGCCACTGGTTCCTGGGAAGACCAGAGAAGAAAGTGCAAAACTCCCATTTGGAACACACATCCCTCAGATAGGCCGGTAGGATGATGTCTGTCTTCCCTCTGCAAAGAAACTAATGTTTATTCTCTGATTCTAAGTGGGTCTTTGAAGGATTGCCCTAGTCATCTGCCCTTCCATCTGGCCTTCCATTTGGCCTTCTGCCCAGGCACTGAAGCTTCTTCCATGGTCATCATACTTAATGACGTCTCTTGGTCACCCCTCCTATGGATGTTTCTTTTGCTCCTGTCACCTCCATCTTTCCTTAAGGAAACCCCTCCCTCCCAGGGCCAGGACCCAGTGACAGGGTGTAAAGGATCTTCTATGGCCAGAGCCATCCCAGAACTTCCAGGAGAGAAGTTGGTCTGATTCACATTCCCACGCAGGGATGGAGCTCTTCTGTGCTGCCGGGAGGGCTCTCGGGATTTACTTTTCAAAGCACAAATACACCCAAGAAGAGCCCCTACAGGGTGGTTCTGTTGGCTCCAGAGACGGGCATACCCCAGGCAGGCTATGCCCCCATCCCCCAGATGCCTTCCTAGCTGAGTTTGGGGTATTTACAAGAACAACCTGGAGGTTTGCTTTTTGCTCTCAAAACATTTCTAAGAGCCTTAAAAAATTTACTTCTTGTCTTGTTCCTCTACAATTTTCTCCAGGGCAGACAGTTTCCCTCTCTTAACCTCTGATCCCAGTTACCCAAACCCTTAGCCCTCTCTGTGTCTCTGCCAAATTAGGTGCTGGGGTGGGGTTTGTGTTGTAGCACCTAATCCAAATCTGTCTTGGGTCTTTCATCCTTGATAGCAGTCTTTTCCCTTCATCTATAAAGCTTCCCAAACCGTAAAAAAGCCTTTCCAGGCCTCTGTCCTTATTGCTTTCTTTCAGATACCAGATATCCTGGTGACCCTGTACTACCAGCATTGAGTCAGGGACATCTCATACTTTTACTAGAGTCTGGAGGCCCATCTTCCCCAGCCCACACAGGGAGGAGCAGAAGAACTGGACTCTGGTCTGTTGGCATTTGTTTCCATCTTAGCAAAAGACCTAAAATTACTATCAGGACTTCTTCAGGACAGATTCTGGAATCCCAGAAGGTCTAAACTTCTCTGGGCCAGGTGTTCTCAGCGTCTACACTGTTGACGGTTGGGAGCAGTCCTTTGTTCTGCTGAGATGATCCTGTGCATTGTAGGAGGTATAGCAACACCCTTGGCCTCTCTCACACCCTTCCTGCTGTTGCCACAACCCAGAATATCTCCAGATGTTGCCAAGTGTTCCACGGAACACAGTATCGCCCCAGTTGAGAACCACTGCCCTAGACCTCACAGGTCACAACCATATTTGAGATTTTCTTTTTCCCTTTGCTATCCTAGGAGCCTTGTTTCAGGTCGTTAAGAGGCAGGTAGGAATGTTACTCGAATGACATTACTTCCAGGTCTCTTCCCACTCAGAGCCTCTTTCACAGCAGAGTCTGTCCTGCTACAGAGTATTCCTTCATCCCTTGAGGATCTTGGGAACAGCTGGTCACCATCATCCCCACAATCAGCTCACCCGTGTAAGGTGCCTCTGTGATTCGCTCTTCATTCCTTAAGTTTACCAGCTTTAAAAGAAGTTCCAGCTGTGTTCATTATTCTCGTGAGCTTATGGGACTCATTGTCAAAGCTTTCATCATTTCGGTAAACTTCCTCTGGTCTTCCTCTGCCCTCTGCCCTACACTCAGTGCTGTTCTTAGAATTTATGAAAGCCTTTGGAATGCTGCACCTTTAAGGATGGAGGAGAGAGGGACCAGTTCTGGAAGAGGGCTGATAGATTTTCCTTTATTGAGCTAAAAGAGAGCACAATCTATTCTCCTTCATTTAGTGGATGAGAAAGTTGGGGCCCAGCAGGGAGGTGACTTGCCCAAAGTCACCCAGCTGGTTAGTGACAGAGTAAGGGTGAGGCTCTGGGACCTCGCCACTTAACCCTCAGCCTCTCCCAGTGGAGGTTGGTCCTCTTCGGTGCTCATGCCTAAATGATGCCTACAAAGGTGTGCACAGCTCAGAGCAGAGGACAGAGGGAGACCTAAGAACCCCCCCACCTCGGCCAGAGCACGGCATCACCCCGATGCCAACGCCACCTCTCCCACGGAGCCTCGGGTCTGACGGGAGCTACACGAGGCACCCACAAAGCAGATACAAAAGCTGATGAGCCTTTTCGCTTACCCTGAAGACCATTCACCCGCCACAGACTCTGAGTCCAATCTTTATCTGCTAAGCATCCCAGCAGCAAAGTCCCACACTCAGACCAGCCAAAAAGCAGCCCCTGTTCCCAGCACTTGGTGTTACAAGCCCCCAGATGGCTTAAACCCAAGTCTTCTTTAGGTCTCGATACTGTAGTGGCTTTAGCGGTCTGTTTTTGTACAACCATAAATTATTTAAATCATCTTGAGATGACAGTCAATTTTACAAACCAGGTACATATAATTTGTCTAAGTTTGTATATGCTCTGTCTGGTACACTACACCTGTCCTGACGAAGGGTAGAACCAATTCTGTGTGTTGGTGTTCACACCTGTGACATTGAGAGCATATGTCTGCATTGCTTCTTTCTTTATGTTGATATTTCTGTGGCAAAGCCCTGCACATGTCATTTCTGAAAAGCCTTAAATCTTTTGAGACGTTGCGTGTAGGGTGTGCAGTGCAAAAGGCTGCCTCGGAACTGTGAGCCCTTTTGTAAGCTGGAAGCATTTCTCTTACTACTGTTACTTTTTTTAGGGAGTTTTAAATTCAGAGCTGCCAAAGCGTTCCAGTAAGCAGTGCCTTAGTGATTTCCTAGTCCTACCCAGCCCTCCGCGTCCATTTACTGATTGGCCCCGTATTGGAAACCGCACAGGCAAAAAAAAAAAAGACAAAAACAAAAAAAAACAAAAAACGGTTCTCATTTCTCTTTTGTAAGCCCAATTTTCTCCAGCCCTCTAGGGAACCGACCCACCTGGTCGAAAATCGGAAACTGAACGGCAGTCGGTTCTTGACCGCACTCTCAAACGTATATACCAAAACGGAAGGTTTTCCAACTTCGTGGTTTACTATGAAAAGCAAATTGTACTTTTAAAGTTGCCTTCGAAATTCATGACCAAATACTTAGCTATTTATGAATCTTCTGCGCTCTAGCATGGAAGTGCCTTTGGTTTGAGATTCCAGCTTAGAAAAGTGCTGCCATATAACGATAATTTGTGTAGAGAGACCAAAAATATTCTGAGATCACCGTAATGCCTTTGGTTTACCAGGATGAGTAACCAACCACAGGCCTCTGTCCGCCAGGGCGCGGCAGGACGGCCCCCGGGAACTGTTGCGTCCCGTGTCCGCGCCCCCGGGGGCCCCCGCCCGCCCCCCAGCCCTGCGTCCGCGCCAGGGGACTGCCACGCAGACGACAGACTCTCCGGCCGGTGGACAGCGCTGTCCTTCCCCTCGTGTTCGTGTTCAGTCTCCGTGGAGGCTCTCCTGTCCATGCAGACGACAGCGCGCACTTCTCTGGTTTGCGCAGTGACACCACTTCTGGAAGTTGGAAGCCTCAAACTGAGATGCCAGCGCAGAACAACAAACAAAACAAAACAAAAAATGAGTTAGGGTCATTACAATCGAAGTGTTCTTCTCAACGGCAAAAAAACGTTGACTCTGAGTGTTGTGTACGAATGTGCTATGAGAAACTTCCAAAGAGCACCATTCACAATTCGGCATTTTCAAAGAATGGTCCAGCCCTCCAAAGGGCAGCCCTTTAAGAGTCCGCTGTTGGCTTTTATCCAAACCTTGTGTAGATTGGGAAAACTGATAGAGGTAAGGAAGAGGAGTGGAAAGGACCAGAAGGCGAAAACACCAGCCAAACAAAAGCCAGGAGAAAAAAAAAAAAAAAAAAAATTGTCCTTTACCAATATAGACTCCAGAATGACATGAGACATCTTTGAAAGTTAGCCTCTGAACTCTTAATGCGTTACGTTCTTTCGTCTGTCCCTGGTGTCTTTAAGATTACCCTGTCTGGGCTCTGAAATTTCAGGAGTGATTTCTATCCACACCAAGTTGTGAGTATTTAGAGAAAATTCTACAAGGAAAAAAAAAATCAAATGGTGAGAACGAAAATGAGCTAACACGAGCGGTAGTTAGCCGCTTGAGTTGAGGCCCCCTGTCAGTACTGTACCGCACCTGGACAGAAATGAATCAAATACTTGTTCATCTGCTTCTCTTTTCAGCTGTTACTGTGCTTTGTTTGGCAATAGTTTTCTCTCATAAGCTCGTTGCTTATATTGTTCAGAATGAAGGTTTTTGTGTTTAAAATTTACTGCATTGCGAGGGTAGTTTCGCTGAAGTCCTGCACCATTAACTGAGATGAAATATTGGTATTTATTGTCCTACTTCCTGAGGCTGTAGCTTGTTTTATTCTTTGTGAATTCGCGTGGGGTCAGTCCCACGCCACACTACATCGTCTTAGTTTATTTGCAATGGCATTTATGTTCCCTCTTTCCTCATTAAATGGGGTCAGATTCCAGGAGGTTCCACCTCGCTCAGGTAGACTCCTTCGTCTGCCTTCCATTACGAGATGGTTTTCCCTTCCCCTGTCTCTGAGAGGTTAACAGAACCTAGGTATAAATCAATTGGAAACCGGTCTCTTATTTTATTGTTGTTGTTATTATTATTATTAATTTTGGATCAGTCATTTTCTGTGATTAGTCTGACTGTGTAAATTAGATATTAACTGCACTTCCTAACAACAACAAAAAAATACATCTCCCTGTTACCTCCTTGAAAGATTCACTTCTGTAGGCCTTTGTCCATAGGCTCTTGCCTGCAGAGAAGGGAAAAAAAAAAAAAAAAACAGTACGTGCCTGAAAAACAACAACAACAAAAAATTTTGTGACGTTTAAAAAAGAAACCCGAATAGCCTTTAATTCTTGAATATGCTTAAATTTTATGTAAATTGGTTTTGCCACGTGTGTTCGTTCACGTTCTAAATGACTTAATGGGATTCTCACAGTCGGTGTCTTTGTGTCCCGTGTATACGATGGGCTTGTGACGTAAGCGCTTCATCTGGTCAGTGGTCGCTTTGATATTGTACTGCAGCTGGGAGGGGGCTCGGGAACCTGGCCCTGGGTGATAAGGTTCCCCTCAGTCGATTGGAGAGATGGGGGTGGGGGGGCCAATTCTCACACACGTTTTCTTAAACTATTTGCAGAAACTTTCAAAAAGGCATTTGGTTAAACCTCTTGGCAGTACAGTATTCTTGTATTTGTTAATGTCTGTGTTTAGGTACTGGTACCTTTTTGTTTAAAAAAAATGTTCTAAGTGTTGGCTTTAAAGTGAATTTATCTTTAGTATGATAGTTATATGAAAATTATAGGGTTTGTGTGCAGAGAATTTTTTTATAAAGTGCTTTGTAAAAAAAAAAAAATGTATTCTAGCTTTCGCGGTACATATGTGTGATAACTTTAATATCCATGACAGTTAAGTGCAATTATTTCATCACTCTAAAAATGCTATTTTTGTGTCAGTTCCTGCAGGTGTTTTCATGTCTTTGCAAAGTGACACATTTTGATGCCTTCTTGATAAAGTGGTAGACATTTTGTAGCTTTCTAGAAACTTTGTATTCATACGGTATCAATGAAAAATAAAGAAAATGAAAGTGTGGGTTACCTTTTTTATCTGCAAAAGTGTATGTTGTTGAAAATGGCATGTGATTATGTGCTGTGGGTGAACCGGGGGGTTTGTGATTCCGGTGTGGGTGCAGCACAGCCCTGCATAAAAAAGCCTTCCATCCACTGAGTGTGCTGTGTGCTGGGCACTGGCCAAGCGTGTCGATACAATGTGGATACATTGTTTCCTTTAGTTCCTACAAGAGTTCCAAAGAAGGTGACATTAGTCCCAACTGAGGCTCAGAAGAGACCCATCCTCTGAAATCATGACTGGTGAGTGGTGGAGCCGTAAACAGGTCACCCTGATGCTCAGACCTGGACTCTTGCCCCCTCCCCCTGCCCTGCCGCCCACCCCACATTGTGGCTTACTGGGAATCCAAGGATGTAAGTAGCTTAAGGCCAGGGGAGAAATTTTTAAACAATGATGACCTTGGCCTTCTGACAAGACCAAGTGCACCCTGGGATTCTTCAGTCTGTGAACTAGACCTCAAGAAGGTCTTGCTTCTCCCATTTCTTTGAAATCTGAGGTAAAGCATGCCTGAAATCCCAAGAGTCGCTGGTGGGAGTGGGAACAAAGAAGAAATAACGGAACATCTCCTTTGAAAAGAGCCATTTTCCGCAAGCCTCAATTTAAGAGGAATGCTGTTGTCCACTGAGCTGCTCAGGGCAGAGGGAAGGGAACTATGGGACACCTCATTGAGGCCCTAATATATGCCAGGCACTGTTAGAAATCTATTCTCTCTAAACCACATTCTCTTGAACAAAGGAGTCCTTTCCTATTTTCCAATAAAGAAATGGAGGCCCAGAGAAGTTCAGCCCTCGTTAAAGTCATGAAAGCTAATGACAAGAATTGAAGGGGGGAAAGGCTTCCTGCCTTGCAGTTCTAGCTCTACCACTGGCTGTATGGCACCTTTGGCCCTACACCTCCCCCTCCTTAAAACAAGTGCTTTAATACATTGAAAACTTCTTTTGTTCATCCCTGTGGTTCCAGTCAACTAGGTTCAGAAAGATGGAGACACACTAAGTAAACATCACTGGCTAAAGGGATTGATTGATTGATTGATTGATTGATGACTCCATTTATTCATGAGAGACCCAGAGAGAGGCAGAGACACAGGCAGAGGGAGAAGCAGGCTCCATGCATGGAGCCCCATGTGGAACTCGATCCTGGGACCCAGGATCCAGGATCAGGCCTTGAGCCCAAGGCAGGCACCAAACCGCTGAGCCACCCAGGCTGCCCTACTAAAGGGATTTAAAGAGCAAAGGGGAGGATAAACAAGGGCTTCTAGTAAGTTGAGGGAGCAACTTTGCTGTGAACCCCTGATCATTTCTTTCTGCCTCCCTGTTGCAGTAGACTAATAAACATAGCTATTACTGATGGAAAGCCAAATTAGCTGCTGTCGTTAAGTCATCAGTGAGCCACTGATAAAATTCCAATTAAAAAAACAATATTGTGTAAGCCTGTGAAGCCTTAGAGTTTTTTTAAACTGCCTTTAAAGACACCTTTGTTCTGTTTAATATCTTATATGTCAGATATATCTAGGTTGTTTTAACTAGCAAATAGCCTGCCAGCAACCTGACTGCATTTTTTTTTCTTTTCAGTAAACAATCTCCTATTTGCTTTGGCTCCCAAGAAGCTCAGGCTTTTAAATTGTGTTCTGTGTTGATAAGGAACCAACTAGAGTATAAAGGCATAGAAAGGTTGAAAACGAAGGATGAAAAATATACCATAAAACAAAAGAAAGCTGATGTAGCTTTACTATTTTCACAGTAGCATAGCTAGAGGAAAAAAACTATTACTGGAGCTCATGGGGATTATTTCAAGATGATACAAGTTTTAATTGCCCAGGAAAAATAAGGACTCTGAATTTGTATGCACCTAATAACATAGGTTCAAATTTATAAAGTGAAATTTGAAGTCTATAGGCAGAAGTTTTTGAGGAACTAAACTCATTGGGTTTTTTAATAGATAAAGCGGACTCAAAACACACATAGGCACACATAAGTCAGGGGATTTAAACAGCATAATTTAATGTGCTGTTTTAGTTTCCAAAATAAGTAATGAGCACAATTGGGAGACTATACATTATTTCTAAGCACACACTGAATTTTTATGAAAACATTGCATTCAAGGCCAGGGATTTTGACAGTCTGTGGGCCAAATGTGGCCTGCTATTTGTTTGTGTAAGTAAAGTTTTATTAAAACACGCTACTAACCCCTACTATTTACTTGCTGTTATGGCTGCTTTCATGCTACAATGGCATAGTTGATAAGTTGCAACAGACCCTATAGCTCACAAAGCCTAAAATAATTGCTACCTGGCTCTTTACCTTAAAACTGTTTTCTACCTCCCATTCTAAGCCAAAGAAGCAAGGTCCTAAAAAGATGTCTGTGTATGCCGTTCCCCAGTGTGTAGGTATTCTAACAATTGGCTATCGATTCTTTTGATGCTCTTGATGTGGAATCATAGCATTCTTCCTCAAGTATCCCAGCCTCGATCAGTTAGTTATGGGTCTAAAAACAGGCTTAGATCTGAAAAGGATGCGTGATAGTGATTTTTCATTGTAGCAGCTGCCATCTGGTCACCTAATCTTGCTATTTTATGACTAATAACGGTCAAGCAACACCTCTGATGGCCACCTATCTGTCTTGTCCCTATCTCGCCATGGTCCACTAGCCATTTTTACAGAATGTAAAATGGAGCCAGGCTCTTGGTTTCCATACCTTGCCAAGTTATGGTAAGATACTGCTTTGTATCTGACAGCTAATTGCTGCCACTTGATCTCTGCTGTTCCAGAATCTTCTCTCACACACAAGGAAAATCCATTCCGTATCAGTGTCCTTGCCATCAACCTTGGCCTGCAGGCTGCCACAGAGTTTCTTAGCAATGCTTATGCCCTATTCTCTAGTGCATTTGCTATTTTAGCGGCGGGACTATTTTCTTGGCCTTCTGGGGCACCTAGGTGGTAGGTGTTCCCTTAAATTATAACCACTACCCTGCCCTCACCCCCAAGTGTTGCCTCTCTGAACTTTCTGAGCTCTGCCCCAGCACCAAGTACCAAGGCAGTTCCAACACCTCTACATTTCTTCTACACCATTATTTCCTCCAACCTTCAAGGCACCACCCAGCAGCACATCATCCAGCTAACACAGGATCATCTCTACATGTTCTTGCCAGGATATTAAATTCTGAGTTGTAGAAGACTGTGACCTATACCAATAAATGCCTTGATCCAGTCTCATCTCATGTCCTCAAAATTCATTTCCAGACATGTTTTGCCAGTTCCTGCAGGGAAGAAGAGTACAGACTGGCCAAATCCTGCACTCCTGGTGATGAGCCGTTTCCTCCTGAATTAAAGACAAAATTTCCGCACTGGACATGCTGAGGTTTTACACTAGTAATTGGCGAGGTGGGGCAGATCTTGGGGAGGCTAGTACTTCCTCTTTTGAGGCATCGATTTCAGTTGAGGCCTTAATATGGTCTCCATACTGGATAGGCTGCTATCCCAGCAAGAGCAAGTAGACCTAGTAGCCCAGAGGGTTCAGAGGAATTGGGTTCAAAGCTCTCAGTGTTTCCACCCTAATGTCCCCACCCCACATTTCAGGGTGCCACTACTTACTTTTAGGGCCTGACTGTAACATAGACTTGTGAAGGCTGTGAGTTCAGCTTTATTTGTAATTTCTGGCTTGGTTTTCGGCAGTCTGTCGTCCAGCTGCATGAGCTAAGGAGTTTTTCAAATGCTGCCAGGAAGATCTTTTACACCATGCCCTGAGTTGAGCATGGCATTTTCTTCTTTCTGTGCACTAATTGCACTTAGCAATAATCAGCCTATCCCACAATTATAAATTAATACCACCCTCACATGCTAGAGCTTGCATAGATTAGTGTGTCCCTTTCCGTGTAGATCCAGTGCCAGTTTATCAAAGGTGGCAGTCTTAGTGATTGTGGTGCTACAACATTCCAGGGGAATGACTGTCTTAATTTAGGTGGTCCCAGAAGTAGACCTTGAAAAAAGGACTTGAGTGCAGTTTGTTTGGATGCCTTACTAGACATTAAGATTAAATCTTAAATATTTCACTTCATATAAGATACATAAGATGTTAAATTCCCTATAAAGATGAAATATTGTACATTGGTATGTGCTTAATGAAACTATCTTAACATAAAAATGAGAGAACCACAAAGATCCAGAGTCATCTTTCAGTAATTGATGGGATAAGCAGACAAATATCAGGAAATATGTAGGAAAATTGAAGTCTTGATTACGTGTGTGTGTACATGCAATCTATCTCACAACACTGTCATTCATAATTTATCAACTATATAGAATATATGAAAACCATGTTCTTGGGATCCCTGGGTGGCTCAGCGGTTTAATGCCTGCCTTCGGCCCAGGGTGTGATCCTGGAGTCCCACATCTCCCTGCATGGAGCCTGCTTCTCCCTCTGCCTGTGTCTCTGCCTCTCTCTCTCTCTCTCTCTCTCTCTCTCTCTCAAAGTAAATAAAATCTTTTAAAAAAATGTTCTTGGCAAATTAAGCAAGTGTCAATATATTTCAAAGGATTGCTGTAATACAAATGTTATCTGACCACACGCAATTAAGTTAGAAATCAATATAAAAAGGATCTTTAGAAAAGCCCCATATATTTGGGAATTCTTAAACATTTCTAACACATGAGAAAAACAAGTCATGGAAATTAAGAAATATTTGAAACTATATGTTAAAGAAATACCACCTATTAAAATATGTAGAATGCAGTTAAAGCAGTATTTAGAGGGTGCTAGACCAACTGCTTAGAAGCATGCATATTAGAAAAGAAGAAAGACTATAAACTTCTGAGCAAGGCATTCAATTCATGAAGTTAAAAAGCACAAAATAAACAAAAAATGGAAGGAACTAATATAAGAGCAAACTCATGAAATAGAAAACAAACATGGTAGAGATCAACAAAGTCTAAAGTTGGTTCTTCAAAAATACTAACAAAATATACAAACCCTTAGAATGATCAGTAAGGAAAGGAGAGGAAGAGAGAGAACCAACTAGACAAAATCAGTAACAGCAATGAAAATACGAACATCACTACAGATCTTATAGATATTAATAAAAGTGCAATGAAAGAGATAAAAATATAAATTTTATGCCAATAAATGTGTAAGGATAGATAAAAGTAATGAGTTCTTAGAAAACTAGAACTAGAAATTCTGAAGACAGTAGTCTTACAACCCATAGAGAAAGTGAAACACTAGTTCCTAACAGACTCAGACTTAAATAGTTCACTAGGGAGCATTATCAAACTTCCAAGAAACAAAATCCTACAATACTTAAGTGCATAGAATAAAGAGTACTATTTGGTCTTAGCTTAGGGCTTCTAGAGAGCAGAGCCTGAGGCAAGGATTAAGATTCTAAAACTATTTGGGAAATGCAAAATTGGCAGAGTAGATGAGAGGGAAATGGAAGTAAAGGGAAATCTTGTGACGTGCAATGTGATGCATTAATCACGTTACAATGAGTTGAATAGACATATTAGGTGGTTCAGCATATGAGACTATCGTTGTGTGGACTTTACTTGCAGGGTTCCCAGGAAGAACAGTATCGTGAAGTAGTCCATGGAAGTGGAGAAAGGGAGTAATTTGGCTATCAGGTAACTTCCATCTCCCAGTTCTCACTGGTCATCACCCCATAGGGATACAATTGCCTGTCCCTCTGGGTGGCATCATCCACCTCTTAGGAGCCGTTCAGGAATTCAGATCCCATATTTTGTAACGTGGTGGTATTTCATTAAAGTCTAAAAGTGGAGGGAAAACCTGGCATGTATGGGATGCCAGTCAAGGCAGGGAAAGGAGGCAGTCAAGGGTATCTGAGAAGGTGTATAAAGCTTGGTTCTACATCTACTCCCCAACTTATTTTATGCTAATGGCAGTGGCATTTCTTTCAATGTTGAGAATGAGGCAAAGATGCTTGTATCTACCACTTTTACTCAACATACTGAGGTTCTAGACAGTAGAGTAAGGCAAGAATAAGAAGTACTTAAGAACGGGAATCTCATCTGTCATTATTCTTGGAAGATAAACTTATACATGCAGAAAATCCAAAAGAATATATAGATATATTACTAGAATTCGGAAGTAAGTTTAACATGTTGCTGGGTACAAAACAACATACCAAAAATGAATTGCATTTTTGTATAATAGCAAGAAATAGAACATTTTAAATATACCATTTGCTTTAAAAATATGAAGTACTGAAGTATAAACCTAGCAGAAGCTGTAAGAGCTCTTTATAGAGAAAATGATAAAAATGCTATTGCAAAGCTTTAAGGAAGACCTAAATACATGAAGATCCAAATATTCATGAAATGGAAGAATGAATTGTGTAAAGCTGTCAGTTCCACCAAGTAAATCTATAGATTAAACAAAATCCAAGTAAAAATTCAGCTCTCTCACTCCCCAACTTAGGCGCACGGCCATGCAAGGAACCAAAAATTGTTAGGAAACTTTTGAAGGTAAGAACAAATGAGAAGACTGAGCCAGTTATCAGCTAATTTTGTCTTACCTCCAAATCCACCTTTATGGCCCTCTGTGAGAGTGGAGCTGGATGCCAACACCTCTTCCCTACCAGCTGGCACTGTGTTTTGCTTTGCCAATAGAGGGCACTGGAATTATACTGCAAGGCGACAGTGGCAAGAAGGCCTTTCCTTTCTGGGCTCAGTCCCCCATTATTATTATTCAGGAGAGAAGCCAGCAGCCCTGGTGAAGCAGCTCCAGCTGTGCCCTCAGGCCACCCTTTCCCTCACTATGGGCACTTCTGTGGGCCTCCAGGGGACCACTTCCATCCACAGTGGCTCTGACTGTGCCCTCAGGGGCTAAGTAGGCAGCTTCAACAGACCCGCTCCACATCCCATGGCAGTGGTAGACCATCTCTACACATCAGCTCTGGCCCATACCCCCTGTCAAGTTTCTTTGCAACAAGCAGGTTGCATAGACCTCAGCCTTTGATTGGGAGGGTGTGTGATTCTCCAAGGTCTAGTTCCTTCTTTGTCCCTTCTTCATCGTGGACGTAGTAACTGCCTGCTACATCTGGACTCTTCAAGTCTTCCTTTACCCCTTTTAGTAGTTAAGCACTTGTAGTCACTAGTTAACAATTCTTTATATTCCATTTTCCATTTTCACAGTACCTACTGTGATTTCTGTGTCCTGATTCTGTGACTGTTATAGGAGTCTATCACGACATTGACATTTATTATAAAGCCCTAGTAGATAAAACTGTGCTGATAATGCAGAGTTAGACAAATTTGCTAATGGAATAGACTAAAGAGATCAGAAAAAGACCCAAACATATATAAAGCCTTGCTACACGACAGAAATGGCGCTGCAGATCGGTGGGGGTACAAAGAGACGGATCAACAAATGCCGGTGGAAAAATTGCTTAACCATAGGGAAAAGGGAAAATGTATCTTGACTTCACGGCATGCCCTGAAATCAGTTCAAGGTAAGTTAAAGATGTACATAAGAAAGGCAAAACTATAAAGTTTCTAGAAGTAAACAACATTTTCAAAAGTTTTGGTTAGGCAAAAAGTTCTTAAATTTAAAAAAAAAAAAAAAAGACCCAAAGGGGAAAATGGCAGACTAATTATAACTCATAAATTCTGTTGATTACAAAGGTAGTGAAAATAACTGCCATACAGTAAAAGATATTTGTAATATGTACAAGGGATAATAACATATAAATAATACACAAAGGGCCTCATGAATTAATGTGTAAAATAACCCAGTCAGAAATGGAGAAAGACTTAATAGTCCCTTGCCCTGAAAAGAGATCTGCATAGCCAGTAAACATATGGAAAGATACTCAACTCCTTTAGTAAGAAGAGAAATGCAAGTTAAAATAAGATTTGCCCAGCAGATTTAAACTTTTCAAATCTGATAAATATCAAATACAGGCAAAAATATGGACCAGTGGAGCTTTCATACATGCTAGTAGACGTCTCAGTTGGTACAACCACCTTAGAAAACAATCCAGCATTACTGAAGAAAGGTCAGCATGTATCATCTACAACCCAGTAAAACTGATACCTCAGTTTATAACAAATACTTTCAAAAGTGTCGCAGGGACAGTCCAATCAGAAAAAAAGAACAAGGAGGAGGAGGAAGAGGAGGAAATACTACGAATACCTAGCAACAGTAGAATTAAAAATGAATTCTGATTCATTTCTATAATGGACCATGAAATGAATACAAAGGAACTTGAAAATATGGACCAATATCTTGCAGTCCTGAGAAAGAACCCGCTGGCTGTGATTCTTTTTTTTCATTTACTTTTTCTCCAATTTTATTGAGATACAGTTTCCAATACATTTTAAGAGTAAAATTTGGTGAATTAGGACAACTAGATGTAGTAGTTTAAGCATCACCACAATCAAGATAAAGAACATATCTCTTACTTCCAAAAAGGTTCCCCGACCCCTCTGTAATCCATACCCTCCCCTGACAGCCTCGAGCCAACACAGATCTGCTTTCTCTCCCTGTAATATTGCCTTTTCTAGAGTTTCACAGAATCATACAGCAAGAATATAGTTCTTTGTGTTTGATTCCATTCACATAATGTCTTTTCACTCAAGAGTATATCCCATTTTTCTGGCTCTTCCTATGTTGGTTATTTTGGATTTGTATATATAATTAATGTTAATTGTGGAGGCTCTAAATTCTGATTTTTTTCCCCTAATGGGTGTTATTTCACTTTGTTTTAACAGGTGCTTCCCTTGATTGGACTCTAACTAAAAGCTATTTCTAAGACAGCAACCCCAGTCACTCTTTCGTCTTTAGCTGAGATGCTTTGCATCTGTTCTCTGTAAGCATGGGGGGGGGGGCAGAGATAAAACCAGTAGAATTAGGGATCCCCTCTCTGGCTTTTTCCCTTTCAGGACTCCCTCTCCTCCCTTTAGCAGTGGTAGCTGCCCTGGACTCAGGCTTCTATTTTCATTGGCTAAAAAGATGGCTGCTTTTCCAGAAGCACCACCACTGGGCTGCAGGACGTGGCCTGCGCCTGGCCCAGGCTGGAACCAAGAGAAACGGGGAGCTCACTTTCTCCACCTTCTCTCTCTCTACATGGACCTCCCACCAAAATCTACCTGCTGCCCTTCACTCTCCAGCACTTTCAGGGCTTCCACTTTGTGTGATACCTGTCCAGTGAAATCTGGTGCAATCGTTACTGCAAACAGAAGGCTGACTGATGTTCTAGGGGCGAATATTAAGAGGCTTAATTTTTGTGTACAGGTTTGGAGCTTTTGCACGGCTCTCCCAATCCTGCTGAGGAATCAAGATGCCACCTCATGGCTTGGTAAAGAAAGTGTGGCCTGGTTTCCACTGCTTACACCTGGATTTGGGGTCCTCTAGGTGGCAGTTGGGGTTAATGGTTACAGTATGATTGATATTTAAGAAATATGTATTGGAGGGTCTCGGGGTGGCTCAGTTGGTTAAGCATCTACCTTTGGCTCAGGCCATGATCGCAGGGTCCTGGGATTGAGCCCAGCATAGGGCTCCCTGCTCAGCAGGACGTCTGCTTCTCCCTCTCCATCTACACCTCCCCCTTGCTTGTGCTCTCTCTTTCTCAAATAAATAAAATCTTTTTAAAAAAAAATTATTGGAAAACTATAGCAGCTAAAAAACACAAAGAACTTGACTTCAATCTGCTCATTAATAAGGCAGGAAAGTAAGACAGAAGGAGGGACGAAGTATGCAAAAAGAGAGGAGGGTGGGCAGCGCGGTGGCTCAGTGGTTTGGTGCCTGCCTTTGGCCCAGGGTGTGATCCTGGAGACCCGGGATCGAGTCCCGAGTCGGGATCCCTGCACAGGGCCTGCTTCTCCCTCTGCCTGTGTCTCTGCCTCTCTTTCTGTGTGTGTGTGTGTGTGTGTGTGTGTGTGTCATGAATAAATAAAATCTTTAAAAAAAAAGAAGAAGAAGAAGAATAGAAGGAAACAGGTAGACAAGAAGAAAAAGTAGAAGCATGGCTCTGGTGAGGAGAATGCAGGGTGTCGGTGGGGGGATGATGTGGGCAAAGACATTCCGGGGAGGAAGCGAGACCAGGAGCCTAGAATAATGACATAAGCTGGCAGGCAAGACAAAGGGCAGTAGGAGGGCATGTGGCTTAGGAGTGGTCTGGCCTGGGAGGCACCTCTCGCGTCATGGGACAGAACTTACCTCGTGTCCAACAGTCTCCCACAGGGCAACCAATGGAGTTTAGAACTGTCCAGGGAGCGTTGCGTCCAGGGCTCAGGAACGGCGGGGAAAGGCAGGGCCACAGCTCCCTGGCAGGTATCTGGCCCAGGCCCCTGCTTCAGCTGCCGCTCAGCCACGTGAGCATGGCCGTGGAAGGTCCTAGAAGGAGGGGAAGGGGGGGGAAGCCAGGCCATTGTCCGCCCCCCACCCCTTCTTCCTGGAAGAGCAGCGCCCATATTTCCTCCGTGACCCCAGCTCCTGTCTGAGGGACCCACAAGGTTCCAGCTGATGCCAGCGGCCTGCCACCTGCCACCTACCACCCCCACCCTCGCGCCAGCGCCAGCTTAGCCCTTCACCCCTCCACCCTAAAAATGGGGGTGACTTCTTCCTGTTCCTCTTGTGCTTTACCTCTCAGCACCTCCACCACCGGGGCCCCCATGCCCTGCATCAAATTCCCTTTGCTGTAAATACCTGAAGTGCTTCCTTTCTTCCCAGGCGGTCTGACGGGGAGAAACACTCGCCCCACCGCTCTGGTCTCCACAGAGGCATTTTCCTCTGATTACTCGCGGCCTCTTGCCCTATTCCTCACTCGTGCGTGCCCCGGGAGGCACAGTGACTTCCCTGGGGAGTGGGCGACAGCGACTGCGCCGCATTGCCCCTCGGGTGGCTCCCCGCTGGTGGAATTTGAGGGTGGAGTTTGGCACACACCTTAGTTGCAGGTGAGCACTGTCCTGGGGGGTCGGGGGGGGCTGTTCTGCACTAATGTTGACATTTGAAACTCCATCTGTCCAACTCCTGAGTGTCGCCTGGTTCCCAGGCCAGGACAAGGCCTGCTATTTCGTGGCCTCTTCACACCCAGCAGCGCACAGGGACAGAGTAGATGGACAGAGTAGACACTCAGCGCCTCCAGTCTGGCTTGTGAGGGGAGGCCTCCCCCCACCTCTTGTCCCCCGGACGTGTTCTACTAGATTTCCGGTCCTCGGGGCACTGTTGGGACTATGCCACACACCCAGTTCAATGTCAGGAGCAGGTAGTAATGAAGCAAAGCCAGCCTCGTGGGCAGGGGACAGACACCTGCAGTTGTACAGGGCGCCACCCTCAGAAGTGCCCATGGTTTGGTTTAATGCTCTGTTGTCGCTGTCCTGAAATTCGTAATACACATCCTAACAAGGCGCCCTGTGTTTTTCACTGGACCCCCCAGATTTTATGGCTGGTCCAGGTACTACCCTCATCTTTGGGGTACACTGTTGAGCAGGGTTGGGCAAGTGCTGAGGGCCAAACTTCTTGGGATTTTAGGGGGCCAAGCTCCTTGGGATTTTAGGGGGCTAAGCTCCTTGGGATTTTAGGGGGCTAAGCTCCTTGGGATTTTAGGGGGCCAGAACTCTTGGGATTTTAGGGGGCCAAGCTCCTTGGGATTTTAGGGGGCTAAGCTCCTTGGGATTTTAGGGGGCCAAACTCCTTGGGATTTTAGGGGCCAGAACTCTTGGGATTTAGGGGCAGCTCCTTGGATTTAGGGGCTAAGCTCCTGGGATTTTAGGGGCCAAACTCCTTGGGATTTTAGGGGGCCAGAACTCTTGGGATTTTAGGGGGCCAAGCTCCTTGGGATTTTAGGGGGCCAAGCTCCTTGGGATTTTAGGGGGCCAAACTTCTTGGGATTTTAGGGGGCCAAGCTCCTTGGGATTTTAGGGGGGCCAAGCTGCGGAAGGCTCGCAGCGAGTTTTCCAGGTGGGCAGCAGAGGGCAGTAAAGTGCCATTGTCAGGCCTCCTTGCCCCGAGGACTGGGTTGGAAGCCGACTTTTCCGAAGGTTTCTGGGGTCATGGGGCGGGTGGGCAGGCGACAGGGGTGCGGGTGCTGCTGGCTGGTTATCTGTTTGGTTTCTTTTCACTGCAAACCAGAAATTCCACATTCTCGAGCCCCGGCGCCTGCTGCGGCAGGTGCTGTTCCCACCCCACCTTCCCCAGTGAATCTCGAGCCGGTCCTTTCACTGTGGATGGAGCCCGCGCCCGGGCCAGGTGCAGCCCCACCCTCACCCCGACCTCCGTGGGCTCGGCGTGACCTGGGATCCTCGCAGCGCGCCAGCCAGGGCTCTATTATCCTCTGCGTGGCACCCATGGGAACCTGGATTCCAAAATGTTAACTTGGTGTAATTCGGGCTCGGTTACACAGCTCTGGGTGGGAAAATGTGGATTGGAACCCTGATCTACCCAGTTTCCAAAAAGGCACGCTCTTTTCACAAGTTCTTTCTGCCCCTACAAAGGAAAGAAAGAAAGAAAGAAAGAAAGAAAGAAGAAAGAAGAAAGAAAGAAAGAAAGAAGAAAGAAAGAAAGAAAATACCTTTCTATTGGCCTTTGCTTTGTCAGGTGGAAAGAAGTTTCCCTAGGGCCTTGGCCCAGCGCTGCTCTCCGGGAGGCCAGCAAACAGGAAAACCCGCATCTGCCCAAGGGCTGCGACCTCGCCTGCATCTCCCCACCCCACCCCCAAGCAAAGAAAGGACTTTGCAAACCTCTTTCCCCTTCTTCTTCTTCTTCTTCTTCTTCTTCTTCTTCTTCTTCTTCTTCTTCTTCTTCTTCTTCTTCTTCTTCTTCTTCTTCTTCTTCTTCTTCCAAACATCACCGCAGGGATTCAGGCCTAGGGGGGACCGCCTTCAGTGAGCACAAGCACTCTTCCATGCTCCCATCAGCTTCTCGCAGCCCTATAGCATTGGATTGCATTGAGGAGCGTCCCGAGGCCGGCCCTAAAGTGTACAGGTGTCGAAATAAGAGAGAAGGTTGCAATTTCTCATAGTCCACGGAATTGGGAGGCAGTAACCACGGATGCACCCCTGGAGCAGGCAGCGATGCCCCATGTGAAGCATCGACGGGGATTCACCATTAAAGCCAAACCAGAAAACCCACACCAGGCTCCTCAGCCCCCCTGAGGGCCCAGATTCATTGAGCCTGTGCATAACTTAGCCTTGCCTCCGTGGCTTGGGAGTGCAAGGCCCACCAGCCAAGGCAGTGACAGCACAGGGGACGCACTCTCCGCGGTGTCGTGGTGCAGGGATCTAGACCTGCCCCATCTGGATTCTGACCCTGCTTTTACCACTGCATAGCTGTGGGTTTTGGGGCAGTTTCTTGCATTTATCTGAGCCTTGCTGCCTTTAGGAGATGTGGTGACCACATTGACCCTGACGGTGCCATAAAATGCAACAAGGGCAACCGAGGCCCAGCGTTCCCACACACGGAAGTTCATCTGTCATTCCCGGCCTCCAAGCCCATTCTGGCACTTGCAAGCAAATATTCGGCTTCCGACGATGTTTGCAAACTCTCTCCCGTGTCATGCTTTCTGTGAGGCCCCTCGGATGTTTCCAGAGGAAAGGTATACGTTTTCAATGTATGAACAGCCAACCAGAAAACAATACAGAAAACTAGACTCAAAGAAAAATGCCTCTTTTTGTGCCCGTAGCCCTCTCGGTGGCCCTTTGAGTGAGGAAGGAACGGATCTGGCCCTGAGTCCCCCGCAGAAAGAGGAGGCCCACTCCTTGCCTCAGGGTCAGGCAAGGGCACAGTGACATTCCTGAGTTTCACAGAGGCAACGCCAGAGAAGCCCGCCCGAACTGTCGCAAGCCCAGAAGCCACCTGTGGGAAAGTGGGAAGGGGAGCCTGCCTGGTTCCCACGGCCTGAGGGATCCCAAGGGCGGGACCCCACACATCAAACCTCCAAGGACAAGGCTGGACCTTGCCCCGGGTGGGGGCTGGGGCCAAGAGGCCTTGAAGCAAAAGACTGCAGGTCCCACAGGGACTGAGCCATTCGGATGGGATGGGGGTCCCCTGGGGCTGGGGAAGGTTCTGAGAGAGACCCCTCCTGCTCTGCTGCCCCTCCGGGCTGCACCACGCCCCTCTCTCCAAATCAACCTTTGTACCTCATTTTTCCTGGTCATTTAATGAAAGGAACAAAATCAAGAAGGCCTCGCTTCCAGACATCCTAAGCTCCAGATCCAAACCCCAGGCGGAGGATGGGCAGCGCCTTGCGGGAGGGCCCAGCGTGTCTCAGGCTGCTGACAGGTGGCCGCGGTGGAGGGGGGGGGGGGCGGGGGGGGGCGAAGCTGCCTGTGGCTTCTGGGGATGCTAAGTAAAATGCATCTATTTTAAAACTTGGAGCCACAGAGTGTGATCCCAGGGTCTGGGTATGGAGTCCTGCCTTCGGCTCCCTGCATGGAGCCTGCTTCTCTGTCTGCCTCTGTCTCTGCGTGTCTCAAATAAAATAAATAATTAAAAAAATAAAACGTGGAGCCAGATTTCAAAGGTGCTCTGTATTTGTTTGTACAATGAAACTTTAAAAAAAAATCATCTACGTTTTGTGGATCCTGGCATAGCTATTTCGAAACAGGGGGGAAGCCAGATTCCTTGGTTCCCGCGCCGCAACTTTAGAGGCTGCCTCCGGTCCTTCTCAGGATGACACTCGAGATATGAAAATCCACGGGTAAATACAAATGTCATTAAAATATTATCACAAAAATGTAGATCGGTGTCAACTGGATCTATGACAAAGACACTGAAGGCGATTTATGCAGAGAGAGCCGGGGTGTGGGATCACTGGGAACCAGGGCAGAGCTGTCTAGATTGGGAGGCGAGATATGTAAAGCGCTGGGCTGGGGCCTGAATGCTTCTCTCAGGCTGTAATCTGTGAGTCTCTGTCGGTGGGTGGCCTGGGCAGGCTTGGGGGGGCTGAGGAGGTCAAATCCGTGATGGGACATTAGGGGGACTGTATTTCCCCCGGAGGAGAGCCTGCTGTTCTCACCACTAGTAAAGGAGAATTTGAGAACTTGACCCCTGACTCCTCTCTTCCTGCCCTTCACATTAGGCTTCTTTGCACCCCCCATCCCTCCCCTGCAACCCTCTTTGAGGCTCCGGAGGGGTCTGAGTGGCCCTCCTGTGTGCACCGGCCTGGCCTGCCTCCTCAGCTCTGCCTACCGGCTCTGGAGACACTGGCCTTGGTCATCACACCCCCTCTCTCACCTCTAATCCAGTCATTGTTTCTTCCTTTCATCGATATTTTCTGAATTCCTACACCATGAGAACTCTTTTCAACTCACACCTGGCCGCAGAAGAGCCAAAGCTGAGACTCCTTGGTGATTGACCAACACAGGTGAGGTCCCTTTCTTTCTTTTTTTTTTTTTTAATTTTTATTTATTTATGAGAGAGAGAGAGAGAAAGAGAGAGAGAGAGAGAGAGAGGCAAAGACACAGGCAGAGGGAGAAGCAGGCTCCATGCACCGGGAGCCCGACGTGGGATTCGATCCCGGGTCTCCAGGATCGCGCCCTGGGCCAAAGGCAGGCGCCAAACTGCTGTGCCACCCAGGGATCCCGTGAGGTCCCTTTCTTGCCCTAGGGTGGAGTCTTATCCTTACCATGCTTGTGGCCTTACTACTGACCCCATTTGGGGGTTCACAGGTTACCTCTTAATACCACTCTGTTGAGCTCGTACTTTGTGGCCCAGGTTCCTCAGCCTCCCTGGAGGGTGTGGCTGTCCCCATGCTGGAGGACATCTCCTAGCACAGGACTTCAGTGTCATGCCCTCAGACTAGAGAACTTCAGGAAATGTGTATTAAAAGAAAATCAGGGCAGCCCTGGTGGCTCAGCGGTTTAGCGCCGCCTTCAGTCCAGGGCCTGATCCTGGAGACCCGGGATCGAGTCCCACATCAGGCTCCCTGCATGGAGCCTGCTTCTCCCTCTGCCTGTGTCTCTGCCTCTTCTCTCTCTGTGTGTCTCTCATGAATAAATAAATAAAATATTTTTAAAAATAAAATAAAATCAATAATTAAAATAGAGGTGGGAGAGGGTGCAGGCTCCGGGCTCCGGGCTGCTGGGGAGGCGGCAGGAACAGTGGGAAGGTGTAGGGTGTAGGGCCTTCCTGAGTTTGCGGGGAGGTCATGGCAGGGCACCGCTGCCATGTGCACCAGCCTGCCTCCCCATCACCGGCTCAGCCTTTCCTTGGTGGACTTTCTCCGAGAAGCCTTCCACCTGAAGCCTAGGCTGCAGCACCTCCACACTCTGCCCTCCGTCATCCCATCCAACAGGGAGTGATCCTCCCGAGAGTATTTACAAGGCCACTCCCCTGCCATGGGCTCCGGCAAGTCCTGGCGGGTGTGCGCCCGCTTGGGTGGGGGACCAGCCCTCACCGCCTTGCAGCCCCGCGCACCTGCAGGCCCCAGAACTGTCCCCAGCCCCCCTCTCCTGCAATTGCACCCTGCATCTCACCTTCCAGCTCAGATGCAGGGGAGGGAGATCAGACATAAAATTCCGGGGCTGAAAATTCCTCCCACCAGGACTTTCCCGCCCTCCCCCCACACACACCCCCTTTTCCAATGAAGCAGAAATTTTAACTCTTCGGGGCAAATTTTCAAAGCTGAGTACCTACCTATTACACACTTTAATCCTGTTATTTGTTAACAGCATTTGAATGAGTAACTTGCTCCCATTGCTTTGAAAATGTATCTTTTAATAGGGGAGCAGGGGCGATTAGAGATGGAAAGTGCGTGTGCAGAGTGATGCCAGAGGCTGCTCTGAACTGGCCTTCTGAGGCTGCTGGAAAGAACTTTTTTTCTAAGGATGTAGAAGGAGGGTGGCTGAACGGGGAGAGAGAACAGAGAGCTACTACCCATGTGGGAGGAAAGATTTGGGTGTCACCCTCTTGACCACGTTGTGTGTCAGTCAGGGACCCATCCCATGATCATCAGTTGTTGACGAGTGTCCGTTAGAGAAACAGTCCTAGGCTTTCAGGAAAGAACAGAGATGTGAACTGAAAGGAAAGTTCCCGAAGGCACCCTCGGGACTCCGCCTCCACTGGTCGCTCTTGCAAAGGGTCCCCTTCCCACATACCGTCCAACAACCCCCACCCACTCCTCTAGTGCTGAGCTTGACTGTAGTTGAAACCCTAGAGCAGATGAGGGTCTTGGTGATGCAGGAGGCCCTCCAGAATGGACCTTCCAAGCCCCAGCAGTCCTGTGTCCCAGATGGGACCCCAAAGCCATCAGTCAAAGAAGGGTACTCACTGGCAAAGGACAGAGCCAGAGATGGGGTGATTCTAGCATACGCAGGTCCTACCAGGCTCCGAGCCCAGCTGAGAGCAGGAGGCAACATGGTGTAGCTTACTTAGTGGGTTCTCCAAGTTGGCTGCACGAAAGAATCACATGAAGGAGTTTTAAAAAATCCGGATGCCCAGGCCATCCACAGCCAACGCTCAATGATTCAGACCCTCTGGAGGTAGGAGGACCCCAAGCATCAGTCATATTTCAAACTCTTCAGTGATGTTAAGTTATGACCAAATTTGAGAACCAGCCATGTCAAGTGGTTGAGATGACAATGAGACCCTGGGACCCAGCAGGGAGAGAAGGTTTATCAGCTTCTGGTTGGAAAAGGAAGCGTTCAAGCAGAGAAGACTCAGAATCCTTCCTTTCAGATGATGCTGTAATGTCCTCTGGGGCTGGAAATAGTTCTACTGCTTCCTTTGGAAGGGGGCCTCTATAGCTTAACTAGCGTAACTTTTTAGGGAGTGAACTTGATTTAGTAGTGTTTATAAAATGTTTTTAAAAATTTTGAGGGGGGGATAATTTCACACTTAGCACAGCAATTTCAAGAATAATATATAAAGCCCTTGTGTGCTTTTTAAAAAGATTTATTTATTTGAGAGAGAGAAAGAGAGAGGCAGGCAGTGGGGCGGGCAGAGGGAGAAGGAGAGAGTCTCAGGCAGACTCCATGCTGGGAGCAGAGCCCGACGCAGGGCTTGATCTCACGACCCTGAGAGCATGACCTGAACCAAAACCAAGAGTAGGGTGCTTAACCGACTGCTCCACCCAGGCGCCCCAGCCCTTGAACACTTTTATTTTTTATTTTTATTTTTTGAACACTTTTATCTAGAAGCACTGATTGTTAATATTTTGTCATATTTGTTCATATATATATATACACATGCACATACATATATACGTAATACACATCCCTACATATACACACGCACACATACGATCCATCTGTGCACACACACATACACACGTGTATTGTACATATCTCTTTCTGAGTCATTTGAGGATCAGTTGAATACATTATGCCCCTTCTGTATGCATTGTGCCCCTTTAGATTTTGTACACAGTGTATATTTCCCAAGAACATGGATATTTATCTTATTTTTTTTATTTTTTATTATTTATTCAAGTATAGTCAACACACAATGTTACATTAATTTCAGGCCTACAACTTAGTGATTCAACAATTCGGTACATTACTCAGCTCTCCCCACGAGAAGTGTAATCGCCACCTGTCCCCGTACAATGTTATTACAATAGTACTGACTCTATTCCCTAGGCTGTACTTTTTAAATTCCTGTGACTTATTTATTTTATTTTATTTTATTTTATTTTTTGTAAATTTTTTTTATTGGAGTTTGACTTGCCAACATATAGTATAACACCCACTGCTCATCCCGTCAAGTGCCCCCTCAGTGCCGGTCACCCAGTCATCCCATCCCCCCGCCCACCTGCCCTTCCACTGCCACTTGTTCGTTTCCCAGAGTTAGGAGTCTCTCATGGTTTGTCACCCTCTCTGATATTTCCCACTCATTTTCTCTCCTTTCCCCTGGATATTTATCTTATATAAACGCTGTATAATAATAAATTCATAAATGATAAAATTCAGAAAATGGGACATCACTATAGTACTATTATCTAATCTATAGCCCATATTCCAATATTGCCAATTGTTTTATTTGTTGATTGATTTTTTTTAAGATTTTATTTATTCATGAGAGACACAGAGAGAGAGGCAGAGACACAGGCAGAGGGAGAAGCAGGCACTGTGCAGGAAGCCCAATGTGGGACTCGATCCCAGGACCCCAGGATCATGCCCTGGGCTGATGGCAGATGCTCAGCCACTGAGCCACACAGGCATCCTGCCAATTGTTTTAATAATGCTTTTATAGTTTTTTTTTTTTTTCCCAATTCAGGGTCCAATCTAAAATCACACATTGCATTTGTTTACAGCTTTGACTTCCTGGTAGGGGAGAGAGAGATTTACATTAAAAGTGTCTTACTGGGGCTGCCCAGGCAGCTCAGCAGTTTAGTGCCGCCTTCAGCCCAGGGCGTGATCCTGGGGACCCGGGATCGAGTCCCACGTCGGGCTCCCTGCATGGAGCCTGCTTCTCCCTCTGCCTGTGTCTCTGCCTCTCTCTGTCTCTCTTTCTCTGTCTCTCTCTCTCTCTCTGTCTCATGAATAAATAAATAAAATCTTTTTTTAAAAAAGTGTCTTACTGTATAATATAACAAATAACATAGGGGAGATGTCATCTGATCTTAAATTATTTTTCATTCCTCAAATTCATAAGCCAAAAGTTTTACTAAAAATTCCCTCAAAAGTGTGGCGCCTGTATGGCTCAGTCAGTTAAGCGTCCGACTCCTGATTTAGGCTCAAGTCATGATCTCAGGGCCGTGGGATCTGAGTCCCACGGTGGACTCCATCTCAGTGTGGTGTCTGCTTGGGATTCTCTTTCTCCCTCCCCTTCTGCCCCTCCCTTGCTCCCCCCCTCTCTCTGTAAAATAAATAAATTAATCTTTTTAAAAACTTTCCTCAAAACTTACGAACAAAAAGCTTTCTCATGCTCTTTCAAACCTTTAAAATCTCAAAGAACCCACAACCTATTACCACATTTAACCTTTTTTTCTCTAATGGCATGAATACAACATTGTTGTTTAAGGGACGTGTCCCATCGTATTAGTATATTATCTGTGGTGACGTCTTCTCAAGAGGTGGCCAAGAAAAGCTTGTTCTGTGAATGAATGAATGAGTGAATGATCCCTTGTTTGGATTACTGCGATAGACTCCTGGCTGTTTTCTTGTTTACATCCTCCCCACTCCTGCCCCTCCCACTTTTTTTTGCATAACCCAGCAACTAGAACGATCCATTTGAGAACAGAAGTCAGAGTGTTTCTGTTCACATGATCCAATACTCTCTATGGCTTCCCAACTCATTGAGAAGAGTCACCATCTTCAAAGTTACCTACGAGGCCTTGTGTGCTTTATTGTCTAGGAACCATCCCCCCGCCCCCCTGTGCCGATCTGCTCTCCCCCTCTGATGTCATCCCTTACTACTCTCCACCCCTTGTTTTCTCTGCTGCAGCCACACAGGCACCCATGTGGTTTCTCGAAGGCATGAAGCACACTCCTACCTCTGGGCCTTTGTACTTGCTTATCATTCTATTTTCCCCCAACTACCCACCTAACTTGTCCTTCACTCTTTTTAGGTCTTTATTCAACTGTGAATCCTCTCATCCTTGCCTCTGCCCCTGCTCTGCTCTCCAGGAGGTTCCTTCTTGTTCATTTATTTTCCTTCTCCATTTCTGATGGGCTTTGCGGGGGCCACACAGCATCCTTAGCCTACTTAAATTTTATGGAAAATTGGAGGTCTCACATTTTGACCTCTTTCTTTAACTTCTGTTCGCAAACCAGCCAGTGCTTTCGAGACCCATCTCTTACCTGAAATTTGCCGAACGCAGGCAAGGACAGCACAAACTTAGCATTCTGTTATACGGACTTTTTCCTCAGACCGGGAGTTGGCAAGCAGGCCAAATCCAGCACACTTCCTTTCTTTGTAAATAAAGTTTTATTGGAACATAGCTGTGCTCGTTCGTTAACATGTTCTCTATGGCTGGTTTCATGACGCAGTGGGTAGAGCTGAGTAGTCACAAAAGAAACCATATAAGGCCCATAAAGCTGAACATATTCATCACCTGGGTCTTTACCAAAAGTTTGCTGACCTCTGCCTCATGCTTCTAAATGCAGTTGGCCCGTGGTCTGCTCTTCAAGTCTGCAGGCCCCGCTTCCCTCAGTTTCTGCCGTCACATATCATGGACTGCCATCTGTCCAGACTGGCCACTAAGCCAGCGCTGCACCACTTAGATTTCTGTTATGGCAGCCTGGAAGGTGTGACCTCCAGAGTGTCTCAGCACACTGAGGGAGAGGGAGAGGAAGAATGCTGTCCTCAGCTGCTTTTCCTTTCCTTGGCCAGACTAGTTATAAAGCCCCAGTGTAAATATAAGGTAGGGTGGGAGGGGGACGGTTGGATGACATTTAGAGGACTGTATGAATGTTTGATGAATTCCAGTCAGTCTTTGTAACTTTGATCCTTTACCTCCAAGCAGAACAGGATCTAGACTCACCCCCACTAAGAAACTCTTGGAGAATCCCATTCTGTGGGATTGCACCGCCTGTTCCATGGGGCCCAGAAGTCTTTCTTTGCATCCAGCAAAAGCAAGGAGTTCCTTTTATCTTGAAAGCTCTGGGTACACAGGAAGAAATAGTTAGAGGAGAGGGAGTGTGAGTGAAGGAAGCGGGAAGGGGAGGACGTCCCAACAAGGGGCAGCCCCAATGACTGCAGGGTTTAAGTAGCCTGTGAATTGGAGCGCAGGCGCCGTTGAAAACCAAGCTATCATTATGACTACAAAGCTATTTACTTATTTCAATGTGATTATTGAGAATAATGAACCAAGCATTTTATGACTTGAAGTAACTTCAAAAATAAACTTTGTTTTCCCCCTCCCCCTCCCCCCCCAAATGATTGAAGAAGAGTTTAGAGTTCATTTCTGCTTAATACATCAAGGTAGAAAATTGCACTTTCTATTAAAAAAAATGTTTAGAGAGCTTTGGGGGAAGGCTGGGTCCTCGGTCTGAGAGACAGGAATCTGGGCTCTGTGCCCAGCTCTTTTTTCTGACCCTGTTCATGACCCTAAGAAGTCAAGTCACATAACCTTCATAGATCCTCAGTTTCTCCCTCTGAAACAATCACGGCTTGCCTCTCTGGGCAAGTTGGATGATTAATAATGACACAGTGTTAGCAAAGTTACTTTGAGGTCTTTGGATGAAAGACAAACTATAAACTGGGCTGGAGATTTACTGTCTTATGAAAGGAATAGCAGCCTATAGTACTCCACTAATAAAGGTTGACAAAAGTAAACATTTGCCATTCATCCTGCCAGGGACAGGCTATTCATCTATTGAAAGTATGGTGAGAGAGGGTGTTTCCAAGGTTATTAAATTTTATACTAATATTGCCTAGAAACATATTTTGGATCTACATGTATATTATCACAACTAATAGTATCAGCCATCAAGATTTATAATTACATGATGACTAATAATGAACAAAACAGGTAGATAGCATAGCTTTGTCCCTTGACTTGGGTACAAAGAGAGTAACAAGAATTGCCACCCAACATGCTAAAACCAGAATTCTGGTAAAACAAGAAAAAAAGCCGTGAAAAAAATAGAGAACACTGTGTGAGGATCACCTCGCACAGAAATTAAGCGGGGAGGCACATGTTGGTTCACCTACGCATAGGGAGACTGCAGAGCTGCTAGTAATTCCTAATATCCAGGCTTCTCACCGGTCCACCCTCAACACTGTCACATCCATTTCCTCTGGCATTGTGGGTGACTCCCCTGATTATGTGGGGAGAACTAAGGAATGTGAGTCCTAAGACGATTAGATCTGCCACTAGCTGTGCAATCTTGAGCCAACGATTTCTTGGGCTTCAGATGCCTAATCTGTAAAATGAAGGCACGGAACTAATAATAAAAGTCACATTCACTAAACATCTACTCAGAACCAGGCCCCTTTCTGTGCACGGCTTATGCCTTCTTTTATTCAACCCTCTGGCCTGGGTGCTATTACCTTTATTTAACAGATGGAACTGTGACTCAAAGAAATTACACAATATTTTACGCACATTTATTTGATAAACCATGACAGAGTGGCTACTATATATCAGTTGTCAAAAATCACGGGACGACATTTAGTCCTCACCTTTGATGAGCTCAGAATGTGTAAGAGCGTCCTGATGAGAGTCCGTCTTAGTCTATTCATGCTGCTATAACAAAGTGCCACAGACTGGGGGGCTTAAGCAACAGAAACTTCTTCCTCCCAGGCCTGGAGGCTGGGAGTCTCCGTGAACTGGTTCTGGTGACAGCCCTCTCCTGGGTTGCAGACTTCTGACTTCTCACCAGGTCTTCCCATCTGGAGAGCAGAGAGAAGAAGCAAGCTCTCCAGTGACATGAATCCCATTCGTGGGGGGACAGTTCTACCCTCATGACCTCATCTAATGCCAATCACTTCCCAAAGGCACCACCTCCTAGGCCCATCACAGGGTGGGAGGGGAGCCGGGGTTCTACACGTGAATCTGGTAGGGACACAAACATTCGGTTCATAACAGAGTCGTTACTAGAAGATGGAAGACTGCAGATTTGACCCAGGTCTAAGATCTCAGCCTTTTCAAAGTGCTGGATCGGCATGCAAACAGGCTGGCATTTCTTCCGTCTTAACAAATGAACAAATGAACAAAAGACAAATGGTTCCTTTTGACCCCCACTAGCTACTGCCCCATCTTTTTGCTTCTCCTTCCAGCACTTCTGTAAGGAGATGTCTACTTGTCATCTCTAATGTCACTCCTCCTATTCTCTCTCACACTCACCCCATCCAGGCGCTGGGCCCCACCAAGCTACCGGAGTCTCCTCATGGTGACAAGCATCTCCACGTTACAATGGTTACAATGACTTAGTTCCCTATTTCTTTTTCCCATGAGTTCACGTCTTCCTCCATGTTAAATCCAAGGGACGGTTCTCACTCCTCATCTTAATGGACTCAGCAGCAACATGTGACACACTTGGTGCCTCCCTCCTCCTTGACAGGCCTTCTCAATTTGACTTCTGGGGACTCCCTTTCCTCTCCTTTGTTTTTGTTGTTCTTGTTTGTTTGTTTGATGGAATGTCTTTTGTTCCTCAATCTCCTTGGTTGCTCTTTATCAGTCTTACTTGCTAGTGTATTCTCTTGTCCCCAGATTTTCAGCATGGCCATACTCCAGAGCTCAGACCTTGGGCCTCTTTTCTGCCCATACTCCCCTGGTGATAACACCCACTTTCAAGGTTTTTCATACCACTTGATGCAGATGACTCCAAAATTTATATTTTTGGTCCAAACCTCTATCAGATTTCAAACTTGAGAAGCCAACTGCCACTGATACCCCTACCTGGATATCCAATGGGCACCCAAAATCAGCACGCACAAACTCACCACCTGATTTTTTCACTGAAACCTGTTCTTCCTGCAGCTTTCTCCATGTTAGATGATTCTAACTTTATCCTTCCTGTTTCCTAAGCCAAAAACCTTGACTCCTTCTTCGCCCCACTCTTGCTTGCATGCTCTACATCTTAATGATTCGGGAGAGCATTTGGCTTTTGCCTTCAAAATGTATTTAGAAACTGACCAGTGCTCACCGCCACCACGGCTCCTACCTTGGTCCAAATCATCATTAACTATTATGTGGGCATCTACTCTGTGCTGGCCTTTGTGCCAGTTGCCTGGAATATAGATAAATAGGACCTGGTCCCTGCAGCAGAGAGCACATAGTCTAGTGGGGAAGGCAGATATGGAGCTAGGTGGCCTCAGTGCATTGCAGTAAGCATTCTGGCAGAGGCATGGAAGTTTAGAGAAGGGGATGCATTCTCTATATTCCCTTCTAGCTCACATGTTAAAGCTGCTCACTCCAGTCTTATATCTTTAAACAAAACTGACCCACAATATTCTAGGCAACCTAAGACCAACTAAAACAAGCCTTAGTTTCCATTCATGCCTTCTAGACCCATTTGCTTATAATATGTCAACATCTATTTTTCTACCTTTTATCTTTGCCTTCTATTCCCTGGGTCATACCCACCCATGAGCTTACAGATAGAACCTCAGAAGCTCCCCAGCATTGACATTCAGTGTGTTTCCCAGGGTGTGGCCTGCACTGACCTCCTTAGTAACTTTGGTTAATTGGTCACTGGACCAGCTCTGGTCCCAGGTACTTAGCCCCAGTGATCCAGCTGAGGCTGAATCCACAGAATGTGGCAATGCTATATACCCTGATAATAGCACAAATTCCGTTGAATTTGTGCTTAATTGAGAACAACTGGCCTTGGCACCCTTAATAGGAGAAATGCCTATTTATCTATCCTTTCCATTTGCTTTTCACTGGTTCCCCTTAATCCAGACCCACTAGTTTCTCTCCTTTCTCCATTCCTTCCCAGCCAATCTTGTACATGACTTCCATTTATATACTCCTAGACCAACTGCCTTGGCTACATCTTCTCAAGCTAAAAGCCTTCAAAGGCTCTTTATTACCTACCCAATATGGTACAAATCTGTTAGCAATCAAGATCTCCTATACCTGGCCTCAAACTTCTGCTGTCTTATGTCCCAGCCATCCTTCTGCACCACCATGCCCTTTCTACTCATGGAGACCATACGTGCATGTGTTTTTTGCTCTGCCCTTTGTCAGGAATGTGCTTCTCCATTTCTCCCCTGAGACAGTACATTTGAGGCCTCCACCAAGTCTCTATCCCTGCCAGGGCCCCTCTGAAGTCATAGCCTCTGGCCCATTCTACTAGCAATTACTCAAGTCCTTATTTCCTTGGAACATCTCTTGCAATATGGTGTTTAGTGTCTTATTTTTATAGTTTCATATTGTGTTTAGCCTTTTTCTGGGCATGTTTTCTCTCTCTAATGAACCCTCAACCTGACATAGTGGGAGGACATAGACATTGCAGTCAGACAGATATGAGTTTAATGCTGGTTCTCTTATTGACTAGTGTGTGACGCTGAGTAAGGCACTGGATCTGCCTCAGTTTCCTAATCTGTAAAATGGGGATAATAACTATCTCATAAGATTGCCATGAGAATCAAATAAGACAACATATATGAAGCTTCCTAAGAGTGAGGAACACTCTTGTGTTCCTGGTACACAAGGGCTCAGTATTTTCTCCCTCTTCATGTCCCATAGGGAGTCTTGTGTAGCACATTTTGAAAAATCTATTGATTTAGTCTTGAAACAGTGTCTATTGTGAATTATGAACGATTAGAGCACTGTCATAGGGTAGATACAGACACCCACTGCAATACACTTTTGCAAAAGGAAAAAAGAAGGAAATGCTCAGGTTCCAGAAGTGGAGTGAAAGCCAAAAAAAAAAAAAAAAAAAAAGGAGTTTCAAGTGGTATCTGATACTTTGGCAATCCATGGAGGTAGAGCTGTCAGGTTTGGGTTCTACTACCCATTCAGGGACAGAGAAAAGGCCCTCGATGAGGACCTTGCAGGGAGCCAATACCTTTAAGAGCACATTCTGGGGAAATGCAGCCCACCTGTAATGGGCTCTGGGTAATTAAAAATAAATGTCTTCTGAGAAACTGTAACCAGAAGCCAATTCTAACTCAAAGGTTATACACACCGGGGTCTGAGGTTCAAGCGTATACTACCTGGGTGACAGAGAGTCCCCAGTAATTCAACATGAGAAACATCCTGAGCACCTGGTAACAAGGGCTGCCAGAAGCAAATGCAAAAATCACTTGGAAGACACACTTACAACCCAGGCTACACAGAAATCCCACAAACACTCTTGAATGTCAGCCCACAGTCAAACTCACAAACACAAAAGGAAATAATCACAGGAAACAGCAGAGATAAACAAACCACACAGCAACCACAAAATCAGCAAAATTAGACCCCTGCATGGGCAACATGTACTGCGTGGTTAGACTGGAGCCTATCTTCAAGGAGCAGCCAATCAGCCCGGGAAAGAATTCATTAACAGCGTAAGGCAATGCAGATTGATCCCAATTTAATAATGGCTAGTGTTCCACAAGGTAATTTAAATATGTTATTCAGCTGTCAGAATGTCATTTTCTTAGAAAGCAAGGTTTTACCCAGTAGATCACAAAAGTTTTTGGAATTCAGAAGTTAAACCCCTTGAGGACACATAGGCCCAATTTCTGGCACTAATTTGTGCCCAGTAACCATTGACTAAATGAATTCAAAAAGGAAATGAAGAAACTAGATCTGACCCAAGTTCCAGTACTGCAGAGCCTGTGGCCAAGGGATGTAGAAGAAGGAGACGAGAAACAAATTGTATTTTCTTTCCAAGGCACGAGCCCAGCTGTCTGAAGCACTTGTGAATAAGTAGGTACAGTTTACATCGGACGCTCTTCCACCAGCCTGCTCTGACTGCTAGGGCTTTCCCCTCTGGTCCTAAGCCCAGGCCAGTGTGGATGCATCAAGGCTCTCCTACTCTCCAGTGTCTACCTGCTGTTAATGCCCATGTCGTCGGTGCTGGGGAGCGTATTGCACTGTCCCTGGGAAGCACTCAGGCTGAGATCCGGGTTAGATAGGAATGGCCATTCACCCCCACCCGGTCACTCCAGGTGGCTGCGGCTCACAGGGATGCTGGTTTGCCCAAATGAGACTTTCTACTTGCTATGACAAAGTGAAGTGAATGCATCCCAGCCGGATGGAACAGAGGCAGAAAACCTCTGCCCAGGCCCACCTTCCCAAGTCTATATTTGAGGTCACCTTCATTCATTCACTCTTGGAGTCAACAGATACTTATTGAATGCCTACTTCCAGTCAAGGCTCTAGAGACACAGTGATGAACAAGACTGAATATGGGCTGGCTCCCAAGGAGTTTTCATCTTAGGAGAGGAGACAGACAGTAATAGCAGCAAATGTATAGACCAAATAAATGCCAAGTTATAAATGCTATGGAAAAAACCCAAGAGGGAAAGGGGGCCAGCCCTGCCCCCTTCCCATGTTTTACACCTACCCTATCACTTCTGCTGAACCCAGAATGTTTTTTTTTTTTTTTTTTGCTTTGTTTTAAGCTTCAGTTTCTTTTCAGCTGCCTGTTTTGGCAGCTGAGTCTGTCTTACAGGCCCAGGAGGAGGGGCGTGAGTGTACGGAGGTGTCAGAATGTTTTTAGAAATGTCTTACCCTGCAATGATAGCTGCTATCGCTTCATCTGACTGCTTCATGGCTCACTCGCACATGCTGGAGCAAAGTTCTTGCTCAATGTGAGTTTTAAGGTTCTACTTATTCAATGGACTCTCTCTGCCCCGCTCTTCGTTTCAATATAGCAAGGGCAGTTCTCTCACAGGGAACCTTTGGAAACAAAGGCAGGGCCGGAGTGGTGATCAAGGCGATGGGTAAGCAGGCACAAATGAAGAGTGAGCTTGCATTCATTTCTGCAGGCAGCAGCCTCAGCTCCTTCCTGGAGACTGTTGACAAAGGAACTTGAGAAGGCAAAAAAAAAAAAAAAAAAAAAAAAAAGCTCTTGGAATGACAAGAGGACACTCTGAATTGCAGGAACAGCACTGAGAGTCCAAGATTAGAGAGAGCTCCGTCTGCCCCCAGATCTCAGACAGCAGAGCTGAAGAGAGCCCCCCCACCCCCCCACCCCCACCAAGAGGAGCCTCTTGCCCACCCCCTCCCTCAGAGGGGTTGGTTCTCCTGGAGAAGACACCGCATTTGGGTTCCTGTAGCTTTCCAGAAGCTCCTTATCCTCTTCAGGTGCCTAGAGCCCTCAGCTCTCCCCTTCCCTCTTATCCTGGTCTCTCCAGTCTGCTCATCTCAACAGCACGCAAGAAGTCTTTCATACTTGAAAAGCCATATTGAGGAGAGCTTAAACATTCCCCCTGTGCAGAAAAGAAAAAAAAAGATTCTACTTTTTTAAGATTTTTTTTAATCGATTCTTTGATGTGTTAATTCCTCGTCTTTCCTTCTATCTTGAGAATAAAAAGACCAACAGATCAGTGTCTGTTGTGCCAGGACTACTGTCTGTCTCTGTGTCTCTCACACACAACCAAACCTCCTCTAGAGCCCCTAGTTTTCCTACCAATTCTATTCCATATTGTTAGCTCCTCTCTACCCCCACATCCCTGTCCAGCTCCAGACTCCCCCGGTCTTCCACCAGGACTTGTGCAACAAGCCTCCTAATAATAAGTATCCATCCCTCTGGTCTCCTATCATTCTGGGGTAAGGGAGAGGAAAACGTGGTCTGAATATCAGATTTCAAATGACTTCTGGTTTTTCTTATATATAGCAATAGGAAAAGAACTTGGGGTATGCAATAAAGAAATTTTAACAATTGAGAGTAGGCAAGAACTAAAACAAAAAGAAAAAAATGCATAAAACATTAGGTCTGATTTGATAAAAATCCTTTGCATTTATGATTATTCACCTACAATGATAAATGAATGCTGTCAGAAATCATTCCAATTCAAACTTACATGGGCATATACAGAAAACCACATACTGATGATATAGATACTTACTGGAATGATAGAAAATACAAATCATTTGTATTGCATTTTATACTGCATTTTATAAATGGAGAAGAGCGGCTCTTGAGCACATTCATCAAACCTTTATTGTGTTTGCCAGATGTAGGGCAACTGTGCAAGAATAAATACATAATTATCATGTCTCTTAAGGAGTTAAACACCGATTTTCAAATGACGGGATCATTTGCAACTTTAGATCTCTAACAATATTACTTTGACTTCATTTGATTCTCCGTCATTGCTGCAGGAATGAATCAGTAGATTCTTCTGGTTTGTTGCTGTGTGCATGAAAGTGCCACTGGTACTCTAGCCATACATCAGTTGAAGGGCATTGGGGCTGTTTCCAGTTTTTGGTGACTATGAATAAAGCCATTATATACCTTTATGTACAGGTTTTTGTGTGAGCATGACTTTTCATTTACCTTGCATATGTGTGCAGTTGCTATAGGAGACTTCCAGTTTCTCCACATCCTTGCCAGCACTTGCATTTTCAGATTTTAAAACATTCTTTAAAACTTTGGCCATCAAATAGGTGTGTATGGGTATCTAATTGTGATTTTATTTTATTTTATTGTGATTTTAATTTGCATTTCCCTAATGGCTAACGCTGCTTGGTTTTTCATGTTTATTTGCTTGCCATCCCTATATTTTCTTTAGTGAAGTACTTTCAAATCTTTTGCTCTTTTAAAAATTGGGTCATTTCTTTTCCTTATATCATTAAAAAAAGAAACTGTCCTCACTGCCTTGGTCCATTGTCATTATTGGTCAGCAGCTCCTTATTATCTATAGGATAGAGTCCAAATATCTTATGATGACATGAACAGCACCCTTATACTCTAGTCCCTGACAACCTGCTCACCCATTTCTTTCTGTTCCTAAACATATTCTTTTTGTGGTGGAACCATGCTATTCACAAGTTCTCAAGTGCTGCACTGTATTCTCTCATTTTTGCACATGTTGCGTTGGATCCCCTTCTTTCCAGATAAACTCTTACTCACCTCTCAAGGTCCAGATTAGAATCTTTGGACTTTTGAGAAAGACAGGAGGCTTCTGAGCTTGTGTTGCTACTATAACATTATATTACTCATCCAGTTCTGTGTAACAAATTGCCTAAAAACCTGGTGGCTTAAAACAATAACATTTCTTAACTCACAGTTTCCGTGGGGCAGAAATTTGGGAGTGGTTTGGCTGCGTGGTTCTGGCTTATAGTATCTCATAAGGTTGCATGACTACACAGAAACAGTCACTTGAAGGCTTGACTGGGGCAGGAAGATTGACTTCCAAGCCTCCCATGTGGCTTAGCACAAGGCCTTACTTCCTGGCTAGATGGTGGACGGAAGTATCAGTTCCTCATCAACTGGGCCTTTTCTCACAACATGGTGGCTACCTTCCCCAAAGCAAGTGGTTCAAGAGAAAGAGGTAGAAATTGTGATGTGTTTTACGACCTAGATTTGGAGGTGCCATACCATTATTTCTATCACATTATTTTTAAAATTTTAAAATTTTTTATGTAACCTCTCTGCCCAACATGGGGCATGAACTCACAGCCTCAAGATCAAGAGTCACATGCTCCACTGACCAAGCCAGCCAGATGCCCCCACTTTTATCATATCCTATTGAGGCCACACAAAGGGTGGGGAAGGGGAACACACAGAGTATGAGTACCAGGAGGCCAGGATCATTGGGGGGAAATCTCGCATGCTGGCCACCACAAGAAGTCATTAAGAGCATAGACTCAGAAAGACCCAGGTTCAAATTCTGCCTCTGCCATGAATTAGCTATGGTGTCATAATTAAGGTACTTAGCCTCTCTGAGCTCTGATTTCCACATCTATAAAATACACATGACAGTATTAACCTAATGGGGTTGAGGTTGGACCTAAAGAAGATGGTTTACAGAAAGATTTAATAAATATTAGCTATTATTAAGGTAATCTCTGTTCTCAGCCTCCTTAAGCCAATGGCCCCAAGGTGCTCCCACATAGTCCTCCCATGCTTCTGCCTGGCTACTCCACTGGGTTCTCATTCTCAGAAACAGGTGTGTTCAGACCTTCCCTTGCAGGGACTCTCTGTCCACTCTCTTCTTTCACTGTTTCCCTTTGAACAGGCTCAGGCTTCTCTAACAATATTAAGCTGTAGTTCCCTTCCCCCACATCCCAAGGATGTGAGATAATGTGTACATCCTTAGATGGAAACTCCAATTTTGGAGTGTTTGTTAACTTCATCCCGCCTGTGGCCAGCTGCCCCAGACCTCTTCTCTCTCCCTTTAGAACTGTTTGCATGCTACTTCCATTCGCGTATCAGCCTTGGGTGGGTGCTCACTGCCACAGCCAGGCTGGGAGCCCGGGATGCCAGGATGGAGAAGATAGGGAGAACCTGCCCTTTAGAACCTCAGTGTCATTTCATATCATTATTATCCTATTTTTTTGGACATGTGTTTCCTCTTCCTTACTTAAATTGAAGTTTTATTATTAACAGCCAACAATTGAGCCCTATCTTCATGCTGGACTCTATATTTATGCCATATCTCTGGCAATCTATTACCACTGGTAGAAGAAATGAGTACCCTAATTGGGATCCTAAACCCTTCCATTTCCTAACTAGGACTTCGAGGCTGCAAGAGATTTCTTCCAGATTTATTTGCCTTAATTATTCTTTCTATGTGTTGGTAACACACACACCCACTCCAATCACTCAAAGACCAGTATCTGCCTTTGTTTGCCCTGCTCTGGGCCCTAGATGGCTAACCCTCTGGAAAACACTGCTGCAGCCCTTTGCTTTATGGTTTCCTTTGGGTTTAGACAAAGGGAGGCACTGGCTATAGAGGGGCAATAGAGGATTAAGTTGGAGTCTTTTTTTTTAAATCCTTTCTGCTTGGGTGCTGTGCCCCTGGCAATAGCTGTGTCCTCCCTTGACCACAGCTCCTGCTGGGGTGAGTGGGACTTGCCTCCTCCCTGTCTCTAGCTCTTACCTGGGCCAGAAACACTATTTCTTCCCCTTGCCCTTTCAGGCCCAGCAGTGGTGATGCCTTCCAGCTGTTGCAAATTATAGCCAATACTAAGCTATAAGTCTCAACTCCATGAACTTGCAAAATATGTTATTCACCGTCATGGTTTTCCTCACAGCATTACTTCTACTCAAGGAACACATTTCATGGCAAAGGACATGAGGCAACAGGCCTGTGCTCATGGGATCTACAGTTCTTACCCCATAAGGAACAGCAAGCCAGATAGATGGGAGAACAGCTTACAGAAAACCTATCTCTGGCAACAAATGGGAGACCACACCGTGAAAGTTTAGGCTTCTATTTTATAGGGAGTGGTATATACTGAATCAGCAACCAATATATCTTCTGTTTTCCCCACAGATAAAATACACAGGTCCAAGTACCAAGGGGTGGAAGCACTTATAGAACTTTGTTCTGCTCTTTTGGAGGCCTGAGTACCCAAAAGAAGAATGCTTCCACCAAGAGATCCAACAGGTTCCACTGAAGTCAACCATCATGGGCTCATTGGGTCACTAAACTGAAGGCAAAGAAGAGAGTTACTCTCCCTGCGGAGGTGGTAGGTTCTAGTAACCAAGGAGTACTTGAATGACTGCCACACAGTGAGGGAAGGGAGGACCATGTCTGGAAACCAAAGGATTGGGGGGGGGGGCACCTCTTAGTACTTCCATGTCCAAAAGTATTATGTAATGGAAAAACCAGCAGAACCACTGAAGATTCAGACCCTTTAGAAATGCAAGTTGAGGGATCCCTGGGTGGCGCAGCGGTTTGGCGCCTGCCTTTGGCCCAGGGCGCGATCCTGGAGACCCGGGATCGAATCCCACGTTGGGCTCCCGGTGCATGGAGCCTGCTTCTCCCTCTGCCTGTGTCTCTGCCTCTCTCTCTCTCTCTCTCTCTCTCTCTCTCTCTCTCGCTCTCTGTGTGACTATCATAAATAAATAAAAATTAAAAAAAAAAAAAAGAAATGCAAGTTGAGGTCAGTCTACCATATAAGGAACCCACACCAGCTGATATCCCGCCTTAGGGCAAAGGAAGGAAACATGGAATGAGTAGCGGAGGAAGGAAGTTATAAATATCAATTCTGACTAGATATCAGCTACGGAAACAAAGACTATCACAACTATGCATGATTTCTTTCCTACATGCTATGTACACATCTCTATATACACACCTTTACTTCTTCTCTCTCTTCTTTCCCTTATAATGTATAAAAGGGGGCACCTGGGTGGCTGAGTTCGTTGAGTGCCCAACTCTTGGTTTTGGCTCGGGTCATGGTCTTGGGGTTGTGAAATCGAGCTCTGCATCAGGCTCTGAGCTGGACATGGAATCTGCTTGGGATTCTCTCCCTCTCCCTCTGCCCCTCCTTTCAGTTGTGCACTCTCTTTATCTCTCACTCTCTCTCTAAAATAAAATAAATAAGTAAAATCCTTAGAATGTATATAAGTATCGGTGGCAGTCACAAACTTCAAAATTTAGTCTCTGGCTGCAGAACCCTGGGATGGCACTGATATTCACATCTCCCAGAGACAGATAGATACTGTGGCTGCCATCCAGAAGTGGGTATTTTTATTTTTGGGATTTTTGTGTCCCTCCTCTCTGGGAGGGGTAAGTGTGTCTTCATATGTACAAAGGAGATTTGCATTTTGTTAGGCAGTTGCATAAAACTGTATTGTTTCCATTTTAGGCCGATACCATCTCCTACAGCGATGGGTAAAAAAGCCCTGAAAAGTATTTTTTATCATAAAATACTATATAGTAGTAGTTATTAATATGTGAAAGTATTTTGTAAACTGCCACGTGCTATATTAGTATCCATTATTACTATTATCATTATTATATTGGATTTTTCTTTCACCAGAGAAGTGTTCATTCAGTCCTGCTTTTTCTCCCTCAATTTAATTAAGTTCTCTATCCAAAACCAAATACATTTTAGAATGTTTTTAATACCCTTGTTATAGAACCTTGTTGATGTCTCTTAAAAGCTCAAATAACCTCTGCTCACCTTTTTTGCTTTCTTCCGTTATTACACTTTCCTCTTCCTTTTTGCCCCCAATGCCAGAAACTCATGTGACCTTGAGACCTCAAATTGGCAGGGCCTCAGAAATGGAGTTAGAATCAGAGTCATGACTGCAGATGCAACTTATGACTGAAGTGGACAGGTGACAGAGCTCCAACCCAGAGAGGTGGAGTCACTTGCCCAGGACTACAGCGTAGGGAAGTTGCAGAGTCCAGTGTGAAAGGCAGGACTCCTAACCTTTGCTTTTCCCATTGCTCCAGGCCCCCCACTGTGGTTTCTCCTGCCCCACGTTGTCAGGCCACTCAGACACGGAGATTTCATCCTTAGAGCTGGCCCAGTACAGTTCCAAGGGTGCACTTCCCAGACCCTCTAGGCATGGCCCCTGGATGGAAGTCACCCTGGCAATCTGCCAGGCTGTGAGACTAGGGGCTGGTGAGAAATCAGGGATGCATGTGGTGTGGATCAATAATCCCCAAATGTCTCTCTTGAGTTGCTTCAAAATTTCATAGTTCAGCCATGGAATCTTGAAAATTTACCTATGTTGACTTATACATAGAGTCAGATTTATTTATTTTTAGAGTCAGATTTTTTTTTTAAGATTTTATTTATTTATTCATGAGAGACACAGAGAGAGAGAGAGACAGAGGGAGAAGCAGGCTCCATGCAGGGAGCCCGATGTGGGACTCGATCCCAGGACTCCAGGATCAGGCCCTGGGCTGAAGGCAGACGCTCAACCGCTGAGCCACCCAGGCATCCCTGGAGTCAGATTTTTAATGTTGGTGGTACCTTAGAGCCACTTGGAGATCTTTTTGAAAATATTGATACCTAGGCCCCACTTCAGACAATTGAATCAGCTCTCTGGGAGAGGGGTCCGTGAATTGGTAGGTCTGAAAAGCTCCCAGGTGACTCTCGGTATAGCCAGGGCTGGGAATCAGAGCTCTGGGATCTAGAGATCATACAAAACTCTTTGTGAATATCTGGTCTTTAGTTTGTCTAAATTTAAAGATTGTCTTCAAATCCACTGGTATGCATTCTTGGGGATGGCCTCCTTCCCTTGTGTTCAGATAAACCCACAATCTGCTCCAATAGAAAAGTTCTAATGGCTCAGACTCCCAGGTCACCCTCAGTGCTATCCTTTGGACAATGCCCCCTTGCCTTCTGGTGAAGCCATCATTCTGCACTGCTTTCCACCCCAGATACCCCCACCTCTTACTGAACCCCAAATCTGCCTCTTGACCTTTTATGAACAAAGATTCCTCTCTGGACAACTGAAAATCATAGATCTCCATCAGATAAGAAAAGGAAAATATGGCTCAGCTCTTCTAAATCCATAATTTGTACTAATTTCCACTACATCACTTCCTCATTCCTCCATTTTCCTATGGAATGACTTCTGTCACCAGATTTAGCTTCTTTCCTTTTGAATATCTTAAATAACCCCATGTGAGGCCCACCATCTTTGCAACCATCTGGCATATCACTTCTGGTGGTGTTGCCTACCACACAGCTAAGGTCTATGCACAATGAACATGTCTTCAAAGCAGCAGCTGGAATGTGGCTTCCCCTTCTTCTAGTTTAATACCTCTCTCCTTTCCTGGTGGCTCTATCCCCTCAGAAAAAGAAGTTGACCATTTGTCACTACTGTTTAGGTGCCACACCATACGCTCTGACAGAAAGACCCTGTGAATCAGCCTGCACAGTGGTATGTGAACTGGTTCCTTCTAAATGAGTCACTCCAGAGGGTGACATTCACATATTTTGGTATGAATGAAATCTTCTCATCCTCTGTGAGAGGATGCTGGTGTGCTGCCCCAGTGCATCCCGTACAAAAGTGCACTGGTCATTCCAGGCCTGAACTTCTCATCTGCTCGGGTTCAAGATTTGCCTCCAGCCAACAATGATTAGCTCTCTGACTTCTAGTTTTCTCAGATACAGACTTCAGATGCAAACTTATCTTTATGCAAAATCATTTTCCCTATAATTTTTCCTAATTAATGTCCCCATAATACATCAGTTTACAAACTTTATAGCTTGACTCCCTGGTGCACATGTCCTTCTGGGGAAACTTCTAGAACTGGCTGTGACATGGTTATACAGAGATGTAAAATACATGGTGTGTGGGCTGTCACTCTCGCCTTCAACAAGCTTGACAAACATCTCTATTTTCTTTCCCTCTAAACCTGGATAAGGCCTTGGTCTTCTCAACACTAGATTCAGGTGGTTGTTATTATTTGGATCTGGCAAAAAAAAAAAAAGTGGGGGGGCAAAGCCTACAGACCAATACAGCAGTAGAAGGAACTGTCTTTGGAACTGCATACACATAGGTTTGAATTTGAGCCCTTTAACTCACCCCTTAGTTTCTTCATTTTATTTTTTATTTATTTTTTTTATTTTATTTTATTTTATTTTATTTTATTTATTCATGAAAGACGGGGTGGGGGGGAGAGAGAGAGAGAGAGAGAGAGAGAGAGAGAGAGAGAGAGAGAGAGAGAAGCAGGCTCCATGTAGGGAGCCCGACGCAGGACTCGATTCCAGGACTCCAGGATCATGCCCTGGGCTAAAGGCAGGTGCTAAACTGCTGAGCCACCCAGGGATTCCCAGTTTCTTCATTTTAAAATGTGACACTAATATCTGTTTCTCATTGGGTGGTTGTAAGAATAACCTATAAGGCATCAAGGAGCTCCCCTAGCACAATAAACGTGGGTTCCTCTCTCTTTTCTCCCCATTGCAAGTCATTTCTTTGAAGAGTTAATGAGTATTTTCTTAAGGAATGTTAGGGTTAGAGATAGATAACACAGTCCCAAGGAAAAATAGGATCAACGTTTGGGTGAGAGGGGTGGATATGTATAGATAAACATGTTATAATTTTCAGAGGAATATTTCAGGATATAATATTTATAGAGGAAGAGCCTGGAAATTCTGGAAACTCTAGCTCTAGAGGAGAGACCCACAAGATAGGAAGCCAGGGCAGTGAGGTTGTGCTTTTGAAAGCTAAGAAATTATAATAGGGGGACGCCTGGGTGGCTCAGCGGTTTAGCGCCTGCCTTCGGCCCAGGGTGTGATCCTGGAGACCTGGGATCGAGTCCTGCATCGGGCTTCCTGAATGGAGCCTGCTTCTCCCTCTGCCTGTGTCTCTCATGAATAAAAAAATAAAACATTAAAAAAAATAGGAATGATGAGCAAGAAGTGAAAATATATGACAAGTTTAGAAGCAAATGGCAAGGTAGCATGTATAGGTGAGCCTAAGTTGCTGGTAAACTAGCTATAAATTGAATAAAATTCTTCAGCTCGGTTCCCACACCTTGCTGCAACTATTTGATCCTTTCTTCTTTCTAATGAGTCATCAGGACCCATAAGACACAGGGTGGCCATAAAGCAATGAGACTGATTGCCAGAAGTCCAAGGTGAAGAAAACCAGTGTCAGCACTTTGAAGCCCATCCAATTAGTGCTTAGTAATAAGGAGAATTAACCTTGTATTCATTCACTGCTGCCAAATTCATCACCAGCGTGCTCTAAATGACTAGAAGAGCAGAAAGGGAAAAGCCTCCTACTGGGACCGCCATGCCTCTTAAATAACCATGCAGCATCTGTGGGACTTCGTTTCCCCCTCTGCAAAATGAAGGGGCCACCTCACATGGATGGATGATGTATGGGGATGTTTTTGGTTCTAAGTAACAGGAAAGCTGGCTCATATTGGCTTAAATTATAAAGGGAACTCACTGGTTCATGTCACTGAAAAGCCCAAAAAGATCTGAAGAGCTTCGGGGCTAGCTTGAACGCCTTAATGGGGAACCAATTTTCCCCTCACCATTTCTTGGCTCTGCTTCCTTGGTGTTACTTCATCTCAGGCTGACTTCTGCCAACACTTTGGTTGTAAAAAGGCTTCCAGCTGTTTCCTGGGGCTACATACAAGCCCTCAGTCCTGGACAGCACAAAGAGAGGGTCTTAGGGCCAATGAGGGTTATCAGCAGAAGACCTGGAATTTCCTCTAGCCACACCTCCTGAGCTCAAATGCCTCTCCCTGAAGAAATTACTGCCACAGGGGATGGAGAGCGCTGATCCTCCAGGCCTAAGGCTTGTGGCCCTAGGTGCGTTCCCATTGCTGAGAGTGGATACCCACGTGGAGTTGAAACGGTGGGGGAGGGAGGAAGGAGAGAAAGGTGCACAGTCAAGCAACACACTGTCATGTGAGTTTCAAACAATATCTAACATATACACAAATGGAGCTTCACTCCATGACACAGAAGTGGGGATTTAGAGCTCTGTCTTCTGTGCCTCCTAAAAGACCTGCTCAGAAACCTAGTGCTCCAGGAAACAGGGATAAAAATCATGTCTTTGGGGACATCAAGCTCTGGTTCCTTGCTACTGCTTAATAAGCAAATATCTACTAGGATAGCATGTCAATTGTCTCTAGGCCCTTCTGCTGGCCTTGTGCAATTTATTCTGTGCACAGCTCTGTGAACTGGGTAGACCATTAATTTTTATTAAGAACATGCTTTACAGTTACAGGCTTCTCAAGGCAAAGATTGATCGGCACCCAGCTATCATTTCTCAAGTTTACCAAAGCTTGCAACCATCCACTTCATTTTCCGATAAAGACCAGACCACTGAAGCCACAGATCACCACAAATAGCTATGAAATCTGACTATACGTGGAGCCAGAGGGAAAGCATATGAAAGCAATAGGAAGACAAAGGCTTTCTTCAAATGAACAGTGATAAGAAATTTGGTTTCCTGGAGGTGCCTGGGTGGCTCGGTCGGTTAAGCACACACCTTCGGTTCAGGTCATGACCCCAGCATCCTGGGATCCAGCCCCAGTTGGGGCTCTCTGCTCAGCAGAGGGCTGGCTTCTCCCTCTCCCTCTGCCTACTGCTCTGCCTACTTGTGCTCTCTCTCTGTCAAATAAATAAATAAATACAGCCTTTAAAAAAATGAAAAAGAAAAAAGAAATTTAGTTTCCTGAAAGACCCAGGGAATTAACAAAACATTGTATTTACTTTGAAAGTCATGTGAAAAGCATCTTACATTTTGAAAAAGTTGAAGTTTCTTGTAATAAGAGCTTTGACATAAAAATCTAAAATACTCAGGAAAATTATTATTTTAACTTCTGGAAATACGTACATAACATAAAATTTACTTCCTTAACTATTTTTTAAAAGATTTTATTTATTTATTTATTTATTTATTTATTTATTATTTATTTGTAGAGATTGAGAACAGGGGAGAGGTAGAGGCAGAGGGCGAGAGAGAGAGAATCTGAAGCCGACTTCCTGTTGAGCCCGGAGCCCATCAAAAGGCTCGACCTCACCACACTGAGATCATGACCTGGGCCAAAATCATAGTCTGACATTCAACAGACTGAGCCACCCAGGCACCTCTCCTATCTGAGTTTTTTTTTTTTTTTTTTTTTAGATTTTATTTATTTATTCATGAGAGGCAAAGAGAGAGAGACAGAGACAGAGACACAGGCAGAGGGAGAAGCAGGCTCCACGCAGGGAGCCCGACATGGGACTCGATCCCGGGTCTCCAGGATCACGCCCTGGACCCAGGGCAGGGCTAAACTGCTGAGCCACCCAGGCTGCCCTATCCAAACTATTTTTAAGTGTACAGCCCAGTGGCATTAAATGCATTCACACCGTGGTGCGATCCTCACCACTGTTCATCTCCAGAACTCTTTTCACCTTGCAAAATGCAACTTCATGCCCATAAAGCAATAACTGTCTCCAGCAGCCCCTTGGGAAGCACCTCTCTACTTTCTCTCTATGAATCTGACTACTCTAGGTGCCTAAGTGGAATTATAGGATTTATTTTTTGTGACCGGCTTATTTCACTTTGTATAATGACCTCAAAATTCATCCATGTTGTAGTATGTCAGCATTTCCTTCTTTTTAAAGGCTGACCTGTATGTATATACTACATTTTGTTAGTCCTTTATCTGTCGATGGACATTTGGTTTGCTTCCATGTTTTGGTTATTGCAGATAATGCTGCTATGAACCTGGGCATACACGTATCTTTTCAAGACCTGTCTGCCGTTCTTTTGGACATACACATAGTGAGAGATGACATTTCTGAATCAGATGGATAAAGGACTTTTAATGACACAGCTTTGTGAAATTCTTTAATGTATACTCTAAGGTCGCAGATACCGAGAATTCAGTGATTTCATTTTATACTTTAACAATAGATATAAAAGAGAAAGCCACCAGATGATCTTTGGGAAGATCAAGTGGCTTCTTTCCTATTCACAGAGATTTAAGCTATTAAGGGTTCGATTGTGTTCTAGGTCTGCATCTGTGTAGGTCTTGCAATCACAAAATCACGTGTAAGGGATCCATAGTTTAATCCAGGTTTAACTCAGAGCATAGATCCAAGAAAACAAAGCTGTGCTTCAGGAGTGAGACAAAGAGGAGCTTCTTCAGCCAGTGGGGAGAGACTGCCGGGTTTCTCAGATGTAACCTAGTTTTGCTTATCTATCCCCACTGCCTTCCTTTTCAATCCGGACAGGACACAGTGACAATGGAAACATGTCTCTATTTCTTCCTCGGTGGGGGAAAAGAACATCTCCTTGTGAAGACAGTTTCATTGTCTGAAAGTTATTTGTATCAAAAGGTCCACTTAATCAAATTTTAACTTCTTCTACACATTATTTCTTAAAGGGAGTTGGCGAGTTCTCTGCAGTTTATGCCAGCCACTAAAACAATCGTGCTTTCAAACCAAGAACTGTGGTATTGAAACTTCTCCCAACTCAATCGACTTCACTGAAAAAAGAAAGCTAGCATTTTGCTCTCATAAAATGGCAGTAACTCAAGCACAGGCCTCATATTGTGTCCTGGGTGGTGAGCAGCTGACACATAATAATTTGGGTATTGGGTCGGTTGGAGAGAAAGAGTTTGTATCTCTCTACAATGAAGAAAGGCCACACTTTGGGTCAGGGCGCTTCTACCCTGAAAAGACTGGGGAATGTTTCAGATGTGGCAATGAAGACACTGTCTCGTTCACACACTCATTAATAGTATCACCTTTCATTAATTGGGTAACAACAGATAATGAAAATTAATCAAACAAAACCCCTTTTGACAGAGTCTCCAAAGGTGATGTCATACACCATTGAATGAACCATGTTTTTTTTTTTTCTTTTCTTTTCTTTTTTTTTTTTTTTTTTTTTTGCTCGAGAGACATTCCCAGGATGATTTGTGAATCCGGAACTAGGCTGGTTTGGTTGCAACAAAAACTAGGAATGCTAAATATCTTCCAGCGTGTCTTTCAAAGGACTGAAGTCACTGCTACTGTAGACTCTCCTACCTAAAGGTTTCAATGTTACCACCTTGTAACCTAGGCTCCAACCCAAGACACAAGGCTTCCACCAGAGATACAAGATCGCAGAGTACAATGAATGAGCGGCTCCTCCCCTGCTTAGTCCTGTTTCTTCCTTTCTCCCTCTTCCCAGGGGCATCTCTTTCTCACCTGTCATATGTTGCCAACATCTTATTGTGGATGTACGTCCTTTACACATCATTACTATCCGTGGAGCCAAGATGGCTAAAGAACATTCTTGCAAAGCGCATTCCCGTCTCTGTGGTTGTTCTCCTAGTGCAACTTCTGGTGTGCATAAGAATCCCCAGAGGGGGCAGCCCAGGTGGCTCATTGGTTTAGCACTGCCTTCAGCTCAGGGTATGATCATGGAGACCCAGGATCGAGTCCCACGTCGGGCTCCCTGCATGGAACCTGCTTCTCCCTCTGCCTGTGTCTCTGCCTCTCTTTCTGTGTCTCTCATGAATAAATAAATAAAATCTTAAAAAAAAAAAAAAAGAATCCCCAGGGGGCATAGCTTTAAATGCAAATTCCTGGGCAGAACTTGGGGAGAGGCCAGTTCAATAGGTGTTGAGAGAGGCCCAGGAATCTGCATTTTTTTAGGAATCTGCATTTTAATAAACACCAGATCTGAGCAGGTGGCTGGCTGACCTCACGTTAAGAAGCCACGTCCCTGAGGATGACACCCAGCGTCTCTGCCCCAGCTCAGTCTGGTGAGGCATGAGTCCCTTGGGTGGAATGTGGCCGTTCCCAGATTCCCTCCAATGCCTTTGAGAGCAACCACACATTTCCGTAAACACAATTTGCCAGGTTATTTTCTAGGGTTAATCATTAAGAGGAACTGATTCAGGCAGTAAGGTCCAGTCACACTTCTGCACGGCTCAGTGTAATTAAGGGCGGAAGTTCCTGTTTGGGGTATTCCACGGCTGCCATGAACCGTGACTGACAGATTGGACAGGTAGAAATTCTAGACAAAATACCAGCTCCTACAGAGCTCTGTGAGCTGGGAAACGGGCCAATGCCTGCCCCCTGGCCTTAGTTTCTCATGGCCGAGGGAGCTTTGTCTCGCCTCTCATAGGTGTAAGGAAGATAAATGATTTAAAAAAAAAAAAAAAACACAGTCAAATGACATGCCACCCCTGAGATCCAACCTGAGGACACTTAGCAAATCCTCTGCCACCACTGGGAGAACTTCTTAGAAACTCATCTAGAAGAGAAAAAAAAGATGAGCATGAAGCGCATTCTTTATTTTTTTTAAATATTTTATTTATTCATGAGAGACACAGAGAGAGAGAGAGAGGCAGAGACACAGGCAGAGGGAGAAGCAGGCTCCATGCAGGGAGCCCGACACGGGACTCGATCCCAGGTCTCCAGGATCACACCCTGGGCAGAAGGCAAATGCTCAACCGCTGAGCCACCCAGGCATCCCGAAGTGCATTCTTTAAACCAAGAACTTGGGGGCTTGTTTCGGCAGCACATATACTAAACCAGGCACTTGACTGGACTCCTCCTCAGCCAGCAGTACACTTAATATTTTTTTTAAAGATTTGATTTATTTATTTGAGAGAGAGAGAGAGAGAGAGAGAGAGAATGAGCATGAGCAGGGAGAGGGGCTGAGGGAGAGAGAATCTCAAGCAGACTGCCAGCTGAGCGGGAGCCCAACGCAGGGCTCGATGCCAGGACCCTGGGAACATGACCTGAGCTGAAGGCAGATGCTTAACCCACTGAACCCCCGAAGTGCTCTCCAGAAATACCCTTAATCTTCACAACCCTTTAAGATAAAGGAGTGGGCTATTTAACTTCCTTCAGATTATAGGGAACAGCGAAGCCACCTTTTGCGGGGCTGTGTCCACAGCAAGGAGACACTGGCAGGTGGAGACAAGGTCTAAAAGAGACCCAGGGGATCCCTGGGTGGCGCAGCGGTTTGGCACTTGCCTTTGGCCCAGGGCACAATCCTGGAGACCCGGGATCGAATCCCACGTCAGGCTCCCGGTGCATGGAGCCTGCTTCTCCCTCTGCCTGTGTCTCTGCCTCTCTCTCTCTCTCTGTATGACTATCGTAAATAAATTAAAAAAAATTTTTTTAAATAAATAAATAAATAAAAGAGACCCAGAAGTCGCTGATCCAACCTGAGCCCTTCCAGTTTTTAAGAATCACACACCATAATCCTATAATTAGGTAATACGTGACTGAATTATTCTTGTAAAATCATGACCGATGAAGCTAAATTCCTCTTTCATCCTCTTCCTCTGCAAATGTCTGATTCTCCCAGGACAGATCCACAGCTTTCAGTTTGGTGAATGAATACCGTTTGATACCTGGCCCTACATACCCTTTGATACCTGGCCCTATGTACACACATACAGATTATCGGTACCCGTGGAAAACATACGATGTGGTTTTATGTATGTGTGTGTTTTGTGTATATGGTCTTTAAATATAAATGGGATCCCAGGATATACATCACTCCGAATCTTTCCTTTTGCTCAGAGCAACGCATCCTAGAGATCTGTCCTTGCCTGTGTGTATAAATCTACTTTACTGGCTCTGACTGTTGCCAAGCCTTCCAAACGATGGGTGTCCCCCAGTCCATTCAGCCCATCCCTTATTAGTGGACACGTGAATTGTATCCATGGTTTTGCTAAAACAAAAATGGTATACACAGCCCTGGGCCTCCTGAGCATATGTGTGTTTCTCTAAGGTAGATGCTATAAAGTGGAACTGATGGGACATGGGTACGCGTATTTTTTTTGCATATTTTTATTTTTAATAAGATATTACCAAATTGTCTCAAAGCCGATGTATGGATTTACACCAGTCGTGTATGAGAGGATGTATCTCCTGGTGTTTGCCAACAGTGTCATTATTGATTTGAGCAAATTTTGCTGATCTGCCAGCAGAGAAAGAGCATCTTGTTTTATTTAAATTTACATGTTCCTGATTTCTGGTCTGGTTGGGCATTATTTCATGTTTGTTGGCCACTTATTCTTCCTCTCTTCTTCCTCTCTTGGGGTCTACCTGTAATCTATCCTTTACCCATTTACATAGTGTATAATGATTTTGCATGATTTTTTTTAAACTAAATTTTGGGAGCTCTTTATATATCCTAAACCTTACCTAATCTATACTGTTAGTATTTAACTTTTCAATATTATTTATGATATCCTTGCGTATTTTTTGAGTCAGAAGTTTGATTTTGTTGTGGTCATATTTAGCGATCCCTTCTTTTATGAGTTTTGCTTTTTTAAACATCCTTTCTTATGAATGCCTCCCCTAGATTATAAATATATTTTTGTATATTTTCTTCTATTATGAAGCTTGTGTATTCTTCTGGCTCAGACCATTGCCTGTATCTACGCATCTTCCACTAGGGCTGGTAGATGAGCAAGGATGCTGAACTGCTGTCCAGGAAGCAACAGTGTGTGCTTTCAATGGGATCCAGCTGCAGGGCATGACTTAAGAATGAGCTTCTTAGGCTGCCTAAGGGAACTGGAACTGGCTTGTGTGGCAGCAAGAAGCTTTTCTGAGGGACATCCTAAAACAAAAAGAAACAGTCGAACTCCCAATCCAGAAAAGGCATGCAATGGCTTCCTCTGGAGATGGTCATAACCCAAGACAGATATACACATCTCAATTCAGGTAACCACATTTCAAGTGCTCGGTAGCCACGTATGTCCTGCGGCTACTGTAGTGAAAAGTACAACCCTGACGATTAAGAGCAGAATGTCCATAATGTGCTGGGAGGTATGTTCTCTGTGTGTATGAAGGTGTTTAGGCGACCACAGTCTGAATGTTAAGTCCACTCTTCACCCTCCCCTGCAGCCCAGTCTTCTTCCTACCAAAATGTATCATAATTTGAATGGTTCCCACCTACTGATGTGGATTAATCATCCTAAAGCACAGTTTTGCTGGGATTATTTCCTAGAGAGGATGTTGTTGACTTTTAGGAGGAGGCGATCATTCAGCTGAAACTTTGAGAGTGGGTAGGAATTAGCTAGGGGGTCAGAAAGGATGGTTTGAAGGGGGGGGCACTGGAATGGACAGACTGGGGGTAAAGCAGACATCAGGTCCCAAGGGGTGTAGAGGTTCTGCAGAGGTTAATGGTGGTCATCAGACGTTTGTCAGTAGGGGATATGGGAGAAACACAAGGCCAGAGACAAAGAAACCAATGAAGAAAGTGCAGGTTCCAGATAAGAATTATGGAGGGTCTGATCTAAGACAATTATTCATTCATTCATTCATTCATCCATCCATCTATTACACAAACATTTGCCAAGTGCCTGCTGTGTGCGGAAAACAAAGCAAACAGAATCCCGTGCCTTCACAGAACTTCAATATACGGTAGGAAAGGAGGTCAATGGTGAGCAATAGAAGGTGTTCCTCAGGTTTCAGATCTCCCTTGGAGAGTGGTAGACCATTCATTGTCTGAGACAGAGGCTCAGGAGGCAGAGCAGGTTTGGGAAGGAAGGTTTGGGTTCAGCTGATCTTTTTCCACAAGTGTTCAGGGTGTCTGGGGGCCACCTGAGTGGAGCTGTGTGGCAAGTAGCTGCATGGCCATATTTGGAGATCTGGAAGGCATTGACTTGCTAGACTGTAGGATTCATTCATTCATTGGTTCGTCCATTTATTTATTTGACAGATACTGAGTAAACTTGGAATGTACCATGCATTGTACTAAATGCGGAGGATTCATAGGTGAGCAAGGCAGGTATGATCCCTACCTTCGTAGAGCTTCGAATCCAGTAGGGTCTGCGGCTGATAACAAAGCTCTAACAAGCATGTGTGTTGGAGGAAGGAGGAAGGGGTGGCCAGACATGTGAGGGAGGAATTGGGGGAGTGGGCTGGGCCAGACTATCAGAGACTTCTGGTACTGTGCCAGGGAGATGGAAATCCACCTCAATCTGACCAAGCCCTGCCTCCCCGACAGCACTCAATTTTGTCCAGTCCTCTCACTGCCCCTATGCTCGGTGCAGGCCACCGCCTCCTCCTTGAAGGCATGTGACAGGTTCTCCAAAGGCCTTCCTTGCCTCTCATCTCCCACCATCACTTCCAATGCAAAGAGGTGAATTTTCAAAATGAGAAGATGACGTTATGGTTCGGTGGTAGGCAGATGTCTAAGAGGGCCCCGTAACCTCCATCACTCTGGTGTTACTCTGGTGATTACGTTATGTGACACGGCACAAGGAATTCTGCAGATGTAGTTACGGCTACTGATCAGCCCACCTTAAAGCAGGGAAATTAGCCAGGTGAATCCACCTAATGAAGTGAGCCCTTTGAAAGCAGGGAGTTTCTCCAGTGAGTCAAGGGCAAGTCACAGATATCCGAAGTCAAGGTCTTGAAGGCTTCGACATGCTGTTGCTGGCTTGAAGACGAAGGAGGGTCATGTGGAAAGGACCTAAGAAAGTCTTTCAGGAGTGGAGAGTGAGCTCCAGCCAACAGGCAGCAAGGAAACAGGGACCTCCCTCCGCCAACTGCGAGGAACTGGATTCTACCAACAACCCGAGTGGGCTTGCAAATGGATTCCTTCCCAGAGCCTCCACATGAGAACGCAACCCAACCAACACCTTGCCTGTAGCCTTAGGAGACCCTGAGCAGAGAAGCCAGCTGTGTCATACTGGACTTTTGACTTCCAGGGCTATGAACTCTCATCGTGTGTGTTATTTCAAGCCACTCTATTTATGGTGATGTGTTCCATGCACCAGAAAAGGAAGACACCCCCTGGCTTCTAACCCTCCAAAGAAACTTCCCTCGTGGACTTGCCACCAGGGTCTCAGCATTTAAATCCTTATAAGAGTCCTCTTAGGTGGGTATTTTATTGTCACCATTTCACAGGTGAAGAAACTGAGGCTCAGAGAGATGCGATACTTTTCCTAAGGTTACCCAAGCTAGTAAGTGACAGGGCTGAGATTTTCACTCAGTCCGAACTCAGAATCCACACTCTATGGCTTCTCATTGCCCTTAGAGGAAGTTCAAGTATCTATGCGAGGAATTAGAGACCCTTCCTGATCCGGCTCCTGCTCACTGGTCCAACCTCACTCTTCCACATTCCTCTCACTTCAGCTCCTTGGGGCACCAGTAACTACCACGCTCTCAGTTTCCTGACTTTCCACATATGACTCCTTCTGCTTGAGATGCTGCCCGCCTCTTCCCCCTGTTGTTCCTGGGGCTGACCCAAATGATGCTTTTGGCCTTGCCTAAGATGCCACCTCCCCCAGGAAGTCTTCCTTGGCTTTCCCAAGCTGGGTAGATACTACGCCCACATTCCCCTAGCACCTCATACCTCCCGTCTCAGAGCACAGGAGACCCTGTGTTGGACACGTGTACTCAGCGGGCTCTTCACTAGAGTGTGAGCTCTTTGCTGGCCAAGACTGTGATAGGTTCATCACCAAATCCCTAGCACTGTATCTGGAGCCAGTGGGTACTCAATAAGCATTCACTGAGTGAATGAGTGAATGAATAAAAGCACTTTATTTGGGAGGCAATGGCAGCCATCCAAGGTCTTGAAGCGTGGGAGTGACCTTCTCAGACCTGTGCTTACGAGGACAGGCTGAGGGCAAGTCCTGCACACAAAAGGCAATCCTCACCATCATGTGAGGATGAAAAAGGTTCGTTTACACCGTGGTCTTGGATCTCTGGAGCTACGAAACTTGGCTCTTTCCTTGACCACTTCTGGATCCTGGATATGCCAGAAATGGTCACGGTCCTGACCAGTTTTCTCTCCCATGGAGGTGGAAGGTGGAAGAGAGCTTGTGACTGGGGTTTAGGCCCTGAAATCCCACCAGCATTAGGCGCCTCGGGCCACGAGGGCTGTGCGAAGCAAGGCCATATGGGGAGCCACACACAGACCACGGGGGGAACCTGGGGGCCCCCGGAGACCTCTCCATCTGGACACCTGGTAGTCGGCCCACTTGTGCGTAAGTAGCAAGTACTGCTTCCCGATGAGGAGGGCGGCGCTTACGGCTCCCAGCCCCCGGCCGGAGGTCACGCGATGCGCTCGCTCGGGGCGGGGGCTGGGGCGTCTCTGCGGGAGACCCCGCACGTCTCGGCCTCCTCTTCTGCGCCAGGGGCAGTCCCCGGGCGGCGCGGCCTTCAAGGACCTCGGGGCGCCGGGAGCGCACAGCTCTCCGCGCAAGGAGGGCAGCCCCGGGGGCTCGGGGTCCTCCGTGGGGCCCACGCCAGGCAGCGGCGCGCCGGACGAAGGGGCCGAGCTGCCCGCGGCGGGCGGCGCGACCGACGGGGCGGCCCGGGCGCTCGGGGCGCGGCGAGGCTGCGAGGGGCGGGTCTGGGCGCCGCGCCTCCCGCGCTCCGGCCGCCAGTTCTGGGCGCTGGGGGCGGGCGGGGGAGGAGCCACGCGGGGAGGAGCAAAACCTGGAGGCCCCGGGATCCCCGGGCACAGCCAGAGCGGCCGGAGCCCGATCCCGGGCGCGGGGCCCGGGGGAGCGCGCCGTCCGGGACGGACCGGGCCGGGCCGAGCCCCAGCGCTGCAGCCCGCGGCGGCGCCCGCCTTCCGTGCGCACCGGGCGGGAGCGGCCGGCGCCGACGGGCTGAGGCTCCCGGGCTCCGAAGCCGCCGCCCCCGCCGCCCCACCTGCGCCCGGCGGCGCCATGGATCCTTCGGAGAGGAAGATATCGGTGTGGATCTGCCAGGAGGAGAAGCTGGTGTCCGGCCTCTCCCGCCGCACCACCTGCTCGGACGTGGTGCGGGTGCTGCTGGAGGACGGCTGCCGGCGGCGGCGGAGGCAGCGGCGGGGCCGGCGGCGGGGGGCGGCCGGCGGCTCCCCGGGCCGGGGCGAGCTGCGGGAGCTCCTGGACGAGGACGACGAGGACGACGGGGAGGCGCTGCCGCAGGGACTGCTGTGCGGGCCCCCGCAGTGCTACTGCATCGTGGAGAAGTGGCGGGGCTTTGAGCGCATCCTGCCTAACAAGACGCGCATCCTGCGCCTCTGGGCCGCCTGGGGCGACGAGCAGGAGAACGTGCGCTTCGTGCTGGTGCGCAGCGAGGCGTCGCTCCCCAACGCGGGCCCCCGCAGCGCCGAGGCGCGCGTCGTGCTCAGTCGGGAGCGGCCCTGCTCGGCCCGGGGGGTCCCGGCGCGGCCCAGCCCGGCCCTGACGCAGGAGAAGCAGCGGCGGGTGGTGCGCAAGGCCTTCCGCAAGCTGGCCAAGCTCAACCGGCGGCGCCAGCAGCAGCCGTCGTCGCCCCGCTCGTCCACCTCGTCGTCCACCGCGTCGTCCTGCTCGTCGCCGCCGCGGGCCGCCGAGAGCGCGTCGGTGGAGCGCATGGAGACGCTGGTGCATCTGGTGCTCTCCCAGGACCACACCATCCGCCAGCAGGTGCAGCGGCTCCGCGAGCTGGATCGCGAGATCGACCGCTACGAGGCCAAGGTGCACCTGGACCGCATGCGGCGGCACGGAGTCAACTACGTGCAGGACACTTACTTGGTGGGCGCCGGCGGCGAGGTCGACGGGCCCGGCCCCGGGGGCGAGGAGGCGGCGGCGGCGGCCCCCGCGGACGGCGAGGCGCAGGCGGCCGCGCTGGAGGAGCTGGCCCGGCGGTGCGACGACCTGCTGCGGCTGCAGGAGCAGCGGGCGCAGCAGGAGGAGTTGCTCGAGCGCCTCTCGGCCGAGATCCAGGAGGAGCTGAACCAGAGGTGGATGCGGAGGCGCCAGGAGGAGCTCGCCGCGCGGGAGGAGCCCCTGGAGCCCGGCGGCGGCCTCGACGGCGAGCTGCTGCTGGAGCAGGAGCGGGTCAGGACGCAGCTCAGCACCAGCCTCTACATCGGGCTCCGGCTCAACACGGACCTGGAGGCCGTCAAGTCGGACTTGGATTACAGCCAGCAGCAGTGGGACAGCAAGGAGCGCGAGCTGCAGGGCCTCCTCCAGACTTTGCACACGCTGGAGCTGACGGGGGCGCCCGACGGCGCTCTGGGCGCTGGCGGGCCCGCCCGGGACGCCCGGCCTCCGGGCTGCGCCGAGGGGTGGGTGGACCAGGCCCGCGGACTGGCCAAGAGCTGTCCCGGCAACGACGAGGACTCGGACACGGGGCTGAGCTCCATGCACAGCCAGGACTCGGACTCGGTGCCCGTGTGCGAATCTCTAGTGTAAGGGGAGCGGGGTGCGAGACGGGGACGGCCCTTCTCCCTTCCCCGCGGAAAACCCCTGGCCTGGCCGGCTCAGGGACTTGCAGCCAGGCTGGGGGGCGGGGGGCGGGGAGCCCTGCCAGGTAGCATCGCTTCCACCGGGCGGGGGGGGGGGGGGGGAGGGGGGAAGGGCTGGGGACACCTGCCCTGGCTCCCCAGTGAGTGCGGAGGGGTGCAGGAGGGGGAGCCTCCGGGGTCTCCCTTCCAAGCTTTCTTAGGGGAAGGAAGGAGGGAGGTGGTGAGAACCTCCTGTATTGGAAAACAAACGCCCCAGGGAAACTGACGTGGTCCGAACCCATTTTTGAAAAAAGAAAAAAAAAAAGAGAAAAAGTATTAGGAAGATTTCAGCAGTCTTCTGTATGGGAAGGGCTGATGGCAGCTAGAACTTTAGTTTGTGGCATAAAGTGCTTTTAAAAGAAACTCCTGGATGAAAAGGAAATTCCTTGAATGTTAATTGTGACTGTGAACGTGTTAAAACTAGCCAAAGAGGAACACTGGTGTTGGTCTCAGCCTTACTTACATCTCTGATAAAACCCACAGGCACCCAAATCCTGGCTCTTTACATTTCTGCAGGTTGGGGAATTACCTATCTGCCGCACTGTTCATCCTTTATTTTCTTTCAAAGGCCGAACTGTATGAAAGTCTCTAAGCCTGCATTTCCTCCTAGCAAATACAGTATGTGTTCAAATAGAATCCTTTCCCTAAAATAACCTTTTATTATTACAAAAGCCGAACATAACCCATTTGAGATAGGGAAACCTGGTGGACATAATTCCTGGTTACAGTTTAATCTGGACCATTTGGGACTTGCTCCTGCAAAGGGACCTGTGCTGTCCTTTCTTTCCGTTCATGCTGTCGCTTCATCCACTGAATCACTGTCACTCCAAGAAAAGGAAAAGGGAAGTTGCAGAATTCAAGCGAAGTGCAACTAAAGTTGCTATTTAATGAGCCCTCTGGTTGGAACTGAGACTTGAAAGCAAAGATCTTTGTTAGTGTTCAGCGTTTGAACTGAGTTATGTGATTAAAACCAACCATGACCTCAAGGTATTTTACCCCAACCCAAACCTAACTGCAGTAGCTCCGCTCAGAGATTAATTAGTTACTTGTCCAAGCCTAAATGGAAAGCGCCAATGTCAAGGTTTACTAGATAAGGCCCCCCCAAAGAAAACATAGAACACAACAATCTAACAGTACACCTTGGGTGAGCAATTTGATTAACTGTGGCACGCAACCATAGATAAAAGCATAAAACAGTGAGCCTAAAGACGACTTGAATTCCTCTTGTCTGGCTCCTGCCTTTGCACACGCCAGGAGATATAAGTGCAACACCTCTCTCTTAATAGCTGGTGACGGAGCCCTGGTGGGGACCCAGTGTAATTGTTCCAGTTATTTCAATGAAAAGTTATCAGTTGTAGCTGGCTGTTGCCCCGTGGAAGGAACCTGTTGGCGGTGTTCCCTCTGGAGCACAGTACTTCTGAGGAATGTGGGATCTAATCTGTCCTGAGGAGGTTATTAACAATGGGGTGTGTGTGTGGTGCCAGCCTGCTGCAGAAGCCTGGTATCAGCCTCACCATGGAGGGGCTGGCTCCAGTTTCAACACCGCATGTGAAGATCGCTTGAAAGGTCTTACTTTATCGAGACGGTTCTTTCCTTGGAGAGATTCTCTGTCTGCTTATTGCCAGCGGGGACTAGCCCACCTGACCTCCTCGAACCATTTGAACTGTCTCCTTTTTTGGAGACAGCCCTCCCCCCACCCCCATGCTATTACAACACATGGGGATATTTGAGATTTTCAAGTAAAATGCGATTGAAAAGACCCTTTTCTTAATTGGTGTTTTCAAAAGGCATTAGCGGGCATAATTACGGTTTTTTTAGTTTCGCCTGATGCAGAAAACATCTATGCATTTGGTCTTGAGCATGATTAAAATGAGGAGGGGACCGAAAGAAAGCCACTGTCCCTAGACGATCATTTGATCTGTAAACACAAAGCCGAATGATAGCTTCCCTTTGGAGGCAGAGGTAAAATCCTCATTAGAGTGTGACAAATGCTACTTGTCTGAATGGTTGATGCTGGCAATCTGGTGGTTTTAAATTATTGTGCTTTTTTTTTGGGGGGGGGGTCCCCTAGAGTGGTAGGAGAGGTAGTTCTTTAGACGTTTATTAACTCAAAAGAGAACACAGAAGTTGGCAGAACAGGACTGCCTGGCAGAAAGGAGCTGTTTTCCTTTTCACTATTATTATTTTAAACTTTGACGGACTGCTGACATCAGCAAATATGCCTGGAGCCTGTAAAGCAAATTAAGCCACATCACAGGGAGAAGGCCTGTGGAATTTTCTGGCTCCCTCTTACCAGAACCTTCCTGTGCTGTCCACCTGAAGATGCTTCTCCAGTCAACTCTTCAGGCTGCGAGGAGGCTCTGTTTATAACAAAGGGCGGCCCAGTCTGCCCATTTCTCCTTTCATCCAAATCAATTATGTCCCCAAAAGGCACTCTCTGTGTGGGTAGGAGAAAGGAGGAGGGGGAGGAAGGGGGGGGGCGCCAAAGTGGAAAGAAGACAATAGCTCCTTTTACTAAGAGCTTTCGCAAGCCTGAGAGAGGTGGAATATGGGTGTAAAGGGACCAACACAGCACCTGTGCCTAGAAAGTGCCTAATAGATGCTAGATGTTGAAAAAAATTGTCATTTCACTTAAAAAATAATCATCATGGCACTAAGAGTGAGAATGACTATATCTAGGTGAAAGCTTCAGCACTGAGGATGTCAGAGCCCCTGGGAGCAGTGACGCCTCTCGTGGTGTCCAAGCAGGAGGGAAATCCTGGGGAGAAACGAGCAAGCTGGCGGAGGACAAGACGAGGCCCCATCCTTGTTGGGAGTCAGTAGAGTGGATCGTGGCTTTGATCTTAAGTATCCCCTTCCCAACCATCTCCCAAACCGGGAAGATTTCATCTGCTATCTCTGCTTATAAAACATGATGGGGACAATCTGCTAATGAGACAGGTTACATGGTAGGGTCCTCAAAACAGCATAAGTAAAAAGAAAGACAAGTCCCTCAAAATCCCATCACCAGAAGCTTATCGCTACCAAAATTGGGCATATTTTCCCTCCTGACCTTTTGAATCGTGGAGATTTCATATTTTGCTTCTTTAAAAAAATAGAATTTAAATGAGATTGTATGGATGCTTTTATGCTCAGGTTTTGACCTTGTAAAGGCTCCCTCCATGTGTCAGGTGCACCATCGTGCATAAAACTGTTCTCATACGAGTAGGTTGTTCTCAATATTTTTTTAACTGTTACAACCTAGCACTGTGACAGGCTCCTATGTGCACGTGTCCATTTTCCCCCGTAAGATGGAAAGAGGCTCCCCAAGTCAAAGAGGACGACCATCTAAGGACTTGATGCTTAATCACCAAATCGCTTTCCAGAGGATTTGTTCCAATAACAATCTGCCGTGGGTGATGGGGCCTATTTCCCCACGCCCTGGCTTTCATTCGACAGTACATTTTGTTAAGAAAACATGTTAACCAAACTTAATTAATTAGTACTTTGTGGCTCCAGGAATGTGGGGCTGGCAACCACTGGCTTCAGATACCCTTACGACGGAATGTGGGTTGTCTGACCAGAAGTGTTAAGAGGATGTGGGGCTTTCTCTCCTTCCTGTTTTCCTTGTCTTCCTGGACCACCTGCTTTGCACTAGCGATCTCACCTCCTATCAGAGCTGGCCAACAATCCGTCTGAGCCGGAGAGGCAAAAACGCCACACGAGCCAGATTAGGAGAATCAGCAAGTAAGAGAAACAGATTTATAAAGAGCAAATATTCATTATCTTTTTTCCTCTGGAGTCCACGAGAAAAGGTTATTCTTAGAAGGTGATGTTATAAAATATATTTGATTTTGTACTTCTCCCTGCCCACTCCTATTCAACATTAAATCAAAATAAAATTAATACGTAAGCCCACTTGCTTCCTAACAGCCTCTCATTAACAGTTTTGATTTTTCCGGGAATTTCTTTGCTGCCTGTGAAATAACCCCTGAGCTCATCTTTAAATTCTTTAAATTCTTAAATTTAAGATGAGCTCAGGGGTTATTTCACAGTTCCCTTAGAAAGGGAACATTTGGCCATGAAAAGTTGTGCAATTTCCAGTGTGGAAATGGTTGGGAACTGTGTTGTCCTCAGCAGGAAGAAAGGAGGATGAGGAGAAAGTACTTCTGGCTGAGTGCTTTCCGAGCGCCAGATGCTTGTGCTGAGTATCATCCCATGCAATTTTCTCTGCATTCGTCTTGTGAGGCAGAACTTTTTAACCTCCAACTTTTACAGATAAAGAAATGGGGGCCATCCAGCTGATAAGTAGCAGAAGCAGAACTTTAACCCCAGCTTGAGTCTAAAAGCTGTGCCCATTTTGGCACGTATGTCAGGCACATTTTACCCATGAAGGGTTCAGCCTGTTGGGAGAAGAGATTCCTCACGTGTCCTAGATTGTTGGTGCTGGAAGGGCCTCGGAGATGATCAAGTCTTGTCCAGGTGTTTCCACCAAGAAGGTGGGTGACTTTCTCAAAATCATGGAGCCAGTGAACATCCACTAGGTGGGTGGAAAAGACACCCTAAAAGATTTAGGAAAAGACAAAGGAGGAGAAATTCCTGTGTAAATATCTGGGTGTCTGTCTGTCAGAGGTGAAGTCCTTGGCCATGGGAAAAAAGATCTCCCCTCCAAATTTTTTAAAAAAGATTTTATTTATTTATTCATGAGAGACGCAGAGAGAGAAAGGCAGAGACACAGGCAGAGGGAGAAGCAGGCTCCATGCAGGGAGCCTGATGTGGGACTCCCAGGACTCTAGGATCACTCCCTGGGCGGAAGGCAGGCCCTAAACTGCTGAGCCACCCAGGGATCCCCGCCCCAGCATTTTTAACCAGGATTTGTTTCTGATTGGGCCTCTGGGCAAGAATTAGCAGGGGGGGTCCATGGAGTTAGGCTTGCCTCCTTCAGTAAGGGCATCTGTGGCCACACTCGCTCCATTGAACACGTGTAGCCCAAGCGTGGAGTGCTTTGAAGGACTGGTGACCCCCTCCTCTTCTTTCTCTTAATTTTTTTTCTGTTTCAGACACCTCCAGGGTTCCCCATAGCTTTCAGGATAAAATCTGTATTTCTTAGCAGAATTTACAAGTTTGTTGGTTATCCAGCTCAAGATCTCTCTGCTGCCTTCAAACTACAGAAGCGAATGGATCCTGTTTCTTCATTCAGGTCGCATCACCACCCTGTTTGTGCAAGGGCCCTTTTGTTCTGATTTTACTTCATGTTTCCCGTCCTCCCCCAATCCCACCCCCCATTTCTCTTCTTCCTTCCACCATAAGCTATTATACTAGTGTATTCAATCTGTGACCTTCCAAGCCATCTTACATATTCAGGGCTGTCATGTTGCACACCTCCAGGGGGCACCATTCACGTTGTGGTCTGCAGTCATGCTCCAGAGGGCACCATTCAGGTGGGAAACTGTGAATGGTAACCCTGAAGCTGAGCAATGTGTCAGCACAACACACTTGTTCAGGTGCTTATACGTATCTTTGAAAAGTGGAATGAGGGGCCCTTGGGTGGCTCAGTTGGTTAAGCTTCTGCCTTCAGCTCAGGTCATGATCTCAGGGTCCTGGGATCGAGCCCTGCTTCGGGCTCCCTGCTCAGTGGGGAGTCTGCTTCTCTCTCTGCCCCTCTGCACAATGCACATGCTTGCTCTCTCTCTCAAATAAATAAATAAATAAAATAAATAAATGAAATCTTTTAAGAAAAAAGAATGAAATGATTGTGTATTTATATTTAATATACATGACCTTATTGGACTATAAAGCTTACTATATTTATTTTTTTCATGACATGATGTTTGTGGGAGCACACCACATTGTAATATGTAAACCTGGTTCATTATCTTCTGACCTGTATGATATTCCATCACTGTCTACATTTCTTACCAATCCCTTGCTTTCTCAAGCAGTGTTACAATGAACACAGGCAGAAATCAGTCCTGCTATATGAAACGCTGAGGTTTAAAACCCAGAATTTTGAGCGCTGAATGGCTGATCGCTCTCTCAAATGACTGCACTGGATTAGGCTCTCACTGGCCGTGAACACTTCCCATTTTCCCCATAGGTCTCCAGCACTTGATATTATCCAGCTTTCTACTGTTTACAAATTTGCTTTAATTTGCATATCTGGGGATCCCTGGGTGGCTCAGTGCTTTAGCGCCTGCCTTCAGCCCTGGGCCTGATCCTGGAGTCCCGGGATCGAGTCCTGCGTCGGGCTCCCTGCATGGAGCCTGCTTCTCCCTCTGCCTGCGTCTCTGCCCCTCTCTCTCTCTGTCTCTGTCTCTCACAAATAAATAAAATCTTTTAAAAAATTAATTTTCATTTCTTTGAATTCTGGTGAAATTGACCTTCATATGCTTATTCTTTGGGTTCCCCTTCTGTTTATTGCCTGTTGTTATCAATCATTTTTCCTTAGGGTGTCCCTTCTCTGGCAGATTTGCAGGAATTCTTGCATGTTCTGAACATTCGTATCTCGTTAACTTAGAGCAAGTATAAATATTTTATTCTAATTTGACTCCATCTTAACTGTGTCTATGATGGCTATTGTTGAAAAATGTCTAATTATAATACAGTTAACTGTAGCACTTAAAGGTTCTCCTTTAAGAAATAAAGTCACAAACATAGGCTTCTGTATTTTCTTCTATTAGCCTCATACTTTTTCTTCCATTCTTTCTCTTTTTCCTTCCCTCCCTACTTCTTCCTCCCCCTTCCATTTCTTCATCATCGATGAACTGGAGTCCTTCTATAGAAAGATCCTTCCCCTTATCAAGTGTCACTCCGAAGGAAAGTTTAAATCCTGATAATCCTGAAAAATAGGCTAAAAGCAAGGTTCCTACCTTTTATTTTTATTTACTAGTGTGATTGATTCCCTAGCATTCTCCAGGGTGACTAGTGTGTTTTTTCTTCTTTATTCATCTTTTAGAGGATCATTGTGAAATTTCAAATTTAAAATATTGAATGCGTTTCCAACCGTTGTAGTTATTGTTCCATCTTTGGCTAGTGGGAGCTTTTTCAAGTTGGCTCCTGGGTCCTTTTCCTAGATATTTTTCATAGTCTTTGAGAGCTTCCTTTTTTCTCCAGTGTGTCAAGATGTTCCAGGCTCATCCTGTACCTTTACTGTCCCAGACTGGAAATCAGACATCACTACACAGAGCCTTGATTTTTTTTTTCAGTGGCAAGTGATATTTAGAAACCACAGTCTGGGTACCAGAGATGCTCATTGCCACTCGGCTGGCGATTGCTTTTAGCACTTTCTAGTAGAAGTAAAGGAGTTAATACATTGGTTTTTGTTTCCTTTTAATGTTTTTATTATGGTAAAATATAGATAACATAAAATTTACCGTTTAATACTTGTTAAGTTTATAATTCATCCGCATAAAGTACATTCACAATGTTGTACAGTCATCACTGCTATCTATTTTCAGAACCTTTTTTTTATCATCCCAAACAAAAACTCTGTATCCTTTAAAGAATAACTGCCTATTCTCTCTCACCCCTCCGCCCCTGATCCTGGCAACCTCTGTTATCTTCTTTAGAGAAATATCTTTTCAAGTCTTTTGCCCACTTTGATTGAATTTTGTTGTTGTTCTTGTTGTTGAGTTGTAAGAGTTCTTTTTTTAAAAAAAGATTTTATTTATTTATTCATGAGAGACAGAGAGAGAGAGAGAGAGAGGAGAGAAAGAGGCAGAGACACAGGCAGAGGGAGAAGCCGGCTCCACGCAGGGAGCCCGATGTGGGACTCGATCCAGGGTCTCCAGGACCACACGTTGGGTGGAAGGCGGCACTAAACCGCTGAGCCACCCAGGCTGCCCGAGTTGTAAGAGTTCTTAATGTATTCTGAATATTAAGCTTTTATCAGATATATGATTTGAAAATATTTTCTCCCATCCATTGGTTGCCTTTGTTCACAGTGTCTATGATGCACAAAACTTTTAAAAATTTTCCTGAAGTCCAGCCTATTTTTTCTTTTGTGGCCTGTGCTTTAGGTGTCGTATCTGAGAAATCCTTACAAATCCAAGGTCATGAAGATTGTCTTCTGTGTTTTCTTCTAAGAGTTTTATGGTTTTGAGTTCTTATATTTAATTCTTGACATTTTTTTGCCACTATTCTTGTTGTTTTTATTTTATGAGTCATTTTTTTGGAGGTTGTTGGTCCTTACCCTGCAATTCCCACTATGTCACTAATCAGGATTCTGATGCCCCTAACCCCACCCCCCATTGCCTTTTCCTTCTTTCATTAGATGAATAGAATTTTCTTTGGCTGGTTTGAGACTTGTGCATTTAATTTTGCTCTTCTGTTTCTCCAAACTTACTAGGAGCCATACTTAAACTTATTTTTCCTGAGCAAGACAAGAACCTTAATGTACTACTTTCACTTCTCTGGTCTCTCTCCCTTTTCATTTTGGTATCGTCTACAATTTCAGTTATAGAAAATCTCATTTAGCTAATACTAATCCTTCTCAGTATATTTTGTTAGGATAGTAATAAATATATACATTTTCTTGAGTAGAATTGACATCTTTATGATGTTGAGTCATTCTATCCAAGAATAAGGTAATAATAAAGTACAGCAAATCACCCCCAAGTTCATGTGGCTTGAAATAATAATTTATTCTTTCTCATGCATCTGTGAGTCAGATGGGGGTTAGTTGATCCAGGTTAGGCTTAGCCAAATTTGGCTCCAATCTGTGGGTTAGGCTTAGGCCTACTTCATGTCATTCTCCTTGAACTAGCGGTATAGAACTTTGCCAAATGTCCCTTGGAGTTGTTACAGAGGCATTAGCCTAGACTTTTTCTTTTTTTACATATACTTCTGTGGGTCTTGGCTCTCTTAGTCTGGGTCAACACACAAATATTAAGTGCCCAGTAGGTACCAGCTCCAGGATTTAGGCCTTCAAAAGCAGAGATCAGTAAAGCAGGTAGTGTTAAATTACTAAAAATACTCTCTATAACACTAATATTGAGATTTTAAATTCATGAAGCCATTTGGATTCGTACTTTTCAGGCAGTAATTCCACTTTTAGATGTCTACAGACTATCTGCATAAGTGGCCAAGGATTTAAGTTCATGATGTTAATTATAGCAATATTTGTTGTAGTGAAAAATTAGAAATCATCCTAAATAGGAAACTGGTTATATAAACCATATTATAATCATATTATTGATAATATACAATTACTAAAATAATGTGAATCTGGATCACTGACATAGAAAAATATCTAATATATTATTAAACAAAAAAAGCAAATCAGTGGAAATAGTATAAGCTCCTTACTTATTTTTATAACTCTAAAAATTACCTTCATCCTGTTCTGTTTACCTTTGTCCACTGAAAAAGTCGGGACTCAATTACTGCCTAGTAGCAATGAGTACCCACTAGCACCTATATCATGGTATCTAAATACCATTTTCTATTAAAAAGATAAAGGTTCCTTGAAGCAATCATTGATTTCAAATCCACAGCAAGAAGATAAGATGAGCTTGCCACTTCTAGTGTACTAGAAAGGAAGGAATATAAAGACTTAATTGTTTTATCTAGATTCAGGAGCAACCTGGTGGGGCTTCAATGGCTAAAGATGAGAAAATATGAGTTTCGATGAGAATACCAAACGCAATGGATTGAGGAACATCAAAAATATAAAAATCTAGGAGTTCACAATGATACTGCAAGAAAATAAATTAACTCATTAATCACCTTTGAAAATTGCTAGGATGCCAAGTTGTTATTCTGGATATCGGTAATAAAGAGAACATTTATTCTTGTTTGTACACAACCATGTTTCTAAGTCATGAAATTGGTAGATGCGAGGAACTTGTTCTTTAAAAAAGAATTTGAACAAATGCAGAAGGAATGATTATCTGTATGTAACCAAGCCCTAATGAATTAATGCATCTAGAGAGTGGTCATTGATAGGTAGTAAAATGAGCAGGTGTCAGGTTAATGGGAAGCTGAATTGGATGATCAGCTGATAACACTGACATCCATGGAACATTCAGTTACAATGTGTCTCCAGTATGATAAAATAGGAAGCATGTAACCCCACCTATCAAATATTCCAGCCCAAATAATGGCATCTGAATCTAACCAAGAGTCTAGTTTTATTGAGGAGGTTACAGGAAACAGGGAGAGTAGGATGTGGAATGATATTCTGTGTGCGTAATCAGCCAAATCCAGATTGTGGGAAATTCTACAGGACAAAAGCCCACATATAAATAGCCTAAAAAAGGGAGTAGAGATATAATTATTGTAGCTATTATGAATTAAAAGGAACTAAGACGTATCAACCGGTTATGGACTTTATTTAGATGTTAATTCAAATAAACCAAAGGTTAAAAAAAATCAATGAGAATCAAGGAAAATAGAAAATAGACAAATAAGAGACTATTGTTTTGAGATATGATAATGGCAAAATTGCCATGTTTTTAAAAGACTTTACCTGTTAGAAATATATAACAGGGGATCCCTGGGTGGCGCAGCGGTTTGGCGCTTGCCTTTGGCCCAGGGCGCGATCCTGGAGACCCGGGATCGAATCCCACGTCAGGCTCCCGGTGCATGGAACCTGCTTCTCCCTCTGCCTGTGTCTCTGCCTCTCTCTCTCTCACTGTGTGACTATCATAAATAAATAAATAAAAAAAAATTAAAAAAAAAAAAAAAGAAATATATAACAAAGTACTGTAGTGAAATAATAAAATGTCTGGGAATTGCTAGGATATTCCAGAAAACACACACACACACACACACACACACACACACACACAAAAGCTTTTGATGTGGAGGAGAGATAAATAAAACAAAATTGACAAATTGTGGATATTTGTTGAAGCTTGGTGATGGGTATGTGGAATCCATTATGCTGCTCTCTGTATTTATGTATTGGTTTGAAGATTTCCATAATAAAAAGTAAAAAGGAGCACCTGGTTGGCTCAGTCAGTTGGGCATCCAACTCTTGATCATCTGGCCATGATCTCATAGTCATGAGACGGAGCCCTGAGTTGGGGTGCACACTCACTGGGGAGCAGGGAGCCTGGCTGAGATTCTCTCCCTCCCTCTCCATCTTCTCCTCTCCCTGCTCATGCTCTCACTCCCTCTCAAAATAAATAAATAAAATCTTTTTTTTAAAAAAGGTAAAAAAAAATGTAAAAGAGAAAGCAAAAAAAGAAAAATCAAGTTGTAGAACAATGTGTATGGAATGGTTTATGTATTTTTCTTTTTTAATAAACCAAACAGAACAAAAGACTATATTATACTATTATCTGTGGTTATATTTGGGAAATGGGATCAAGGAGTGATGTGGGAAACTATTTTTCCAAAAATATAAACTTGTGGATCATTTGAATTTGAAATAGGAACATATAACTTGACTTACTCTAAAAAAAGAATGAGAAGCACTGGGTGGCTTGGTCAATTAAGAGTCACATTCTTGGGGGACCCCTGGGTGGCTTAGTGGTTTGGCACCTGCCTTTGGCCCAGGGCACAATCCTGGAGTCCCACGTCGGGTCCCGGCATGGAGCCTGCTTCTCCCTCCTCCTGTGTCTCTGCCTCTCTCTTTCTCCTTCTCTCTGTGTCTATCATAAATAAATAAATAAATCTTAAAAAAAAAGTCACATTCTTGATTTCAGCTCAGGTCATGATCTCAGGGTCATGAGACTGAGCCCCATGGCAGGCTCTTCACTCAGTGGGGAGTCACTTCTCTCCCTCTGCCACTTCCACTGCTCACACACTCTCTCTCTAAAAATAAATGAATAAATAAATCCTTTTTAAAAAAGAATGAATTCATAATTAAGGTATGAGCTAAGTACTGTATATTGTTTACTGTGTCCTGGTTGAACATGGCTGCTGAAAATAGGACTGAAAAGTATGAAAACAAAAGGTGCACTTGAATAACTGGAGTAGGGTATGGCTACCTGGTGTGACCCCCCAGCCAACCAACGTGCTATGCCTTGAGGGATTAACAAAGTGATCTACACTCTCTAGAAAAGACGGTCTTTTCATCTCATCATGTGGCAGCAAAGCAGGCTTTCCAGCAGAGTGACCCCATGATTACCTAAAGAAACGTATTTAACCTGCTCATTCTGGGTTAAAATACAAATTCGTAGAGTTTGAATTAATCTTTTAATGCCTGAATGGAAATATTTAGTTATAAGGGTGTTGTCAGTTATTTATTTTCCAACCATGACTTCTTTGTCAGTGAGTGTCTTGAGTGGGTCCAAATCCAGGGGGCAAATGGGAGCAGGAGCTAGAGGCAGAGAGTTGAACAAGATACATCCCAGGCTGTCGCAGAACTCTCTGAGTAAGGAGTGTGGTGGTGACGGATAGAGGAGCAAAAATACATCACAATACAGTATGGAAAGGCACTATGGCTTCCATGGGAGAGGAAGGCATCTAACTCAGATTGTGGGAGCCACAGATAGTAGGAGTAGATGAAGCGTAAGGTGTGATTTGAAAGGCTGGTTGGAGGTGGCCAGGTTGAAGTTGGGGAGGGAAGAAGGACCAGTAAGTGCAAAGTGCAGAGGAAGAAAGACCACCTCAGAATTGAGAAGTAAAAAGTGGGGAGATTGGTGGTGGCTGGGCCATGTGGGCCTTGTGTGCCATGATGAAGACTTTAGACTTAATCTTGAGGAAAAATGAGAAGATTTTGGAAGTTTGAAGGCAGAAACCTGACTAAGCAGATTTGCCCACCTGATTCGGGAGTTGGGCTACAGTGTGGATGATGGCTTGATGTGTGCAAAACTGGAAGTGAGCAGAAGTGTCAGGGGGCTAATTCCTCATGCAGGTAAGATCCAGGTGGACACCCGAGTAAAGGTTGTAGTTATAAGGACGAAGAGGTAATAGACCCAGTGTACATGAAGAGGTGGAATGGACTGGCTTGGTGCTGAGTTAGATCCACAAAGGGAGGACTCAGGAAGACTCAGATGATGACCAGGTTTCTGACCTGGGAAATGGGTGGCTATTCACTGAGATAGGAAATATGGGAGGACAGGGAGGCTTGGGAAAACATGGTGTGGGATGTTAACTCTATTTTGCTGATGTTTTATCTATTTCAGCCTAAGAGACGCTGGAATCACCAAGGAAGTGAATATCTCAAGAAAAGCATATAAAAAAAAGAGAGAGAGAGAGAGAGAAGAAAGAAAGAAGAAAGAAAGAAAGAAAGAAGAAAGAAAGAAAGAAAGAAAAGCATATAAATCTTCCTGCCTTTGGTAAGTGGGGCTAAATTTTGAATATACTTACCAGGACTGAAATCTCTGCTTGAAGTTATACATGATCACACATTCTTTAGATCAACAAGAATGAAGACAAACTTCTGTGCTTTGAAAAAAATGAATACATTTCATTTTCCAAGGGCAAAATGTGTCATTTAGAAACAGTGCTGCTAAGTAGATAATCAATTTTGCTAATACCAGCTTTATGGAAGGATCTAAAAAGAATGCAGTCACTGAGCAAAGCTCTATAATTTGGTGGAAAGTCTACGAATTGGACCTGCAGGTTCAAATCAAGGCATTTCCACTGGCTAACTGTGACTCACTAATTCTATGGTTTTGGTCAAATCATTTAACCAGAGAGGTTAAGAATAATAAAAAGCACTTCACAGGGTTGTTGTTCAAGTGATCTGTGAATTTTGAAGATTTATTTACTTATTTTAGAAGGGAGGGAAGGGCAGAAGGAGAGAGAGTCTCAAGCAGACTCTGAGCATGGAGCCCAATGTGGGGCTCGGTCTCATAATCCTGAGATCAGGACCTGAGCCAAAATCAAGAGTCGATCTCTCAACCCACTGAGCCTCCCAGACACCCTAGTGATCTGTGAATCTTAATATTGTAAAATATTATTTTGAGCTGGACAATGTCAAGTGCCTTATCCCATTTGTTTCTTTTTTATTCACACATTCATGTACTCATTTCACTCACACAGTCAAAAACACCCACTATAAGTACATACTATGTGCCACTGCAAGGGCAGGCCCAGAGGATAAGAAATTTATTAAGATGTGGTCCCTTATAGTCCAGTAAAGATGAGAAATTAAAAGCAAAAGCAGGGAACACAGCAATCAGGCAGGTCAACAGTTGGAAGAGAAATGAGAGATTGAACTAGGAAAAGAGGAAGAGCAGAGATCTGACATCTTTAGAAGCTAGACTCACTAAGGGAAGGGAGGAAAAAATAAAATAAGACCCAATGAGAGAGAGAGACAAACCATAAGAGACTCTTAACGATTGGAAACAAACTGAGGGTCGCTAGAGGGGAGGTAGGTGGGGGAATGGGATAGCTGGGCAATGGGCATTAAGGAGGGCACGTGCTGTAATGAGCACTGGGTGTTTTTTTGTTTTGTTTATGTTAATTAATGGATTTAAACAAAATAACATTTTTTAAAAAGGGGGGGAAAAAAAGCTAGACTCACTCACGTGTGGTGACTTATCATTGGTAGAGGATGGAGGAGTAAGAGTAACCTAAAATGACTCCCAGGTTTCCAGCTTGGACAAATGGAAGGATAAGTGTGGGTGATTTCCTTGGATGGTGTGAAATGGGTCTTGACAAGGGGCGGGAGAGGGAGGTGGTGAACTCAGTTTGTATTCAGTTGAGCTGAAGTGCCTGAGAGTGTCATCTGATGGGGGGCAGGGGAAGCCATAGACGGAGATCAGATGCTTAAGGAAGGGTGCAGAGTAGAAATATAAGAGGTCTGAAGACAGAGCTCTGGACAAGACTAATCCTGGAATAGTAGACAGAGAAATTTGCAAAGACTAAGAAATAACATAGAAGGGAGTAAAGAAAGAGAAAGTAACATCGTGGAGACCATGTTTGGGAGGGGTGAGTTTCAAGACAAGGGTGGCCACCTGGACCCATGTGAATTCGCCACTTATAAGGATAACCTTGGAGAGAGAGGAGTCAACAGTGGATTGATGGGAGATGAAGCCACATTTCGTGGCTTGACGACTGAGTGGGAAGTGGAAAGTGGGGACAGCACGGGATGACAATTCATTTGAGAAGTCTGGTATGATGAGGGTAACTATAGAGGGAGGTGTAACTGTAGTCTAAGGAAGGAAGGTGAGGGAGAGAGTGGCCCAAGATATGATTGGAGAAGTAGGCAGGGGCTGGAACAAGGCAATGCCTTGGGAATCCCTGAAGCAGGAGAATGATGTTGTTAGATTCCTCAAGCTGCTCAGAGGAGGACAAAGGAAGGGAAAAACTGGGCTTTGAGTTTCTTGAGGTGGAGAAGGCCCATGATGTGGCTCTGGCAGTTGATGGCTAAAGAGAATGGCCTAAGGCCAAGGTCATCAAAGCTGGGAGACCCAAGGTTTTGGGAAATATGTCTACATGACTGTTGATATATCTGTAACAGTGTCAGAAGTTGGGATAATGAAAGGAAAGGTTTTGGGGTGAAGGAACAGGGAAAGGTAAATCGATGGAAGCGATACTGTGAATATAGGGAAGGCTGTGTCAGAGCAGTGATTGGGGAGGACAGTGACGCTGTGACTGATTGTGTCCCTCCCCTGCTCAGAATTCTTCAAAAGTTCCCTGTTACCAAAAAAAAAAAAAAAAAAATTCCCTGTTACCCACCGGAGAAAGTACAAACATCGTAGCACTGCCCTCCTCAAGGCATCCTAACAGCCTCATCTCCTACTTCCACCGTCCCCCAAGACTCATTGAACTGCTTGAGTTTTGCTGTTCGCACCTCACTCCCTTTGCATACACTGTTCCTTTCATGTCTGTCCCTTCTTCCCACCCTTGCAAGAACCTCTATTTGCCCTTTATGACTTAATCAAATGTCATATTTCCACACACCTTTGCTCAAATGCCCCAGCCATTCAGGGAGCTGATATTTATTGAAGATCTACCACGTGCCAGGCTCTGAGCAAGGCCTAGTCATTTGGCCCGCCCTCTGTGCTGCTCCATCCAAGCTGTCCAGGTTTGCCAGCAGAGTAGATAGGCCCAGGGTTAGAGCTTCCAGACTTGGCTCAATAATCACTGAACCTGAGAACCAGGCTCCATTGGAATTTCATCAACAGGAAGGGCTGGGCAAGTTTCTTCTTATTCCCTTCCCTTAAACCCAACCTCAGCACCTTCTACAGCTATAAACAACAAAGGGTACTTAATATGTGAGATGCATTAGTCTGTGAAGCACGGTTCCTGATTCATTAGGAAGTTATGGTCGGGTTTTATTGCAGTACATGCTTCCTATTTTGATTTCTGGGTACCTGTGTGCACAGCCCTGTCTGTAGCTAGATGCCAGATGGTTTTCCACCAAGAGTCATCTGCTTTGCTGTAAGCGGAATGGAAATAACCGAGAGACTAGGTTTGGGGGCATTCTTCTTGTGGCAGAGATGATATGTTGGGGGATATAAGCGCTCAATCAGAGGCCAATATTTAGTCAACAAATATTTCTTGAGATGAGCCCTGTGCCCAGTTCTGAGCTAGACGCTGCAGAACAAAGATAAACTTGACCCAACCCGAGCATCAGAGCTGTGGTTCTTCTACCTGCAGCAGTGTTCTTCCCCGGGATCTCCTCCTGGCCTGGGCACTCTTACTTGTTTTTTGGCTGCCAATGTAGGCCTCTTTTCTCTGGAAAGTCTCTGATGGGCCCCAGGAGATAGGGTGAGTTGTCTATCCAAAACCATTTAATTTTCTTCCTTATGAATCAACTCTGGTGTATGGTTATCCATATTCTGGATAGCATTGTACACAGCTGATGGATGTCACTTCCCAGTCTCCCTTACATTTAGGGGTGGCTACGACAATGTAAGAGGAACAGGTTGGGTGAGGTTTCTGGCACACTGCTTTAAAAGAGGTGACTTAGCTGAGAGGCACCTTCTATTTGCCCTCACTTCTGTTCTCCAGCCCCATTTCCGGGCTTCAACCTTGATGGATGGAGCTCTCACAGCCGTTTTTGAATAATGAGGGAGTCTTGAAGGTATGAGACACATTAAGTGACAGAGAAGAAAGAGGGAGCTTGGAAACTATTCTAAAAGCGCTGGATGGCCTACCTCTATTTCTTCATTTCAGAGAAAAGAAAACATACCTCGTAGTAAGCCATCCTTATTTGTTTTTCCTGTTCTTTGCAATTGAACCTAATCCTGACCAATACAACCCCCAGTCTGCTTTATCCCCTTATCCTGATTGATTTTCCTTTATAGCATTTACCACTATCTGACAGTTTTATTCGTCTGTCTCCTATTAGAATGTAAGCTCCATGAGACTTGAACAGTGCCTGGCCCACAGTATATCCTCATTGAAAAGCTGCAGCACTCTTATTGTTTTTACACGTGCCCTCTGTCATCATACTCATTGCACTTGCAGCCATACTCGCTTATCTCTTCCCCACCAGACTCTACACCCATATAGACCGAGGATATATCTGTTGGCTTTCTGTTGTATGACCAGCATTCAACTTAATGCCAACTTATGAGTGATCAATAAAAAATGCAACAAGTGGAGACAATTTTTCTTTTGTAGAATACTGGGATGGGGTGGCTGGGGAAACCAGGCTGGTTTGCCAGGGGTAGTCCCAGTGAGGGAAGCAGTCTGAGTAGAAATGGGAGCGAGAACTGGCCTGTGTCTCCCAGCGAGCTAGAGGCAATGAAGAAGGTCTCTTGGGAGGATCCTGGGTTGGCAGTTGGCCAAGGTTCTGGAAAGAGATGGAATGAGAAACATGGCAGGTGCTTGATGAGATCTTTCCTCGTACCCAGCTCCTCATCTGAAGGGAAGCTGCTAAATGCTTAGAATTCCTGATCTTGTTGGATTAGCTGTTGAAAATATTGAAGGCATGCAGTTATGGGGGCCGCGTGTTCAGAAATAGTCTGAACGTGGGATAGGGAGAAAGTAAGTCATGAGAATCACAGAACTTTGGTGGAAGATTTCAGACTGAGGGTAAAAAATTCAAGTTTCTAGATGAGCACAACTTCCCGTTGTTATGGGATGAATTATGTCCCCTCAAAAAATATAGGTCGAAGTCCTAACCCCTAGTACCTCAGAATGTAACCTTACTTATTTGAAAAATACAGTCTTCACAGAAGTAATGGCATTAAAATGAGATCATTAGGGTGGGCCCCAACCTACCCTATGAAAAGATGATCCTATAAAAAGGGGAAATTAGGACAGAGACAGGCAGGCACAGAAGGGAGATGATGTGATAACCATGGAGGATGGTCATGTGATTGGAGTGATGTATCTAAAAGCCATAGAACATCAGGGAAGGCTGGCAGACACCAGAAACTGGAAGAGGAAGGAAGGACACTCTCCTAGAGCTGTCAGAGGGAGTATGGCTCTGCTGACACTTTGATTGCAGACATCTGGCCTCTGGAACTTTGAGACAACTGTGTTTTGTTGTTTTAAGCCATCCAGTTGATACAGCTTTGTTATGGCAGCCCTCAGAGACTCGTGGATCCAGGAGAGAGGGAGACTCAGCTGACACCTGGCTACAAAAATTAATTGAATTGCATTGTATTCGTGAAACTTCCTTTTTGGTGGGGTGTTCATGAAACACTGCATCCCAGGGGCTGTAGTAGCAGAAAGGAAATTGACCTAATCCTGTCCAAGGATGTCAGGGTGAGCTTCACAAAGAGGTATCATAGAGTCTTACTAACAGAGTAGCTGTTCATTGAACAGGTAAAGAGAGAGGGAATTTCGGGTTACGGGAACAGAGTGGGCAAAAACATAGGAGGAACTGCGTCATGGGTGTGTTCAGAAAATGACTGCTGATTTTATATGCAGAGTGTAAGTAAGTTGCCTGCAAGGAACACTGGAGAAAATACTGCAGGGCATAGCAGGGCCAGCTTAGGAAGAGCCCATTTTTCTAGCTAAAGAGCTTGGATAGTGACGTCTGGGTGGCTCATTTGGTTAAGCGCCTGACTCTTGATTTCCGCTCAGGTCATGATCTTAGGCTCTTGATTTCCGCTCAGGTCATGATCTTAGGGTCGTGAGCTCAAGGCCTGTGTCCTGCTCCTTTTTCAGCAGGGAGTCTACTATAGATTCTTTCCCCTTCCCACTCCCCCCCCCCCCCGCCCTTCCTCCCATTTGCTCTCTCTCTCTCTCTCTCTCTCTCCTCTCTCAAGTAAATAAATAAAATCTTTTAGGAAAAAAAGAGCTTGGATAGCACCTTTTTGACAATACAGAGTCACTGAAGGACTTTAGGCAGCAGAATGACATCGTTTCATCTCTGTTCTAGAAGACTAACCTCATAGCAAAGAGAAGGATGGGTTGGAAGGATAAATGATGGTCGGGAGACTTGCTGCAGTGGTTGAGGGCAGTAATCATAATAGCTTACTATTCAATTAGCATTTTATCGCCTATATCTATACCTACTTTTTAAGTTTTGCTACTGGTTCCCCAAAGCCTGAGGAATAGGTGTTAATAATAATTGTCCAGGATTTTTTAAAAAAAGATTTTATTTATTTATTCATGAGAGACAAGAGAGAGAGATAGAGAGAGAAGCAGAGACACAGGCAGAGGAAGAAGCAGGCCCCATGCAGGGAGCCCTATGTGGGACTCGATCCCACGTCTCCAGGACCACGCCCCGGGCCAAAGGCAGGTGCTAAACTGCTGAGCCACCCAGAGATCCCCCAATTGTCCAGGTTTTGAGTTGGGGAGACCAAGAAGCTTACAGTTCAGACAGGTGCATAAATCTCTCAGTGGGGCACAGAAAGGGGAGTGGTCAAGTACGTACTCTGGCACAGACTATCTCTATCAGAGTGGCAACTCTGTTTCCTTACTGGGTGACCCTGGACAAGTGACTTGACTCTGGTCTCAGGCTCTTGATCCATTAAATGAGGATTAAGATAATGATTACCCTCTGTTTGTTGCAAAGATAAGATGAGTATATAAAGAGGTCAGAGAAGCGCCTGTCGTAAAACATGTGCTATAGGACTGCTATTACTAGAATTGTTCTGAGAGGTGTGATGGTTAATTTTACGTGTCAACTTGACTGGAATGCAAGCTGCCCAGGTATTTGGCTAAATGTTATTTTTGGGTGTGTCTGTGAGGACATTTCCCGGTGAAATTAGCATTCAATTGGTGCACTCAGAAAAGCAGACTGCCCTTCCCAACGTGGGTGGGCATCATCCAGTCTGTTGAGGGCCTAAATAAAACAACAAGTCGGAGGAAGAAAGAATTCACCCCTTCCTGTATGATTGCTTCACCTGGGACATCTATCTTATTCTGTCCTTGCTGTTCCTGGTTCTCAAGCTTTCAGACTCCGAATGAGTCACACTACTGGCTTCCTTAAGTCCCCAGCATGCAGACAGCAGACTGTGGGACCTCTCAGCCTCCATATAATGTGAGCTAATTCCTTAGGATAAATCTCTTCCCATATATATCTCCTGTTGGTTCTATTTTTCTGGATACCCCGGAGTGCTACAGAACTGCAGGGGAGTTACTCCACCTGGAGGGATTTGGCAAAGCAGAGGAGAAGGGACCTAAAAGATGTATGTGAATGTGGTGGATGTCAAAGAGGGGGAAAGGCATTCTAGACGAGGGGCACAGAGAGTACGAAGCCGTGGAGAAATAAAACCACCGTGATATGAAGTGTAGGATATTCATGAAGTCGGTGGGGAGGACATGATAGCACACGATGGGGTACATGGTGTTAGCATGAAACTGAGGCCACCTCCGAAGATCCCAGAGTTGGAGTGTGTACCATCAGCAGATTTGTCATGTTAAAAGACAGCTGTGGTGGCCCTGTGTGAAGGGAGAAACTGTGCAGAAAGACCAGGGAAGAGGTAAGCAATGGCTTGGGGCCAGAACTAGCACAGTATGGGTAGACACGAAGAGGAGGAAACAGATGTGAGGCATTTCTGATCTGAAACAGACAGAACTTGATGCCTGGAGGTGGGCGGTGAGGATAAGCGGATTGAACAGGAGTAAAAGATGACAGATACCATTCATTTGGACAAAGAGCTGAGAGGTGTATTTAGACTGGGGATAAGATGATAAGTTGCTCTTCAGACATGCTGGGTATGAGATGTTTTTCAGACATCCAGGTGGAGGTGTGTGGAAGGCAGTTGCAAAAACAGGTTCGGAGTTTGGAAAGCAAGATGGGGGAGGGTGATACTGATTGGGCAGCCATCCACCTGTGACCAGCAGCTGAAGCTATGGAATTGAAAGGTCTTGCCCAACAAGTATGCACAACGTGAAGAGGAGAGGCTACCTCACCTCCCACAGTAGGTCATGGTCTCTTATTTTGGCTCATTCATCAAAATCCACATCCCAGATGGAAATATGGAACTCACCCAATATTTTCTTAACTTTCAGTATGCAAAAGGAAAGGAACTGGCAATAAAATAGGTTTCGTTTTTGACTAGAGGGGTCCAGGAACCAAGGGGCCTTGTATAGAATATCAAAGGAAATGGAAGCAGTAAATGATCATTATAATAATACTTAATAATGCCTGGCATTTAAAGAGCACCTTTCCCCAAAGAACTGGAATCTCTGCTCTTTTTTTTTTTAATGTTTTATTTATTCATTCATGAGAGAAACAGAGAGAGAGACAGAAACACAGGCAGAGGGAGAAGCAGGCTCCATGCAGGGAGCCCGATGTGGGACTCAATCCCGGGACTCCAGGATCACGCCCTGAGCCGAAGGCAGGCGCTAAACTGCTGAGCCACCCAGGGATCCCTCTGCTCTTAAATCATGAACCTTCATAGAAAGTTTAGGAGGTCTGTAAGGGGCGGGGGAGATTATATTAACTTTTGACACACAGTAACAGGGGGGTTCTGAGAAGACCAGAAGTTCTGATAGGGTCAGAGCCAGAGAGTGTTATGGTCTACCAACCTGGCTCCAAGCTCCCTCCTCGTGGCCAGCACTCTGACCCTGTCTCCTTGTCTAGACCTGACAACACAATCACTTGCCCTCCTGGTCCTAAATCCCATCTCAAGCCAGCCCACCAGACAGCCAGTTCTAACAAAGCAGTCCCTAGTGGGGAAAGTATAGAAGTTAGAGTCCCAAGGTCACAGCTGCTACTTATTTTATCTGTGTGATGCTGGGCTCTTTATGGTCTATTTTGGAACTTGAAGGCGATACTAAGTATCTCAGGGTTGTGTGAATATGTGTTCATTCAACAAATGTTTATTGAGCATCTGCTATGTGCCAGGCATTGTTCTCATTTCTTACGCTGTATCGGGAAACAAAGGTCCCTGACCTTGGGCTCTTACCTTCCTAGGGGGCAAGGGGCGGGAAGGGAGGAGAGACAGATGATCAATAGTGACATAATGAAGGAACAAGTTATCTGGTATGTTAGATGGTGATAAGCTCCAGGAAAAGGAGAGATAAGGTTATATCTGGCACTCAGCACACTGTCTGGCCAGCACACAGTAGGTACTCCAGGAATCGGTGCTACTATTATCATAATTAAGGAAGCGATGAAGGGCTTGAGGTAGAGTAACAGGCTGTAAATTTTTATGAAAATGTGTCTATCTCTTAAACTTCAATCAGAAGTAAGCAGAAAAGTTGCAAAGTTGCCAGGGAAGGATAAGAGTAGATTACAAAGTGGGAAAAAAAAAAAAAAAAAAGGCCTGAAATGCTTTCAAGTGATGTGTAATCAGCTGCATCTATTCTAATGACCGCTAATTAAGCTGTCTCTTGCAGGCACCCAGAGAAAATCGCTTGCCCAAACAGGTAGACTATGAAGTGCACATTATAAGACCTTCAGCATTTAAATTGAGTTTCATTTTTACCATAACTCTGGGAGCCGTTTGGAAAGGTTAGGCCATTTTCTCCCAACAGGCAGCCTTCACAAGTGGTCGTGTAAAATACCAGTGTGTTTTTAGCTGTATTTTTATGGAAAAGTGAACACCCTATCAAGGATCTCTCCTCCCACACTTTATCCATGATGCCTTCTTTGGCTGGCATCAGGGGCTGTGATCAGAAGTTTGGGTCATTCGTTTATTAGCTTGGCTAGCAAACATCGATGCAGTTAATCATAAAAACGAGAGTTAAAAAGGCTTCTGCAGGCTCACTTACCATGTCGAACATTTACGTGCAATGCCTAATATAATTTTCTCAACAACGTATAAGTAAATGTCTTTTCAGTGAGGAAACTGAGGTGTGTGATTATGTAACTTCACACAAATAGCTAGTCAGAAGTGGAGCAGGATCTGAACCTGGGTCTGACTGACTACGGAGTGCTCGTATTTGACTACAATTATGGTGACAGAGCTCATGATAAACCAAGTAAGGTATGGCTCAGCCCTTGGAGGACCTTGCTATTCGATGCGAGACACATAAAAAGCAAACAAATAATTGTCAGACATATATAACCTATACATGATAGACATGCTCTGGGAACCTGGAAGAGAAAGAACTGCCTACTCAGAAAGATTGCACTGGGGAAATTTTCCAGAAGCGATATTTAAAGTGGGGGTTGATGGATGAGTAGGAGTTTGTCTGGAAGCAAAGGGCAGGGCATGAAGGAAAGAGCATATTGAGCAAGCTTTCTCTGACTCTCCAGCCCATGCTTTAAACACTGTGTTAAACTGACTACCTACACTCGTGTCATAATTAGTCAGATGTTCGCTGAGTATTTTTCTTGTACACCCAGGTCTTTTGGGGTGACAGAAGGGAAACTGGCACGAGTTAATAGCAGTATCCAACCTAGAGAATTCAGGTCTTACACATGCATGTTTTCCTTGCAGGTTCTGCTCTGTGGATTTTGAAATGAGTCATTTAGCTGAACTGTGTGCAAGGAGACAGGAAAGCTCTCACAGGCAAGGTACACAGTGCACTGGGCACTTGTCCGTGTATCCCCAGAAGCTGCTCACACTAGGCTCCAACCACAAAGCTCCTCAGTGAGGCACCCAGCAAACCCTCCAGACACAAAAAAAGTTCTGTGTCAACAGGGCTGATGTAGAAATCTCTGAACAAGAGGCCAGTGGGAACATAGTGAAAATCCTTTGTGTTCTGGACTTGCACTTGTCTCTAGTGAGAGGAAAGTGAGGGCAACGGGAACCACTTAGGCCTTGTTCCTCCCAAGAAGGTGGTTTATTTTAATCTAGTTTCTCTGTTGTGTGTTTGCATTTCCACTGAATCTCACCCGTCACAGAGCAGAAGTAGGCTCAGTACAGATGTTCCTGTACTAAGGAACATCATAATCAAAATGAAAGCGCTTCTGTAAACCTTGAAGCAATTGAGCTCGAGATGTGAAAGTCAAACGAGGACAACATTACATCTCCTGCAGGTCTGGGAACACAGTTGGTATTCAATAAGTGTTTGCTGAATTAAGTAAATAAATAACATATTAAACAAATAAATAACTAAATTGATCTGATCTCTCAATGTGGACATTTTAATTAAATTAATGGTTATTTTTTATTACAAAAGGAGAAGGAAACAAGCATTTGGAGCAAGAGGAACAGTGGCCATGGTGGGAGCATGGAACTACTCCTGAGTGGCTGGAGTGCAGGGTTGGTGGGGTGGGTAAGTGGCATCTGATGAGGCAGGGGAGGATGGGAGATCCCCACTCATAATTAAGGAATTGAGAGCAATGGGAACATTCCTGGGTTTTAGGTAGGGGGTGATTTATGGGACCACTGGCGGCTACGTGGAGAATGGGTTGTAGGGAGCAGCAGTTGACACCTGGAGAGCTGGTTGGGAGACCCCTGCAGGACCCCCCCGAAGGACTAGGGACAGGCTAGGGGGGTGCAGAGGAGTCAAGGATTAGAAGGTGAGCAGTTGGGACTCACAGGACTTGAGGGCCAGGGAGAACTTGTCATTGACTCCTGGGATTTTCAGCTGAGCAACTGATGGCTGATGGTGTCGTGTACTGAGATGGGGAAGAGAAGGAGATGACAGTGTCTGGAGGGAAAGATCAAGAGGTTGGTTATAGGTTTTTTTGGATGGCTTGAGTGACATCCAAATAGAGACTGCAGGCACTGAATATGAGGGTACAGCCCACGGGAAAGGTTTAAAATAGAGAGAGAGAGAGTGTGTGTGTGTGTTATATTAAACAAAAATACATCATGCTGTCATACGGCACAGCAACCCATTATTTTGATCTAAAATACCACTTGCACATATTTCTCTGACAACCTACATAATTTTTTAAATTCTTTTTAATGGCCGCATGATAGTCCAACTAGGAATACACCACTGTTTCCTAATTTCAAATTTAAAGTGTAAAATACATAACAGCTATCCATACACCCATCACCTAGGTTTAATAGATGGTAACGTTTTGACATATTAGACTCAGATCCCTTCATTTTGGACTTCAAGAAAAAAAATGTTTAGAGACAACTAAGGCCCTACTCTCATCCCTCTGCCTCCCTTCCTTCACCCCCATCATCCTTCTCCAGAACTAATTAACTATCCTGAGGTTGGTATGCGGGATTTCTGGGCATGTTTTTGTACTTGCTGACATGTGTTTGCTTCTGTAAATAATATGTGATACAGTCTTATTTTGAAATTCACATAAATTGCTTCACGGAGGTATATATGCCCTTTTGCAACCGTACATGTCACTTCACATTATATGTATGACACTGATCCATCTTTTAAAAGTCCTCTATTAGCAGACACTTTATTTCCAACATGAATATAGGGTGATTGACACAACCTTGGGGATGTAAGCCCAAAAGCTCTTCAGCCAGGTGCCATCTATGAACACTGGCATGAAAACTACTACAAGTTAACTTCCCGAGCCTGACACTGGAATGCCAGTCTTGGATATTATCCCGAGATGCCCGCAGCGGGCCACGCGGAGCAGGTGTTATGTAATGTTGCATTCTGGTAAGAACGCACGCGAAGCTGCTCTCTCATCACGTCGGCTCAGAGCAGGAACAAAGCTGTTGAATGAGAAGCTCAGAGCACAGCCCGGGCTGTGTTCTGGGTTGGGCGTTGATGGAGCTGTTTGCTGGCCTTGGCCCCTCTTCATCTTGGCCCTTTTAAACCTTTCTTAATTGCTTGACTCTGGAGCCGACCAGCCAGTTCCTACATCAAACACTCATCCTGCATCCACAGGACTTCTCTCCTCCTCCTTTTTTCCTTTTCCTTTTTAATGTACACCCAGCACCTCCCAGCTTTTTTTTTTTTAAATGTCTGAATGCTTTCAGTCTCAAACAAAGCTTTATAGATTTCTTGGCAGGAAATCCAGAGTGGAATTTGCCATTAAATTTTAGTAAAGCAACTCTTCAAACAACATGTACTGAACAATCAAACACTTTTAAATGTCAATCCCCAACAAAAGCATGCATTGTCCCTGGAGAGCCCCAAGTGGCACTACCCTGTTTGGAGTAGGAAGAGTTCACAGAAACGTAACCTATTTCATTTCACAGGTTGCCTGCTGTACAGAACTTTCCACACTCCATCAAAAGTAAGGCTTCCTGATAGCACATTTTAACTCAAGTAGCTCCTTAATGGGTGACTTTTGCTCCTCTTAGGGCAAAGCGACACCACTTTTGTTTTTCCAGTTGAGAAAGTTTTTGCATAATGACCAACTCAAATAGAAAGTGTGATTTTGCTCCAACTCTTATACTTCTCTGCTTCTGGAAAGCCTAAGCTAATATTTATGGAGCACTCTTTATGTGCCATGGACTGCTGTCTCAAGCTTTACAACAACCCTATGAGATAGGTATTGCCAGTATCCTCACTTTCCACATAAGGGAACTGGGGCCTAGGAACGTTAATGAACATGTTCAAGGTCATAGGGCTTAGAAGAGAGGGAGGCAACATTTAAAGCTCAGGGAGGTGGACTTCAAAGCTCATGTTCCACTGATGTTGTTGTTGTACTGATTTAATGAGTTCTGAAAAATGTTCCAAATTTTCAATGAGATAAAAAAAGAGGACTAACCTGTGATCAACACCCACTATGGGCTAACATTACAGCCATGTTCTCTCTTTTTTTCTTTAGAGAGAGAGAGAGAGAAAGAAAGAGAGAGAGAGAGAGACAGCATATGAGTGATGGGGGGGGGCAGCATAGGGAGTAGAAGAGAATCTAAAGCATGCTCCATGCCCCGTGTGGAGCCTGAAGTGGGGCTCCATCCTATGACTCCAAGATCATGACCCGAGCCGAAATTAAGAATTGACACTTCACTGACTAAGCCACCCAGGTGCCCCCATGATCTCTTTCATAAATCTCTTCACATTTTTATGAGTTCTGTCATCTTCCTTAATTTATGCATGAGAAAATGAAGTCTCAAAGGCTCACCTGCAGAAGACAGACAAGTGTCTGGGTTAGTATCCGAACCCAGGTTCAGTAGAAGGAGTGGGACCATCTTGCCTCTTTAGAAAAGGATTGAACATGTGGAAGGTCCTCAGTAATGCCTTAGATTTATAGGTCTTTTCCCTCTTTTGCTTCCTCTTTCTAATGCAAAGGATATACATATGATCCAGTAGGAGAATGGCTGACTCATAAGAGTTTAAAAATCTGTTTAAATAAAGTATTAATTTATGGCCCAGATGTAAGAACCTGCAAACAAGTCAAAATATCTTATTATAAAAGATAATAAAAAAAAGAGACCAGCTGGTGGAAAAGTCCTTCTGTGTGATTGATGATTTCCCCCTCCAGCTGTCTGTCCCTTCAGTGCCATTGGAGGGATACATGGCATATGCATCTATAACATAAGTCAGACACCCACACACATGCAAAACTAGCCAGCTCTCACCTTAACTCTACAACTCCAACAATTGGGACTTTCATTTCCCTTATTTTGGATGTTCTTCAGAATCTTCTCATAAATCCCCAAACACAAGTTCAGAGTCCTCCCGGTGAGTTATTTGGTCCATGAGCCATGAGCTCATGACATGAGCCAATGTTATGTAAGTTAACAAAACAGAATAAAGAGACTGTGTGAAACTAGGTGACAGGATGATGCAACCAGTATGGGAGCCGCTGGCCTTTGGTGGCTTGTTGGGCTCCAGTGCAGGTAAGGAAAGCAAATCCCCACCTTTGTTTTCTTCAGGCTCCAGGGCAGTTGTCAAGGGAACTTGGTCAAGGGAACTCTGATCAAGCCACCTGTGGGGGAGGCCCTGACCCCTGTCAAGGTCCTAGTGAACTCTCCTTGAAGGAGGTCCTGAGGCGGTAGGTTGGGCCATCAAAGGGAGGCTGCAGCCTCCTCTGTCAACACCCAGGAGGATGTGTCATGTGTTGTTTCAGTCTCCAGGGCTGGCAGGGCATTCAGGAGGAGAAATGGAGAAGGAGGGGCAGGTGAAGGAAAGAATTTGTTCCAGTTCCAGAGCTGGCTAGGAAACGTTGCTAGAAATGCAAACAAAGGGAGATCTTGCAATAAAGAGTGCTCTCATCATGTTTTAAAGATGTATGTGTCCATAATAAAAATACTCAGAGAAAAAAGTGGCCCCAAGTAGAGTGTTCACACTGCTGTGAACAAAGAAGCTTTCAGCTACTCCCACTCCCTTCACCCAGGAAGTGGACCTGGCACCAGGTGACTCAGCAGAGCCTCTTTTAACGGATGCAGAGCTCCGGAGTACACTTGACATACTTTCTCTCAGCTGTGGGCACTAGCAGCAAGTTAGATTCCATTTTCATTTTTCCCCACACAAGAGCGGAATACAAAGTACTCTTGAATTCCAGCAGAGAAGTCTTGTTGGGGCTTTGAGCAGAGTGAGAGCCATGGAAGGGTGAGGCATTTGGACAGCACATAAAAGCTGAGTTGACCCAATTCTAAAATTCTCATTTTGCCAAGTACAGACTTAAGTCTCCCTCTTCCCAAGCAGCTGCATGGCACTTAAGACATAGATGTTTTAAAAGGAACTGCATTCAAGACCTTTTCACCCCATAGCAAGTGCGATTTTTACTTTTAAAAATCTGACACACAAAGCAAAAAACCCAGTTGCTTATTGAGTTAGGAAGTCAAACTTTTCAGGATTCAACTAGGGTGGCCTTGTGGCTCTTAGAGAAAACTCCCAGCTCCTGTAGGGAGAACAAGGAAGCTCATCGTGACCGGGAGTCTGGGAAGTGTGCAGGCTCCAAGCAAGATGATGTCTTAGAGGACAATGTTAGTGCTTGCTGGCCTCCAGGCTGTGTTTTGTAAGTGTTTATAGGATTACAGAGGAGGAAGCCATTCATGCGGTGAGGCCAGGGCAGTTCACATTTTGTTTCCCTCATCCCAGTGAGTTTTCTCACTGGGGAGGAAGGGTATTTTTTAATTTATTTCTGTATCTCCTCAATGGAGTGGCTTGGTACATGGTTGGGACTCAGGTGATGGTTCCTAAATACATTAAAGAATACTCTTATTTTTTAAAGATTTACTTATTTATTTTGAGAGCAAAAGAGAGAGAACCAGCAGGAGGGGCAGATCTAGAGGGAGAGAGAGAGAATCTCAAGCAGACTCCATGCTGAACATGGAACCCAAGGTGGGGCTCGATCCCAGGATCCTGAGGTCAATACCTGAACTGAAACTGAGTCGAATTCCCAACCAACTGGGCCACCCAGGTACTCCCAAAGAATACTCTTTTTTTAAAAAAAAAAAAAAATTTTTATTTATGATAGTCACACAGAGAGAGAGAGAGAAGCAGAGACACAGGCAGAGGGAGAAGCAGGCTCCATGCACCGGGAGCCCGACGTGGGATTTGATCCCGGGTCTCCAGGATCGCGCCCTGGGCCAAAGGCAGGCGCCAAACCGCTGCGCCACCCAGGGATCCCTCAAAGAATACTCTTGATTAGACTTTTGGTAATGCATTTAATGGTTGCTATTGCCCAGAAAAGGACAGGCCAACCACCTGAACCTACTGATCAACCTCAGCATGGCCAAGAGTGGGACAGTCAGCATGGTTGCTTCCAATGCGAAGTACACAGCACCACCTCAAAGAATCATCACCAAAACCCCAAAGGAGTCAAATGTTAAATGCCAACTTCTAGTTTGGGCAGGGGAAGGCAGGTAGGTGGGCACAGGGAGTGAGGAAGTTAAATTTTCACTGCAAGGAAACAGACTAATTAAGGATGGGGGGACATTCTCAGGACAATGGATCTAGTTCAAAGTGTTGGCATCAAAAATCAAGGAGACACTTGGGAAAGAGAAACTCCCAAGCTTAAAAAGCTTTAAGAGACATAACAACCGGGGATCCCAGGATGGCTCAGTAGTTTAGTGCCTGCCTTCGGCCCAGGATGTGGTCCTGGACCCGGGATCGAGTCCCACATCAGGCTCCCTGCATGGAGCCTGCTTCTCCCTCTGCCTCTATCTCTGCTTCTCTCTCTGCATCTCTCATGAATAAATAAATAAAATCTTAAAAAAAGAGGCATAACAACCAAATGGAGAGTATGGGTTTGGAATTGTGATTCAAACATACCATTTGTAAAAAAAAAAAAAAAATTAAGAAAGAAAAAAAGCAAGACAGAAATTTGAATATAAATTTGGTGTTAGGTGATATCAGGAGATTGTTGTCAAGTCTGCTGGTGTAAAAATGGTCCTGTGTCTAGGTTAAAAAAAAAAGGCTCATTTAAAAAAAATGCATACTGGAGTGGAGACTGAAATAACAGGAAGTCAGGAATTGCATTAAAAAAAGACAGATGCAAAAAAAAAAAAAAAAGACAGATGCAGCCAATGCAGCAAAATCTTGCTAATTGCTGGGTACATGGGTTTATTATACTGGTTTTTCTACTAGACCATTATGCAATTATACATCATACATAATTGTATGTTCAAAATTTTTCATTAAAATGTTAAGAAATTTTTTTAAAAAAAGCAGAACTTAAAAAGCACAAGATTCAGTTTTTCCCTTGATCTTGCTACTCGTCTTTTTCTAGCTGCAGTCAATTTGGGCAGCTCAGCTCTCCAGGGACTTTTCAATCACACCAGGACTAGATGGTGAACTTCGCTTGCTCAGTGATAATTTACTAGTCTTTAGGACGATTGCTTATTCTCTTTATATATTGGGTCTGAAAAGAGATTGAAGCCTTGAAACCTTCTAATCATGGTGCTAGACACTCTGATGGGGTAGGAGCGGGGGAGGTGGGCAGGAGGAAGAAGGAGGGTGATGCTGGTTGGGGGAGCAGTGAGGAGGGGCGAGGGGACCACCAGGCTCCACGCCCTTGTGAGGCTCCCACACTGTCCTGTAGGCAGTATCTGGCTTAGAAACCAGCCTGAGGGGAGGGGAGCACAAAACAAAAGACAAAATCGGAGAGCCTGGGTGGCTCAGTGGTTGAGCATCTGCCTTTGGCTCAAGGCATGATCCCAGGATCTGGGATCCAGTCCCACATCGGGCTCCCTACACGGAGCCTGCTTCTCCCTCTGCGCCTCTCTCTCTCTGTGTGTCTCTCATGAATAAATAAAATCTTTATTTTAAAAAAAGGTAAAATCAAAATGAATGAGCTGGAAGAGTGTGGAAAGATACCGATGTTGGAGTGAAGGGTCTGCTTGGAGGTTCACCTTTATCCTGAACAGCTGGATGATTGACACCTGTCCATTTCAGAAGCTCCACCACCCTCTTCCGTGTGGCCTCCACGGAGTTAGGGGAAGTGACACTGGTGAAAATCCTAGCCTGACAGCTACTCCGTGGAGAGGAGTTCGATCTGACTGTGGAAAGCAAATATTTATTGAGCATTTACTCAATGTGCCAGGTGACGTTAGAAGTGGTGGCAACATGGGGATTAATAAAATAAGGTTATTCCCTTGAAGAAACTCATTTCTGCACGTGTCTGGCCATGGTAGCAAAGTGAGTGAGGATATAGAAATGAACTAAAAAATAATGTTTGTTGAAAGGCTGCTGGGTGAAAGTCACTTTGTTCTATGTTTGATCGGTTTTCTCATTTTATCCTCACAAGGACACTCCAAGGTGCTACTCACTTCACAGAGGAGGAAACCGGCTCTGAGACGCTCACTGCATTTGCCAAGGTCACACAGCTCCTATGGAGCTGACTTAGGATTTGAAATCTCAAACCTCCAATCCTCTCTCTGTCTCCACAGTTAGAAGCCAGCCATTAGGAGCTTCCTCACCTTACCACAGCCAACCACAGACGTGTCTATACCAGCCTCTAGCCTGTTCTTTTTCCTCTTGCTCAATTAGACAAAGTGTGCTTCTCGGTACCACATGGATTCTGAGTCCCATAACTTCTCTTGGATCTGGGTGTATGTTGTATGGATTATCTTCCTTCAGGTCCTGCTACTCCAATGGGGGCTTTCCCACCACATCCTTCCAAGCAGCACTCAACCCTCCAGCCCCACAGGCCTTGGTAACTCCCATGCCATCCCTCTTCTTCCCTCCATGTGGAAGCTCCTTGAAGGAATTGTCTATACCCCAGTGTACTCTGCTTCCTCATGTACCGTTCCTCTGACCCAGTCCACTCTGCTTTCTTGCCTGTATTTCTCCACCAGAGCTGCTCCTGCCAAGTTCACGAATGGCCTCCATGCTTGCAATCCATTCTTGCGTGTATGTGTTTTAGTCCTTGAATTTTAAAAAATTGCTCTTTATAGAGATAAATCAGACTGCTGGATGTTGTTGCTACCCAGATCATCTTGTCTTAAATGTAAATAGAAGAACAAACCACACACCTAACTTTTAAAACCATTTTTATTGAGACATAATTCAGACTATAAAATTCATCCATATAAAGTATGCATTTCCATTGTTTTTAGTGTATTCACAGAATCGTGCAACCGTCACCCCAACCTGAGTTAAGACATTTTTTTAAAAGATTTTATTTATTAATTTATTTGACAGAGAATGAGAGAGAGAGAGAGAGCACAAGCAGGCAGAGCGGCAGGCAGAGGGAGAGGGAGAAGCAGACTCCTCACTGACCAGAAGGCCCTATGTGAGGCTTGATCCCAGGGCCCTGGGTCCATGACCTGAGCCGAAGGTAGACACTTAACCAACTGAGCCACTGATCCAGGTGCCCCAGTTAAGACATTTTTATTGCCCCCAGATAAACCCTTCCCTATTAGCCTTCTCCCCTACTGCTAGGCAACCATCAATCCATCTTCTGTCCCTAGGGATTTGCCTGTTCTGGACATATCCCGTAAATGGAATCCTGCAGAATGTGATCTCTTATGACACATGTCTTTCCTTTGGCATAATGTTTGCACGGGTCATCCATGCTACAGCATGTGTCAGCACTTTGTTCTTTCTCATTGTTCGGATATACCCTTTTTTGTGTATCTATTCATTAGTTCATGGACGTTTGCCTATTATTCACTTTTTGGCTAGTATGAATAATGCTGCTATTGGCATTCATGCACACGTTTTCATAGGGACATATGTCTTCATTTCTTTCGGTTATTCATGTAGAAAGGGGAACTTGGTGACATGGTAACTCAACATTTAAAATCTGAAGAACCAGCAGGCTATTTTCCAAAGCAGCGGCTCCATTTTACATTTCATCAACCCTGAATGGGAGTTCCAGGGTCTGCACATCTTCCCTCACACTTGTTATTGTCTGTCTCTGGTCTTTGGTCTTTATCCACAGATTTTCTTGGTCTTTCATGATACTGGCAATTTTGAAGTGTTAACAGAACAGCCTTCATTTTAGGTTCATCTGATGTTTCTTCATGATGAGATTCCGGTTGCACACGATTGGCCAGAACACTGCATAGGTGTACTGTGTCCTTCTCAGGGTGTCACATCCGGAGGCTCATGCTGTCCATCTGTCCCTCTTGGTGATGTTAATTTTGATCATCCAATTGAGGTGTTGTTCAATTCTCCACCCTGTAATTACTATTTTGTCTTCCTTGCTGCTAATGAACACCTGTGGGGAAACGCTTTAGGATAGCTCGAATATTCCACTCTTAGTCAAAATTTCTCCTAGATTTTGCTTCCACTGATGGCTCTTGCCTAATCCTATCAATCACAATGGTTGCAAAGTGAGCATTTTCCAGCTACAGCCCTCCCTCCATGTTTATCAGCTCATTCTTGGCATTTTGTTGTAAGCAAGAGCCCTGCCTTCCTCATTTATTTATGTTCTGTTCCTTAAATAAAAGAACAGATGAATTCCTGTTTTTTTCCAATGTCCTATTATTCATTACTGTACTTAACTGATTTAGCCAGTGGGAGTTCCTCTACTCTGGCTCCTATGTCCTTGTGACATACCCCAATCCTTCTCTCTTTCGTAGCTTTATCAAGGCAAAATTGACTAACTTGTAAGATATTTAAAGTGTACAACATGGTGATTTGATATATATGTGTGTATATAGGATCTAGTTAAATAATGCATCCATCACTTCACATAGGTATCTATCAACATTCATATATTCTTTCTTCTGTAGTAGAAACTCTGGATCTCCACATCAATCTGTTCCCTCACTTCTCAATCTTATAATACATATCCAATAGTTTCAGAATTGCTTCATCTGTACCATTACAGAAAACAAACCTATGAAAATGAGTTTAGGATTTATTTATAATTCTTAAAATTCATAGAAGTTTTTTAATGGGTACAATGAGAAACCTGAAAAATACCTTGGGGACTCAGAAACCTTTGATAAAAATCTTTTATAAGCCTGAAATACAAGTTCAGTTCTTGGTTTGGAGTTAGATTTGGAGATATTTTCTTTCTAGGGTGAAAAGGCAACTGTAATTTCCTGAGTAGTCTTTAATTGAAGACATGTTTGCAAATCCACTGTGTGATCCCAGAACTCATTCAAATAGGCGTTTATGCTCGATATGTCTCAGGTTTGGCCTTGTTGGAGCACGCCAACAGACAGCAGAACCACCAGCTACATTTTGTTAAGAGAGATGGTGCCAAGCTGATCACGGCAGTGGATACACTTGACTGCCCGGAGAAACAACTCCCTGCTCTTTCGGGTGAGACTGAAATCTATTTACACCCTTTGCTCTTCGAAAAAGTCACAGAAACATCAAAAATTGTCTTAAACTAGACCCAGGCCAATCTGGAGATAAACTTAATCCCTGCCTACTTACCCCCTCCCTGTCCGCCTCCTCCCCCCCACCATTGTTCCATAATTACTAGTTTGCATTTTTTGACTCACTTATCATAAATCCCTCTATATTTGTTGACTTCTAGCCTTGATGGCAGGAATACTTAGTATTTAAGAAAGGACTAGAAGAGGCGACCCTCCCAATGGGAATAATACAAATTGTAATGGGGTTGAGTTAGGAGCCTAATAAATTCCTTTCCTCTTTTCTTACCATGTAATATACCAGCTGAGAGACAGTAGTCAAGCAGATGAAAATTGACATCTCTTCATTACCGATACATCTAAGTTGGAGAATGTTGGTAGATGCTATGTTGCAGAATCAAAGACCCCTTTCAAGGAGGAAGGACTCATCCTCCCAGCTGTACATCTTCCAGAAGATCACCGTCAGCTGACAGCCCTCTTGGGAATTGTCTTGGCTGAAGGAAACTATCTTTCCCGAGGTTTCACCTTCCAGAGGCAGTCTGCACCCAATGATGGATCCAACTTGGGAATACAAAAGCTTGGCCCCCTCACCGCAACTTGGGACAGGTCTGTGGGGTTGCTGAGGCTTCTGTTGGGACTGCATTGCTGCTCAACCTCTCCCTCTACCTCACTTGCTTCCTCCTCTCTTCCACAGGTATCAATCCCAAAAGTAATGCTTTATAAACTTTCTGTAGGCTAATCTCAATATTTGTCTCCAAAAGAATCCAGCCTGGGATGCAAACAGTCAGGGAAAGCATCCTAGAGGTTACATTTGGCTAAGTTTTAGAGACTAACAGGCAAACCAAGGGTATGTGTGATTCATTGCAGCAATCAACATAAGTGAAGACCAGAGAAGTTGAAGACTTAGCTCAGGTGTTCTGAGTCCCACCTTCCTTCCCTGTCCCATCTAGATTCATCTAGGGCTTGACACCGTGTTGTGTGCTTTACTAAGGATGAGTGAACTGTTTCCATTTATTTCAGATTGTGGATTGTGCTTGTTTGTTTGTTACAACAAAAGCACAGAAACAGACCATGCCAAATAGGATTAATGATGGCTTTCATTTACTGAGCTCTTACTATGTGCGAAGTGCTGTACTAAACACTTTATTTTTTTAATGGATTCTATTTTTTATTTTTTTAAGATTTTATTTATTTATTTGAGAGAGAGAGAGAGAGAGAGAGAGAGAAATAGTGAGAGAGAGGATGAGTGGGGGAAGAGAGGGAGAAGCAGGCTCCCTGTGAGCAGGGAGCCTGATGTAGGACTCGATTCCAGGACCCTGGGATCAGGGCCTGAGCTAAAGGCAGATGCTTAACTGACTGAGCCACCCAGGCACCCCCTAAACACTTTATATATATTCTGTTATTTAGTTCTCCTAAGATCCTGGAAGGCAAATACTACTGTCATTCTAATTTTATAATTAAGAAAACTGAGGCTTAGCTAAGTAAAGAGACTTTCCTGTGCTCAATTATCCAGGGAGACTCTTGGCCACTTACTCTAGACTCCCTCAGACAAAGAACCATGAGGCAGTATATATGAAAATGGAAGAATCCAGAATCCAGTTGTGACCTCTCTTAGCTGTGTACGGGAGCCTGGCCTGACGGTCACACCTGCCTCAGGCAGCTTGAGGCTGGGAAACCTGACCTTGGTGTGCCTTCTGCCCCTCCAGCTCTGGTGGGGGTGGGTGTTAAGCAGAGAGGCCCAGAGCTGGGGAGAGAGCCATGGTTCTGAGGCTGTAGACATTTGCTTCTGCTCAAACTAGGAAACCTGATAGACCAGTTTTTCTTGCCTTTGGAAAAGAAGGTGCCAGCATAAGGCCAATGCTTAGAGATCATTCAGAGATGTTTTTTCAGGAAATAGTATGTGTTGGAGAAGGACTGGGACTGGCAAGGCATAAGGAGAGGCCTTTTAATAAAGGCTTGTGTGTAGGTTTCCCTTGCAGATGGGATTTTATAAACACAAGACACACCATGCCTCTTGGTTCTTTTGCTCAACCATCCAATCATGCAGCTAACCAATATCTATTGGGTGCCTACTGTAAGCCAGGCACAATTCAAGGCACTCAGGTACAGCAATGAACAAGACATTCAAGACCCTCACTCTCGTGGAGCTCATATGCTGGGTGCTGGGGGGAGAGGACAGACCTACTTGTGTCCTAGCTATCTCTGGCCCTGTTAACTCCTGCTAGACCTGGTTGGCCCCATTGCTTGCTCAAGGAATGGTACCTGGGGTTCTGCATCATCACGGTCAAGGACAGGCAAGGTGTGGAAGTGTTGCTTGTCACTCCCACTACAACTTCCTTATGGTAGGAGACTGAATTCCTTATTATTCTCTTAAAGGAGAGGGCTAATGCCAAAGCCTTAACCTAGGCGTGTGGGTGAGAGGACCCCACCAGACCAACCCTCATCTCTCTCTCTGCCACCCCTGGCAGGAACAGTGGGATAAGCCCAGATGGCCCTTACACATGCATCAGACCCTGCTCTGTGGCCAGTTCTCCAACACCTGGGAACCTGCTGGGATGTTGCCTATCATGAGCCAGGACCTCCAGGCCCTGCTCCATGAAACCAAGTTCTTACTTCTCCTCATCAAGGACTTCCTCTTGAATGGGCAAGTCTGCTGAGTTTGGGGCCCCCCTTCTTTCAGGCAGGAACTACCGTTGGAGAAACAGGTGTAGTATAGGAAACAACACTGTAGTCTGAAGCAGGAGGAGAGGGTGTTCCTATTCCAAGATTGCCGCCTGTTAGCTGAGTCGTTGGGCAAGTTGCTTGACTTCTCTCAACCAGTGTTTTGGAATACGTTATAGTCCATAATTCACAAGGTTGTTGCAAAGACTAAATAATATAATGCATAAGAAAGGCTCAGGCCTATTGGAACACTTACTAAACACTGGTTAGGTATCAAATATTAATTGAATATGAAGTGATCTCAAGTCAAAATAGAACTTTTTTGCTTGGCACTGAGGGAACTGAAGGAAGTATAGAACATCATCCCTGTCCCTAAAAAATTTTCTCTAGAGTTGGGTTGTACTCTTGTAGAGTTTTCTTTCTTTCTTCCTTTCTTTCTTTTTTTTTTTTTTTAGATTTTATTTATTTATTAAGAGGGGGGGGTGGAGGGAGAAGGAAGCTCCCCACTGAGTAGGGGGGCTCAACATGGGGCTCCATGTGAGGCTCCATATGGGGCTTGATCCCAGGACCAACAGAGTCAGATCAGGACCTGAGCCAAAGGCAGATATTTACCCTTTTGTAGAGTTTTCTTTTTCTTTCTTTTTTTTTTTTCGTAGAGTTTTCTAATGACAATATCGAGTGCTCAAAATCACTAACAATAAGCATTCAGGTAAGTGTGCAAGTGTTTCATCTGCATATGCAGAGACAATTATAGACTAAGCAGGAAAAAACACTGAGAGAGCAAGTGGGCAATTTTAAGACCCCATGCTGTATCTGGCAGGACACTTACTGGTGAGACATAGGCACTATTCAGAGTAAAAACTTCTGAATAATGGGATGTAGGAGTGAAGGCACCTTCCCTGGGAGTTGTCCTTTTCCTGCCAAGAGTTTAAAAGAGGTCTATATTTAGCACTGATGACAAGTGGACATTCCCTGACCTTTGGCAATAGTCACCTGACCAAGTGGGTTTTCACTGGAGAAGAACTACAGCTAACACATAAGGTGGTTGGACCACTGGAAACAAAGTCCTCCTCCAAGGACAGGACAGGCCCTTGGGAACCAGACAGGACCATGGTGGAACATGGCCCAGCAGGACATGCAAGAGATCCATAGAGGAATCACAAGAATAACTAAAGAAAGGAATAGGGAAGAGCCTGCCAAAGTCACGGTGGCTTGTCCTAGTGGGGAGGGACAGGGAGTTAACACCAGACCATGTGGTTGTTTTAGCTGTATACTATGTTTTCCTACTATAAATATATGCTTACGTTAACAGTTTTGTAATGTAACGTGTGTATAGTTTGTCACCTATAATGGGCTCGGTCATTTTAAACGAACCATTTTGCTGATATAACCGCTATAGATATTGCCAGGGAAGGGAAGCGAATGGGCAGGTCCCATGTCCGTGGAAGTTACCCGGTGTCCACCATGTGTAGACTGGTTGAGCTACTCCTTAGAAGGTGGTTCTGACTGAGGGTTGAGTATGGGCACCTCTCTCTGAAGTGGAGAACAGAACAATTCCTGAAGGAATCCACCATCCCAGTCACTCCTTGAATTTCCTCCTATATTTTCTGCAGTTGTGAAAACTGCAGTCAGGCCCATTGGTGGGGACTTTTGCAATGTGACCATCTGACCCTGGAGCAACTGGTTGCTTGGTTTTTTAGACATTGCTGAGATTTTTGACATGGGATTTCATGGTTCCTTTATTCCTGTATTAACTCTATACTCTAACTTGGACGCAGAGAGAAAATATACTTTATTTTTCTTATATCTAAAATAATCTTTCCTGTTTCAAGCCCACAGCCAATTGGCTAGCAAAGAGGAAATGTAAGTGTTCAAATTTAAATATAACTCGATATTAAACCCAAGGTTTATTTAGATTAACCTCTTTCGAATAAAATTGCGTTGTCCCTCAGATAAAATTCTTCCAGTCTTTTGTTTCCAAAGATGTATCCAGATGTGTTTATGAGAGGTGGTGGTGGTTTATGCAACCTATGGCCATAGGGAAGATTTAGGGTCTTTGTTCCTTGTCGCATATCCCTCAGCCCCCTCAGACAGCCCAGTCAGGGCCTTCAAGCACCCTCTGGCCTTACTTTGGCTCTCTCAGGCATCAGAAACTCCTCTGATGAGACTGTCATTTGGCTTTGGCTTGACTGTTTCCTTCAGTAGCCTGGGTACTGAGATCCCTCATCCTTTCCATGGTGATCTTTCTGGAAAACTCCTCCACTGGACTCTCAGGTATTTCCGAAACCTGTCTCTACCACACTGGGGACAAGGATGACTCTGGAAAGTTGAGCCATAGGGCCTGCCTCTGCCTGACCGTGCCAGGCCATTGGGGTGAGAAGGCAGTCAGCCTCCCAGCTTAGTGTGGACAGCCTGGGAATTAGCCTCCTCCTCCTACTCTTCAATAGGTTGCAGAACAAGCCTCTAGTCTTCTTGGCTCTCTAAGACTTACCTAATACATGGCCCTCCTAAGTCCCCCGGGAGGTAACCAGCTAGATCAACAGCTTTGTGCCACCTCCATATGCTCTTTCTGCCTCCTGCTATTCCCTGGATTAGAAAGTGGAGGGCTTGTCTTTTGCTTCTGCTCCACTTCTTCTTGCACAGAGTGCAGCTGGCTCCCATAATGACAAGAGTCTCTTCTCCATCCCATGGAAGCACTCTCTGAGCCAGGTCCTTCAGGCTTAAATGCTGATACCTAGGGAGAGAGACAAAAGAATTTGGAAAACCATCTCTCAAGACAGTAGCCTTGGGTGCAAAGCTATTATCCTGCTACCTAAATTGTGATTGCTAGGCTGATTACTACCTTGGTAATTCTTTTTACATTCTCTCTGTCACAATATCTAATCTTCTGGGGGCATCTTATGATAAAGGTCATCTACTTAGGAAGGTAAGAAAGAAGAACAATTTTAAAGAATTCATAATATGAATTACTCTTTTTAGACTTGCTTCTCTGGAAAGGTCCTTCCACTTGAGCACACTGCAGCATTGTGTGATGAGAATACCTCCAACTAGAAAACGTCTTTGTCCCAGTTAGCCTGATAAATCTTGGTACCCAGCAAGGATGGGATGACAGCAGCTATAGCCAATGACAAAGGGAGATAAGAACCACTGAGTGCAAAAAGAGGGAACAGTACCTTACCCAAAGGCCATCTTCAAGGGGGGGAAAAAACCTGTAAAAAGCATAGCACATAAAGAGCTAAAGTGGGTTTCATCAAATAAGAACTACTCACTCCTCTACTCAATAAATAACAGCTCATCAGTAGTCACCCTTCATTTAGTAGATATTTTTTAATAACATCTTAATTAGAACTTTCTTCTCCACCTCCCCCAACCTCAACCTTCTTTAAATAGTCATTTTCATGTATTTGGACTGTTTCCACTGCTCTACCTTCCCAAATGTCACCTGCATGAATGAGGCACCCTCTCCCCTCTAGGTGGAAAATTTAAGGAATGGCATATTGCTCTCGTTATTCATTAAGCTTTTTGGCAGGAGCCTGGGTTTCTGCACGGTTCTGGATGCAGGAAAGTTCACAACTCAGCAGAGTCATATAGTTCTTGCCCATTTTCCATGCTGGGTAGCAGATTTGCAAATGGTCCCTGGAAGAAGGCTTTGTTTGCTAGGGTTGTGCTCTCTTTCATGGGAGTATCTTAGGAGTCAACTTCAAGTACCATTAGCTGGGACTTACTCTCTTCATCTCCCCCACTTCCTCACAAGGTGTTGTCTTCACTGCCTGGGTGCAGCACCATATCTCCTGGAAACAAGGACGCCTGATACTTAAAACTATAAGGAGAGAGAAAACCTAATCACTGATTTAATACATGTATATTGTGTGCCTCCCATGTGTAGCCACCAGGCTCAGCATTGGAGGTACATAGTGTGCAAGACAGTCACAATCCCCCCTCTCGTGGGGTTTATGGGCTAATGGAGCAGACAGCCATTGTCAAGATATTTACTCAAATAAATACATAATTACAAGTAGTCATAAATGCTGTGGAAAAAATTCAAAGTTCTGTGAGTACAGAGTTGACCAGGCTTGCAGGGGGACGTGAAATAGAAAAGTCTGCCTAAGGAGAATGAATCTTCAACAGGGATCAAGAGGATGACAGGTTTGGGTAGGAGACTCAAACATGAAGCAGACTCATCCTGAAGCAGGATGAGTGTGGCTTCTTTCAGAAACTGAATGAATGCCACTGTTATGGATTATACTGTGTCCCCTCAAAGAAGATATATTGAAAAAAAAAAGATATGTTGAAGTCCTACCCCCTGGGTACCTCCGAATATGACCAACAAATAGGATTGTTAAGATGAGGACATCCTGGATTTATAGGTGCCTAATGTAATGTGATTGCTGTCCTTATAAGAAGGTGGCCTTGTGAAGACAGAGACCCAGCAAGAATGTCATGTGCTGATGTCAGCTTGGAGCGATGCATCTGCAAGCTGAGGAATGCCAAGATGCCAGCAAACCGCCAAAAGTTAGGCAGAGGCAAGAAAGAATTCCCTCACAGTTTGGGGGAGAAGCTTGGCCCGCCAGCACTGTGTTTGGGGACTTCTAGCCTCTAGGGCTGTGTGACGATGAGGTTCTGTTGTGTAAGGCACCAGCTCTGTGGTACTTGCTTACAGCAGCCCCAGGGAACTTTCAGAGCCTAGTGTGGCCGACTTACACAGTGGAGAACAAGGCAGGAGTGTGAGATGAGAGAGCAAGTGTAGGAAGGGCCACATACCCGTGTTCAGGATTTGGGGGTTTTAACCTTAAAGCAATGGGGCAATACTAAGGAGTTTACCTGCTATCATTCAACTCACACTGAACTCAGATCCCTGTCCTGTGGCTACGTTGTACAGAAGGAGAGACAGGATGGGGGCTGTTTCGGGCTGAGTCCTCCAGGAGGAGACACCATGATAGAGCCTCAGCTGACCCATATTTCAAGGCTGAAATATTAGTGAATGACCTAGATACTCTGGGAAGTAAAAGCCCTAAAAAAAAGAAACCACACATGTACACACACACACACACCACACAATTTGATTTCAAGAAGAATCCCGTATGCTTACATTTCACTCTTGGAAATGCCATCCTTGTTGAAGCACTATGGATTTTACCTTTTTTGCTGGAATTTGAATCAGTGTCCATAATTTACCCGATAAGCAAACTGGAAAGCTTTAGTGCAGAAAGATATCAAAAGGAACTCAGGCATCTAAGCAGTGAGGATGGGCCCACACACCGCCCAGGAAATAATTAGTCAACACCCCAGCCAGCTGTACCACCCTCAGATGGTATCGCTCACTAATCCGGGATTGAAGCAACTCCAGAGGTGATGGGGGTAGGTTTGGGAGGCGAGAGAGAGCGGCGGGATGAAAGACTGAAGATTAATTTAGATCGGCCAAAGAGTTTTTACCAGAAAACCGCTTTGCAAAGCAGAATCTGCTGACAAGCCCAAGCGGACCTTTTTGTCCAATCGAAGTTCTTCAGTTGATTTGGGCTCTTCTAATTATGCTTCATCCTGCCACTGGCTGAGACGGTACCACCCCTCTGAGATGCCGAGTTTTCCACTGGTATGTTCATTGCCTTTGACTCAGTGAATCTGAATTTTAAAGCTTATCCTAAAGAAAATATCCAATAAAAGGAAGATGCTGTAGGCATGATGATGTTATCAACATATTTTATGATAGTGATACATCAGAAAACTCCCTTTGAGCCAAGAACGTACATCCACTTTGTGAAAGGTGTCAACTGTGATCGTCAGGAGAGCCGTGTTGCAACAGAAGATGAGCAGCCACCATGAGAAGCAGTGATACATCTGAACTTAAAAGTATGCTCTGGCATGGAAAGTAATCCACAGAGACGCTAAGTAACTTTTACAAGGTCACACAGTAAGAAAGATTGCTGAGATTTGAACCCAGGTCTGGTCTTTCTATAAAGCCCGGTGATCCATCCATTCATACATTTAACCAACAAATATTTATTGAATCTCTAATACGTGCCAAGCACTGTTTTGATGATATCATACTCCCTGGAAAGAAAGGTAAAAATGCAGCTTTTCATATGCAAATACAACTTCTAATCAGAAGGTTGCAATGAAAAGAGTAAGACCTCGTGTCTTACAGTTTTTAGAAACTCACAGTCTTCTTTATCCTCCATCTGTTCATAGCCTACCCACCTTCAAGACTTCGCTCCAACTCCCTTCTCATTTCCTCCAGCTATAACTGGCCTCTCCCTTTACTAGATCCCTTTCCAGAGTTCACACCTAATTAGATCTTGCTGGAAGCTGATTGCCAGCTCTAGGTATCTACTCTTTGGTATACACTGGATTGCTCTTTATTTAAAATATGCGTGTGTGTGTGTGTGTGTGTGTGTGTGTGTCCTTTCCAATTAGGCTGTAAGTAGCTCAATTAATTGCGAATTGTTGAGGCCGGGATTTCTCTTATTGATAGGCTTCACAGTGCTATTGCCTCACCAAAAGAGAGATTTCCATATCCAAACTAAATAATGTGTGACTTTTTTTGCATTTTTCAACTCAGCCACGTCAAGCCCACAAAGACTTAAAGATTGACACATTTTGAAAACAACTCGCTTACTTATCTCAACAACCTATGAATATTTCTATCAGTGAGACTGAGTTTGTTAAACTGTAGTAGCAAACAACCCCCAATCTTCGAGGCTCAAAACAACAAAAGGTTATTTTTTTCAGGTCAGTGGGAGATCTGTTACACTTTGTACCCATTTAGAGACCTAGGTGATAAAGATGTCACCCCTGAAACGTTCTCAGTCTTTAGGGTAAGAGAAAGAAACAGTGGCAAATCTTATACTAGCCTAAAAGCTTCCATATTTCATTGGCCAAAGTTAATTATTTGGTCATGCCTGAAATCAAGAGAGAAGGGAAATGTAGTCTCACCAAGTACCTGAAGAACAAAAAATATTTAGTGAAGAGCATTAATAATTATTATGTTGTTTTTACTATTTCTCCCTTTTTACTTCTTAAATACAAGGAAAGCTCACATGGGCTTAACAACATGTCCAAGGTCACACATTTAACCACAGATGAGCTAGGATTTGAACTGAAGCCAATCTGAGAGTGAAGTCTATGCTCCTACTGTTTTTTTCAGAACTGCTTTGCAGAAAGGATGCTTTATGTGTTCTTTAGGTTCCAACTAGCCTCACTTAAATTATTCTTCTCAGTAGGGCTCTTAGTTAGCTAGTCTTCAACCTCTGATCCACTTCAGGTCTATTCTTACCAGATAAGAATTTGCTCTTCCATTAGTCCTTTCCTTCTAGATAGCAGGTATTAGTAATATCAACATAAATAATATTTAGTCCTAGTTTTAAGGGTTTCATCTTTTACTGGAGCAGTCACTAAAAATAGCAAATAATTCCCAAAGCAATGTGACAAGTACTATAATGAAGATCTGCCCAGTCTTTGGAAACAGGAGTCTCCCAAAGTGGAATTAGAAAGACAGAGATGGCACACATGAGAGTCACCATCACTAGAAGTAACCCGAACCAAATCTGCTAAGAAAAGTTTGCTGAGATTGAGGAACACACAAATTCAGCTAAGATGCCCAAGTCTGCCAAGCCCATATATATATATTTTTATTGCAAATAAGAATGCTGAAAGCTAAACCATGCTATACTACAATGTGGGATAGGACTGCTAACAGAAGGTAGATGGTTTGATTGGGACTTCTAAAAGGGAGATATTACTGATGTAATTGTATAACTTGAGATGTAATGATTTCAACAGTCATAGAAAAAAGATACCCTGAGGGAACTGAGGTTTAGAGAGAACCACTGATGGGCCCCAGCTCATAGAAAAAGTAAATGGCGATGTTGGGATTTCACCCCAAGGCTGTCTTCCCTAAAAGCCTAACGCCCACACATGTTCCCTGTTGCCACCTGCCACTCAGTGAACCACCCTAACCACTAGCTCTACAGCTGCCTGCAGGCAAGAATGTTGATGGCACTGTTAGGGGCCCCAGGAAGACTTTAATCTCACATTCTCCAAACCCAGCTGCCACCTTGGACTATTTGAAACTAAGATTACATCTGTATTAGTGTCTTTCAAGCCACTGCTCTGAATCTCTGAAGATAAGCATTACAGATATATTTATGCCTCTACATTTATCAGGCTTTTGAAATCCAATTTAGGGATGAATATGCTGGGTTGCGTGCCCCTTTCAGGCCTCACCCTACTTTCTCTCAGCCTATAGGTTGCAGGGAGAGGTGCTACATCAATTTCCAAACAGTTTGGATAACTGAGTAAATTAGTCTTGTCAGAACCATTTATTAGTGTAACTATGGCTCCATGAGAGTGGGAGTTTCTAGAGGTCAGTAACCAAGTGCTGTGCCTTTTAAAAATTCCTCAGGCTCCCAGAAGAGTCAAGAGCATTTTTTCATTTGTTTATTTCTTAAATCAAATGCTGTCATAATATTAAAGTGATCTGGGTCAATGGAGAGTGATATGAGCCTTTTGACAGCTTATGCATAATTTCTAAGGAATCTTCCAACACAAATCTTATTGTAGAGAAAGGGAAATAAAATGGAGAGAGACTCCAGTTTTGACCCAAATGGCATAATAATGATTGGATATACCCTCCAGCCTGAAATAACTAAGACAAGATATAGAAAACAAAAAATTTCAAGATATGGATAGCAGACAAAGAAAGATGGTGGTCCCAGAGATATAAGGAAGAAACGCTGAGCCCTACAGTTGCCCAAGCTTACTGACTGAAGGTTTTTAGGACATAGCTCAGGGAGGGGGCTCCCAAACAAAGCCCAGCAGATGCCCTGAGTTGGGAGATGAAGACAGCAAGAATATGCATTGGGAAAGTACCAAAGAGGAGAAAGCTGCATGGAGAGAAAGACCGTGAGATCCACGTAGAGGCCCTCTTGAGTTTTTAGCAGGGTATGATCAGCATATGTGTATGAGAGAACCACCAATGGTCGGAGAAGGAAGCATTCAAAAAGATTAAAAGAATAGTTCTTGGTACACATCTAGGGACAGAACTAGTCCTTCCATAAGCCACACAGGGAAAACTCGTAATTCATGAGGCATTAAGTAGACTATCCCAGAAGGTCTTGCCTCAGTAGTGGAGATTATCCCTAGACTGGTTATTGCTCTGAACCCCTCTAACAAAACATAAAAGCAAGACCTGAAAGGATCAAACTATTTCCAAGTAACTTAACTGTATCCTAAAAAAAGCTCAAAAATACAGGAATATAAAAATATCCTGCACCCAACACAATAAAATTCATAACATCCAATATAATTGCATTCTCACTTGGATTCCCATCCTGAGTTCTCTCTGCAGACATCATCTGCACATGAAAGATGCCCTCCCCTAGCCTCTCAGGCTGCCAAAGAGCACCCTACAGGATCCTTGTTCTCTGTGAGAGGCTCTTCTCCAGCCCTCTGTACCACCATCGTCAAGAGTCCAGAGAGCAGTCAAGAGATCTCTGTTCTCCCAACATCCCCTCCTCCCTACTCCTGTGAGATAGTTAATTTTATATGTCAACTTGGCTGGATCATGAGATGCCCAGATAGCTGGTCAAACATTACTTCTGGGTGTGTCTGTGAGGGTATTTTTGGAAGAGATTAGCATTTCAATCTGTAGACCAAGTAGAGCAGATAGCCCTCCCTGATGTGCCTTGGCTTCATCCAATACTTTGAGAATCTGAATAGAACAAAAAGGCAGAGGAAAGTCTACTTTGCTCCCTGCCCGATTGCTTGGGCTACACCAGAGATTTACCCTCCGTGCTCCTGGTGTTCAGGCCTGCAGACTTAGACTGGAATCTGTACCATTGGCTCTCTGGCTCTCTAGCCTTCCAGCTACACCACTGGCTTTCTGGGTCTCCAGTTTGCAGACAGCAGATTGTGGGACTTCTCAGCATCCATGATCGAACGAGTCAATACCTTATAATAAATCTCTGTGTGTGCGTGCATGCATGTATCTAGAGATAGATAAAAATAAAAGGATATATCCCATTGGTTCTGCTTCTCTTGAAAAAGCCTAGGTTAATACATCCTGTCTGGCTCTACCATTGCAGCCTTACCACCATTGTCTGCCTTGAAACTATCAGAACTTATGTCATTAGTCATTTTTATTCCAGTAACTACAGAGGCCCAAGGAGCCTGGTTATTCATCATCCCTTAGACTCTCATCCCCATGTGGCTCAGACATCACTTTATTGGTGAGACCTTCCTAACCATGCTAATTAAAATTGCAGCCCCACCCCCTCTACACCCTGAGCCACTTTCTCTATTTTATTTTTCCCCATGGCACTTACCACAATTGAACATACTATGTACGTACGACTTATTGACTTTGGCCTTAGAATATAAGCTCCATAAGGGCAGGGCATGGTGTCTGATGAGTGCTGAATACTAAGTGTTTAGAACAGCATTGGCACTTGGTGGGAGGTCAGTAATTATTTGAGGAATAAGAAACACATGCTGTGTCAGCATTTACCTGCTGAGAGATGTGTCTGTGAGTTTCTTCTACAGAACAGGTGGACCCTGGTTTCCAAAAGTCACCTGGCACTCAGTCAGTGGAGCTGCCTCTGAATTGCTCACGGGGTGCTTTCTGGTCAAGCATTTTATACCATCTCAAGGATCATGTGTCAGCTGCTTCTGAACACTTGGTCAGATCTGCCTGCACCACCCACTCTCACCATCGAAGTCTCCTGAAAGACCCAAAAGGCTGGACTGTCCCATAGTCAAGGACATTCTCTCAGACCTGTAGCTCCTGCCACTCCCCCATCTCAGTAGATGGCACCACTCTTCACCCAACTGCTTGGTCTAAACACTAACAATTAGCCTATAATCTCTCTCTGATGGCTCACATGAGATCCATCTCTAAAACCACTCTGAAACTGAATATTTCCCACCATCTCCACCCTAGTCCCAGTCACCACTGTCGCCCTGAAGTGGCCTGAGATCTGCGGCTGCTACGTCTGCTTTTGACCCCTTATCGTTCATACCCACAGAGCAGAGATCTGTTTTACTTCTCATGTTTTCAAAGAGTGTTTTAGTGGCTTAGGAAATTGATCAAATGAAGCACTTGATGAAAAGAGCCAGAAATAAAATAGAATAAACAGTACTTTCCAAATAAGAAAATATATACAGAGAAAAAAGCCTAGAAGAAAACACATGGGTATTTTAAGTGTAATTAACTCTTGAGTAGTGGAATTATGGTTTGAATTTCCTTCTTTGGGGATCCCTGGGTGGCTTAGCGGTTTAGCGCCAGCCTTCGGCCCAGGACCTGATCCTGGAGACCCGGGGTCAAGTCCCACATCGGGCTCCCTGCATGGAGCCTGCTTCTCCCTCTGCCTGTGTCTCTACCTCTCTCTGCCTCTCTCTCTCTCTCTCTCTCTCTGTGTGTGTGTGTGTGTCTCATGAATAAATAAATAAAATCTTTTTTTAAAAAATAATTTCCTTCTTTATGCTATGTAGGATTTTACAAATACTCTACATTCAGTATGCACAATTATTGAAAAAACTAGGAAAAATATTGAGTGATCAATGAGCCTACACTAATGTGGGTGAAATTGATTTAACAGATTTAGAGAAAAAAAAGAAGAAAAAAAGAAAAAATAGATTTAGAAATTTTAATATGTGAATGTAATGGGAATTGAACTCAGTTTTACAGATCTCCTCTTTCATCCCAGTCACTGTGCTAGGCATTTTTCCCCTACTTTATTTCTGTGAGAAAGGGTTTATTCTCATTTGATAGATGAGAATATAAGTTCAGAGTAGGCTAAGTGGTTTGTCTAAAGTCACTCGGCTGATAAGACATATGGCAGATGCTAAAGCCAGGTCTTCAGGTCAGACACCCAGACTCTATTCTCTTCTCTTACCCAAGGGCTGGGGTCCAGGCATACGTGGCCGGAGAATGGTTGGGTCAAAGATGGCAAGAGTGAGGTTATTAGCCTAATTAAGAGAGCAGAATGGTCTGGTGAAGACACTGACAGTCAATGTAAATAAACCAAGTGACTAGAGCATCATTTTATAGACATACTTGAACTTGGAACTTACTAGCAACACAGATTTAATTGTCACCTATAAATGCAGCAGAAAGTTAAACCTTTACTTGTTCTGCTTCCTTGCGCTATAAAAACAGATCTCAAGCTCTGGGGGTTGATGAGTCTGGGAAGAGGGGCAGGCTAGTCTCTGACATCTCCACTTAAGTCCTGACCTCTTGACGAGAGAGGGGAGGATTCAGAGGACAAAGAGAGCAGCTGTGGTCTGAGAGACTAATCTTTTAAAAACAAAACCCGCTTCCCATTACACTCAGAAGAACATCCATATGCCCTACACCCAAGGTCCATGCTTCCTATGTGACCTTTGTCCTGTTCTTCCCTTTGTCCAGAGCTCTCAGTCCCTGGGCTCCAGGCTCGCCAGCCTCTGTGTTTCTAGAACTCCCAAGTCATTCTGGCAGGGTCTTCATCCTCCCTTCCTCATGCCCCATAACTCCTCCTTGGGACCTGTGCTCTGCAGGCTGCCTCTCCTTCTGATTTCATCTGAAATAAACGTCTGAGGAGAGGCCTTTCCTGGTGACTTCCTCTGAGACACTCTCACTCCCCATCATAATCACTCTCTGTGCCCTTACTCCAATCTTTTTATAAGCAGAACTTTTAAATGATGTAATTTCAAATACAAAGACTATGCAGAGAATACATGGAAAGAATAGGTAAGTTATGAAGCATAACATAATAAATACTTATGAACCCACCAACCAATTTAAGATCTAGAAGAGTGACAATACCTGATTTTTTTTTTTTTGCCTAGCACTTATCAACTATCTAAAACTATAATGTACTTATTCCTGTATTTATTGTCTGTCATGCCTACTGGATGATAAGGTCTGATGCCTGTCTTGTTGACTGCTGTATCCCAGAGCTTAGAACAGTGCCTAGGAAATAAATATTCGAGAATGTATGAACAATGTGGAGGATAAGGCAGGGAGATCAGAGGAGTGGAGTGTTACTGCTGGTGGTGGTGGGTGGCCTGCGCTGTCTCAAGGAGAGATCCACAAGCCCACCAGACATGGTTGGCCGTCCTGCCTCCTTTCTCCAAAGCCTAGTTAATGTGCAGTTACGTAATGTGAAGTGTAATGTCTAGCTATGTAGACAAAAGCACACCAGGCAAGTTATTTTGCCATTTTGAGACTCCCTTTCCATCTCTGGGAAAATAGACAGTAATAGATACTTGCACAACACCTGGGTTAGAGATACAAGCATTCTCACCTACCTCTATAATACCTGGGAGGGAAGGGCCATGGGTGTTGGGGCTGCTGCTGGCAGCAGGCAGCTTCAGACCTGGAGACAGACAAACAGACTGATTGACAGACTCTGGGTGGGCAGGGGGAGGCAAAAATGTGGCAGACAGACAACCAGGCTACCCTGGCAGCGGTGGAGAGCATCTCTGGCCCCCAGAGGCCCTGATGCATGTGCTTTAAGGCCTGCACTGATGCCCAAGGCCTGGAGCAGGCCCCTAGAGTGATGGGCTGGCTGGGCCTGGGAACTGCCTGCTAGCAGAGGTGGGAGTCTCTCAGGGAACATACAGGGTCTTGGTGCGTAAGTGGAGGATGCACAATACGTGAAAAGAAAAATGAAATCGTTTTTCTCTTCAGTGAACCTAAGGAAAACTGAAGTAGAACCTGGGGTTGGTTTGCATTTTCCCAATACAAGTGCCCTGATGAGGCCAGTCTGTACTAAAATTATATCCAGAGGAGCCAGGAGCCTCAGGACATTCTTCAATGCCTTTGGATGGCTGATTAATTAATTAATTCAACCAGCATTCACCATGCAGCTAGTATGTGTCAAGAGGCCCTTTGCAGGGCCAGGTCGAGGAGGGGGTAAGTGCTCAGGGGCAGAATAATGCCCTCTGTGTTCTAGCAGGGGAAGGTAGGGTCTGGAGGAAGCAGCAACTGGCTCAGTGAGGACCAACCAGGAGGAGCCACAGCATGCCACTCCACGCAGGAGGGAGCTTTTGCATTGCACCTGAAGGGTGATGGAAGGACAGGCCCACCCATGGACGGTGGGAAGCAGGAAACGTGTGGGCATGGGGGCAGCAGGGACTCATTTTAGGGATGTCGGCCACAGCTGCCTCTTGAAGGCCTTGCTCACTGTGTCTTGAAGGCAGTGGAGCAACATGATCAGGTTTGTGCTTCAGACAATCACTGGGCACAGTGACGCAGGGCACAACTATCCCTCTGCGCCTCCCACCTTCGTCCACCCTTCAGCTGATCATAACATCTCTGTTTTCCTTTGGGGCAGCGCCCCATCCCTATTCTCACTGCACCTGGTTCCTTCTGGTTCCTGAGTGGGCCTCTGATTCAGGCCTGGCCAATCAGTGTATTCCATTATTTTATCCCAAGGGGTTGATTTAGAGATGGGCATATGCCCCTGGCGGTCCGGTGAGACCCAGTTCTTGGACTGTAATTGGCTCTGTTGGGAAGAAGTCCTCTTTCTGCTCCTCTTGAAGCAGGAAGCCTGCTACCTTGTGGCTGTGTGGCCACCAAAGGGAGATGACCAGCTGGAGAGGGGGACCAGCATGAGGGGAAGCAGAGTGAAGAAAGACAATGCTTCCACATTCTCCCGGCCCATCCCGAGGACCCATCAGTCCCCACAGCAGAGCAGGTCCTGTACTCCTGAAATCACCTGACAGACAGGAGGCTCTTTTCCTGCTCTTTCTACAGGGGACTGACCCTCTTATATTACTCTCATTCCGTAAGGACCCTGAAAACAAACCCCTCTGAAAACAAACATTTGCGGGGGGGGGGGGGGGTTTCCATTCCTGTCATCATTCATTCATTCATTCATTCTACAAATATTTCTTGAGAATCGACTTGATGTCACACTTTGCAATAAGCCTATAATTGAGAGCAAAACAAACACAAGCCCTATGCTAATGGAGTTTGCAGCCTATTAAAAAGATACATGCTGAAATATGTAATTAGAAAGAATATATAATTAAAAATTGTGAAAAGTATCACAGAGGAGAAGCTATCAAATGTATTCAGGGGTACCCGATCTTATAGGGGGCAGAGTGGGTAGGGGTGAAGGAAGATTTTCCTTAGAAGCCAACAATGAAATAGGAATGAAAAGAGGTGTAGAAGTTGGCTGGGTGAAGGACTGAGGATAAGGAATGGAAGAGGGAAGAGCATGTTCAAAGGCCCTGGTGTCCTGTCAGCCATCATGAAGAGCTTACTTATCCCCAAAGGCCCTCCGGGGGTGCTAGGAATTCGGACTTGGCTTTGCTTGGCCCTTGGATCCAAATGCAGCACACTTAAGAGTCTTGCTTCACTCCTTCGTATCTCAGTCCCAGGACATTTTCACTCTTTTCTCTCTTAAAAAAAGCCCCTCCTGCAAAATCTTGCATTGGTGACAGTGAGGGGAGCCAGGGCATTACTAGCTCACCTCAACTGCCATCCTACTACCTTGAAAACACCATCCAAAACACACACACAAACACACACACACACACACACACACACACAAAACATCATCCTTCCCCGATTTCTTCCACAATAAGAAGGTTTTAATTGGGTTTGTTGAATTATTGTAACTTGTCTAAGATTACAGTGATGATTCACTGATATTTTTTCCCTGATTTGGAAATAATGCTGGGTAGTATCAAAGTCTTGTTTAAAAAAATAGGCACGCAAAATTTTAAAAGGCAGAGCCCATTTAGGTAGACCTTACATGATACAGAAAGCATAAGCAACAACAACAACAAAAAAAACAGTTAAACTGACTTCATCAAAACTTATTTATTTATTCTTAAAGATTTTATTTATTTATTAGTGAGAGACACAGAGTGAGAGGCAGAGACATAGGCAGAGAGAGAAGCCCCTGGGGAGCCCAATTTGGGACTCAACCCCAGGACCCTGGGATCACGACCTGAGCCAAAGGCAGATGCTCAACCACTGAGGCACCAGGTGCCTGACTTCATCAAAATTTACAACTTTTATGCTACAAACAATATCATCAAGAAAGTAAAAGGACAAGTCACAGAATGGGAGAAAAAATTTTTCAGATCATGTATTTGCTAAGGGGCTCATATCCAAAATACAAAGAATTCCCGACTCATAATAAAAAGACAAAGGACCCAATCTAAAATTGGGTGAATGATTTGCATAGACTTTTCTCAAAGATATACAGATGGACAATAAGCACATGAAAAGATGTGCAACATCATTAGTCATTAGGGAAATGTGAATCCCAGCTCTAAGAAAATATCACTTCTTACCTACCAGATAACTTTAAGCAAAAAGACCATAGTAAGTGTTGGTGAGAGCGTGGACCAGTTGGATCCCTTGAACGCTGCTGGTGGGAATGTAAAATGGTACAGCTGCTTTGAAAAACACTCCAGCGGTTCCTCCAAATGTTACACACAGAGCCAGCAGCTCCCTGCCCAGGGATATACCCAGGAGAAAGGAAAACATGGGTGTACACAGAAGCTTATACTCTAATGTTCATAGCAGCATTGTTCCTAACAGCCAAAAGGTAGAAATAACCCAATGTCTCCTAACTGATGATTACATGAATAAAATTCGCTTCATCTATGAAATGGAGTATTACTTTAGCAATAAAAAGAAAGGAGCTATTGATACATGCTACAACAGAAACCCTGAAAGCATTATGCTAAGTAATAAAGAAGCCAGTCACAAAAGATGATTCCATTTATGTGAAAGGTCCAGAATAGACAAATCTATGGAGACAGAAAGATTCCTGATTGCTTGTGGTGGGTTGATGGGAGGGAACGGGAAGGACTGCTAATGGCTGTGGGGTTTCTCTTAGGGGGAATGGAAATGTTCTACAATTATATTTGGTGATGTTATACAACCCTGTGAATATACTAAAAAAACATTGAACTGTATACTTTCAATTGGCAAGTTTTATAGTACATGAATTTTAATACTTAAAAAGAAGCAGGCTAATGATCCGGAGTAGATCAATCAATATTGTCAGAGCCTGCTGTCTCAGTAAATTTCACCCAGATTCTGGTACAATAAACACAGGTCAGGCAGAGAAAAAACCCTGAGTGGAAAAGTGTCATAGTGACATTATTCACAGTCATAACCAAAATTGATATGATCTCGATGGCTTTTGCATTAGCTTAATTAAAATTTCACTCTTTTAAATCACAGAAGGAAGGCATCATTACACAGATCTGACACCCAAGAGAACTGCAGTTCAGAGGGTCTAGGAACAGGTAAGACCATCTGATCATCCGGGTAGTAAATGCTAGGGCTAGGAGCAGAGCCCTGGTCCACCTGCCCCAAATCTCATGTCATTTCGCTGAGCCTGGAAGGGCAGAGGCCATGCTCTGTCTTGCTACACAGTATCCCCAGTGCCTGGCAGAGAGAATGAATGAATACGTGAATGAATGAATGAGTAATAAGCTACTTCTCTTTGGACTCTGTAACCAGGTAATGCAAAGTGTGGCTCCATCCCCTCCTAGAAAAAGGAGACCAAGAAAAATAACCCAGAGGGTCCATCCTCGGACTCATCCAGCAGCCTGGTCTCCAGAAGTCACACTGACTTGATCCTTTTATGGATACAGAAAACAGGGCAGGAATTTCTCAGAGCTGAAGGCTTCCCATTTCTACAAGCCTTGTGCCTGGTCTTCAGCCACCCAGTGCCTTACTGGGATCATCCTCAGGGGCACGTGGATTGCCTCAGCCCCACACTTCACATCCTGCCACTTGAATTCCTGGTCAGCATTGGCACCCCACAGAGAGGCTGTACCTCCCAAGGTTTGAGGCCTTCACATAGCTAGTCTGTGCTGTCCAGAAGACGGCACGGAGTCCCCCACAGGAGCTACAATCTCTTACAGGCAGAGGAGTCTTTACTGATAAAACTTGAATGGGACAGAGAGCTTTGTCCTTCTGCCCAACGTGTTGAGTTGGCCGGTGATTGAGTTTGGTTGTTTGGTTATGTTCTAGATGGTAGTAGGAGAAGAAGTAGAGATGCTCTGCTTGCTGAGGTTTCCCTTTCTCCACGGCCCAGAGGTTCTTTTGGAAAGAGCCTTGGGTTTGGAGTCACACAAACCTGGATTTAAAACCCTTTTCTGTCATTTATGCTCATGCCCTCTATGAGCCAAATTTCCTCACCTACCCAGTGAAAATCTCACGGAGCTGTAGTGAGAGTGGTAAATGACTCACAGCCCACAGCTGGTAAATGGCAGATCTTGGATTTGAACCCAGGACTCTTGACTCTACCTCCACTTGTGGTCGAATGAGATCATAGATGGAAAAGAGGTATCTAAGCTGCACGTGGGAGTGCAGGCTATGGGAACTGTGGGTGCCTCCTCCCAGTGCTGGAAACTAGGGAGGCTTGAGGGAGCAGTTGAGGCTGTGTCTCCCATCAGTCAAGGCAGAGTAGGTGCTCTGTGCCCTTATGGGGGTTTATGACGTGCAATTGTTCCTGCTTCACAGCCTGCTTATGGCATGGCCTGGGCTGGAGCCCGAGGTGTACTGGAGATGCTGTGCAGGTCAGTGTCTGCTCAGCCACATCCTCAACCTGACTCCTTTCACAGCCCTTGCATTTCACAAGCATCGCTGTGTCCCGGCCACACCCAGAAGGAATGGGATACACACCCAGCCAGTCCGGGTTCTCTAGGTCTAAGGCACACTTTGTTCCTTTGGTGACTCCATCTGGAAGGCCGCATGGAACTGAATGACTTACTTTCCTCCTTTGAGCTAAATAATCAAAGGGATGGCTGCTCCTGGGTAGGAGGGGGCCATCCAGAGATGGGAGGTTTTATGAGATTGTGGGGGCCTTAGAAGTAAGGGCCCAGATTTTTGACTCAGACAGCCCCCTAATTGGTCCTGATCCCCATGGCTATTTCAGTGTGACCTTTAATCATGCCACTTGACCTCTCTTATCATTTTACATTTTCTTTTTTTTTTAATATTTTTTTAAATTTTTATTTATTTATGATAGGCACACAGTGAGAGAGAGAGAGAGAGAGAGAGAGAGAGAGAGAGAGAGAGAGAGAGAGGCAGAGACACAGGCAGAGGGAGAAGCAGGCTCCATGCACCGGGAGCCCGACGTGGGATTCGATCCCGGGTCTCCAGGATCGCGCCCCGGGCCAAAGGCAGGCGCCAAACCACTGCGCCACCCAGGGATCCCCTCATTTTACATTTTCTATAAAGTATAGCAATGATACCTCTCCTAGGGCTGTGAGGACTCCACCAGGTGGGGTAGTGATCCAGATGCACTTGGTGTTAAGCAAAGGCCTCAGCGCCCCGGGGGCTTCTCTGTCCTTCCTGGTTCTGTCTCCTTTCTTGACAGTAGAGTAGACCCACTCAAAGAAGGAAGCAGATCCACCCTGAACCTGTGGCGGTGTGTTCAGATCCCCACTGAGTCCTCAGGTGTGTGTGGAGGAGTCTTCCAGGGAGGTGAGCGACCAGGAAGTGTTGGAGGTATTGAAGCAAGGGGAGAAAAAAACCAGACAGGGATGCGATAAGTATAATAATAAGCAGTAATAGTGATAGAGTGGCTCATTTAACTGAACACTTACTATGGGCCAACATTGTACTTGGAAATTTACATGTATTTCCTAGCTTATTCCTCCTCTTATCATCGTCCCCATTTTACAGATGAAGCAACCAGCTGACAAATGTCTTGATAAGCCAGTAACTGTAATCTGAAGCTACAGGTCACCCCAGTGCCTCTGGGGAGGGGTCGAAGACTGAGAGGAGGTGGCAACTCAGGCTGGCCCGGAGGTCTCTGCCCTGGGGGAAGCACAGGTCCTCCCTGGTTTGCGACCAAGCCTGGTCAAGGCAGAAAGTACGGGGCCCCCTCAGCCAAAGGGCCTGCCTCCCCAGCTTGAATGGGAGTACCTCAAAACCAGACCCCCATCTGCCCGCGGTCTGGACCTGCCAGCTCCTGCTATGGGGTGCAATCTATGTTTGAAGGAAGCAACCAACACTACAATTTTCCCCTTTTCTTTGTGAGGTCTTCCTGTGCAAAATGACCCCTTTGGTAGCATAGAGCTTGTCACAGTCAGTCAAGCACTTTCCCATCCGTTATTCTGGAGACCACAGGCCACCCAGGATTCTCTACCCCTCCCTGCCTCTGGCACCTAAGTGGTCACCAAGTCTGGCCAATTCTTCCTTTGCAGTTGGGCTCACCGGTCCTTCTGCTCCTTCCCCACTGTCACCACCTAGACTCAGCGCTCTGTCCCTCCTGTCTGTGACAGCCATGTACTTGCTCTCCTTATTTCCCGTCGTGCCCTGCACTGAGCCCTGTTTCCATCCAAGAGTCAGAGAGACCTCTTTTTTTTTTAAGATTTTATTTATTTATTTATTCATGAGAGAGAGAGAGGGAGGCAGAGACACAGGCAGAGGGAGAAGCAGGCTCCATGCAGGGAGCCCGATATGGGATTCGATCCCAGGTCTCCAGGATCAGGCCCTGGGCCAAAGGCTCAACCGCTGAGCCACCCAGAGATCCCAGAGAGAGATCTCTCTTAAATAAAACTGCTCGTTTCTCTCCTTGCTGTCCTGAGATCCATGCCTGCCCCTGCACTGGGTTTGAGTCCCCCCACACAGCTCCATCCTGATCTACTCAGACCTACTTCTCCTCCCCGCGCGCCCCCCCCCCGCGCCGTCCCCCGTGATGCCATGTGTTAGAATGACCTGGCAGGGGAAACAGGGACCTGGAGGCACCTTTCACCCCTCCCTTGGCGTCATTCCCTTGCCCAAACAAGCACGTCTGCCTCTCCTGGTGATGTCACTGGCCTGGGTAGCACGCACCAGGGCTCCAAGGGGGAGGAGGGGACGGGGTGGCAAGCAATAAATACCTGGTTTCACTTCAGAGAGATGATTCCAGCGTGGAGGAAGGTGAAACAAGACTTGGCACAAGGCGCAGTGGGGAATTGTCCTCAGGCCCCTTGGTTGTGAGCCGCCACAGAGTCCCTAGGCCAGATGGGCTCTCGCGGCCTCACCTCGCTGTTCAGGTCATTTAATATTTCATCACTGTGAGGCCTCATCCGATTTCTCAGCTGGGTTTTCTCATTCCTGTAAGGGAGCAAACTGAAGGAAGGTTCCTGTAAGGCGCAGCATTGCCTCTCCCGCTCCTCTAGGGGGAAGGACCCCTGGGCCTCCAGGGCTGCACTGGGGCCACAGTTCCAGACAGATGTCATCCCAGCAGCCAGCAGCTGCGGCCAGGGGTCGAGGCCACGAAAGAAGGGGAAGTGAGGAAACGTTAGGAATTCAAAAGAGCCAAGCCAAGCCTTGGGGAAAGCCTGTTTGTAGGGGATGGGACAAGACGGGCAGCGGGGACAGGGACAGGTGGCAGGAGGAGCACCACAACTCCACCTTGTGCATCCTTTCCTAGTTCACCGTGTGCCTTGCTTCTCGGCGATCGCGTAGAGGCCCGGGCACGCACGCACCCCTAGGCCTCCAAACCCGGTGTTGGGAGCAGGCCAGGTGTGATCGTTCCCGCCAGTTTCTGGAGGCGAAGACTGCAAGAGGGACAGGCACCCCGCACCCCCATGCGGCAGCCAGCGCACCCAGCACCGTCCGGGAGTCCCACAGGCAGCCCGCACGGTGCACAGCGTTGAAGTCGAAGAAGGAGAAGACATGGGTGGGGGCCACCCTGTCGGATCTGGCCTGATTCACGGAGGAAGCACCTCTGGCCCACAGAAGGAGCAGTGGGTGGGGGGATCCAAACTGAGGGGTCGTTTGGTGAGGAATGGAGGGGGTATTGAGAAGGTGGAAGAAGCCAGAAGAGACCCAAGGGGGAGGAGAACCAGGGAGCCTTGTGGGTGGGGGGCAGTGCCCTCTCCCTCTGGTGTCTCCCCCCCTCCCCAGCACCTACTGTTTGCCCGCCCATCACCGTTTCCTGGCCTGCTGCCTCTCCCTGTCCTTCCCTTCTGTCTGTCTCTCCCCTTGCTCGTGGATTCTTCTCTGCTGCCGGGGCCCATTCTGTGTCTTTATGTCCCCATTTCTCCCCTTTTTCCTCTTCCCCGACTCAACTATCTATGTCTGGAAATCTAAGACATCTCTAGCATTAGGTTTACTTACTGAACCACGTTTATGCGACTTGCTTTTATTTTAAAAGTGGGAGAGATGAAATACTTTTCTTTTTCCCCCTTTCTCTTTAAAAAAGAAAAACTGTCTCCAAAAGAGAGGTGTGGGGTTTTTTTTAATATTTATTTATTTGTTTGTTTGTTGGTTGGTTGGTTTATTTAGAGAAGGAGGGAAGCCAATTCCGCGCTGAGCACAGAGCCCCTACTCGGGGCTCAACCCCATGACCCTGAGACCCTGACCTGAGCCTAAACCAAGAGTTGAACGCTCAACTGAGTGAGCCACCCAGGCACCCTGGGGAAGTGCTTTTTAAAAGTCATCCTTGATGAGTTTTGTGGGCAAACCAGTGTCTCTCAGTAGAGAAGAAGACAGACTCCTCATCTCTGTGTGAAGGTGCCAGAGAAGGACAATTTCTCTATGAGCCAAGAGAAGGGAGGCTCTTTTTCACCCTTTTTGCTCCAAGTGAGACAGGCACTCATGGGCTCTTCCCCATGATGAGATCACCCAGCATGCCCAGCAAGGTGCTAAAAAATAATTGCCCTCAATGAAGACATACAGATAAATCATCCTACCCGGCAGAGAAAATTTGTGTGTGTCAACAAAATATGCAGGCGATGCATCCCTCCGGCTCCTGGGCTCTGAGGCCAGACCCACACCCCATGCAGAGGGTGCCAGGAGGCATACTACTGCAGGGCCTCCCCTCGTGGCAGTCCCTGGGCCCCAAGCTCCTTCTGGGAGCAGAAGCGGAAGTCACAACAAACCCCCTCCCGGGAAGTGCACGCACAGTAAGTAGATGTCCCTGCACCACCTTCCCTTCATCCCACCCCCTGAGGGCCTCACGCGGGGCACTCAGCTGTAGTGGCTCTCAATGGCTGTGCTTTGGCTGCAGGAACCAGCCTTAGGCCACTGCTACCCCAGTCACAGGGCATCTTAAAATGCTTAAGGTTCTGCATGAACTCACGCACAGAGTGAAAGAGCAGCCCGTATGATCCTGATACGCGTGTGCTTGTCGGGAAGACCAGGTCCCCTCTCCCTCCCCCATCACTGCTGTAGTATATGCACTTTTACTGGCTTCCAGCTAAAGCCCTTAAATCACTTTTGCCAATATTAAATAATGAGTTAGCTGCTTTCTTTACACAGCTGACAGAGAGATAAGAGATTTCCCATCATCTAAAATTAAAAAAAAAAAATGCCTGGGTTTGACTTTGGATTTATTTCCTAAGACCAGATTCTTTCATCGGTGAATCATTTACCTGACTTCCTTCCAAAAGACCCGAGACAATGGTTGGCACTTAGGCGCATGCTCACAGATGATGGCATGCATGCCGGCTGGCTGCTCCTGAGGGTGGTTTGCAGGGCAGACACCTGCATCCAGGTCAGCTCGATGGGAGCTGGGAAGGGAGGAAGGACGGGCTAAGTTCTGCAGCCTGGGGTCGCGCTCTGAAGGTGACGGGTCAGTGGACAAAGAGGGGTAGGAGGTGAAAGAGTGAACAAAGGAGGAAGAGCACTCTTTCCTGGGTGCCTGCTCCCAGGCTTGCCCTGTTCAAGATGTCCTGTTGACACATAGCCTTAGATTGAGAGAAGTGGCACAGACTTGGCCTACACCTCAAGGCCTTCTCCGTCTTGTCAGAATTGGTTGAGCCTTCGATCTGCTCACTTTATCTTCACTTCTGGCTGGGACACTTTCTTAGTCTGGATTGCCCTGGAAGCACATCCTGAGACGCTACCTAGAGTGCTGGTGAGGTTGTGTGTGTGTGTGGGGGGGTTGCCCAGGGGGGAATAAGGGGATGTGGTAAGAAAAGCTGAGCAGGGAAGGGAAGGCAGCCAATAAAGGTGTGGCAACTGAAGCCTGATCCCACTGAGCAACTCTGGGAGCCAGTCTAGAATATGCTTTTGGGAGGTAACTACAGAAGGAGCAAGGGCAATGGCTTCCCATCTGTGAGGGGGTGAGAGCTGCTTGTGGGGGAGAGGGAGGGTGCCCCAGCACCTGACCTGCTCCAGGTGTGCTCAGCAGCTGGTGCTAGCTTCCAGGTGCAGAGGCCAGGTGCTGGAGCTGGAAATAGGTTGGCACGCATGGGGATGGAGAGTAGAGGAGCCGTGGGTAGGACATTGAGAGCCTTTGCCAAAGTGACTAGGGCAGATAGCTGCCCAAAGCTGGGCATGGGGCACCCGATCCAGCCAGAAGGAGCAAAACCACAGAGGATCTGGGATGCACTGTTGTAACCACTTCGGGCTTATAGCCGGGGCTCAGGAACATCTTTGGTTGAAAAGGATGCCAGCACAGATGGGAAAAAGGGAGGAAGGACAGAGGGAGTCGACCTAGAAGAGAATGCAGAGGGCAAAAAGAGACAGAAAAGCAACACGTTACCCGCCAAGAAGGAAGCATGAAATACACAATCAGCAAAACTCCAATGAGGCATGAGGTGGGCCACACAGGAGCCGTGGCTGGTTGACATCTGGGAATGTGACACAGGAAACAGCCATGGAGGGACAGGTTTCTGAATAGTTGGCCAAAGGATTCTAGGTAGCATTTAATCTAGAACACCTCTCTCTTTTTTTGGGGGGGGGGGCGGGGCAGGGGAGTGGTGGTGAATCCAAGAAGATCTATCAAGGTCTGTTATAAACATAGAGCTACAACTCGAACAATCCATGATGGGACAATTAGCAATTAAGAATAGAAATGTTAGGGCAAGAGCAATAGAATCACAGTCGTCTAGGTGGTTGAGAAGTCCGGGCAGCAGATCTCAGGTCAGGACGGTGCCCAGTGTGATGCGGACCAGCAGTGGCTGCCCGGGACACAGATCATTGTGGGTCTCTGGTGTGTGTCCATACACACACACACACACACACACACACACACGGCACAAGCAGCGTATAATTACAGAGGAAGGTCTGGGTGGGTCAGCACTGTTACAACTGCCAGCTTTCCCCTGTTTGAGGGCCCCAGGGAGTTGGATTTGGTACCATAAAATGATATTAAATGGAACTCTTCTTATTGATCCAAAATGTTGGTGAGGAAGCCCTAACATGAAAAAGGAGGTGAGAAGTACCGTGTTTTCTGGAAAGAAGTGCTAAACAGATCCATCCAGGACTTCTCAAGGGCTAACAAAAATAGCTCTAGCAGCCATTAACCTATCCAGGTTTATGGAGAAAACAAGAAATTCAAAGGGGGCTCTTTAGGAGAGTCATTAAGGTGAGAGTTGTCAGCTGAGCTGGGAGGGCTATGCTGTTTCTCTTCTTGTTCCCATAACCCCCAAACAGGTGAAGGGGCACTAAGGAAATAGATTGAAAAAAAAAAAAAGAAAGAAAGCTGATAACTCACAGTCCTGATGCGCCGCAGAAAATGTGGGTCTATCGTGAGAGAGACACTGAAAGCGATGTGTTTGGAGATATATTTGAACATAGGGACCGGTGCCTCCTCCCAGTCTTGGCCCCTGCTAAAAATGGAAGGTACGAGGGTGGCCGAAGTCACCCACTAAGGCAGGGGAAAGAGAGGGAGCAGAAAACACCAGCTGAGGGTGTGAAAAGAAAATGTAATTTTCCTTTGGGATAAACATACACCTTGGGAAGATGAGGCTGGAAAACACGGAGTTGGGACCCTGCCGGAGAGGGTCACCTGCCAGCATAGAGGTGACAGGAAAAGGCTGCAGAGCAGAGTGTTGCAGAAGGTTGCTAAGGAGGTTGCAAAAAGCTGACCAGAGCGTGCATCCGTGATGGGAGAACTTGCAGTGGGGCCAGCCAGTCAACACCTACGGCTCCCAGAGGGCGTGGACACTCCAGAGAAAAGAAGCACCTGAGGACAGGTAAGGATAAAGATACTCTCTTCCCCGGCCCAACCCCGGAGGAATATGCTGCAGGAAGTGGAAGGGAGTGGAGAAAGGGTAAACCCCACCACCACCCCTGCCACAAAACACAGCCTCTCTCCTCCCCACTGCTCATCCTTGGGCACAGGTCAAGCCTGCATTTTATTTTGTTTTTTAAAGATTTATTTGTTTGAGAGCGCACGTGTGCATGCACACTTGTATGGTCAAACAGAGGGAGGGCCAGGTAGAGAGGGAAGGGGAAAGAAGCTCCAGCAGACCCCCCCCACTGAGCCCAGAGCTCCATATGGGGCTCCATCTCAGGGCCCTGAGATCATGACCTAAGCCAAAACCAAGAGTTGGAAGCTTCACTGACTGAGCCATGCAGGCTCCCCAAGCCTACATTTTAGAGAAAGAGAAGTAGGAGGGAGTTGCCTTGAAGTGGGTGTATGATTGTTTTGTGTTTTAAATCCGGGTAGATCCTTTACATTCTCGAAAGTGACCAGAAAGCCATAAAGGGAAGGCCAGGCGGCTGAAGGCAGTGCTAAGAGGAGAAAACCATACTCCTTCCTGTTTATACAACCAAGGAGTTCAGCCCATTCAATAAACCGGTTTATAGGTGTTAACACCAGATTTACACCATACTTACCCCTTATCATTGGGGTGTGTGTGTGTCCAGGGGTGTGCAATATTGATAAACACCATTCATAGCTCATCCCACGGTGTGGGTTTATTTCTTAGCCAACAAGTAGTTCTGTTGTCTCTAACTTCTGGTCCTCAGTGAAGAATCCCTCCAGGTATCGGTAAAGAGGAGGACCTCAGCCAGATGGACCCCGTCAAGATTATAGTCCCTGTTTGGGGGCCACAGGTGGGCAGGGTAGGTTACGAGCAATCCTGAGTGAAGCGCTAAGTAAGGGCTTAAGGAAGTTCATGTCTTTTGGGTATCTGTGGGAAGAAAGGCAATAGGCCCTCCCGGAGCAGCTTCAGGTGGCTTGGGTTCCTACTGGGGAAGAAAAAGCCCCAATTTTTACCCTGACTTTTAATCAACAGGTCTTAAAGAACTTCGACTTGGCGTGAATCCAGGTAAGCCCGCCTTCCCCCCACCTACTGACCCCCCCCCCCAAGCCTTGTCTCCCTACCCCATGCTCATCCTGTCCTTGGGAAACAATCCTTCCCCTCTGTCTAGAGCAGAGGTTGTCAGCCTCAGCTGCATATTAGAATCATTGATTTTTCATTGGTATTTCAAAAATATAACCATGCCCAGGTCTTACCTACCCTCAACCAAATTTCTGGAAGTGGTGTCTGGGCACAAGTATTTTTTTTTTTTAAAGAAACTCTTATGAGGACTCTTATGTTTAATTAAGGTCTGGAAGATTGAGGAGGATATTAAGCAGAGGCCCAGTGTGTCCAGTTGGAGAAGACAGGGAGGCAAAGTTCTGTCGGCAAAGCCAGGGAGAGCCTGGCCCCGGGCCGACACTTACGGGCTCTGCCATGTGAAGTAGAGAAATTCATTCATTCATCAGATATTCATTGATTGTCTCCTATGTGCCCTGTCCTGTGGATACCAAAGTGAGCAAAACAAAATTGTGTGTCCTGGTGGAGCTTCCATTCTAGTAGAGGGGGTTTTCCTGGGGAAACACAGGTGAGCCCCACAGAAGCCCCTTTGGTGCTCCAGGTGAGTAAAGCTGGCGAGCATGGGTCAAGAGTCCTGGAAGGTTGCCTGGTTTTATTCGACACGTGCACAGCTGACTGTCCTCACACAAATGATCCACATCAGGCTGCTGGTCATCTCATGTCTGAGTCCCAGAGGCTCTGAGTGGCAGGAGAGATGTGTATGGAGCAGGTGTGCTAATAGCCCTGCCCACGGGGACGATCCCAAAGCTGTGGGTTGACATTGCTCATGGTGATGACGAGTGTGTGCATTTTTAGTTTAGTGTCTCCCATGAGGAACCTGAGGCGGAGCCAGCCCTTGAACCGCAATCTCCCAATTTCTAGTCTAGACAGGGCCCTCTCCTGCCTCTCTTTATGGACATACACTTAAGCTACCTTGAGACAAGAGGAAGAACACATTAGGCACCTGCTCTGTGCCCTTTTTTGCTCCAGGCTTCTGACCTGACAAATCCCTTCTGCTCGTCTTCCTCGGGTATGAGGAGGAGTGTTGTGATTTGAGAGGCTGGGATTAGAGGCAACTTTGACACAGGCCAAAGCTAATTGCTCTTATCACTGCTCCCATCTGTGAAATGTGTTTCTGGTGGGAGGTGTAATTAGAGCCTGGTGAAGCCTTGGGGGGCTGATGAGAGCTTGGCCAAGTGCGGGGCAGGTAGCATCAATATCACCATCTGCCCGGCCTGTCCCGCCGGGGCTTGAACATGTGGAACAGAAGGGACGGAGAAGCAGCTTGGCTTTAGTGTGTGGCCAGGTCCCCTTATCCTCACACAGAAGAGCCTTTAGGTTTGTCTCTGCCCTATTTGCAAGGAGGCCCATTGCTGGGTGTCCCCATTCTCATTTCTTTTTTTTTTTTTTTTTTTAAGATTTATTTGTTTATCCATTGGAGACACAGAGAGGCAGAGACACCAGCAGAGGGAGAAGGTGGCTCTCTGCAGGGAGCCCCATGTGGGACTCGATCCCAGGGCCCTGGGATCACACCCTGAGTGGAAGGTAGATGCTCAACCACTGAGCCACCCAGGTGCCCCCACATTCTCATTTCTTGGGTCCTCTTTCCCCTCCATCCTCTGTCCCTCCCTTGTCTTCTCTTCCCTGATTTATGCTCATCCACACACAAAGGCTGGAGTCCTGAGCAGCATCTGCATCATTGGTGACCAAATGGGGGCTAGACCACCAGACCACTCTGCCCAGTACCTGGGAGCACAGACTCTGTCCTGCTCACCATGGAACCCTTCAGACTCCCCCGTGGGTCCTGAATACTAGTCACAGACCGTGTGAACTGCACAGAGAAGGGAGCAATGAGGAATATGGGAGCACAAAACTACGTACCCTGAAGTGAAGAGACACCTTTTCATCCCATTGCTTCGAACACTTTCATGGTGTCTTTTGATGATGGCTTAGACTGTTGTAGGCATTGTACGGAGTTCCACATGTATTACCTCAAAATAGGCCCATGAGATACCTCTTATTTTTCCATTTTACACTTGAGAAAACCAGGGCATAGAAATTTTAACTTTCCCAAGGTCACACCACTAGTAGGTTCTGGATTCTCGAAAGCCCGTGTGTCTGGACTGAGTGGCCTCAGGGTTGGAAGAACTGGCCTGATACAGAGACTCAGAATCCAACCCCAAGTGGTTTAATTAGCCCCATTGGTAATAAAAGGAAGATGATGGCAAATAGACAATTTCCAAATTCAGCCCAGGAGGTGAGCAGCGGTAGATTTAAACAAATGAGCCAAGGATATGCAAGTGGAGCAGTGGGAAGAACGGGAAAGAGACTTCAACTTGAGGAGGAGGAGTCAGAATTTAGGTCAGGAACTCGGGCCTTGGCCACTGGCTGAAATGCCAGAGCAGGGCCCCTGTCCCAGGGAGGAGGTATGGCCCTTCATGGGAATTAAGGAGAAGAAACAGGCAGAGGCCCAGTCTTTGGAGTGGGCCAACACAGGAAGAGGAGTGGGTGGCTGTGATGTGATAGAGTAGGAAGGATACAGATGCCCAGTACAATCTCCAATCCAGTAGTTGTTGAGCGTATTGGTACAAAAGAAGACCTAGAAGAGGAGGCATAAGAGGTGCCACTACATGGGGCTAGGCCCTAGATTCAAAACTGAATTAAGAACTACATCCTAGGGCACCTGTGTGGCTCAGTTGGTTAAGTGTCCAACTCTTGATCTTAACTCGGGTCTTGAGCTCAGGGTTGTGAGTTCAGGCCCCTGTTGGGCTCCACACTGGGCATGGAGCCTATTTTCAAAGAAACAAAAACAAAATACTACCATCATAAGCCCTTCCAGTTATGGAGCCAGACACCACTGGTAGATATCCTGATTCATTTTGGATGAGCTCCTGAACTAGGCGAGCATGGGGATCCCCAACTTGAGAAGCTGGGTGGGGCGGAGGTAGGGTGGGGAAGGGTATTATGTAATGAGTAGGCTCGTGTTTGCTAAGATTCCCAAAGAAAGTTCCTCTGGAATCCTACTCATTCCTACCTAAATGATGAAGCCGCTCTGTTACTGGTAGAACATAGCCCAGGCTGTCTCAGTTGTCACAGAGAAGTCAAAGACTTTTTATTCTTATTGCTTTATTGCCTGAGAATTACAGGATTGTTTTGTGGTGGGGAGTGACTGGTAACCCAAGTGGAATTAGCATAAAACAAAATCATAACCAACAGATATTGAGCAGTCACTATATGCCAAGCCTAACAAAACTCCCAAATTAGCTACTATTATCATGTGTTCTTTCTATGCATGAGGAAACTGAGGTTCAGAAAGTTAATAGTTCAAAATCATACAACTCATGAGTACAAATTTCAGGATTTAAACCCAAGCATAAGCCTGCACTGTAGCCACCGTGTAATGCTGCCATTCTGTAGAAGGTGCAAGACCCAGGCTGGGGTTTCATACATAGCAGATCGTTGGAATTATATATTGAATGAATGAATCAATGAATAGATGGATGAATGTACCCTCAAAATATATTATCCAAACCTGAGACTCAGATCCAGAAAGGGATGGAGTTAAGATGAGGACTGGGTGTAGGGCCCCCTCATCAAATCAGAATTCACTGGGAGGATGTCCCAAGATAAGGCCAAAGGCCGAAAGTCTATCAACTGCCAATGAAATGAGGAACCTGGGCTACTCTATGCCCTTTTTGTTCATAGGCATGATTCTCCTTAGCATGGATGCCGTCCTTCTCAGAAATGTCAGTGTTCTCTTCCTGACATTTCAAGTCTCATTTTCAGCATTCTATATTGTTAAATATGAGTGCTGAAATGATGTCTTACCTGAGTTTAAGAAGCAAGTTTTTGGTTCTAGAATGGGCAAATGAGGGGGGAAAATCCCCTCAATAAACTTGGGCCTGAGGGAGCTTTTCTCTTTCACAGATGTAGCATCAAGAAATAGTAAGCACCCAGGACAGGGGAGATAAAGAGCAGTGAGGACCCAAGTAGTGGCTGAACCCAAGGGAGGCAGAAAACCAGAACCCAGCCCTGAGAAGGAGATGGGTGAGCATATGCAGAGTCTAGTGTTCGGGGTAAGGAATGGAGTAGCAGATAGTGTAATTGATCCAGGACTTTGGGAGGGAAGAAGATGAAGCTCAGTCTTGTGAACTGTTTCAACATGGCAGCCCAAAGGGGACAGAAGTGCTTGGGGGCAGGCACGTATGACGTCAGGAAGAGAAGAGTGGTACTCAAGATGGGGTCCAATTGTCACCAATCACAAGATCATGGATAAGAGGGCCAAGGACGATGACCCATGTCTTGTCTGGCTTAGGATCACTACACGGTCTGGATCTGCAAGAGGGAGATGAGGGAGCCCAGCTGCCCATTGCTGGGGTATCCTGAGGCTACATAGGAGAAGGAGGGGCTCACCTTCTCCTCTATGTCTCTCACTGCTCTTGACCCACTTAGTTTAAAACAGGTGCACGGCCATTTTATGCTTCAGAAACTTAGTCCAACTGAAAGAATACTCTTGATTTTATTGCTTGTTATGCTCAAGACTGCTGTGTGATACTGCCTCTTGCTAGCTCTGGGCTGGCTTTAGGTCTCCATTTTCTCCGTGGACTGTGTTGTGAGATAATGGAAATGAGTAGGGGATTTACTTCTCTTTTTTAAAAAATTAAATTTAATTCAATTTATCTATTTTTATAAGAGAGAGCATGTGGCAGTGGAAGCAGAGAGGGAAGAGGGGTGGGAAAGAAACTCCATGTTGAGCATGGAGCCTGACACAGGGCTCAATCTCATGACTTTGAGATTATGACCTGAGCTGAAACCAAGAACTGGACGCTTAACCAACTGAGCCACCCAGGTGTGCCAGTTTACCCCTCTTTAATTGTGAAGGGCCACTTCCTTCTTGGAGCTGGAGCTGAAGATAGCTTCCTTCATCATACAAAACATGGACCCTAACACTTTCTTGGCAGGCTGCAGATAGTTCCTCCATGCCCAGGGCTGGCAGCCCAGCTCCTCCCTCTTTAACATGCTTCTATCCAGGACTGGGTGGTGGGGCACACTTGGTTGCTCAGGTGCTTTCTTCTGGGCTGCTTCAGAAGGCAGGTCATTTTCTTGGTTGTCCTCTCTATTTTACATTCTTTGTCCAGTCTGATCTCTCTCCCTTCCCTCCTCTCCCAGTTGTCAAGGTCCCCAGAAAGCTTCAAGTTCAGAGCAGGATGGTAAGAATTCAAGGAAATCACAAGAGCCTTCAAGTGTCCCAGTGCCAGATCCTTTGGGATCCTCTTTCCTTCCCTTCCTTCACTCTTTTATGCTGATTGGAGACTCCAGGTTTCCCATCCCACAATTCCTCACAACTTATGCACCATCCTGGTTGTTCAGAAACTCAGCTAACATCTGGTCACACTTTTTTCTCCCATGCTCTCTCCCACCTCCCTTTTCCCTTTTCTCCTCCTTGTTGGATCATGCACACAAACCTCTCTAGGTTGGATGGAGGGCAAGTCAAAACACCAAGCCAGGCACCTGGAGCAGTGAAAGCTACACTAAGGAGCTAAAGAATTTGCAATCCTGGGATTTTGTTTTGTTTTACAACTAATCACCCTATGACTTGATTAGCTAATTTGCTAATGCCAATACATTCAGCATGGTTAATTATAGACTGTGCTATTCAGGTCAGAACACATGCAAGTAAGCAAAGTGTTGGGACAATTGCTCTACCTGGGACCTGTTTCTGATTCCAAACAATCTTAGGGTTGGTTCCTTAGTATTCCTATTGGGCTACTAACTCTTGGTATAGTCTTGGGGGTGAGGTGGGAGAAGGGGTTGTTCTTTCCTCTTTCTGAAAGTCTTTTACCAATGAGAGCAGTGTTTGGTGGCATTGATGAGATCCAAAGTGCTTAGAAAAAGGCCTAGACCATCCTACCACTCTGGGGAGTCTTAACTCCCTTTGGCTCCAAAATTCAACAAGCCGTGATCCTAGAAAAAAATGCCTCTGTAGTGAGAAAGTGGGGACCTTGTAAATCCTTCCTCATTGGGGTTTAGACTTTCAGCAGGCAGGATATGGTTAAAAAACATATGAGCTTGAGCAACAGCACCTGGACCCAGAGCTAGTATTAGCATCTGTAATGGCCTACATAGGACAGATGTCTTGACTTATTTCCACAGGAGGAAACTCCTGGCTGCCTGGCTGTTAATCAGCCTGGTTCTTGCTTGACTCACTTTTGACAACTCTCTGGCTACCTAGTTTCTCTCCCCTGTCTCCTCTCTTACACACACACACACCAGGCTACCTCCATACATCACCAGCACCACACTCCTCACAAAACTTTTCTTCCTTCACAGCATGATCTATATAAGATGATTGAGAAAACACTGCTAAATATTTCTTCCTTCTTGTCCTCTTGTTCATGTCCTCTTCCCTTCTATCCCTTTGTCCCCTCTTTCTCTCCCTCCTTGGTTCTACGGCAATAACAAGAGATCCAATTGGACCATGTGCCCAGAAGGAGAGCTAGGATGTTTGTAGACAGCCCATACTCCCTCTAGAAGTCTTACCCCAACTCCACAGCTATCCAAGCTCTTCAGCCTTCAAGAGGCCCTGGAAGTCTTTTCCAGGTGACATTCCCCTCCCCAATTCACTCCCACCCCAGGCTGCTTGCTATAAGAGCACTTTGCACAGGTACCTCTGGAAAAATGGATCACTTTAGGTTACAATTATTTATAAGTGTTGTGAGAGCTCCCCAAAGGAGAGCAGCTGGATTTGTAGGTCAGAGCGAATGTGCTAGGATGGCAGATAGAGAGTGAGTGGATGTGGAGGGAATTAGGGCAAGGGAGGGAGGACTGTTGAGTGGAATGACTGGACATTTGGGATGCCAGAATGTGCTTCTGGCCTGCAGGGCATCAACACCACTCCTTAGGAAGGGTGTGTATAGAGATTCCCATCTGCCTCCATGATTCCCGCGGACTGTTGAATTTGCCTAAGACCTAAGCCCCAGGAACAGCCACCCTTGATCTAGATTTTCTTGCATGCCCCTGCCACCCCCAGGCTTCTCTGCCCTGGGGGCCATCTCCTCTGCTACCAGTTCTCTGCCAGGACCTCCTTCCTTTCACCAGGCTGACTTCTCAAGACAAAAGAGTTTTTCTATGTCCAGCAGGTGCCAAACACAGAGCCAAGTTAAGGTCTTACCTTCTGGAAACATATTAGCCTTGCAATAGAAGCACCATGGAGACATAATGTCCTAACCCAAAGGCTAAGCTTGGTGGGGAAAATGCCAGATTTGGAATCCACAAGCATTTATAGAATATCTACTTTAATCTGAACCCCGAAAACTTCCTTAACCATTGTTTCATTTGATACAGCAAACTTCTCAGGTAAGTCTAATTGTTCCCATTTTAAGCTGGGGATGCCAAAACTCAAAACAAATGAGTTACCTAAGGTTGCAAAGCTGGCAAATGAAAGACATGGGATTAAAGTTCACGTCTATCTGACTCCAAGTCAGAAGTTCAGCTGGCTTTCCCTACCCTATATAGGGTCGAAGACCCTCCCCCAGCCTGTGCCATGCCCCAGCATCCTGCCACCTGTCTCAGTCTAGGGCTCTCTCCAGCGATGGAGGCTAAGGCTATTGATTCAACCTCAGCAAAAGTGGATGTAGCACCCACCACAGCCTGCTCTCCTTTCTCTCTCATGCTTTGCCTCATGTGATACTCACAGCATCACATGATGTGATGCACCCATTCTGTCTAGGCTTTTCAAAGTGGGTATGCCATGGTGAAAAGACAGGCCACACCACAGGAAGCTATCCTACATTTTCCTAGCCAGTTAATTTTATTTAAATATTGCTTAATACAAATTATGTGCAAATACATATTTTGATACATATTTTCTGATATATACATATTTATATATTTGTATATGTCAATATATATTTATAATACATCATAATATATAATTTTGATGTATGTAATATATTAACTATGATATAATTTGACATAATTATAATATATAAATATGTAAACATATAAAATATATATTTGTACTTATATACACATATCCATAAACACTTACCAAAACAAATTAATATGTAATAAAGTAGACAGGAAAGTGAACTTGACCATGATAGAATTCTAGGTTGCCCCCCAAAAACTTCCTGGCCCTAGTGTATATGTTCTGAAAAATCCCCAGGAACATGAATATGACAGATTTTACTCCTGGGTTTAGATTATATTACATGGCCAGTTGACCTTAAGATAAAGAAATTATCTAGATGAGTCTGATGTCACCACCTGAGTCTCTTAAATGCAAAGCATTTTCTCTGGGTGGTAGAAGAAGGAAATGTGAGAGATTCAAAGCATGAAAAGGACTGGCCTGTGTGAAGTGTCCTCCATAGCTGAGGTGGAGTGGGCCACATAACAAGAAGCTGAGAGCAGCCTCTAGCAGCTAAGAGCATTGCTACTCTACAGCTAGCAAGACAACAGGGACCTCAATCCTATAAGCACAAGGAACTTAATTCTGTCAACAACCAGGGAGAGTGTGAACACATACCTTTCCCCAGTCAAACCTCCAGATGAGGACACAGCCCACTGGCATCTTCATTACATTATGAGTCTCTGGGCAGGGAACTCAGCCAAAACATGCCAGACTCCATGGAAGCTGAGGTAATAAATTTGTGTTACTTTAAACCACTAAGTTTCTGGTAATTTGTTATACAGCAATAAAAAATGAATACATTGACTTTTTAGCTTAAAAATATATTGATTTTTGGCTTGCTGTCAGCTATTTGAGCTATGTTCCGTGACCCTGAGAGGTTTGCTGTTTATGTTTCCCACAGAAAGAAACTTGAGAAATTTTTTCTTTTCTTTTTTTTGCATTTTGTAACAAATGTTTATTGTGAATGTCTGCTCTTTGTCAGGTGTTGGACTAAGCTATAGTGATAAGTGAGACAGGTAAAATTCTCTGCTCCCAAAAAGCTCTAGTCTAGGAGGAAGTCTGAGAAGAAGCAAGAGAACAAATAAATACACAAGACACTCTCAGGAGTCTAAAGCTCTGTGAAAACCATGGAAGAGGGTGAATGAACGCATGTCTGGGTAGGGCTGAGGCTACAGGCTGTAGCCTTAGCTGGGTGGTCAGGGCAGCCTCTGAGAGGATGGCATTGAAGCTCAGACGTGGGTAATGAGAAGCAGCCAGCCAAGTGAAGAGTGAGAAATGTCAGCTGTAGGACATGTGGGCCTTCCTATGGGGATCAGTACCTGAAAGGAGCCAGTCAGAACTCCCAAGCTCCAGGGCTACCCCTTGAGGTTTTCCTGGGGACCAGTACTGCTAATTCTCTAAAGAGGCTGCTTGGTACAGGCCAGGCTGGGTTCTTGGTCCCACTACTAGTCCCACCTCCAACCCCTTTTGAGATATGAGGCTTGAAGGACTGGAAATCCCCCTCAAGAATTTTCCACATAGTCTGCACCATTTGGGGCCTGGTCATCAGATCCTCACCACAGTAAAAGTGCTTTGTTCTCACTGTGACCTGTCCTTACCTGTGAGAGATTTTCTTACAAAGTGTGTGCTTTCCCTTAGGGGCCACTGCTCAAGGTCTTCTGAGTTCTCTGTCTCCCCATGTGTTTAGTCCAGGTTCCTGCCAATTTTCCCATATTGCTGTAGGGTCTGCTCTTTCCACAGTTCAGGGAGGTGTCTCTCCCCCCCCCCCGCCCACCTCTGTCACCTTTCCTGAGAGCCAAGAGGTGGTGGCAGTGCTGAGCCTGTGCAGGCAGGCTTCTCAAGGCTTCCCAGCCCTGGTCACGTGCCTAGCATGGCAGGGCCTGGAGAATGAGCATGAATGCAAGCACACATACCATACGGCTAAACACTTGAAAGTGATACATCACAACTATATGAAAAATGGGCTTTATTATCTGACTTAGACAAACAGACCATCACAGTGACTTACAAGGCCAGGCCTAAATTCAGACTTTTCAGACTCCTTGGAGTTCTACACCTGAATAGCTGGTGCAAACAGCTGCTTTGTCTCCCCAACTCCACCCCTGTTCCCCCACTCCTCCTCCCATCTACCCTGAATTGCAAGGGGTGTCCCTTGAGTGCATGTAGATACTCTGGCCTACATGTCTAAGCTTCATGCAATGCTCCCTGCAAATATCTGTCCCTCAAGCCTTAGAATGTGTATCCCTTTGGTGTGGTCCACTCTCAGGAAGATAGATCCAGGCAATAGGCACACACAATCCAGAAGTGAGTTCAGGTTCACATGGCAGGCAATTGCAAGGTTCTGGGTACTTGGAGGCTCTAAAATGGGGTCAGTGGGCTCTAGTTAGATGCATCCCTGTGGCTCTACAGTCTCCCTGCCTTGTTGAGGGAGGCATAGCCAGGGAAGGGTAGGATGGAGCCCTCTGAAGTGCCAGGCCCAATGTAAGAGCCCCTCTTGACTGGATCTAAGAATGAGAACTTCCTGGCACTTTCCACAGTGCTGCCTCTCATAAGCTTTAAAAAAAAAAAAAACCTTATCTTAAAAAATCATTTAATATGGGGTGCCTGGGTGGCTCAGTCAGTTAAGCGTCTGCCTTGGGTTCAGGTTGTGATCTCAGGATCCTGGGACTGAGCCCCACATTGGGCTCCCTGCTCAGTGGGCAGTCTGCTTCTCTCTCTCTCTCTCTCTCTCTCTCTCTCTCTCTCTCTCTCCCTCCCTCTGCCCCCTTTTCCCCCATCCCCACTCATGCTCTCTCTTACTCTCTTAAATAGATAAGTAAAAAAAAAAATCATTGAATATTCTACTCTCAAAATATCTCAGATTTATGGAAAAGATGCCAAAGAGTTCAATGAGTTCCCCCACACTTTCTCTCTATGTAGCTACAAAAACTTGTGCTCAATTATTTGAGAATAAGTTACAGACACTGTAATTCTTAATCTCTAAATACTTCAATGTGTGTATATTTTCTAGTTTCTCAGCCTTTCTTCATCTTTTATGGTGTTGATATATTTGGAGAGTACAGGCTAGACTGTCCCTTGGTTTGGCGTTGCCTGATTTTTTCCTGATTAGATTCTGGCCATATATGTTGGGCAGGAATACTTGATGAATGATGTTATGTATCTCATCAGAGGTTCATGATGTCGGTTTGTCCCTTAAAAGTTTGCATGATGACTTGCATGTAATCCGTAAAAATATCCGTCTTGTCATACCATTGGAAAACATCCTTTGCCTATCTTGTAATTTTAATCAAGAAGAATGTTGTGCAATAGATATATACTGTAAGTCACATATTAATTTTACATTTTCTAATAGCTACATCGAGTAAGGGAAATCAGGTCAAATTAATTTTAATAATATATTTTATTTCATCTGACATATCGAAAATATTACCACCTCCAACATGTAATCAATATAAAAAATTGCCAAGGGGACATTTTAAGTCCTTTTATTTTTATTCTGTCTTCGAAACTCCAGAGAATTAATATGAATTCAGAGAGACAGTAACAAGAATATCTTCTACAGTAAAAGGCAGTCCTGAGACTTAGAACTGAGCTCTGAACAAGATGAAACCCGAACCCCACACCTAACACGTTGTAAAAGTTTCTGAAGAAATAAAACAGTCCTAAACAAAGGAACAAAAATCGGATGAGTGTAAAACTTCTCAACAGCAACGAGAGATACTAGAAGATAATGAATTTAGCTTTTGGTCAAAAGCTGCTCATTATTTTGCAGGGGATGATACAAGTCCCACCCCATTCCAACAGCTTGAGAAAATTGATGGCAAGATCATACCACAAAAGTCAGCTCGCCACTGTCTACCTAGTGACCCAAGCCCAACTCCTTCAGGGCACCTTCCTCAACTCTCCTATCCAAAGAGACACTAATTCCTACAGTTTCTACCACTCAAAATCTCTCCTATCGGATGCTCATCAACATCTTCCACTCAGATTTCTCTCTCCTCTAGATTATTTTCATAAAAGATTCTTGCCTCCAGCGTCCCCTTCAGGATGCCATTGTCTACTCTGCAACCACAGTGACCTTTCTTTTTTTATTTTTTTTTAAAAGATTTTGTTTATTCATGAGAGAGAGAAGCAGAGACAGAGGCAGAGGGAGAAGCAGGCTCCATGCAGGGAGCCTGATGGGGGACTCGATCCTGGGACTCGATCCTGGGACTCGATCCTGGGACTCCAGGATCACACCCCAGGCCAAAGGCAGGTGCTAAACCGCTGAGCCACCCAGGGATCCCCCAGAGTGACCTTTCTTACATTTCAGTATCACCATGTTGCCACCTGCTCACAAACTTTCAATGGCTCCCTTCAGCTTTATTTATTTTTTTTTAAAGATTTTATTTATTCATGAGAGACCTAGAGAGTGAAGCATAAACACAGGCAGAGGGAGAAGCAGGCTCCTCACAGGGAGCCCGATGTGGGGCTCGATCCCAGGACCCCGGGGTCACACTGTGAGCCCAAGGCAGATGCTCAACTGCTGAGCCACCCAGGCGTCCCTCCCTACAGCTTTAAAACGAGGTTTGGAAGCTCACAGGACTCTTCTTGATCTGGCCCAGACCAGCCTCTCCAGCCTCTTTCTGCTCCTCCACCCTGTGGGGCTCCTTGATGGAGCTCCTTGCAGTTTCCTGGTCCCATAGGTTGTTTCATGCCTCCACATTTGCAAACATCACTTTCTCTCCGCAGTAAACTTATTCCCCAACTTCCTCTACCTATGCAGTCCTGGCCCTTCAAAACTCAGCTGGAGGGGTGCCTGGGGTGGCTCAGTCAGTTAAACATCTGCCTTGGGCTCAGGTCATGACCTTGGGGTCCTGGGATTGAGCTCCATATAGGGCCCAGCATCAAGCTCCCTGCTCATCGAGGAGTCTGCTTCTCCCTCTCCCTCTGCAATCTCTCTCTCTCTCTCTCTCTCTCTCTCTCTCTCTCTCTCAGATAAATAAATAAAACCTTAAAACAAACAAGCATACAACTCAGGTGGAGCAGCATCTTTTCTGTGAGGCCTCATCAGATATGCATTTGGGAACAGATCCCTCTGGCAGCCCCGAGGAAGGTGGATTCCTTATAAGCTATGGGCTTATGGTTGGCTGCCGTCTTAAAACACTACATCAGACATCTGGAATGTAAACTGTGAAGAGCTGCCCTGATAGTCACTGTAGATGCATGGTCACTGCAGAAAGAACCTTCGGTGGCCTGGAAGTGGGCTACTCTATCCTCATTACTGAGTCAAGAGGATCCGGGACTGTCATGAGAATTTTGTGTCATCTTTATGTCAAGATGGACTTACTTTTCTCATTTGGGATCAAGGAAGATCAGCACCATTCATTTGCCAGGTGACTTGGGCTGATCCTTCGGAGACGAATCAAGAGTGTCCCACGGTCTGTACGTGAAACAGTTATAAGGGGACCTCAGCCCGGGGCACACACTCTTCAGGATCCTGTGGTCTCCTCTTCAGCCACCACCACTCTTCAGACTTGATGAGGACTATTTCCTCCCAGAGCGACTCCCAGGGCAGAGTCACTGCTTCCTTCCACTGCAGGGTGAGGATAGGGGATGGAGATGGCTTCACACAGCCTTCTGGCCTTACTGCCTTCCTCCACCCGGACCCAGGGAGGGACTTCCAAAACGTGAGATTTTTCTTCTGTCTTAATGAGGAGAAAACGATGAAAAAAATACCAGGGGTGGAGACTAAACCATTGCCCTTCAGACATCAGGGCTGGTGCCCTGCAGGACCTGGACACTCTACAGAAATGTATCTGTTCCAGTAAATTCTTTTCTAACTTCGATTTTTGGTTCAAAAACCAAATATCTGTCCTTTCCTTGGCGGGATGTATTCCTTAAAACAACTCGCCCGCCTCAGGGCATGAGTCACTCTTCAAAGGTTACTGACTGCTGACATCATGTTGGATTTTGTTTCTTACTTACCAGCCACCTCCCAACATCTGCCCTCTTTCTCTTCTTAGATTGGAGGTCCACCAACTTCCTGAGGAGAGAGCCAGTTGCCGAATACTTCCAGCTTTGTGGCCATACGATCTGTCACCCCTGCTCCATTCTGCTGTTGTAGCAAAAGCAGCTACAGACATTATATAAACAAATGGATGTGGCTGTGTTCTAATAAAATTTTATTCACCAAAACAATTTTTTAAAAAAGGTTTTATTTACAAAACAAAACAAAAAAACAACACGCTAGGCCAGATTTGGCCCCGGGGGCCATCCTTTGCCAACCTCTGCTTTAGAATGTTCCATACAATAATATAATCTTACAAAAATTCTCACCTTCCCAGACTCCTTTGCACTTAGGGATATTTGTGGCACATGAGACACTAGCAGCAAACTACCGCAGTGAATTTCGGGAAAAGCTTCTGTTTTCCTAATGAAGGTGATCTTACTTTCTCTTTTCTTTTTTCTTCCTTCCTTTCAACAGGAACACAAAGCCTGGAGGAGCAGCCGCTGTCCCAGTGATGGTGAGGATACAATCGTGAAGATGCAGATGTACATCTAAGACAAAGTGTGAGTCTCTGGCCGCAGTGTGGCACTGGCTCAGCCCTGGGCTCTCTACCCAATGACTTCCTTAACTTGTGTAAGCCACTGTTAGTTAGGTTTTCCATTCTTGTAGCTGAACACACTTCTAATAGGTACATTAAAACAACACATGCACACAATAGAAAATTTAGAAAATACAGAAAAGCTGAAAGGTGAGGGGAAATCATATACAGTCTAACCACCTGTAAACATGTTCACAGAATGAAGAAGATACTCTCAGTTGCCCTCACACCTATCCTGGTTGGACCAAGGTAACCGTGATTATATTTCTGAGTGTAAAGCCCCAAAAGAATGAGTTTGATTTATTTGCTCACATCATTTCCTTGTAAGAAATCTGGATGTTGTAAGTCAAGGTTTTTATAGCATTAGAGTGACAGTTCTTGGCACATGTGGCCCTTATCATAAATCTTTAAAAGGGATAGCCTTTTGATAGCCAAGTAAACCTTTTGGACATGAAACTCTACCTCAGGATTGAACCCCACCCTTTTCTGTCAAACATACACATGCATGCACACACACACACAAACACGGGTGTGCATGCGCAACCCGCTCTGGTATGGGGCAAGTTGCCTCTAGATGCAAGAAGAGACCAACAGATTGAAAGAAGAGAGTATAGAGCCTGGACAATAAAGCATAAGTGGAAGGAGTCTAGTGTAATACAACAGAGGGGGTATAGCAGTGCAGAAAGGACAAAGGAGTCAATGGTATTGGGGCAATTGGATTTCTAAATGTAAGAAAAATTAGATTTCTATTTTACTCTCTATCCAAAGTAATTTCTAGAAGGATTAAAGACCCAGTGTAAGGGCAGCCAGAGTGGCTCAGCGGTTTAGCGCCACCTTCAGCCCAGGGTGTCCCTGCATGGAGCCTGCTTCTCCCTCTGCCTGTGTCTCTGCCCCTCTCTCACTCTCTTTCTCTCTGTGTCTCTCATGAATAATAAATAAAATCTTAAAAAAAAAAAAGACCCAATGTAAGACTTTCAACCTATTAAAACATGTGAGACTCTCTTCATGTCCTTGGGGTGGGGAAGAATTTCTTGACAAGATTCACCATGAAGAAAAGAATTACAAATATGGCTGCATTAAAATGCAAAACTTTGAGATCTTTATTGGGGAATAGGGCAAAAGCAGAGATCAACTCTATTCTTCCCCATGCTCCTCTTGAATCTGCTCTGTCAGTTTTTTTCTCTTCACAGTAGCTTCACACACTATGATCTAAATTATACTTCCCCCCACCCCTCCCCAAATTCATATATGGAAGCCCTAACTCACACTGTGACTGTATCTGACATAGGTTCTTTGGGAGGTAATTAAGGTTAAATGAGTCATAAGGGTGGGGCCCTAATCCAATAGGACTGTGGCCTTATAAAAAGAGAAATCTTTCTCTCTGTCTCTGCCAAATAAGGACACAGCAAAAAAGCAGTCATCTGCAAACCAAGAACACAGTCCTTATCAGGAACTGAATGGGCCAGCACTTTGATTACAGATTTAGCAGCCTCCAGAACTATGAGAAATAAATTTCTTTTGTTTAAGCCACTTAGTCTATAGTATTTTGTTATGGCAGCCCCAACAGACTAATGCACCTAATAACAAATATGTATAACCTAATATGAAGAAAGAGTCTTTCTGAGATAAAAAAAAAAATATGACCCAAATATCCCTGGATTGGGAAGTTCAATGTTGTAAAAATAGTTATCTTCTCCCAAAGTAATATTTAATGGAATCCCATTGAAAATTACAGAAGATTATTTTTTTAACCCTGACAAGTTTATTCAATAATGCCTCAAGAAATTATGTGAAAATAACAATTTTTTTTTGAAAAACTAAATAATGTGAGTGGGGTTGTTTTCCCACGTAGCAAAACACAATGGATTTGGTGACTTCAGTGTAGAAATAGACAAGTAGTGACCTAGAAGAGAAGAGAGTCCCAAGATCCCCATACATCTGTATCTATGTGTATATGTGCCTGCATGTGCATATTATAAGTGGCGTTTCAAATCAATAACAAAACAATGGCACAATCAATAAAAGATATTAAAATAATTAGATAATGAATAAGCAAATAAGATTCAGTTAGATCCTTACACAAATTAATTTCAGGTAAAGAGTTTGGCATTAAAATTTTAACAAAGTATTTGTGGTGATGATCATATTTGATTACCCGACCCCCAATCTATTTACCCAAAGGTTAGTTTAATGTAATTATGATAATCACATTTCCTTGGGCAGTAATTGGGCCAAGACATGAGGGGAAGTGTGTTGGGGTTTTGGAAAAATTTTTTCATGTTTCTAAGGAAGAGAAACAGGAAAATACAGTCTCTTTTGTTCCTCTGGATTTTCTATGAACTCTGCATATGAAATCTGTGCCTGCTCTCGCAGTCTTGCTAGCAGCCTAAAATAAAGACAGAACCAAAGATGGGATGCAAAGAAGTCAAGTTCAGGAAAACATCATGGATTACTGCTTATAGCGTGCCAAAATCCACCTTACTCCTAGACATCTTAAGGTAAATAATACATTTCCTTATTGTGAGAACTCATAGGAGGATACTTTAAATAATTTGGAATTAAGTAATTTTTCATCAGAACACAAACCCTAAAATCTGTGAAAGATCAATATCATTGATTATATTTAAAAATCAGGTGGCCGGGATCCCTGGGTGGCGCAGCGGTTTGGCGCCTGCCTTTGGCCCAGGGCGCGATCCTGGAGACCCGGGATCGGATCCCACGTCAGGCTCCCGGTGCATGGAGCCTGCTTCTCCCTCTGCCTGTGTCTCTGCCTCTCTCTCTCTCTCTCTCTGTGACTATCATAAATAAATAAATTAAAAAAAAAGAAAGAAAGAAGATAATTAAAAAAAAAAAATCAGGTGGCCAACTTCATCATAACAAAACGGACATAGAAGCAGCAGGAGAAATATTTGCAAGGTACATAACAGATCAGTGAACTATTATCCCTAAGGGGATCCTCAAATCATAGGAAAAGTAAAAGAAAATACTCCAATAGAAAAATGAGCAAAGGATATAAATGTCACTTCACAGAAGAAGAAATGTGATAGGTAATAAATATGATAAGGTGGTAGACCTCTCTGGTAATCAAGAAAGTCAAGAGGAAAATAGGTTATCGAGCTGACAAAAATTAAACTATAATAATAGGGGCGCCTGAGTGGCTCAGTGGTTGAGCCTCTGCCTTCAGCCCAGGGCATGATCCCAGGTCCAGGGATCGAGTCCCACGTTGGGCTCCCTGCATGGAGCCTGCTTCTCTCTCTGCCAGTGTCTCTGCCTCTCTCTGTGTCTCTCATGAATAAATAAAATCTTTTTAAAAATAAATTATAATAATAATGCTCATTTTGATGAGGAAGCCAGTATTGATGGGAATGTGAATTGATATGATCTTGTCAAAGGACAAGCTGTTAACATCTACCAAAGTTTTAAAGGTGCTTATCCTCAATACAACTTATTTATTCTAGAAAAATGTGCACACAAAGGCTCCATAGGACTGTATGAAGGTGGTCATTGTAGCATTGTCTTTGGGGAAAAAAAAGAAATAACCTAAATGTTAATTTTAACATTTATAGGAAATATTAATATGTGATGGTAGATTGCAGTTATGAAATACTCCGTGGCATTTTTAACTGGGTAATTGTGACCCAAAGTAGAAAAATCTCCCTAGTTATATCATTAGGAAAAGAAAGAAAATCACAGGAAACCTATCTATGCAGAGAGAAAGAGAAATGATATGTCAATTCTTATACAAAAATAGAATAAATCTATTGAAAGAATTAGATATTTTTTACTGTGTGAAATTAGAATACATCTCAATTTCTGGCATGTCATAATTTGGTACCATTTTTTTCCCTTAGATATACAGGAAATAATGGTACTTTTATTATTTATTTATTTAAGAGAGGGAGGGGAAGGGGCAGAGGGAGAGAGAGAACTTTAAGCAGGCTCCGTGCCCAGCACAGAACCTGATGCAGGGTTCTATCTCACCACCCTGAGATCGGGACCTGAGCCGAAATCAAGAGTCAGATGCTTAACCAACTGAGCCACCCAGGCACCCCAATAATGGTACTTTCAAAAACAGATGCATCTGGGGCTCCTGCAGCATGCGACCCTTGATATCAGGGTTGTGAGTTCGAGCCCCACGTTGGGTGGAGAGATTACTTAAACATAAGATCCTTTTTATTAATTTTATTTATTTGAGAGAGAGCACACGAGCAAGGAGGAGAGGCAGACGGAGAAGCAGACTCCCTGCTGAGCAGGGAGTCTAAGCGTGAGACTTGATCTCCAGACCCTGAGATCATGACCTGAGCCAAATGCAGATGTTTAACCGACTGAGCCACCCAGGTGCCCCAAAATAAGATCTTTAAAAAATAATAAAATAAAAATAGATGCACCTTAGACCCAGTACAGCACAGACAGATGGGTAAATAGATGATCAATAGTATATGATGAAAGGATAAGCATCAAACGTTCACAATACTTCCCTTTACCTCTGTTGACCTCTGTATTGTTTGAACTTTTTATGAGAATGTTTCTGTGAAGTGGTTGTGTAAACATTTTTAAAATTCGAATTACTCGGTTTCATCTTGACACCCTTAAATCCTCTCTGGTTTTCATTCTGTGTGCCTTTGCCTGCAGATTCCCCCACCACCCCCATCCTTTTCAGCTTTTCCATATCATTATAAGACCTCTCCGGTGAGCAGTCACTGGGTTGCTTTGTTGCTTTTACTCTAACCTGAGCCTCTGCCTGTTTTGAAAGGGGTTTAAAAGCATTGATGTTTGTTGACATAACCGTTATGTGGGGTGTTAACTCCTGTCATCTTGCCTCATGCTTTCCACCATGTTTCCTCTCTATTTTGTTCTTTGCTAACTAGGTGGTATTTTGTTTGCTTCTGTCTTCGGCAATAACTGGGAAGCTAGACTTCCTGCTTTAAATTCAGCAAGTGAAAAAAAAAATTTAAAAATCTACAAGTGGTGACTAAATTAGGAAATAATTCTGAAATTCAAATGCCTCAGGCAGGAAAACTAATGTCTAGGTGTTCTAGAAATGGAAATGTACTCCAGGGGCCTGCACAACTTTGGAAGAACAGTGCAGTGAATCCCCCATCCTGATCTGAGCCAGGAGGTCCAAAGCCACTGTGAAGTCACAGGACTGCCCAATTTTGTGGTGGCAACCGTCTCAGGAGAACAATGAACCTGTCTGTCTTCTGGAGTGTGACTCTCCTGGGCAAACTCTAGCCTAGAACCATCTGGAGGAGGCGATTCTTCTCTGCGGCCACGCAGAATGATAGCAAGTTGATAACAGATGCCAGAAGAAGATCTTTATTGTTTCATTCAAAAGTGACTATTAATGTTTCACTCCTCTTTATGTGGAGTGAGGACTCAAGTGTTCTTCCTCGATCTATGTTTCCCCATTTCCAGTAATTTTAACCAAACTGTTTAAAATATAATTATCCACTTCAGTTTTTTATATTTACATTTCTCCTGTTCTCCAGTATGATTTCTTCAGTTTATCCTCTCATTAATACACTTTTTTGGCAGCGCTGTATTTATTACTTTTCTGCACTCAGAATGGATGCCGATCTGTACTGCATTTTCAATTCCATGGAGTCATTTCTAATTTGGCCGATTGTATTCTCAATAAGTCTTGTTCCTATTTAGTAGGAGAATTTCAGTAACAGTTACTGAAAACACAAGGCAAGTAGTTTCTAAAAATATTTTTATTCCATACCAAAAAAATCTACATCAGAAGGAGAAAATGCTATATTTTACTCCAGAATATTGGGCCATTTTTCTCTTATGTTACATTGATTTTCATCGGTCTGTGTTAATTTTTCCCTCTTTGGTTATCCTTTTAGAGTGAGATATATTCAGGACAAAGCTGGAGTCTTAAATATAATTCACCCAACTCCACGCTGGAAAAAGAGAGGATAGTAGGTTTCCTGTTCAATGAATAAGCTAGGCACCCTGCAGGAAACCCTATTTGTACATTTGACCTGCTCTGAAGACTTTCTGGACACCATTAAAGATGGATGCTTAGGGGAAAGGCTCTGTCTGAAGCACATAATCCATTAAGTGTCCACCAGTCAAATGGTGGTTTCTGTCCTAGAGTAGATATTGAACTATCTGGAGTGACAAGAGCTGGAACTTTGTGATACCCCACCTGCAGTGGTGCATGGATTGCAAAAGAGCTCAGTGTTGGCTGCAGAGAGAGGCTGAAAGTCAATTCCGAGCCATTGTTAAGGAGATTACTTCACTTTCTCCAGAATCTGGAGAATGCATGTCTCTTGCTCATATACATTAAGGACTGGCTGGGGTACAGCGCCTAAATTCTTGGGTTAAATATGAAAAATATGCGATTGCCCTGGAAGAAATGGATGGCTATTTATTCGAAGTCCTAAAGATATGAAAAAAAGACATAGGATTAAAAACAAAAGTGGAATCATTTCCAGGCAGAGACAGAGCCAAGAAAGGGGCCCAGGTCCTCCCCCTTACCCAGAGCACCCTTCAGCCTTGGCATCCTGTCCTTTGAATCAGAGTCATTGTCTGGCTCTAATGCAAACACTGGCTTCATTGTGATTCTGCAGAGAGGCAGCCCCACACATTGCTTTCTACCCGCCTGGGGCTTCTTTGGGCTTATCCCATTGAGCTATGACTCCGGCAGCCAGCCAGGAGGGCCTCTATCCAGGGTGGTGCCTCAAGATTTCTGCTGATTTATTACACAAGAGCTGCCAGGTAAATCCCTTTGCTGTCCCATGGGAAATGTCATGTCAGGGGCAAAGTTTAGGTCCTGTCTGATTGAATCTGGGGGTTTGGGTCAGAATGGATAGTGGCCAGGACCTTCGTGTTTGTTTATATCTGCTTCTGAGGATACTGGATGGACCTTAGACTAACTGGAAAGTTCTAGAAAAATTCTAGGTTCCATGAATCATGCGTCCTCAGAGGTTTTCTTGAAATCTAGGGAATGGAATAGTACCATCCGAAATAAATGAGGTTCACAGAGCGGTTTGACCCAATGCTTCTCAAACTCACTGTGCATTGGACTTATCTGTGGAGCTAACAAACATGCATGTTCCTAAGCCACATTCCCTGGGCTCCTTACCCATAGGTCTGGGGTTGAGATGAGCATTCCCAACTGATCCTAATGCAAGAGGGTCACAGGACAAATTCCACTTAGAAATCAAACATTGATTTAGGGGGATGTCAGCAAAGTAAATACTTGGAACAATCTGTTATGTTAAGTGTGTGGACCAAGAATGGGTTCCTCAGGAACAACAAAAAGAAGGTTATGTGCATCACCCTCCCACTGGAAGGCTGAGAACTGCTTTGCACCTAACCGGACTGCCTCAGCAAGCAGGGATCCTGCAGACTACAATAATACACATTGCTTTCAGGTGAAGCTTTCCCAAAGGTCAAGGACAGTAGCAAGAGAAGAAACCTTCCTTCTAGCAGGTGACATCAGACTGATGAGCTCAACTGGGAAACAGCAGTGACAGAGAGAACAGCGCATTGTGATAGCAATCAGCGCCTGTCAGCCCACACCCCCACTAAGAAAACGACCCCACCCACAGCCCCTGATTTCCACGTGACCATATGATGTGCCATAAGAAGGCACATCCCTGGCCACCGCTGATTTGACTAAGGATGGGCACCTGAACCCCAGGCAGCCAATTTTCAGGTGGTAGGGGACGAGACAGGGCATGAAAAGATGAAGCAGGCCAATCAGATTACCTCTCCTGGGAATTTAAATTGGGAAATATGGAGAACCCAAACCAGTTATCAATCAGTCAGTTGATCAAAAGGTCATGTCCTGGCGAGAAAGGCGAGGCCAGGTATGATGAACCACAAGTAGGCAAAAGATGCTGGTGAGTGGGGAGAAAAAAGCAGAGCAGATAAGTGGAGAGAGAAACAGAAATTCAGCAAAACTGTGAGAAATGAGAAGGAGAAACCTGGTTAAGAGCACCAGAGAAAAGCAAATTATAAATGCTTCCCAACTCCCCAACTCTCCAACTCAAGGAACGGGTAACCTTAGTTGACCAGTCTGAAAGCATCTCCAGGGCTGGCAAAGAAATACACACAATGAAATGAGACTAACATTAGATTGAATATTCATGTCCCCCAGGCCCCAGGTTCGGTTTGCATGTTGACCTAATCTCCAAAGTATTAGGAGGTGGGGCCTCTTGGAGGTGACTAGGTCGTGGGGGCAGGGACTCGTGAATGAGACTAGTGCCCACGTGAAAAAGAGGCCGCAGGGAGCAGCCTCACCCCCTTCCACCAGGAGGACTCAGCAAAAAGACTGCTGTCAAGGAACCAGAAAGCAAGTTCTCCCCAGACACCGAATCTGCCATCACCTTGATCTTGGACCTCCTGCCTCCAGACTCTGCAAAATAAATTTCTGTTGTTTATAAGCCACCCAATCTATGGTACTTTGTAATAACAGCCCAAAGGTAGGGGGATTCCCTGGGTGGTTCAGTGGTTTAGGGCCTGCCTTCTGCCCAGGGCGTGATCCTAGAGTCCCAGGATGGAGTCCCATGTCGGGCTCCCTGCAGGGAGCCTGCTTCTCCGTCTGCCTATGCCTCTGCCCCCCCTCCCTCTGTGTGTGTCTCTCATGAATAAATAAATAAAATCTTAAAAATAAGCAGCCCAAAGGTACTAAGACAAACATTTAATAAGTTCTCACTGCATGCAAGGTACTTGCTCAGTGCTTTGTGTATTGTCTCATTCATGCTCACAATAGCACTAAAATATATACACACTATAATGCTCACCTGTTCTACTTTCCTTTAGAGATAAGGAAAATTAAGGGATTATCTAGCTCTTTACTGTCCAGTATGATAGCCACTAGTCACGTGTTGCTAGTAAGCATTTAAAATATGGCTTGTCCAGGGGCACCTGGGTGGCTCAGTTCCTTAGGTGTCTGCCTTCAGCTCAGGTCATGATCCTGGAGTTCTGGGACCGAGCTCTGAATCAGGGAGCCCACTTGTGCCTCTCCCTGCTGTTCCCCCTGCTTGTGCTCTCTTGCTTGCTCTGTCAAATAAATAAAATCTTAAAAAAAAAAAAAAAAAAAAGATGGCTAGTCCAAACTGAGAGTCGTAGTAAAAAGCCACACACAAGTTTTGAAATTTAGCACAAAAATTTATTTTTTAAAAGATTTATTATTTATTCATGAGAGACACAGAGACAGGCAGAGATATAGGGAGAGGGAGAAGCAGGCTCCCTGCGAAGAACCCGATGCGAGACTCAATCCCAGGAGCCCAGGATCATGACCTAAACCAAAGGCAGATACTCAACCCCTGAGCCACCCAGGTTCTCCTGGCACAAAAATTTAAAAGAGAATGTAAGATATCTCCTCAATCATTTTTGGTTGATAACCTGTGAAATGACATAGGTGATGTATCTAAACGTATGTATATAATATATCCGTTTTTACCTTTGCTCTTGGAAGCCACCACTATATTGTAAAGGAGCTACAGTGTGACTCCCAAATGGACACAGAGAGAGAATGTGGTCCTGTGGAGGAGCCCCTAAGTGCCAGACATTTGAACAAAGCCTTCCAGGGCCTTCCAATGCAGCCAAAGTGGCCAGCTGAACACAGCCTAACTAGTGTCTGAGTCAATGCCATGTGGAGCAAATTACCCAGCCAAACACAGCCCAAATGGCAGAACCAAGAGAACCACTAAAGGACTGTTGTTTCAGGCTGCTAAGTTTGGGGGTCGTTTGTTACACAGCAATAGATGTGTGCCTCCTGCAGGCGACACCCTATGATAGACCCTGGGAGTGACAGGGTAACCAAGGAGGTTTTCTGCCCTCCATGAGCTTAGAGAAAGCGGGACATCACACACGTGTGTGCAGAAATAAGTTTGGTAGGGGACTTTGGAGCTCAGGGGACAGGTATTTTAAAGTTTAATGTTAAACTTGCAATGGCTTTGAGGAGCCACTCACAGGGGACGTCATACAGCTTGGAACTGGGACCTTTTCAGCCCCGGGCCTGCTAGTTAAGCTCTCCCTGCGGGTTTACAGCAGCTCCCAGGACTGCGGACGAGGACGTTGAGTGGCTGCCTGGACCTCCTGGCTTCCATAAGGCCCTTTTCTTCCCCACCTGAGCCTGATGAGGAGAGAGCCAGACACCCCAGTTCTCTCTCCTGGAGTCCCTTAAAGACGGGGTGGGGGAGGGGGGAGCTCGCTGCTGTTCCCAGCAGGAGCACAGCCAGAGGGAAAACAAGTTGCAAACATAGGGAAATAACACAGATTCTGGACTTTTACAAGTTTTTATTCTCCTCTGGGCCAGACTTCCTGGTACTTCCCAAAATGCAATAAATAAAAGCTTGTGGGAATTTTAACCTCTAAGGATGAGGGTGCCCTCTCCTCCCCTGCTTCTGACTCTATGGATATCAAAGGTCCTTCCAGGCCATTTTTGTCCAGAGGGGACATCGAGGCACAACAATAGGTGCCCCTTTGTCTCAAGTTGGCCATTTGCATCTCTGGCTTTCGTGTCTGGGTGACACCCACTTAATTAGGCATTTGCCTCTTCTGGGCTCAGAGACCCTCATTTACATTTCCCCACAATAGTGAATGGCTTACAGGCTGTTGAAATACAGTTGCTAAAGAGCTAGTAATTGTGCCAGAAAGCCACCCTTTAAGGTTAGGACTTGGAGCTTTTCAGAGCTGTGGACCACCTTTGAAAGTGAAGGGAGTGTGGGAAAACTTAAAGTAACTCAAGCTTGCCTAGGGCTGGCATTTTGCTGGCCATGTTCCCCCACCACCACCACTACCACCACCCCAGGGCTTCCTCAGTAACCCAGGGAGAAAGGATTTCGTCCTAGTTAGGACCAAACCCACAAAAGCAGTGTCCCTGCTTAAATTCCACATAGAGTCCGTGCAGACAACAAAAGTCACATATGGTCACGATTATCCTTTAAAGCCTGTGACGAGAGCAGACGTTGTTATGTGTTTACAGTGCTGGGCAGTAATTCTTATAACCATGGGGAGTTCAAGACCTCTGGGTTACAAACACAAGAGAGGAGCAAAAGTAACATCTACGCATAGATGTCCATTTTCAAAGCATTTTACCTTTAAGATAACTGCTAAATTCCCAGCCACATTACTATTGTTTGCCCATCTCTAGTAGGAAATGAGGGACAGGCGGGAGAATAATAATATCGGGTCAACACTCGTGACAGCGAGATACCTTTTATGTGTATTAGCTCACGCAATGCTCACTACATCGGGAATTGTCCCTATTTTACAGAAGGGGAAACTGAGGTATATACAGAGGTTGTGGAATTATCTGAGGTTTCTTAATAGAGTGTGACAGCGCTCCCAAGAGGACGTGGTCAGTGAGTTATGTGTGAAGGAAACGCAGGATTTCAAAAATTGGAACTAAGAGATAGAAGGAGGAGGCTATTTGGGGTGAAAGGCAGCTTAAGAGCAAAGGAATAGAGATGAAAAATACAGGGAGGGTATGGGGGATGTGCTTTTACAGCTGGGCCCAAGCAAACAGTCAAGAAAGAGTTCTTGAGACATTTTTGGTGCAGAAAGGTGTTTTTTTGTTGATGCTCAGGGCCAGGATCCATGGGCAGAAAGAGTTGCACTGGGATTGTGAGGAGCATTTGATGATGTACTTTTTTTTTTTTTATTTTTTTTATTTACGATAGTCATACAGAGAGAGAGAGAGGCAGAGACACAGGCAGAGGGAGAAGCAGGCTCCATGCACTGGGAGCCCGCCGTGGGATTCGATCCCGGGTCTCCAGGATCGCGCCCTGGGCCAAAGGCAGGCGCTAAACCGCTGCGCCACCCAGGGATCCCTGATGATGTACTTTTAAGTTGAGGAGGAGGTTGGGTAGAGATAAAGGAAGTTTCCAAAAGGATGTTCCTTTTTTTATTTTTTATTTTTTATTTATTTATGATAGTCACACAGGGAGAGAGAGAGAGAGAGAGGCAGAGACACAGGCAGAGGGAGAAGCAGGCTCCATGCACCGGGAGCCCGATGTGGGATTCGATCCCGGGTCTCCAGGATCGCGCCCTGGGCCAAAGGCAGGCGCCAAACCGCTGCGCCACCCAGGGTTCCCCCAAAAGGATGTTCCTATGTTAAAGAAGACTTACAGGATCCCAGAGGTCTGGCTATTGTCAAGGTTGCTTTTTGCCTCTAGAAAAGCACTAACGTTAGGACAGTTATGAGTTCCTTGAGGAATGTCATACTCTGGCTGTCTCAAGTATTTGTCAAATGGCTGTACGTTGTAAGGGAATTTAATTTTATCTACCTTTTTTTTTTTTTGCCTTTGTTCTCATCAAAAGAAAGAGTGAGATCTGGCATAGGAATCTAAGGCTGGATAACTTGATATAATGGTTTCATTTTATGTGTCAACTTGGCTGGGTCACGGATGCCCAGATACTTGGTCAAATTCTATTCTGGGTGTTTCTATGAGAGTGTTTTTAGGGGAGATTAATATTGAAATCAGTGGACCTTGAGTAAAACAAATTGCTCTCCCTTTTGGAGTTGAATCTTATTTAACCAGTTGAAGGCCTGAATAGAACAAAAAGATCGGCCTCCCCCAAGCAAGAGAGAAGGCTCCAGCAGCCTGCTTCAGACTTCGTCTGCAACACCATCTCTTCCTGGTTCCACAGGGGACAGCCTTCAGGCCTTCAGACTTGACTTGCAGCACCATCTCCCCTGGATCTCCAGCCTGTCCACCCACCCTGCAGATACTGGACTTGGTGGCTTCCATAATTGCCAATATTTTATAGTAGATCTGCTTCTTTTTTTTTTTTAAGATTTTATTTATTCATCAGAGAGAGAGAGAGAGAGAGAGAGGCAGAGACACAGGCAGAGGGAGAAGCAGGCTCCATGCAGGGAGCCCGACATGGGACTCGACCCCGGGTCCCCAGGGTCACGCCCCGGGCTGAAGATGGCACTAAACCGCTGAGCCACTGGGGCCGCCCTAGATCTGTTTCTATACGCATCCTATTGGTTTTGTTTTTTAGAACCAAATCATGAGAAAGTCCTAGAACTTGAGATCTGGAGAAAACCCTTAACCCACTGCCCTCATTAGAATGATAGAAAGAAAAGAAGACCATGTTTTAGAGACTTGCAGTGGCTTGTGAAGACCAGATAGCCAGTCAACAATGGGGAGGTAGACTGGCTGCTGGCTTGAAACTCCCTTTCTAATCTCTTTTTTGCTATCCCCTTTGACTCACACACAGGATGCAGCTGGAGTTGGTGAGGGGACAGAGAGCTCTCCTGTGTGCTGCCCAAATACATTCTCTGCTTTCCTTCTCCAAACACAGCATACTACTGGTGTTGGCTCCAAACAGCCTGTGGTGGCCACCATGGCACCTGCCCATCTGTCACTATCCTATGCTGTCGAGCACCTCACAAGTAGGCTGTTCCCAAGAGCAGGCCATGAGCCCAGTGGGGCAAGCAGGCCCCTTCTTCTCAGCCTGATCAGCACTGACTGCTTCCTCTCCTGGCATGATTTCAGGATTTCCCATTCTCCTCCCTACTGCATTTCCTGCTTAAAATAACTTTTTTCCTAGGTCAGTTCAGCTGCTCTCGGATTCAGGCAAAACCAAAGAGACAAAGAAAAATAAAAACTGGTCAGTTATTTTGGCCTATTGTTCACACTACAGAGACACCAAATAATTACCTAATCCTGCGCCTCGCCCACTCTGCCCCTATCTCACAGCCCCAAATGTTTGTTTTGCTTGCATTGTCCAAAGACCCCCTTAATCAAGTTCAAATTTCTGCCTTCTTGATGGGAGGGACTTCTTGTTGTGGCTCTTTTATGTGGACCACTCTGGACAAAAGTATGAGGCCTCTCTGTACTGTCCCCCCACCTGTGTTTCAAATCTACTTGTCTTCCTACCTGCAAATCTTCTGCTCCAGTCAAACCAGTCTCGCAATTGTTCCCTAAACTTGCCTGGTGTTTTGCCACCTGGTAACCTTTGCCCCCACCACCTGCCCCCTGGAATGTCCTCCCCACTTCTTTCCACCTTGCCAAATGACTGATTTCACCATTCTTCAACATGTGTGTTATCTCATCCTGCAAGGTGCAACAGAAATGCTTCTTATCTGTGAAGCTTTCTGGGACTGTCTCCACTGGAAGTGACCACTTCCTCCTTTCTCTTATGCTTATTTTCTGTACTACTCATTTGGCACCTAATACATTCTAGCACTTTATAATTAACCATTCACTCATTTATTTTATTTCAACAAGTATTCACTGAGCGACTATTATTTTTCTGAAAACATGGTAGGTGCTGGAGGTATCAGGGCAAAGAAGACACCTTGGTGGCCTTCAGGAGATCCAGTCCGACTGGTGGAAGCCAGCACATGAGGAGATGGTGGTCATACAGTAGGGTGAGTACAGAGCCAAGAGGCTTCCTATGTCTTGGTTCAGTCTTGATGAATGAGCAGAAGTTGGTCAGGCGAAGGTGGGGAGAAAGCATGTTTTCAAGGGCACAACAGGGGCCCAGAGCTGGGGAACAGCTGAGTGTGTGGAACGAGACCTAAGCAGGCCCCTCTTGCCGGGACAGAGAATGTTGCTAAAGCATGGAATGTGCAAGATATAAAGGGAGAGTCTGGAATACTAGGTTTAGATGTTGGATTCATCCTGGGGGTTGTGGTGTGCCCTTGAGGGTTTTAAGCAAGGAATCAACCTGAGATTTGCCCTTCAAGTTCACTCTGGCTACAATGGGAAGAATAGATCCACGTGGGGAGAGACTGGAGGCAGGGAGCTAGGTGGAAGGAGGCTATGGCAGGAACTCAAGGCATGAAATAACAGGGCAGTGAATCTGCCCCAGGAGTGAGGACACTAGATTTGAGAAATATACAGGATGTGAAATCATATCAAAGTCCATGTTCTGCAGGGCTTCAGGAGTTCAAGTGTGGTGAGGGGAGACTCCATTAGGGAGACTGAAAAAGTGCTGTGGGGAGACAACTGTCTGCTGCCAGGCTGACACTGTCTTCAAAATATAAAATGGGCCATAGATTCATCATTCTTATGATCCAGATATGTGCATGTGTCCTATCTCTTCTTCTAGACTGTTGGCTCCTTGAAACTACTAAAGTACATCAACTCTTGCCAGAAGCCAAAGCCTCTGCTCTCCCTGTTAGAAGGAGGTAGATTGTATCCCAGGGAACCGTGGTGTAGAGTAGGCAGGCCAAGAGTTTCTGCAGCAGGGGCAAGGCAGGGAAGAAGAACCAAGACATGTTTCTAACAGACTATGAGGGTGATACCCAGAACAACAGTTGGAGCCAGGCAAGGCCAAGGTCACATCTTTGCTTTGCCACCAGCTGGTTGTGTGATCTTGGGCAGGTGAAATTCTCTTAACCTCATCTCCTTTATCTATTAAATGAGAATATTGTTACCCACCTCACTGGGTCAGTTGCATCTCATTCACTCATGTGACTTAAATCCAGGCATTGATGGCTTTCCAGATGTATGTCTCCAGCTCTGATCTCTCTTCTGAAGTCAAGATCAATATATCCAACTGCCTACTTAGCATCTCTACTGGCAATTTTATGTCTAAAATTGAACCTCAGACATTTCCACCTAAACCTGCTCTTCTTCCAGCATGGCTCTTCTCATTGGGTGGCACCATTATCCACTCAGATGTTCAAACCATTAATCGGGGAGTAACCTGTAATACTTCCCTCTCCCTCAGTCTCCACGTCCAATAAAATACCAGACCTCCAAATAGATCTGGGATCTCTCCTTGGTCACAATATCCCTACATTCAACACCATTGCTCGTATGGACAGGGTACAAGCTCTTCTTGTTAGCCACTCTTGTATTCTTGCTTCTGTTTTTATTTTTTTTTTAGAGATTTTATTTATTTATTTATTAGAGACAGAGACAGAGAGAGAGAGAGAGGCAGAGGGAGAAGCAGGCTCCATGCAGGGAGCCCAACGTGGGACTCGATCCCGGGACCCCAGGATCACGCCCTGGGCTGAAGGCAGCACTAAACCGCTGAGCCACCAGGGCTGCCCACTTGCTTCTGTTTTTAAGTAGCAGCCAGAGGAGTATTTAAAATTACATATCAGACCACATTACTTATTTGTGTAAAAGCCTTCAATGCCTTCTATTATACTTGGGAAGTTTTTCAAAATGCTTACCATGCATGACCTTGTAGTCCTCCATGATTAGATGTCCTGCTATACCCCTCACTCCCTCTGCTTCCTCACTGGCCTCCTTTCAGTTCTTCAAACACCCCATCATTCTCCAGCCCTGGGGGCTTCATATCTACTGTCTTTCATGAAAGGCTCCTACCTGCCATCTTCACTTAGGTCACTAACAACTCCAACTAATCCATCCTGCCTCAGATGAGGGCCTTTGCCTTTCAAGCACACATCACAGTTCTTTCATAATCCCCTTATTCCTGTAGAGCACCGAATACAATTTGCAAATATACTTATTTGTGTGACTGTGTGTTCAACACCCATCCTATTCCCCCATCCCCACCCCTAGCACATGCATATGCACACTCTGTTACCCACTGCCATGTCTCTGGAGCCCAGCGCAGGGCATGGTGTGCAGACACAGTAGATTTTTGTTGGACGAATGTGGTAAAGGCTGTGAGAAGCAGACAAACCAGGGGCTGAGATTGTTCAGTGAAGGAGGGAGGGAGGACTGCTGAATGGTGGTATAGAGAAAGCTTCTAGGAAGATAAAGCATTTGATGGATGGAAGCTTTGAAAAATGAGTGGGTGGAACCACTCAAGGTGAATGAGAATAAAGGAGCAGGTGGAGGGAAGGACTTTCCAAGTAGGTAGACAACCTGGTTGGAGAAACCCCAGTGGGGTCTGAGAAATGATGGGTAACCAGGATGTCTGAAACACAGAGCTTGAGACAGGGAGGTAGACTTGAAAGGGTGTGCCATGAGCTGGTTTTAGTACCTTCTCTTAAATTTCCAAGAGATGCTGATAGGTGGCAAAGAGGCTTTCCCGGACCAGACAGCCCTTCTCCTCCTGGAGGGCTGCTACCTGGGGTATTTCACAGACATGTGTGCCCCTTCATTAGCTCTCCCACAGAAGTTAGGCACCAATAGGGCCTACCACCTTTCAACCCCTGCTGCTCCCTGCCCCACCCCAGCCCCAGGCACCTGGCTGGAAGGTTGTTGCCAATCCCTATTCACAGTGGAAATGGAATGTTGCTTATTCTCTGATGTTAATTGTTTCCTCTAGTTCCACATTAGGAAATTTGGGTCTCTGGACAGTTTATAGGGAAAAAAATTAGGACAGAATTCAAACACTTCTTCCACAGGCATTTGACTTGTGTTTGAATCATGTCCAGGTATGGACCCTCTTGACTCACCATTGAGGCCTCTAGAAAAATTCTTTCAGCCAGACACATGACTTTCTGATCTTGCTAAAAGCACATCCATAGCTCCTCTATTCAATAGATTACTGTTTTAAAAGGAATATTTACCTTTTAAAACACTACCATTCACCCCATTAGGTGCTTTCCATGAGTTACCTCATTCAATCCCCACCCTCACCCCATTAGGGAAGCGCTCAGATTTATCTTCTAGATAAGGAGACCAAGCTCAGAAGGATTAAGTAACTTGCCCAAAATCACACAGCTTGTAGGCGTGAAAGCTGCATTTGAATTGAAGTCTGTCTAGACTAAATCCTGTGTTCTCAGCTAGTAAGTAAGCAAGCTCTGTGGCTTTTCAAAGACAGGGCATATTGACTGGGTTTTGGAGAACCATAAGGATTACTTTTTAAGGAACTTTTTTTAACTTTAAAATAATTACAGATTCACAGGAAGTTGCACAAAATGTGCACTTGCATAACTGTAATACAATATCAAAAACAGGGAATTGACAGTAAAATCCAGAGTTTTGAGTTTGAAATTCAGATTTCACTAATTTTACCATCAGGGTGTTTTTTTTTTTTTTCCTTTTCTTTTTTTTTTTTTTAAGTTAGTGAAGTTTTCAGGGGAAAAACCAAACAAAACCAAAACCAAAACCAAACAAACAAACAAAAAAACAAAACAACCCCAACCCCAACCATAAAGAAACAAAACAACTTTCTGAAAGATCCTTTGAAACTCCCTCTTCCCGAGACCTTTGGGAAGGTCCTATGCTTCCTGAAACAGGTATGCGGAGAGAACAAATCAATACAAAGAGATCCATTTCTGCCATTATGGCCCCAAGGAAATGCTCTATGGCTATGGGACCTCACTGCATCCATGCTGCTTTAACATGAGGGGACTCCTAGCAGGGGACCCCAAAGGGACTTGGTCAGACTGCCTGAGTCTGGTTGTCTGGAGGCCTCTAAAACCCTTGGGGCTGCCTAAGATCTAGCTCAGCCAAAATGCCTCTTTGCTCCTATTGTCTGTCTCCTGGCAGCTGATGATAAGTGATAAGCATGGGAGATAAAACAGGTTTAGGGCTGTGAACCTGCCTGAATCACTGGCAGCCAACCAGGCCATTTTTATCTGGAAAAACTCCCCCCAGGACAGCCCAAATGAGTGTTTGGGACCCTGACTCAGGGAACAATGGCGGGAAGTGGAGGCTCAAGCTTGGGCATTAGGGCCCTGACACCCACACTCCTCTTGCACTGTTATTCCTGGCGAAAACGGAGATTTGCTTTCATTCAGGCAGACTCTGTGGGAAGAGGTGCAAATGAGGTTTGGAAATTAAAAGGAAGTAGTATGATGACAAGGGAAGTGATAGGAGATTGTTTTCCAAGCTTTAGAGATTTCGCTAGAAATGATTCTGAGAACTGCCTCCCGGAGCTTGTAATGACAGCCATGCAAGTAACTACTTGCTCCTTGCTCACCAGGCCAGAGGTCGAAGCCATGAGGGGCTAATTTCCTTTCCAAATGGTTTCACTTATGAATTTGAGAGACCCTGGAACAAATGAGAAGTCAGGCCTTACATGATAAAGGAGAAAGTCATTCACTGTTGGTGTGGCCGTAAGGGCAATGGGGTTCTGGCCCCTGCCCACATCTCCAGATAAATCTGGTTACTCCTCTTCAACCCTATGAAAGAGGAAATCCAGGTAGACTGACATGCACCAGTGTTCCTAGAGATGACTGATTTTCTACCAAATGCTCCAAAGCCCTCTGTTATGCTTGTATTCCCCCCAAATTCGTATGGTGCAGTCTTAACTTCCAGCACCTTAGAATATGACCTTGCCTGGAAATCATCGTGGATGTAATTAAAGATGAGTAGAGTGGAGGAGATGAACCCCAAGAAGGGAAATTTAGACACAAGCACACACACAGGGAGATCCTCATGTGAAGGTGAAGGCAGAGACGGGGTGGTGCTTCTCAAGGAAAGTTGAAGATGGCCAACAATCACCAGAAGCTGGGAGAAAGGAATAGAGCAGATCCTCCCTCAGAACCCCCAGAAGGAATCCACTCTGCCAACCCCCCCCGATCTCAGACTTCTAGCCCCCATAACTAGGAGACAAGAAATTTCAGTCCTTGAAAGCCATCCAGTTGCTAATACTTTGTTAAAATGGCCCTAGCCAACCAATACATGCTCTTAAAATTTTGTTTCAAAAATATTTCTCAGAATTGATTTCAAGGTCACTGATTCATGTTGTATGAAGTCTACCTTCTTTCCACTTTCATTACTGGAGTGGATCTTACCGTAGCTATTATCCCAACACTTCTGTTCTCAATAATGTCTACGAGCAAAAGCAAACAAAACAAATACCCTTAAAATGTCTGATGGTGATGCTTACATTAGAGCCGGTCACCTCTTCTGAAAACAAAACAAAACAAAATAGAACTAAAACCTAGATACATGCTATTCAGGAGATATTTCCTGCTGGTTCTTAGCCCAAATGGGTAAGGCGACTGATGGTGGAGGAGTATCAATGTGTTCTCAGCAGACACCTTGTACCTGCATTGGGCATAAATAGCTCTTTTCACCTTGGTTCTCAGATGCATGGGAAAGGGAGCATCACACTACAAACCCAGAAGAATAACTGTTGCTGGCAGAAAGGTGACCTAAGGAAATGACAGGAGCTGCATAAATATGATCCATATTTATGGTGGTGGGGAATCCTTTCACTGCATCTGACCCAACTACGCCCTTCAGCAGAGACAACCAGGACCTGGGCTCCAGCAGGTCCTGGCAGGAATTCCTGTGACCCAAGGGTCACTGGGACACACGTCTCCATGGCCATGGGGTTCTGGCACTTGTGCCCCAACTCCAAACCTTACTTGCTCTGGAGCGCTGGCCACTGTCAACGTAGAACAGTTAATCTGGAAGACACAGCTTGAAACCCCTAGGACTTCCTCTTCTGTCTTGAGAGCCTCTTGTGGCCTACTCTTGCAGTGTAGGTCAGGCTTGGGCAGTTGGCAACAAGGGTCAACAGAAGGAAGGAAAGACTTCCCCTTTCTCCTGTTTCCAAGCATTGCCTCATACCTGACACACAGCCTTGCTTGGTCTTTGCAAGATCCTCTGCTTCCCCCACCTTAAGGTGAATGGTTTTGTTACAGTTTTGTTACAGGAGAGGCAAGGGGGTGTAGGGAGTGGGAGTGGGGACTTTGCCAGGAGGCTGGGCCTCTACATTCCTCCAACCAAGACCAGGTTGAAAAGATCAGAGCTAAGCCCTTTGAGGAACCAGCCAGAACTCTCCTCCCATTAACTGGGCAACCTCAGGTCCTCACCACAGACCTGACCCAGCTCCTCCCCAGCCTGACCCTCAGCTGACCCATTCTCTAAAGAGTGTTTGAGGCAGAAGGTGGGGAGGCCCCTGGGGAGCTGCCTGAGGAGTCCAGACACCCCAGTGCTCATCCAATTGGAGAACTGGCCTCCATAAATGGCACCATCCCTCTGGGCCTTGGATTCACTCATTGATCCAACAAGGTCCATCTTGGAAGCCTCCAGAATCTCTTTTCTGTCTGGTTACCCACCCTTTTACTTCCTCCATAATCACCTCGGTCGTCTTCTCACTTCTTTCCATCTGCCTAACCCCACATCCACCCCCAGAAGATGTAGTTCTCCTCCATAGGTGCTTGGGCACCCTGGCAAGAGGTTTAAGTCTTTCTGACTCTGTGATATACAGCAACCACACGAATCTTTCTCTGGCTACTGGTGACTGCCTTTCTTAGCTCAGCCCAGATGTGGTTAAGCCAACAGTCTGTTTAAGCTATCGTACAGGGAAACCCAGGCAGAGGTGAAAAGGGAGGAAAACCCTGTCCTGCCACAGAAGCAGAGCAGCGAAGAACCCCCCAAAACCAGTTGCACACCCTGGAGCAGAGAACACTGCCATGCTGGGGTGGGCACACTGGCCCTGGCCTTGCGGCTGTAGCTCGGCCTTCCCAGCAGGGGACATAATGGGTTAAAGAACTGCATTTGGACAAGCACTGTAGCCTGAAACTCAAGCTCCCAAGGAGTCCAGGGCCGGGGAAGTGTCTATTGTCAACAAATACCACCACCGGACCAATAGCAGGCCAGAATGTGGCTCTGAGATAGGGGCCTCTGAATGTCACCAGGCAACGGGCACAAAGAAGATTGGATCAAGCAACCGCCCAGCAGACGGTGACAGCGGCCCCCCCACAGTGTGTGCTCCAGCACAGCCAGGTGGGAGAGCCACTCAGCCCGAGTCCCCCAACATCAAATTACTATCAATCTCAAGATTTTAGGGGGAAAGGAAGTGGTATAGAAAAGGCTTTATTTGGGAACCTAGTACCAAATTTAGTTTAGTAAGAGCTGGGCTGATGGCAAAGGTGAAGATTTTCAAGTACGAAGGATAGAAATGTTGTTGCAAAACACAGCCAGGCTCATGCACCTTTCCTTGGCTCCATTCCTACAAGTCGGGAGATGAGCACAACCCGAGGACCCCTCATCCTGACCTCCTGGCTTTCCCTGGGAGATGCTACATGTGGCACATTTACTAAATTAGGCTGGAGTTGAGAATGTAAGGTGAAGCCTAAGAATGCTTGTTTCTCACTCCTACAAAGTACACTCCCTTCCTGTCACGGAGCCAGAGCAGGGCGGGCTGTCACCCAGGCAAAGCCTTCTGATCTCCAGCTAATGGAGAGTTGAAGGAATATTTTTATTTCATCACACACATATTCATTCAACGTTTAGATCAATGGAGGGGCTCAGCTAGGTGCTGGGGTTGCAAAGATGAGCTGGTCATTTTTCCCATGTGGTTTGATTCTCCCCAAAGGTTCACTGTCTTACCCATTCTGCTGATCACTCAAATCTATATGCCTAACCCAACCCAGTTTAAGCCTCAACCCAATACAGCAAATCGTTTTCTAGAACTTCCTTGTGGATTTTCCACAGGGCCCCACTGAATGCAATGTGCCCCAGGCGCAAGGCTGCATCCCTGTACCACCAAACCTGTTTTGCCACATGAGCTCTTTGTCTTACTGAATGATACTACCCCTCTATATGGGTTGAATTGTGCCCCTCTGAAATTCGTATATTGAAGTCCTAATCCCCAATACCTCATAACGTGACCTTATTTGAAAATAGGTTAATCAAAAAAAAAAAAAAAAAAAGAAAATAGGTTAATCACAGATGTAATTAAAAGAAGGTCATACTGAAGTTAGGGGGCGGGGGGCTATTCTAATATGACTGGCGTCCTTATAAAAAAGGGAAATTTGGATACACGGACATGGGAAGAACACCAGGAGAAGAAATACAGGAAATGGCCATCTATGAGCCAGGGAACATCTATGGCTATCAGGAGTCAGAAAAGAGGACTGGAGCTGATTCTTCCACAAAGCCTTCTTCAGAAGGTACATGGCACTGCCAACACTTTGATTTCAGACTTCTGACCTCCACAACTGAGACAATAAATGTCTGGTGTTTCTAAGCCACCCAGTTTGTGGTACATTGTGATAGCAGCCCTAGGAAATAAACACCACCATTGTCCAAGAAAGGAGCCTGGAAGCTTCCACTGTGTCCTCCCCTCCATCAACACCTCCACACTCCACCTGTAAACCAACAATAAACCACTAAACTGTGTTACACCTGCAGGACACCTTGCCAACAACCTACTTGTCTTCATTCCCACTGTTACCACCTTGGAGCAGGCTGCCTTTATTTCAACAGAACCCTTCCTCTTTTTAAAAAAATATTTTATTTATTTATTCATGAGAGAGAGAGAGAGAGAGAGAGAGGCAGAGACATAGGCAGAGGGAGAAGCAGGCCCCCCATGGGGAGCCCAACATGGGGACTTGATCCCGGCACCCCGGGATCATGCCCTGAGCCAAAGGCAGACACTCCACCACTGAGCCACCCAGGCATCCAACAGAACCCTTCCTAACTGCTGTCCCTGCCTCCAATAACACCTCCTGCTCAGCTGTTCCTCAAATGGCAGCTGGGATCATCTGTTAGTGTGCAAATAGGAGATGCCTCTTTCCTCCTTGAAACCCTTCAGACATTCCTCCTTGCTGTTAAGATGGAGTTTAGTTCCTCTAAAGGGCTCAAGAGGCACAGGGTAATGTGGCCCCTGGTCCCCTCCCCATTCCCATCGCTCACCAGTCTCTTGCCAATAGTATTCTCCAGCAGTACTGAGCTGCTTTCTCTTCCTGAAATGCACCCGCCAAGTCTATCTGGCCACCAATACTTATAGATGCCGTTCCCTCTATCTGAACCCACTTCTCCATCCTCTTCATCCACATGACTTTTACTCATCAAGTTGTCTTTTTCTGTTAGTGGCTCCTAGAATGTATCCTGCAGATACACTGATCTATCTTGTTCATGGGTGTATCTGCAGTGCTTAGGACTTAGGTGCCCACCACCATTTACTTATTGACTGACCAACTGACAGACAGAAACATGACTCCTATTTACAATGAGCTCAGTCCAGAGGGGAGACAATAGTGTGGACAAAAAACTCAGCATCACAGAAATAGGACCCAATTTGACTCAGTCTGAGGTCATAGGGGACATTTCACACAGGCAATGACACTTAAGCTGGGCCTTTTTTTTTTTTTTAATTTATTTATTTATGATAGTCTCAGAGAGAGAGAGAGAGAGGCAGAGACACAGGCAGAGGGAGAAGCAGGCTCCATGCACCGGGAGCCCGATATGGGACTCGATCCCGGGTCTCCAGGACCGCGCCCCGGGCCAAAGGCAGGCGCCAAACCGCTGCGCCACCCAGGGATCCCCAAGCTGGGCCTTAAAGGATGAGTAGGAATTGGCCAGAAGAGTGAGGGGGCAGGGCAGGGAAACTCATTTTAAGCAAAGAAGATGCCAAGGAACAAGGCATATTTGGGAAATGGTGGGGATATTTTGTGTGCCCAGATTATCATGTACAGAAATTCAGCTAATGTGGGCTGGGGTCATCAGACTCTGAATCCTGCAAGGAACTTATTTTTGTATGTAAATCTCAACTTTTCCCAGACATAAAAGAGCAAGAAGTAAGTTTGTGATCCCTTTTTATAGTCAGGGAAGGGGAGATGTAAGTCTAGAAAGTGCTACTCTGCTGCTCAGGATGTTCCCTGAAAATCCTAGTTCTCTTTGCTCCTGGGGTTCAAACTTTCACCTCTTCGGGGCCACCAGCTAAACACTACATTTCTGCTGAAGCTGAATATCTGGAGAAAACCAGCTAGGACCACAATTGCATCTCACTCCCCTGACCCTGCCCCTGAAAAAAAAAAAAACCCTTTGACAAAGAACACAAGTGGAATGAGTGGTTGTTTAATTCCCTCCGAATGTTCTGGGGGAAGCGGAGGAGGGGGAGGCTTTTTCAGGTACCCTTTATCATTCTGAAACCGCTCTGGTTCTAATCTAAGTTTGGTCCCTTTTGTTAGTCTTTTCAGATATAGAGAATAATTTACCTATATCCCCTGCATAAAATCATTGCCTATACTTGAAAGCAAGAATTGAACCACCCATTTGCCTTCTCTTCTACAGAGAAAACAAATTTGATTCCTTAACTGTTTTCTCATATAAATCCATTGTCTCTCCCTCAACCATAACTCCTTAACGTCATTTTAATCTTTTCCCCCCCTCTCTCTCTTTTCCTTCCCCAATCCTTTCTCTCTTCTTTCTCTGTTAATACCAATGTATGAACTAGAACAGAAAAGGAATGATAGGGCCAGGATAGTTTTTCCTATCATGGGTGACTGATCCTGGCATAGCAAGACCAGTCCCTTCCTCACAGGAATATCTGCATGGTCCAACACAGTTGAAGTCCCACTCGGGGAAGCAAATGTCTGTTGCACATAGTGTGAAGCCTGAGGAGGTGTGCACAGGGTAAAGGAAGCCTGCTACCACCCCACCACCCATGGATCTGTAGCCTGGAGCCAGCATTGTGGTCAGAACGCGGATAGGTGAGTCTAAGCAGAGGCAAGCACACACAGCTCAAGCCCAAGGGCCAGCAGTGGGAGTCACTAGCCCAAAGCCACGAAGTAATCCTTTGTGGTACAGGAGTGAGACACCCAAAGCAGCATGTTGGTACTGTGGAGGCAGCTCAAATTCATGTGAAAGAAATACCATGTTAGCCACCAGAAACAACTGGATTGCCAGACTGCTTTCCTGGAAAAAGGAAAGGGGGCATCTGGTTGACCCCATGCTGTGGGTGGAGGGTCAGAGATAGTCCCCAGTGGGAGGAACAAGGACAAGACCCACTCAGGTCCCATCTGGGATCATGGCATCCCACCTGGAGTATCACCGGTTCTTCCTGGTTCCAAACACCAGACAGGCACTTAGAAAATTTCAGGAAACTCGCTGTAAAATGTGTCTTTGTGTGTGTTGGTGGGGGGAGGTCCAGAGGTGTGGGGCCTGAGCAAGGGCTCCTTTTACCTGAATCTAAGAAAAGTACTGTCTTGAGTTCAGGTTGGAATGAGTTCAGATCACTCATTCTGACCACTGTAAAATACTGGGAATCATACAAAACTCCTTTTTTTATGACAAAGCTAACCTGTTAAACTTTAGATATTAGAGATGCTGGTGTGAGTAGACCTGCTGCACTGCCCCTTCCTCCTTGTCCTGTCAAGTGTTCTATTCCTGTCCAGCACCTGCTCTTGTCAACCTTGCCTTCTTGGTAGGTCCTGCCTCTTTCATCCTTCTGACCTTCCTCCTTCACTCTACCATGTGTGAGACAGTCCCATAACTTGGAAGCGAGGCACAAGGCGGCACTATGACTTTCTGGCTGCATAGGGCTGGAATGAAGGGTGCATAGGGCTAGATTTGTTGAGCAAGCGAGAGTCAGGCAGAGACTAACTCTAGGGCAGGGCAAATTGCAGATTAGGGTGATTTATGTGTCCATTTCCAGCCCAAGGCAGTGAGCTACTTCCAGGGAGGGATCATGCCTTCTGTTCTGTCTTTTGTAGCACTTCATGCCTTGAATAATGCCTGTCACCATGTTTTTGCTGAGTAAATGAAAGGATAAAAAGATGAAGGACTGAAAGGCCTTGCCTTTGCCTGTTGAGATTGGCTCAGAATTTGGGACAGGCTTGACCTTGTTGTTAGAACCACCAGCAGGTCCAGCTGTAAGGAGTAGAGAAAGCCATAAAATGAGATGGACCTGAGATTAAATGTCCCCTTCACCCATGCCCTTAAAGAATCTCAGTGTGGTTCCATTCCCCCAATAGTTGTGACTCAGTGTCTTCATCCCACTACCCGAACCCCACAATACCAGTGCCTCCCATCAGAGACATAGAAATCCTTAGGATTCCCTTTGGACCACATTGCTGCCACAGGGAGGCACTTCTGAACTGTGAAATACCCAGGGGGTCACTCTTATATTTTGAATAGTTCCCAAGCAAGCCCCCCACTAGCAGTTGTAAATTCCTGTCCCATGCTGACCCACTCCTGGGATCTATCAGTTGCTGTTTGCACTCACCCAAGCACCGGGTTTCAAATAATTAACTGCTCCCTCGGAATGCTTACCTTTGCAAAATACCGCATGCTCATTTGAGCATAAAGAGGCTCCTGATAGGAATATCAAAATTACCTTTGAATACTGGATAATTTATGGGTATATTCATACCCTTTCACTAAGCTCTAGGTGACAGCTTGGCATGCAATTAACAAAACAAAACAAAACAAAAACCTGGCCCCTGATCTGTTAAAAAGCGAATTGAGTAGTGGTATCCTACAGATGGTGACTCTGGGTGCCTCTCGACTGAGCGTGACCTTGGGGACTATGAAGACAGGTGCTGCCAGCTGTGCTGAGAAGACAACACTTAAAACTCAGAGCTGGGGCTGGGCTAGGGGGGATCAGACTCTTTAGTTAGGTGAGGGGGCTGGCTAACACCTCACTTCCTGAAGGCAGCTTCTCCTGGTTATAGGACTCCTGCTGTTGCTGTGCCCCCTCCTGCCCCTACTCCAGCTCAGTGCTACCAGCAGTCAGAACTCAGTTCAAACTGGCCATAGATTATTCCCCTATAGTAGGAATTTGGCTGATAATCAGCATTACCTTTTTATCAAAATTCCAAAGGGCATTTTAACACTCGTAGCACCTGCTGTGTCCCTCAAGGATTCCTTTCACATGTAGAAACTTCTACATGCCATCTCTCTTGCCTCAAGATAATAAGACTCTTTTGAAATAACAGTAATAATAACAGTAATATTAATCGTGCCCTTAATTAGTGTCAGAAACTATAGTAAGTTGAAACTATATTAAGAAACTACACTAGGAAAAAAAAAATAGAAAAATTAAAAAAAAGAAACTACACTAGGAGCATCTGGCTGGTTCATTCAGTGGATCATGTGACTCTTGATCTCGGATTTGTGAGGTCAAGTCCCACATTGGGAGTAGAGATTACTTGAAAAGAAAATCTTAAAAGAAAAAAGAAACTACACTGAATATGAATATATATATATATATATATATATATATATATATTTTTTTTTTTTTTACAGAGAGAGAGAGAGTGAGCAAGTGGGTGAGGAGAAGAGTAGAGGGAGAAGGGAAGAGAATCTTAAGCAGACTCCATGCTCAGGGCAGAGCCATCACAGGACTCTAACTCATGACCTGGGATCATGACCTGAGTTGAAATCAAGAGTCAGACACTTAACAAACAGAGCCACCCAAGCACCCCTACACTAGATATTTCTTTCTTTTCTTTTTTTTTTACACTAGATATTTCTATAACTGTACCAGTAGATGCCTAGTTCTGTTGTGGGTACTTTACACACCTTATGACTCAATCAATCTTCACAATAAATCTGTAAGTTAAAGCATTCATTCTTTTACCTTTAAGTATGATGTTATTTGTGAGTTTTTCCATAGACACTCTTTATTAGGTCAGGAAGTTCTCTTCTGTTCCTGGTTTAAGTGTTTTTACTATGGAGAGGTACTGAATTTGTCAAATGCTTTTCTGTATCTATAGACATAATCATGTGGTTTTATCCTTTATCCCATTAATATTGTATGAAATTAATTTATTTTTAGTTGTTAAACCAACCTTACATTCCTGGGATAAGTCCTACTTGTTCATGGTTTATTGTCCTTTTTATAGCTACTACATTTGGTTTGCTGGTATTTGGTTGAAAATTGGTTCTTTTGTTCTTGTTTTTGCTTCTTCTATGTAGCCTGTGTATTTTCTTCTGTATGATGTGTCATCATCGGAATATTAAGAATTGAAGGGCTGCGATGGCAGCTAGAGTAAGGAGCCAGCCAATCTGACAATTGTCTGGAGTGCCCCCTGTAGGAGGTATTGGAATAAGTGCAAAACACAACAGTTCACTCAGACTTCTGCAAAACACTTCTCACATCAGTGGTTCTCAAATTGTAATGTGCCAAAGAATCACCTACAGAGCTTATTAAAACACAGAGTCTTGGGTCTAACACTCAGTTTCTGATTCAGTAAGTCTGAGGTAAGGCCCAAGATCTGTGTTTCTGACAAATTCACAGGTTCTATTGATGCTGATGGATCATGGATCATACTTCTAGTAGAATTCTCTTATATGAGTGACTAATTGTAAATTGCTCCATTTCCCTTTGAAATACACAGAAACTTCCATAGGAAATAAGAAATAACCCCCATTCCTTGAAGCAGTAATACCACGAGCAAGGAGCAGGTCTGTTATCCCAATCTTCATTTCTTTTTTAAAAAAATATTTTATTATTCATTTATGAGAGACAGAGAGACAGAGACATAGACAGAGAGAGAAGCAGGCTTCCTGTGAGGAGCCTGATATGGAACTTGATCCCAGGACCCCAGGATCAGGACCTGAGCCAAAGGCAGAGGTTCAACCACTTAGCCACCCAGGTGCCCCGCAATCTTCATTTCTAAACACCATTCTGTGATACAAGGAAGCAAAGACCCTTGAGAAACAGCCAACTCTAGGGCTGGATAAGAAAAAATATGAGATGAGCTTGGAACATCTTATAATGCAGACAAAATAAGGAAGTAAAAAAACCAAAAGGATGGGAACATATCAAAAGAATGCAAAACATCTCCAAAAGTTCCTACTTAAATAAATAAGTGAACAACTAGGGAGGAGAGATGAACTTCCTTACAGAAGAATCTAAGTAATGCGTATACATATTTTCCCTTTCAAGAGGTGAAACTTAATTCTCATCCCCTTAAGTATGGGTTAGATTTACCAACTTCCAAAGAAGTGGGTAAAAAGTAACTTCACAATAGAGGAACCTGGCAAAAATTGCCTTAATCAAGTGATCTAGGTCAACATCACCAGTGATAAGTCATCTCTGTGGCATGTACCCTAATAAGAAGCCATGAGATATTTGATATTCTCTGTAATATTCCATATCCCCCCCCTCAATTCCTATACCCCCAGTTTGATCATGAGGAAACGGCAGGCAAACTCAAACTGAAGACACAAACTAGGAGAAAAAAACACTCACAAATTATATTGCTGCTGAAGGACTTGTTTCCAGAATATGTAAAGGACTCTCAAAACTCAATAAGAAGAAAATAATCTAGATAGTTAAAGAAAGCATATTAGTGGTTCCCTAGAAGCAGAAGGATGGGAGTAGTAGAGATGGGCACAGGGGAGCAATTCCTAAAGATTGATCGCAAGAAAACTTTGGGGATGATGGCTATGTTCACTATCTTGCTTGTAGTGATGTAGTGACCACAGGCGCATACGTATGTCAAAACTTATCAGATGGTACATTTTCAATACGTGCATCCTGAATAGCTCTTAATGATTTTTCCCTATCTTCCTAATTTTTCTGAGGACACAGGGGTGAAGGACGTTGTTTCACGGGGTTGAGTCAATTGACCATATCCCACTTCCCTCTGTAACACATTCCTGGGAAAGCAAGGCAGCCAACACTTACTGTGTAGTTATTATGTTCCTGGAACTTTCACACAGTAAACTCCGTTAATCCTCAGAGCAATCCTGAGAGGAAGATAATAATACTGCTGCTTTCCAGATTAGAAAGATGAGCCTCAGGCAGTTAAGTAACATGGTTTATTATATAGCTAGTCAATAATGACAAAGGGATTGAAAAGCAGTTTATTCAAAACCCAGGGGCAGGAGGGAGAATTTGTGTGACTATATTATCATAAATTACTTCCCTCTCTGTTGAGTAACCTGATGCCATCTAGTTATGAGTGAAACAAAAACTCAAATAAATAAAATCGTGTTTATTTAATACATAGCAATGCTTTGTATTAAAAATAAAGAGGACCTTTTTTTCATGGGATCTCTATTGCACTTTTTATTGAAAATCTGTTTTCTCTATTTCCACCCCATTAAATGAATATGAAATAAATATTAAAGCAAATTAGCTCTGACTGGGGCAGCCACATGACTTCATCAGGCCCCAGCACTGATTCAGACTGTGGTTTAGAAGAAGGGGGGACAAAGTTAACCATTGAGGGGGCTTTTATTGCATGTGGTGGCCCTGTTCTAGCTGAGGCTTCAGCCCACCTGGTTTTCTGAAATCTCCCCTCTGGACTCTCCAGTCTGGTGTCCACTCTGTTGAGAGAGCCATTATTACCGGAATCACTGATACCCACTATCTCCTAAACCACCCCTGGGACTGTGGTACCCAGGGACGTTGTTCTGGACCCTGGGCGAAGTCTCTAGATGGCATCCTACGTGTTGCTGGCAAGTGCTGAGCTTCACACCGCCCACATCACAGACTTCACTCATCATGTCTTCTCTTGTCACAATCTCATCTGGTCTCCCAGCCTCCAGCCAGAACGATCTTTCTAAAATCAAATCTGCTCATGCCATCTTCCCACTGCTCACCCTTCACGGATACTTTATCACCCACAAGCTAATGCCTGAGCTTTGCTTCTATAGAAGCATCTGCATGATCTCCCTTAGCCTATCATTGTAGCTTTACTTCCTGTCAATCTCCCCACCCCACACAGCCTCTGATTTGCCATGCCACCCACCCACCATTCCAAGAACAAGCCCCATCCTTTCTTCTTCCTCTGCCAGGAAGGCCCTCTCTCTCTCTCTCTCAGCAAGCTCCTTGCTCCTCAACCTTCATGTTGAACATGTAACTCAGGGGCCACTTTCTCCACAGTGTCCTCCCCGACTCTTGAGAAGTTTCCTTTACTATGGTCATCAAGCCGTTTGTTTCCATATGGCCCCAAGCAAAGCTCTGTCTCCATATCTGGCTCTTCCCGTAGACTGAATTCCTCAAGATGGACACTACTGTGTCCATCTTTGTGGTACCAGAGTGCTGGCTATCTTTCTGTCTTACAGCCCCAGAGTCCCCAGATACTGTCTATATTTACCCCAAGGCCACCTGGGTGCCCAGGTCCATAGCTCTAGACCTCTGACCCATCCAGGAGGAAGGTAGACTGTGTGGGAGTGGTTATGAGTGACTCACAGAGCACACTCCACCACAGACAACCAAAAACTATGCATCACATGTCTTCCCATGAAATTCTTTCTTTGACTAAGCTACAGCCAGGAGCTTCTCCTGAAGACTAATTTTGTGTTGGCTCTTCTCTCGTGTTGTTTTTTTTTTTTAAAGATTTTATTTATTTATTTATTTGTCACAGAGAGCAAGCACAAGTAGGGGGAGCAGCAGGCAGAGAGGGAGAGGGTGAAGGAGGCTCTTCACTAAGCGGGGAGCCCAATGCAAGGCCCGATCCCAGAACCCTGAGATCATGACCTGAGATGAAGGCAGACACTTAACAAACTAAGCCACCCAGGCACCCTTCTCCTCTGTTTTTATGTACATGTATATGAATACATGTATATGAATTTGCTATTTATAAGAATTGATTTTTAAGTTGCAAACAGAATATAAGAGTACAAAATAAAATTAAAGGGCCATCTCTTTCTCTCTTTTTAAAAAGATTTTATTCATTCATTCATTCATTCATTCGTTCATTCATGAGAGACAGAAAGAGAGGCAGAGACAGAGGGAGAAGCAGGCTCCCTGAAGGGAGCCCGATGTGGGGCTTAATCCTGGTACCTCAGGATCATACCCTGAGCCAGAGACAGACACTCAAACGCTGAGCCCCCCAGGCATCCCAAAGTGCTGTATCTCTTTTACACCTAATTTCCCCTTCCCAGAAATGACTGATTTGAACTCTATTTTTTGTGATTACCAACATAACATTCATTTCTAATACTTAGGTCTTTATTTCATGATTTATCCATCTGAGACAGTATCTATTGACTCCTCAGTATGAAATATAGTGAAATTAGCACACATACTCTACCTCCCACTTATTTTTTCTGTTCCCTTTTCCCTTTCTTGATCTTTGTGATAGCCTTAGTTTGAGTTCTTCTGACGATTATAATTCAATAATATACCTATACCTCTACCTCTATGGCTTGATCTATCAAATTTGCTCTTTACACTTGCTCTTTAGTAAATGCCCCCGCACCACGACCTACTTCTCCTATTTTTGTCAACGAACCACATTTTAACATGTCAAGATAGTCAAAATATTTGTATATTGTACAATAATTATAATTGAACTTACTTGGTCTATGGGTTGATTTTTATTTTTTTATTTATTTTTATTTTTATTTTTTTTTAATTTTTATTTATTTATGATAGAGAGAGAGAGAGAGAGGCAGAGACACAGGCAGAGGGAGAAGCAGGCTCCATGCAGGGAGCGTGACATGGGACTCGATCCTGGGTCTCCAGGATCAGGCCCTGGGCCGGAGGCAGGTGCTAAACCACTGAGCCACCCCGGCTGCCCTATGGGTTGATTTTTAAAATGCAAAACCAGGGGATAACTGGGTGGCGCAGCGGTTTAGCGCCTGCCTTTGGCCCGGGGCGCGATCCTGGAGACCCGGGATCGAATCCCACGCCGGGCTCCCGGTGCATGGAGCCTGCTTCTCCCTCTGCCTGTGTCTCTGCTTCTCTCTCTCTCTCTCTGACTATCATAAATAAATAAAAAAATTTTTTTAAAAATGCAAAACCAGTAAATAGAATCCAAATAGTGTGACTATGTAACTATTATTTGCTAGAGAGTCATGTGTTGTGGCTGGTTATTAGGCAGGGAAATGGAACAAACAATGGTCTGTTACTAACCTGTGAATACCTCTGGCCCTGGGAACTCTTTTGATTGTACATCCTTTTTTTTTTAATTGTACATCTTTTTTAAAAGAAAAGAAAATATTTATCTATTTGAAAGAGAAAGAGAATGAGCAAGAGTGGGAAGAGCAGAGGGAGAAGGAGAGAGACTCTCAAGCAGACTCCATGCTGAACACAGGAGCCTGATGCCAGGCTCGATCTCACAACCCTGAGATCATGACCTGAGCCTAAATCAAGAGTTGGACACTTAACTGACTGAGCCACCCAGGTGCCTCTTGACTGTACATCTCAATCACCTTTCAAAGTGACAGTAACTGGTCTGTTCACGTTTCCTTCTTTCTCTTAGGTCATGTGCCAGGAAGTCACCCTTTCCCTCTAAATCCTTGGGTTTATCACCACAGGGTGGAATCTCCATTTTTGTTCTCTCTTTTTACTTATTCAAGTCTCTTAAGGATTTAGCTTAAGCTTTTAAATAAGTGTAACATTTAATTGTAACAAATCAATATGGTACATTTTAATAAACTCATCTAATTAAATTTAGATTTTATTTTTTTAAGATTTTATTTTTATACATTTCTTTTTTTTTATTTTATTTATGATAGTCACACACACAGAGAGAGAGAGAGAGGGGCAGAGACACAGGCAGAGGGAGAAGCAGGCTCCATGCACCGGGAGCCCGACGTGGGACTCGATCCCGGGTCTCCAGGATCACGCCCCAGGCCAAAGGCAGGCGCCAAACCGCTGCGCCACCCAGGGATCCCCAAGATTTTATTTATTCATGAGAGACACAGAGAAGAGAGAGAGAGAAAGAGAAGGAGAGACACAGGCAGAGGGAGAAGCAGGCTCCATGCAGGGAGCCCTACGTGGGACTTGACCCCAGGTCTCCAGAATCACACCCTGGGCTAAGGGCAGTGCTAAACCGCTGAGCCACCTGGGCTGCCTTCAGTTTTTTATTTCACTAGTTCCTTAAGACAAGTCCTTAGTTCTCTCACTTTTTAGTCTTTGTGCTGTAACTGCGAGAGCATGACAGGCTATCAATTTTCCTCTCAGGACAGCCTTTGTTGGGTCATTGGTTTTTGTTGATCTTTAGCAATAAAAATTTCCCTTTCAATTTCCTCATTGAGCCAAAAGCCTATCTAGGTGCATACTTCATAATTCTTAAATAAAGGTTTTTTTTCACCTTTTAATAATTTTTTTAAAGATTTTACTTATTTATTCATGAGAGACACAGAGAGAGAGGGGGGGGCAGAGACATAGACACAGAGAAAAGCAGGCTCCACACAGGGAGCCCAATGTGGGGACTTGATCCTGGGACTCCAGGATCACACCCTGGGTCAAAGGCAGGCGCTAAACCACTGAACCACCCAGGGATCCCCACCTTTTAATGATTTATTTTTCAAGTTATTGTTATCAGAAATTTTGCCTGATTATATGTCAGTTATACCACGATTTAAAAAAAAGGGGGGGAGAAAAGAAATTTTACCTGTAAAATTGCTACTTAAAAAAAATATATTTTTTTAAAAATATGTTTTGGCCTGACAAGTGACATCTGTTTGCTAAATGTAAATATAACCTTCTGTGAAGAAGGTAGAAAAACAGCTTTCATTGTTCCTAACACTGGGCTTAGTGACTAGTGACAATTTTAGGGCTGAGTCAGGCAGGCAACACAGATGGAGCTGATTCTCTGCTCAGAGAAAGTCATGGCAGCTCCATCCACGCTGGGTGTTGGTCAAGGACCTTTGCATTGCCCTCGGCTCCTCTCTCTCCCTCACATTCCAGTTAGGCAATCCTATCAATTCTACCTTTAAAATATATCCAGAATCATACCACATGTTGTCACCTCCACAGCTGCCACCCACATCTGAGCCCCAACATCTCTCCCGGGCACATCAGTAGGCTCTTCCCAGGCTCCCTGCTGCCACTCTCACCCCCTATGGTTTGTTTTTGGCACAGGCACACTTGATCCAGCTGAAGGACAGTGTGTGCCCTGCCCTCAGAACCTTCCATGACTTCCTGGCCACTCCATGGAGAAGCCCTCTTTTTTTTATATATATAAATTTATTTTTTATTGGTGTTCAATTTGCCAACATATAGAATAACACCCAGTGCTCATCCTATCAAGTGCCCCCCTCAGTGCCCATCACCCAGTCACCCCCACCCCCCGCCCACCTCCCCTTCCACCACCCCTAAGGAGTCTCTCATGTTTCTGTCTCCCTTTCTGATATTTCCCACTCATTTTTTTCTCCTTTCCCCTTTATTCCCTTTCACTATTTTTTATATTCCCCAAATGAATGAGACCATATAATGTTTGTCTTTGGAGAAACCCTCTTGATGGGGTCCTTGGCAACCTCCTGAGCAGCTGGAACAGCAGGGTAGCTTCGGAATGAATGGGAAGCCAACCAGGAGAGGAGGAGGAGGGCCCTCCCCAAGGTGTCTGGGCTGAGAGCCTGCACGGGGAGCCCCCTCGGGGAGCTCCTGCAATAACCAAGGGACACTTGGAGGAGAGCTGCTCCCCACTGATCCAGCTGCCTGTTGGGTTAATGCCGTCATAATCTGGGTACTAAAAGGAAGTGTGACCTTCCTGGTTACAGGTTTTAAGGCACAAATCATTTAGGTTCCAGTGAAGTTTTGCAAAATGGTCTTGCCTAAAGTTGTCTTCAGGAATGAATGATTTGCTTTCAATGCTTCAAGGTGAGCTTCCCTTTGCGGGTCGTTTCTTAGAGAGGGGAAAACAATAAAATGCCATTTTCCTTTGAGCCAGGAGTGGTTCTGACTGCGCCTACGCCCCCACCATCTGATTAATGCCGACGTGTGGGTCTCTCTTTGCTGCGCACTTGGCAAATGAACCAGCGATGAGGCCTTTGTCCTCGCTGCCCACGGGAGCCAGGGGAGGCCCGCTTTCCCTCTCTGCTGGTGGGAGGGTGGCTACTCTTCATTTCCATTGGAAGAGCACATCACCCGATACGACACCCCCGGGATGAACACAAGAGGCCTTTATCTGGGTTACCTGATCGTGGTCCTCTACAACTTTCATTACTTGATTAGCTCCGAGAGACAAGAAGGGCTTTCCGAGGAAGGCTCGGATACAGCAGCACTCCCAGGGGTCATCAGCCTCCTTAGCCAGGGGCACTGGTCCTCCCTCTTGTGATAAAGACCAGCGTCATTTTTTACCTAAGGAACTCACAATAGGGGTGTGTGTGTGTGTGTGTGTGTGAGAACGTGAGAGAGAGACACTCCTGGGATCCATATAGTTTGTCCTCTTGTACCTCAAAAATATTTCAAAAAGGAACTTCTCTACAATGTGTCTTGGGCTGTTTCCTGTCCCCATTTCCCTGCACAAACACGGGGTTGTTTCTGTGAATAAAACAAGAATCCCAGAAAGCAGAGCCTCACAGGCCCAGGAACCTCAGCCAAACGTCGGCTGCCCCCTCACGTCAGCACATCTCTCGAGCACGTACTGTGAACCAGACACACATGCCCCTTTTCTCATGCTAAGCCTCACAACTTCTTGTCTCTTTTACAGGATTACACACTGAGACTCAGAGAGGTTACGGAAGGCAGCGCAGCCCCCTCCTTAGGCAAGCTCCCACCCATCTCTGGCCTGGATTCTGGCCGTGGCTTTCCTTTTTTTTTTTTTTTTTTTAAGATTTTATTTATTTACTCATGAGAGACAGAGAGAGAGAGAGAGAGAGAGAGAGAGAGAGAGAGAGAGAGAGAGAGGGGCAGAGACACAGGCAGAGGGAGAAGCAGGCTCCATGCAGGGAGCCCGATGTGGGACTTGATCCCGGGTCCCCAGGATCATGCCCTGGGCTGAAGGTGGCGCTAAACCGCTGAGCCACCCGGGCTGCCCTGGCCATGGCTTTCCAAATGATCTCTCCACCAGCAGCTAGAAGGAAGTTTTCAAAGTACATAAGTGGTCAGGTGACACATACATACTTTTTACCCCCACACTCACTGCTCAAAACCCCGCCCTGGTCATCCAATGCTCTTTGCACAAAGACCAGGTACCCCGTGGTACCCCATCTGCCCATCCTGTCTCTTCGGCCTCCTCTTTCCTGCTCCCTCTTCATCCTTCACAGCTGGGCTGCACTATGCTTCTCCCTGGCCCAGGACCTCCCACGCTCTCGCCTACCCCCAGAGAGCCACTGCAGGCCCCGCTTCTGGGCACCACTCGGGTCCCCGTTCACTGGTGTTCACCCTTAAGGTCATAACTCACCCCCCCCAGCCAAGCCCAGACATGCTCCCCAGCACTGTTACCTGCCCTTAGAGTCCCATTATGCTTCCTTCAGAGCCCTTACCACCATTTCAAATGGGCATGAGCATTATGATTATCTTCTGACCCCTTCACGAGACTGGCATGGACTAGGACTTTTGTCCTTTTCATGAGTTGTATTTTGAACACCTACTGCAGTACCAGGCCCTATGACTGAATAGGAGGATGGATGGAACACCTGCATGGATGGAAAGCCAGGATTTAAACACGGTTTGTGCTCGTTCCATGCCTCACACCTTCTCTCCAACCCTTGGCCTCCTCACTTTAAAGGTCTTGTCTGGACTTCCTCCATGGTCCTCCCTGGCACAGGTCTGATAGCATAGAATTAATTGTTCTTGTCATTTCCAGCTGCTTAAAATACTGCTACTGATGCCAAAACTTTCTGCTTCCGTGTATCCCTTACTAGAAACTTCTCATGTCAGCTTTGGATAAGGGATGCCTATTTTCTTGCTCCTACTCTGGTTTCTGGACTGTCTGCCCATCACCACATATCACTTCCCTTCTGTCCCAGTCCTCGTAGGCTGAGAAGATTCCCTTCTTTGCTCCCCTGCACCCAGGACTCAGGCACATCTCACAGCGGCTCTCGCCCAGGAGACAGGGAGCCGGAAGGGCGGGCCATTACAGAGTCCAGGTGAGCCAGCACGTGTGGGTCAGCAAGCGATATGTTTAAGAAATTACATGAAAGGCTGAAAAAAAACTCCTAGTGGACTCAGTCTTCACATTCTAGTGGTTTCTGGTCATTGTATTTGCCACTCGAGCATCACCACATTGCATTTGGCCCCCTCAACGATTCTTTGGTACCTGGGGTGGTTCATACACTGTGCGAGGCCAGCAGATGCCGGGCTGGATGGGCTACTGGCCCTACCTCCAGCGCAGAGGTGGAGACGGTGCCAGGACAAGGGTGCCTTCTAGAGAAAGGCTGCCCACCGAGGAGGGAACAAGCCGTGTTGTCAAGTAGAGGGCTGAGGGTGGGGAGATGGCCCAGAAAACAGAGAGATGGTAACATGTCAGCTGGGTTTTAGGGCTAAAGAGAAGTTCATCTGCCAGTGGCAGGAAATGATAACCCAGACTGAGGCGGGAGCATGCACAAAGTGTAGATGCTAGAAGCAGGACGTGTTTGTGCAGAGCAATACCTTGTGCACCTGAAGCACTGGGTGTGTGTTACAAATAGCAGGACTGTAGAGTTTATGGCCTGGATTGAGAGACTTTTGAGAGTAAGGTGGCACACTATAAGTACTGATGGCAGGGCGCCGGGCATACGCCAGGACGATTCCAGGCAAGTGGGCTGTGCGGCTCCCTGGCTCGAGGGGAGAAGGCTGTGACCCACACCAGCCGGGAATGTGGGCAGGATGGGGACTGAAGCCTGGAAACCTGCCCAGGAACCAGAGTTTGATCCTCAGGGGGCTGGAATGGTATGAAAGGGTTTGAAGCCCCTCAGCGAGGCGATGGCCTCTGTGTGGTAGGAAGACCCGCAGGGTAGCTGTAGTGACGATTCAAGGTATGACGAAAAGGACAAGACTGCAGGCTTCATAAAGGTGGCAATCATGGCCTCTTAGTTGGCATTTGCCTGCCCAGTGGGCAGCACGAAGTCTGGCATAGAGAGGAGCTGGATTGAAATGCCAAATGCAAAGCTTTCCCTGACCCCTGTCTTTAAAATCAGAGTACCCTCCCCACATGGGTGATGGGCCGCATCCCATTTCCCCTCCCTCTGTGGGCTTATTATGGCTCCTGACATGTTCCACCGGAGTCTGGGCCCTCCCTTGAGAGTGCAAGCTCCTCCAGGGCAGAACTTGGACCCGTGTCCGTTGAGCGAAGGCAGGAAAAAAGAAGGCAAGGACGTTTGGAGTCTCATAGCTGTGTGGACCTGAGGATCCTGAATGGGGGACATGACAGAGACAAAGACAGAGGACACTCACAGTGAGACTTGTCTGCCCCCGCGGTCCTCCTGGATCCCCTCCTCAGATCCCTCCCATCTTTGCGGCCCCTTCTGTAGCTCCCTGTGCCATGATCTGCAGCGAGCTGTTGTGAAGGACTCCCCACATCTCCTGGCTGTAAAGCATAACAGCTCCCCTGCCCTCTGCTTGCCCAGCCAAGGTCACTGTCATTGGCTTCCAAGTGCCCACGCTCCCCTGTGAACCTTTGATGGAAGGATGGCAGCTGCCATGCTTGCAACGGAGAAGGAATACAAGTCTACAAGGTTAATTTTCAAGCACCTTTTCAGTACATGAGATTTAGGTCCCTCTTCTCTGCAATGAAATGACCCTTCCCAATGGTTCTATCCCCTCCTAGGCCACTTTCAGGCCCATGGGCCTCACTTGCAGCAGGGGGGCTTCCTCTCACCTTTTTGTTTTTGTTTTTTTTTTCATTTCCCTTACATGACTTGTTCTTCTTGTCCCTTACCCCACACCAAATACCTTGGAGAAATGGGGCCTTGGGATCCTTCCTCAAGGCAAATTCAGCCTGTAGCCAAGCCTCTTCCAGAACCCCAAATGACTAAGTATAAGGGCCCTCCAGTCTGCCTTCCTCACAGTTTCTTCTGGGAAACCCAGGGGCTGTCCTTCATGTCAACAAAACCCCTGGCAGCTTGCCTGGGCCTGCCTGGACGTGCTAGAGATGGTGTGGTGGTAACAGACTCGGCTTCTCTGTCACAACCACATTCCACACTGTGGTGGCCCTGGGAGGGGGCAGAGGGCCAGGCAGGGCAAAGGGGTTTGTGATTAGAGTCCAATGCTCTGGGTCCGGCCATCTGGAAAGGTGGGGCCTCCTTGGAGACTGGGGACACGGGAGGGACAACAGGATGGATGGAGGGTGGAGGATGCAGGGCTTATGGTGGAATTCTGAGGCAGGTCCGTGTCCAACAGTGAGCTAGCATCTAGGACGTAGCTGTAGACACTGGGGTGGAATGTGAGAGTCTGGGAGCAGATGCTTCAGAGGATTGAAAAACTAAGAAAACAGTGGAATCTTACATGCCCATGACCATTTTCAAAAGTAAGGCCTTTTGGGGAAACGGCACCAACAGCCAAAGGCCAAGAGTATACAGGCCAAGATGTGCAAGCAGGACACGAGGAAGCAGGGGTCATTCAGGTCCCAGGCCCAGGGACTGGGGTCCCCTGCCACTCTCTTTCCATTCTTAGGAAAGCACACGTCTGCTTCTGTTTAGGACTGCTCTTCTCCACAAGTGCCCAGATGTTTTCCTGGGTTCAACCTTCCCTCGGGGTTGATTCCAATAGCTGGAGTTCATGGTTCCATACATTCATTCACAGGCTCCCTGGAATCCATTGGTAGGTCCTGAATTGGTCTTGAGGTACAGTTGTAGACAAAACACACACCCTGCCTTCAGAAAGCTCCCAGCCCAGTGCGGAAGCCAGCTAGTACTATAATAGGGGCATGCCCAGGGGGCCTCGGGAGCACAAGGCAGGCGCCATCCTAGGTTTGGTCCTCCAGAGAGTGGTGTGTCTGATATGTTCTTGATGTTTCAAGTAATGCTCTCAGGAGGAACCAGTAAGAGAATGGAAGAAGCAGGACAGGAGAAGAGACTCAACAAGGTTGAGATCTGCAGCACAGTTTTGCTTCAAGAAACTTCCACCTGACCCCTCAAGGGAACTCCGAGGTGTAGGCCAGGCCTCAGTCTTGTCCCAGCAGGAGGGGAAGAACCTGGGCTTTGAGACTCCTACCCTGCCAGTCATAGGCTCAGGAGGACTGTGAGGGCAGGCACATACATTCCCAGGCGTCCTACACACGCTGGAGCCAGCGGGCCCAGGGCAGTTCCTATGGAGAAGGGTCACAGGTGCCAGCTGCAGAAAGCCAAACATTCCAAAGGGGAAAACAAGGAAGCCAGGAAGCCAGGGAGGGGCACAGAAAAATAGTAAAGGGGATCTGGATGGAGCTCAACGTCTGATGCAGGCACTCAACCTAGTATTATAGGTCAACATAAGCTTCTGGAGGAGGTCGCGCCACACCCTGGGATTTGGAAGGGAGTCACGAAACCAAGAATGTGTGGGGAGATGGCAGAGGAGGGCGGTCAGGGCAGGGAGCAAATGCCCTGTGATAACCATATTCAGCGGGGACCCCTCCCCTTCCCTGAGTGGCTCCTGTTCCCAGATCTAAGCAATTTGTAATTAGCAGGAGAATGACATGAGGTTACCCACATCTTTTCCTAAAAAAACAGAACAGATAAGGACACATACTATTACCTAGTTTCCTCTGAAAAAGAGGGTTGTGTTGTTGAGCAGTGTCTGCTCCTGACCTCAGTGGGGAGCCGTCAGTCACACCAGCCTCCTTTGCCAATGAAACTGTCCCTAAAGCCACACATTGTATCTGCTTCTGAGCCTCACTCAGGAGCACCTGCTCTCTCCTGTGGCCTCTCCTGGAGCCCGCGACCCTGAGATCCAAGACAGGCTCCTGTGTTGGAGGAAGAACCTGCCTTCCATTTGTGTCTCAGACCAAATTCTCTTCTGGAAGACGGGAGAGGTGCCTGGCCAGGGGTAGAGATGAGCCTCCTCAACGTTGCTGTTGGAAACATTTTCAGAGTGAAGACAAATTAGTCAGAAAGGGCTTTGGCCGTCCTCCAACTCCCCTTTTAATTTTAACAGAAATCTGCACTTCTGTGGCCTTTGATTCCAGATCAGCTACATCATGGTGACTACAGCACAGAATGGTTTTACCTCTGGAACACAATTCTAACCTCTTTTGTCTCTGCTTCAAACAGGGACACATAGTGTTGTTGTTGTTGTTGTTGTTATTGTTTCCACCTATATAAAATGCCCAACTATCACTAAAACTAAGGAGCAGAAAGTCAGACCAATGCGTTTTACAGATGGGGAAACGGAGGCACACAGAGAGAAAGCAATCATTGGGGAGGTGGGAGGGACAGGACTGGAACATGGGTGTTTGGTTGCCTGCCTCACATGCAAATCTGCTTCTTTGGACTTCTGAACCTATACTTTGCTTTTGCCAGGGGAAGTCATGGGCAGTGTAGGAAATCCTTCATTCGTAATGGGGTGAACCCTCTCAAGTTGCACTGCCACTAGGAAACCATGGCCCTCTCTTAACCAGACTACCCAGTTCATGTCCCCTAAATGGAAATGTTTCCCTACCCCTCTACCGTCTGCTTAGTTTCTGCTGAAAAAACTTTGATCTGTTTTATGGTCAAATGAAGCTTCTGGTTGTTATGCCAAGTATCTCCTCCATAGGTGTTTTCTCTCACCCTTTGGTTCAGGTGGTCGGCTCCTTCTCCATCCTCTCCTCTCAAGTGTGTGCTAGAAAGATGAGCGATGGGGAGATTAATTACTCGCTCCTTTGTGTGCAGATGTGTGTATGAGTCCTGCTTCCCCTCTGGGATATATGGGTATTTTTTTGGTGTTCTTCTGTATTAGTTAGGGCTTTCTAGAGAAACAGAGCCAGTAGGATAAACATATAGACAGTTTACATATATATACGTCATAAGGAACTGGCTCACATGATTATGGAGACCGAGAATTCCCAAGATCTGCAGGGTCCATCGTCAAGCTGGAGACCCAGGAGAGCCAATGATGTAGTTCCAGTCTGAAAGCTGGCAGCTTAAAGACCCAGGAAGAGCTAATATTTTAGTGTGGAGGCAAAGATAAAGAAACCATGTCCCAGCTTGAAGGCAGTCCGGCAGGAGAAATTCCCTCTCACTCAGGGGAGGGTCAGACTTTTGTTTTGTTTAGGCCTTTAACTTATTGGATGAGGCCCACCCACACTGGGTTGTAGGGTGGGGACAATCTGCTTTACTCAGTCTACCAATTTAAATGTTACTCTCTATCCACAAACACCCCATAGAAACACCCAGAATAATGTTTGCCCAAATATCTGGGCACCCCAACAGCCTAGTTAAGACACATACAATTAGGGATCCCTGGGTGGCGCAGCGGTTTGGCGGCTGCCTTTGGCCCAGGGCGCGATCCTGGAGACTTGGGATCGAATCCCACGTCGGGCTCCCAGCGCATGGAGCCTGCTTCTCCCTCTGCCTGTGTCTCTGCCTCTCTCTCTCTCTCTGTGACTATCATAAATAAATTTTAAAAAATATTTAAAAAAGACACATACAATTAACCATTACACCTTTCTAAAGAAATTCAAACAATTTGTGAGCCAGAAGAGTGGAATTTCTTTGGATGTATGGGTCTTTCTAGAGGCTGCCAAAATTACACTACATAGAATTGGACAGCCCATTCCCTGAGACACTTTGCTAATTGAGGCTTAACAGATGATTATTCTCATTTTCCCTATTTTACTCTGTTTGAACTTTTAAAGAATAGCCATTTGCTCTGTAAGATGAATTATAGACACAAGTTTTATCTGATATTAATCCAAGAATGAGCCTTCCTTGAGTTTTTCGAATGGCCATTTACAATTCCTTTAATCAAGAAAACCACACCAAATGATTAATATTTCTCTATGATTCCAAGTCACCTCTTTCCAAAAAGAAAAGAAAAATGCCCGGTTGTTAGAATATGGAACCAAGCTGTGATTATACTAAGCAAAATTATCATCTAAGAATCATTTCAAGGAAATAAATAGAAGACATATGCCTTTACTTGGCCCTGATATAAAGGGGGGGGGAGTTCTAGCCTAACATATATATCAATGAAAAAAAAAGCTTCAAGTGATTTTCCTGTGGTTATATTAATGCAGCATGGGTCATGAGTATGCTGGTTCTTCCTCCATATACCTGCATCTGAATCACACTGGGCAGTGACCATGGATTCCCTAGGCAAATAGCAGTAGGAAGTGGGCAAGTATTTTTTTTTATTTATTTATTTATTTATTTATTTATTTATTTATTTTTAATAAATTTATTTTTTATTGGTGTTCAGTTTACCAACATACAGAATAACACCCAGTGCTCATCCCGTCAAGTGGAAGTGGGCAAGTATTAAACTCCATATTATACAATGAAGGGCCAGAAGCTTAGATGAGAGTCCTCAGGCTCTGTTTCCACTACTAAAGGGAAGAAGAGAGAAGTAAAGCATTTTTGGGAGAAGCGAAATCAACCCATCTTGCTCCCCAGAACTTAATTGTGATACCCTCTGGGGATATATTGACATGATTTAATAGCCAGCGCTCACTTGGAGAAAGAATTCCCCCTCCACCTGCCTGTAATGGTACTAAATGTACAGAAGCAACGGCAGAACTGAAGAAACTGACTCCACATTGAGCTTCCGGGAATGACACCCAGAGCCACACTGTAGATTTGAGTCTCAAGATTTGCTGCACCAGCAAAATGGATGCTCTGCATCTGCCACTCACCCTATGGGATTAATTCAGTTCAGTATAACACAGCATCAGATAGAGGCCTACATCACACCCAGGACCCTAGCTATGAAAGAGTGTGGCGAGCGTAGTGTGGAGCTTTCGGTCTCTGTAGTGCAGGATGGGACTCAGAAGGGGTGAGCCCACCGCACAGTGCAGGCGTCAGTGGTGTGGCGGTGAGCTCAAGTTCGGGGCATGCACTTCACCTCTTTCACCATCAGTGCCCTCATCTATAAATATGGAGATAAGGCTTGCCTGAGAGAATTAAACAAAAGTACATATTCAAAGTTCCCATCGTCATCATCATCAGTACCCGTAAAGGTTGGGTTCCCTTTAAACTTGAAAGACTAGGAACCCAGATCCTGCTTAATGCAAATCAATCAAATTAATTTCTTTTAGGTAAGTCTGTTTAATAGTTGCCTTAAGGTGTAAACATTCAGTGTAGCCAATATGGTGTGCCCGGTGCTGCACAAAACTCTACTGGGTGACACAGGTGGGTGAGGTGTGCTTAATCTCTGTCTCCCAAGGGCTCCACCTTATAGGAGGACGGCTCAAGGTGGGGGGTAGGTGTCAAAAGACTTTTTAAAAAGGGACAGGTTGAGGGATCCCTGGGTGGCGCAGCGGTTTGGCGCCTGCCTTTGGCCCAGGGCACGATCCTGGAGACCTGGGATCGAATCCCACATCGGGCTCCCGGTGCATGGAGCCTGCTTCTCCCTCTGCCTGTGTCTCTGCCTCTCTCTCTCTCTCTCTTTCTCTCTCTCTCTCTCTCTCTCTGTGACTATCATAAATAAATAAAAAAATTTTTTAAAAAAGGGACAGGTTGAGATGAACCTGAAATAAGTACCTGTATGCTTTATCACCTAAGTCAGGCCTTTATGAACTGAAAGGGATCACTGATAATAATTACTCCAGGGCAACAGGCACACACCAAGGCTGTCCTGAGCAGACCAGGGTATTTTCTAGCCTCAGAGGACACAGCAATCCCATAGTCCCAACTGAAATCAAAACTACTTATTTCAGAGTCATGTGCTGTCTTGGTCTTTGGCTGAGAAAAAGCAGTAGGAAAAAAAGATGGGATATGTTACACCAGATTTGGTTGCAAGTAACAGAAACATGACTCAGACTACCTTGGGCAGCAAGGAGACTTTCTGGGGGTCATGTCACCCCAAGGTGACCAAATTAGAGGGTCATGTAGCCGTGGGGTGACACCTAGACAAGGACTCCATCAACACTCCATTGCTCACATAAGCCTTTCTCTCTCCTGATCTCAGCTTCTCTCTACGTGTCAGCCTCAGCCTCTGAAAACAGGCTTTCCCTCCAAAGATGGACCTATGGTCCCCAAAGTTGCAGTCTCACATCTTCTCTACCTTGCCATCTAAGGAAAACTTTTCTTGGCTCCAATTCAAAGAAATTGCAGGAGACTCCTCTGATTGGTCTGGTTGGGGTCACATGACCATTTCCTGGACCAACTTCCCTGGCCAAGGGGAGGATGGCAGTCTCCTCCAAAACCCTGTTGGCCTGATGGGGTTAAAGTTCTCCAGATGAAGGCGGAGCTATTTCTAGAAGAAGAGAGGAAGGCTGGATGGACAGAGTAATACACACAACAGAGGACTTTGAAAACATCTGTATTTCGTCAGAATAAACCATCTATCTGGATATCCTCAATTTGAAAGCAGATTCTGTAGCCAAAGTTTCCTTGTTTGGTTGTCTACACTGACCAAGGACCCAAATGCTAACCAAGGAGTCACTATGCTGTGGCCTGTGGAGAAAACGTACAGCAAGGACAGCCATTCCTAAGTCTAGAACAGAGAACAAATCCCTCATTTTGCAGACAAGCAGTCACAGAGCTCAACCAACCACCCGGCCACGTAAATTCCATCCTAGTTTCAAGAATGTCACAGAGAGGGAGGCACAGGTGAAGGATAACCCACACAGACTCTAGATCAGAGAAAGTAGAGTTATTTACAGGCTGAAATTTGGGGAAAGTTTCAGTTCTCTGATGTTCATCAGCCCCATCTCTTAAACAAAAAGATGTCTACCTTCCTCACTGGGATCAAGGTGGTTGAATAATGCAACATAGATAAAAGGACGGAAAGAATTTGTTTCCTCCTCCCCTGCCTCAAGCCGGTTGAGGAGTTTATATGAATAATTAAGGAAAATTTCTGGACTATATGAGTGTAGAAAAATGCTTTGAGAGAAGTAGTGCCCTATTTCCCAATAAGCTAGCATTAAGGGGCGACACATGAGGATGACTGATATTTTTTTTCATTTATTACAAAGCTGGTTTGGCACCTCTGCCTCTTTTGTTTACACCCCTGTGGCAATTATCATTTGCACCACTCCCCTGGCACAGACCGCAGAGGGCATTGTTCAATTAGCTATTGTTTGATGCGTGTGAATTCCGCCCTAACCAGTGACCTAGGGCACTTGATTTAACCTCTCTGAGCCTCATTCTCTGAGTTTGAAAAATGAGGCTAATAATGCTTTCTTCACAGAGTTGTTGTGAAGATGAAAGATTGTGCATGAAAAGTGCCTCGTACTGTGCGCAGCGCGTGGGAGTCCTAACGCATAGCTCTGTGCCTGTTTTCTGCTCCCTGTGTCCAACTCTTACCAGGGCAGAGTCTATCTGAAATCTCTGCTCCATCAACATGAGAAGCTGGAATTTTGCTTTGCTCACAAGTCCAGCATGGGGTACTTCTGTGGAGAGCTGAGCACCTCTGTGTCCCTGAAGTCACAAGATCCTGCTGGTCCTGGCCTTTATGTCTAGCCAGCACTAGACTTTATGTCTAGTTTTTGCCTTGGATGATGGCAACCAGCCACTAGCTGGGATCCTGATCTAAACTCAATGAACCTTGATGCTATTTCCCAGGGACTCTGAGTATTTCCCTGGGAGATAAATGATGGAGTCTGCATTTTACACCTGGTTTGGATCCTCTAATTTGGACTTGATTACATCCTCCTGGAGGGTCATCCCTACATTGCTATTTTCTGGCCCCAGCTTCTTTTCCTTCTCTGTGGGCTGATCCACCTCTGAGGTCTCAGCATTGCCTAGTGACTCAGCCCCTCTGAGTTTTAACAGTGAACCCTGACTTGAGGTGATCAAGACTGTGCATCCTCTAGGTTTTTTTTTTTTTTATGATAGTCACAGAGAGAGAGAGAGAGAGAGAGAGAGGCAGAGACAGAGACAGAGACACAGGCAGAGGGAGAAGCAGGCTCCATGCACCGGGAGCCCGACGTGGGATTCGATCCCGGGTCTCCAGGATCGCGCCCTGGGCCAAAGGCAGGCGCCAAACCGCTGCGCCACCCAGGGATCCCTCCTCTAGGTTTTTGATACTACACTTGATCTTAGCTAAAAGGCTGAGAAGCAAATAATCATTTAAGTTTTTTAAAGAAGGCTATCGTGGAATTGCTTAATCACTCTATTTCCATACTATTTGGACTGAATTGTCATCCATCAGAATTGATCAGATCAATTCATTCATCACCAAATGTCTTAGGCTAAGATTCTTTAGAAACAGACCCCGAGACCAGGATTCATATCCGGGTGATATATTAAGGATGCATTCCCGAGAGAAAACAGTAAGAGAATGAATAGGAGGAGCAGGGAAGGGAAAGAGGATAACCAGGGCAAGACTTGAGACCAAGTCACAGCCTCAGCCTGATGCCACAGGGGGCTCCGGGAGACAAATGACAACTCAGAGGTTATCTGAATGCAAGCCAAGGGAGCTGGGCTCCCAATAATGATACTGCCGGCCCTTAGAAACAAAAGATCATGTAAGCTGGGAGTGAGGTACAAGAAGTGACAAAGGGGGTCCAGGGAGATTTGGGCAGAGCCCTTACAGTGTCCCCTACTCCAAGTCCCCTGATGGAGGATCCTATTTCCTGCTTTCACACCTTCAAAAAAAGGGGAACCTACTCTTTATGATTCATCACTCTTCAGGGTTCAACAGGGCTAATATTAAGAAAATTCTTCTTTATCGGGAATAAAATGTGTATCTCTGTAACTTCCAGTCACTGGCTCTGAACAATTAACCAACAAATCTATCAAACTCATCAGATGTTTGTTGAGCACCTATTATGGTGCCAGGAAATAGACTAACTACTGGTTGCTGCCTGCAGAGGAACACAGGATAGGTCTCATTCTTGAGCACAGCACAGAAGTATTTTGATATGAATATCAAATATACTTAAGCTAAATTATAAATATTTATAAGAAGTTACAAATGATAAATAATACAATAAAGCAAATTATAAATATTTATAACAGGTTGATACAGCTTACAAGAGGGTATATCAAAGTAGCCCAAAACTGTAAAGAACCCAAATGTCAATCGACTGTAGACTGAGTAAATTATAGTACATTGATACAAACAGAATATTGTGCAGAAATGGAAAATCACAAACTACCATTTCCCCCAATGATATGGATGAAGCTCTCAGAATAAGGTGGGTCACAAAAGCTTAGACAAAAAGAATATATCCTATTTGATTCTGCTACAGATAAAACTAATCTATTGTCAGAAGTCTGGACTTCTGGGACCCAAGGGAACCTGTTCTAAAACTTGTTCTGGGCAAGCATTGCACAGGTATATATGTATGTAAGAATCCATCATGCTGTGCACGTCACGTGTGACCTTTACTACAGGTACGTTATATCTCAATAAAAGTGTTGAACTAAAAACAAGATACAAAAAAAGAGAAGCAGATGAGGCTGAGAAAGCAGATCCAGAAACGAAAGCAGTGATGCCGGTCATATTGACCTACACACTTGGTGTTTGTGGTCCACGAGGGGCCCTAGCACTTCCAGCAGCCAGGTGAGCATAACAGCCCACCCCCTACTCCAAATCTTTTTCTTCTCCTCACTGGAGAGTCTGAGGTCCTACAGAAGTTCCCAGCCTTCGTGTCTTTAAAATTTTCAATTTCCACTTTCTGTATATTACAATACGTCATTACACCTCTGGAAACACAGTAGTCAAAACCTCCTGACGTCGCAGGGCTGTGCTGAAAATTCTTGACATTTCGCCCGCTCATCCATCAGCACAGCCCAAGACTACTTAATGAGAACCTAATGATGAGGTGTATTACCTCAAGCCCTTTACTTACCTTCTTAACTCACTAAATGGAATTTTTTTTAAATTTATTTATTTATGATAGTCACAGAGAGAAAGAGAAAGAGAGGCAGAGACACAGGCAGAGGGAGAAGCAGGCTCCATGCACCGGGAGCCCGATATGGGATTCGATCCCGGGTCTCCAGGATCGCGCCCTGAGCCAAAGGCAGGCGCCAAACCGCTGCGCCACCCAGGGATCCCTGGAATTTTTTTTAAAAAAAAATACTGACTGTAGGTATAATTAACTAAAATGCTCAAGTCATTATATGAACTAGAGACAAACTAATTCTCCATTTTGTCTTTATGATACCACGTGTAGAAATTGTTTGTTGATCTGGATTGAGGACTTACGTCTTTAAGTGTGATAAGCAGGCCATTAACCTCTGACAAAGCACTAATGAAACTGTCAGGGAGAACAGGATCAAGAGTGGAATCTTAAAACATGCTGCTGGATCTGTATTTTCTTGAGTATAATTTTCAGCCAGCTGCTTGAGGCCCCCTGGGTCCAGCGACTTTTTCTCCATCTGCCTCAAAGTTCTCGGGGAAATCAAGAGGTACGGCATTTATGGCGTTTTTCTAATTTACACAGCTAATAATTCTTCCCCTACACACTTTGGTTCTTAGTTAACCCATGCTGCCTCCTAGTGACCACTGCACTCTCTGGATGTTCTAAAATGTTACCAAGTGGTCAGCATTGGGAAATTCTGCTCCCAGTATGGTCCGTAATAAAAGAAAAAGTCACCAATAACAGACTTAATAGAAATCTGACCCTCTACTAGAGAAAGTCATCCCCACCATGCTCCATGCTGAGAAGAGAGGATTTGTAAGCCCTTCTCAGATGGCTGCTTTCTATCTGACTCCAGCAAGACCATCCAGCGTGGTGAGAGGGTAGGCCTCCAGTGCATCGGCATGATATTAAAAAGTTTCCATTCATGGGACATTTTCTATGAGCCAGGCCATGTGGTGAGTAAAGTCCCACCTCTCCTACTTACAGCAATGACCTTATGTTTCTTCTCCTCCGCTTCTACCTCTAAAACAGAGATATTGATGTCACCCTTACAGACTCATCCAGCACAGGGTCCTGCAGAAAGTAAGAGTTGGCTTTTTCTCTCATTTATGTTTTCTAAAATTCTTACCCAGCAGCTGATTTCTGCCTGGAGAAATATCTGTTGTATAAGAAAAAAAAATCATTTCAATAGAAACCTACAGGGCATTTAATGAAGTCTATCATCCTACTCTTAAAAATAGGAGATGAGAACCAGAGACAACTCAGCAGATATGGGATGGATGAGTCTGGTACCAGCAATAGGATCTTCTCTGTGCAAGGCATTTTATCAATTTGCAAAGGACTTTGCATATTTTATTTCATTTGAACCTCATAATAACCTCAGAAGGTGGACAAAAAAAAAAAACACAATTACTGTTCTGTTTTACAAATGATGAACCGAAGGCACGGGCTTTTAAGAGATCTGCCCAAGGTTATGTTGGAACTGGGACTTCAGCGCAGCTCAGGGCTCGAGGAGACTGAGGTTACATCCTGTGGGTAATTGGCCCCGTTGTCAGAGTGCCCTGGGGATCCCTGCTGGAGCCAGTATTCCTTAGACATGTTCTAGGAGACTTAGGAAGCACCATGAATTTTGAATCTTTAAGTCTTCAAATGAAATTAAGGTTAGTTTTTAGTCTATGAGCTGCAAGTGCAATGGGTACAGCTTACAGAGTGATTCCCTAGTGCCATGTGATAGGGCTGTAATAACGCAGCTAATGCATTTTCAGGGAGAACCATCCCACTTATAATAGGATAGTAGGCTGAGGACTCTTTAGTTATACAAAGCGCTCAGACTTGAAAGTCAGGGGTTCTGGCTTCGAGTCCTGCCCCTGTGAGTGCACTGTATCTGTGTGAATTGGGGCACGCTACTTACCTTCTCTCAGTTACTGCTTCCTTACCATGAAATGGTGAGCAAGGCACAGGGTTGGTTCTATTAAGCAAGAAAATGTATATAAAGTCTCCTGCCTAGTGCCTGACATATGGTAGGTATTCAATAAATAATTATTGGTACACTTCCTTGCTCCTCAATTTTCTCCATCTTTGTGAGACTCAACCTCACTGTCTGCAAAATCAGAATCAGGGATAGATCAGTGGTTCTCCATGTATGTGTCCTAGATGAGTAGCATCAGCACTACCTGCAAACTTGTTAGAAAAGTCTTGGGCCCCATTCCAAACCTACTGAATCAGAAACTCTAGGGATTGAAAAAATTAGTTAATTAATTAATTAATTGCACTCCCTCCAAAAAAAGGGATGCTTGGGTGGCTCAGTGGTTGAGCATCTACCTTTGGCTCAGAGTGTGATCCCAGAGTCCTGGGATCAAGTCCCGCATCCGGCTCCCTGCATGGAGCCTGTTTCTCCTTCTGCCTATGTCTCTGCCTCTCTCTGTGTGTCTCTCATAAATAAATAAAATAAAATAAAATAAAATAAAATAAAATAAAATAAAATAAAATAAAAAAGAAGAAAGAAAGAAAGAAAGAAAGAAAGAAAGAAAGAAAGAAAGAAAGAAAGAAAGAAAGAAAGAAACTCTAGGGATCCGGCCCAGAAATCTGTGTTTCAACAAGCTGCAACACCTAAACTCCAAAATGGTCCCCAATGATCCCCACTTCCTGGAATTCACACCTTGTGTAGTCTTGCCCTACCTTGAACCAGAGTTAGTCTGTCTGATGACTAAAATACATCAGAAGTGATGGTATGTCTCTTCCAAGATTATATTACACAATACTTTGTGGCTTCCCCCTTGGTTATACTCTTGATCTTTCTTGGATCCCTGTTTCAGGATAGCCAGATGCCAGGTTTTTAGGACATTAAGACAACTTTATGAGAGGCTCACGTGGTAGAAAAAAGACACCTCACCTCCAGCCATGTAAGTAAGCCCTAGTCAAGCCTTCAGATGAACTGCACTCCCTCCAAAAAAAATCTTGATTGTAGTCTCCTTAGGGATCTTGAGCCAGAACTATGCCGATAAGCCACTCCTGGATTCCTGACCCACAGAGACTACGTGGGATAATAAATTTTTCTTGTATTAAGCTGCCAAATTTGGGGGTAATCTGTTACACAGCAATAGATAAATATTGTACAAGCCCTGTAGGTGATTCTGAGGCACACTTAAGTTTGGGACCCCTGGGTAAGATGCTTCCTAAGCGTCTTTCCAGCTCAAAAATGTTGGAATTTAGTGGTCAGTGTTGGGAGTTAAAAACCAAGTAAGAAATGTCTCTGTATCCTTGGACCAAACAAAAGAACATTGGCCTCTGAAGCCCTGGTTTCAGGCCAGGCCATTGAAATTCAAGGAACACTTGGCAAAGCTGGGGAAATTCCAGAGGACAACTGAGAGAAGTTGCAGCCTAGAGCCCCTGGCTTCTAGGACACCACAGGACTCTACTACTGAAAAAAAAAAACAGAAATGCCAATCCACAAAACCACAAGGCACACGATCAGGACCGTGGATGTATTATCCACGTGCAGGGGAAGCAAGATTAATGGCAGCAAAATGCAGTGGGGAGCACCCAGACCCCGGGGTCAGGCAGGCTGCAGGTTCTGTTCCATAGAAGCCTCTCACTTGGGGAAAATTAAATAATCTCTCTGAAGCTCAGCTTCTGGAGAAAAGGGATTAAGACTATTTGCCTAGTAGCCCAAAGATGAGAATTCACACCGATCTGTTTAAAGAACCTGCCACAAAGCAGAGTTTTGAGAAGTAGTGTTTATCATTGGAAATGAGTGTCAGCCAAGAAAGGGCCTTTCCGTGAGCACCCCTGCGTCCCTGTTATCTGTGCTTTCGTGTTGCTAGGAGGAGCCTAAGCTGAACTTCCAAGTAGAGTAAATGAACTGGGGAGCTGGTTTATAATTGGCTGTCAGGCGAATGACAGGTGTTCGAGCAACGACACCGACATCCCAGAGTCTGACCATCCCAGTGTCGGGCGCACGGTTCCTGGGCAGCCTCTCCCTGGTTCCCCCTTCCATGGAGCAGGACTCAGAAGGCATGGACCCCCAGGGTGCAGGACATCCGATGACCCAGCGAGTGGGTGGCAGGGGCTGGGGAGGATGGAGTGGTGACACCCAAAAACAGGGACCAATTTACTGCCTCTGGCCTGAATGGGTCCAGCAGGGCTTGTGGATGGTGCCTCCCCCCCAGCCCCAAGCCCCAACCCTGGGCTGGAACTGAGAAAGGACTCCTCTAACAATCTACCCCCACTTCCCTGGCGGCCCTAGTCCCTGAGCACATCACAAAGGTACTAAGAAGCACCTGCAGAGTTGCAAGGGCCCCCTTCCCTCCGAGAACATGAGAGGTTTCAGCAGGGAATCATCTCAGAGGGTGGATAACTGGCCCGGCCCACCTTCCCGTGCTACCAGCCTCACAGCTGTCCCCTGACATGCCCCGGCTGCTTTCTGCTACGATACTATTGTTTGGGAAAATAGTCTCATCTGGTTCCAGACTGAACTTGTCGGGAAATGATGAGCCACTTGCAGCAGCGCCACCGCCGAGGGAGTCAGTGGCTATTATTCGGATCGTGTTCCAACCCAGGCGTTGCCAAGGCGCCGACATCTGGGGAAGCTGCCCGGAGGCCCTGGGCTCCCCAACAAAGACTTGAAGGGGATCTCAGCGGGCTTTCTAAATCGCCCCCCAGACAATCTGAGCCCAGGAGCGGCCGGGAGACCACTCTAAAAACCCTCAGCGAGTGACACCCCCAGGGTTCTCACATCGGGAATCCCCCCAAGAGCCAGATGTGGCCTGAAGAGGACAGGTCACAGAGGAAAACTTCCCAGATGAAGACCAGGGCAAGAAGGGAGGTGAAGAATAAATACAAGGAAAAAAAGAAAAAGAAAAAAAATCCCTGGGTGGCTCAGCGGTTGAGTGCCTGCCTTCAGCCCAGGGTATGATCCTGGGTGTCCCAGGATCGAGTCCCAAGTCGGGCTCCCTGCATGGAGCCTGCTTCTCCCTCTGCCTGTGTCTCTGCCCCTCTCTTTCTTTCTCTCTCATGAATAAATAAATAAAACTTTAAAAAAAAGAAGGGAGGTGAAGAAAAGCACGTTGATCACCCATTTCTCACGTTCTCCATTACATGCAACCGTTCCTAAACTCTCCACACTTTTAGCCAAATGCAGTTAGTACACAAACCAGCATGTTCTTGCTTGTAACTGAAAGTTGTAAGTGGCTGTAGTCAGTCGTGTGTAAATGGTAGAGTGACATGTGTGTGACGCATCCCGGCCAGACGTGCCCACACTTTTAATTTTTGTCAAGTCTGGATTAGCCTGCCCGGGGGACCGTGGGCATGAATAATGCAAACAGCCAAGGTCCTGACTCTCCTGCTTTAGCCTGGGATGTATCCCAACACCCATCCTCAGCAGCAGGCTGATGCTTCCACTGGCACTTGTCTCCAGCCACTGTTGAAGTTAACTTTGCCTTCTGCGATCCCACTCAGGCTCCCGCTGCTCTGGGGTGAGTGGCACAACCCGGGGTGGAAGGAGGAGGGCATGGGAGTCACCCTCTTCTTTTACTGTCAGACCTTCCAAAAGAACTCTGAAAAACCTATTTGCACATTTTTAAGCAGACATCTGAAATATTTCCTCCTGAGTTAAATAGCTGCAAGTAATGTAACTTATGAGACATTGTAAATATGAATTTTAAAAATCAACCTGACGCATGATTCTTTTTAATGAAGCCAGTGGAACGTTAAGTGTCATAAACCTTGATTCCCACCATCATCCATGTTAAAAAAAAACACATCTGTAAATCTTTTTACTTGTCTAATATTTAACATTGTGATTTTCTCTTCTTGAGTTTTGACTTCCACTCCATTTCACATTCTGTGATTTTAGCCTAATATGTCGCTCTAATCTACAGTTCTTTACTGATGACTCAATACTCTTTCTGCAACAAAAATTGAGGATTTTATTTATTTTTATTTCCTGTGGCCATAGTGTAAATTTATTATCCAATAATCTTTTTTTTTTTTTGGGAAAAGCAAATAAAAAAGGAGTCTAAGTGTTCTGGAAAATGTAAAATTCTTCTTACCTCTCACATGTCATTTTTACTTTTTTAAAAAAAGTAATGTTGGTTTCTTTGGAGGTAAATGGGAAGCTTATCATCCCCTTTTTTTGAAATACAAAATATGCAAATAAAACATGGATCAGGACTAAGTGACTGAGGGTTCTCACCAAGCTCTGTGCCCTTACTGCAAATGGAAAAAATGCAGAGAGGCACAATTCCTGCGGGATTAGTACTTTTTTAAGAATTCTTTTCTTTTCCACCTTCTGCATTATCAGAAAGCATCTAGAAGAAGATTGGAATGGATATTGAGCAATCTGATCTTCAGTAGCCACCCAACTGGAAAAGCCTATAAAGTGATGGAAAACTTAGACAAGCACCTCAAACTCAACAAGACAAGTTGAACTTACCACATCCACTCCTGCTTCCCAGATGCCTCAGCGTGCACCAACTCTGTTTTCTCTCCTGGGTTTCCTATCTTAGGGAAGGCACCAGCAGTCACCCAGAAAATCAGAATACCTGATTTTGTTCTTTCCCCCCTTCATGCCACCCCAGCCCACCGATTCTCCCTTCCTGATAATTTTCAGATCTGTTCCTCTCCCTCTTCCTCATGTTTAAGAGTTTCATCCTCTTAGGGGCCCTGGGTGGCTCAGTTGGTTGAGCATCTGACTCTTGATTTCGGCTCAAGTCATGATCTGAGGGTCTTGGGATCAAGCCCCACATCAGGCTCCTTGCTCAATGGGGAGCCTGCTTCTCCCTCTCCCTCTGCTCCTCCCCCTGCTTGTGCATACTGTCACTTTCTCTCACTCACTCTAAAATAAACAAATCTTAAAAAAAAAAAAAAGACCTTCATCCTCTCTTACCTGACATTTATAGTTAGTCTCTAATGTGCTTTTTTTTTGCCACCAGTCTCTGTCCTGTATTGGTGCCAAAGTAATATTAAGGAAAATACACTGATTCTAGGACTTTCCACCTCTTTGAGTAATGGTTCTCAAGCCTAGCTGCACATTAGAGTGACCTGAGGAGGTTTCAGGGTCCCAATGCCCAAGCCACTCACAAGACCAATGAAATCAGAATTTTTGGCTGAGGTTCCAATATCAATATTTTTTAAACTTCCCAATCAATGCTCGACCAAGGTTGAGAACTGCTACTGTGTGCAGGAGATAATTCCCAGTCTAGCTCCAGAGTCAGAGGCTGTCACTTCCCACACCTAAGCTTCAGCCACAATATCTCTTGGTCCCCCAAACAGGCTCCACCTCTCACCTCTCCAGCTTTGCCTGGCATGCTCTTGACATCGCCTGAAATTCCCTTCCTACTCTCTTGACCCCGAAACTCCTACGTGTCTATGAATATGCTATCCCATCAGGGGTGTGCTCTCCACACTTGGTGTGTTCTCCACACTTGGTGTGTTCTATCATTACAGTAATTCTCACACCATGTAATAGTTGGGTTATTTGCATGGTCACCTTAACCATTAGACTCTGGGCTCATTGAAAATAGAGAACTGATTCATCTCTCTGTCTCCTGCACCCACTACCTTTCAGTTGATTCTCAGCACACAAGGGCTGAATGAATCAGTAGATGAATGAATGAAGGAATGAGTGAGTAAAGCATGGATGAAGCTGTTGACTCAATGTTTTCACCCACCCCCCCAATTCGCCACGCTGTACTAAGTATATTAGTTATGGGGAAACCCTACATCCAGTTTTTTCTTTATCAAATATTTCCTTTCACATCTCTGGAGGCACATGGGAATGTTAAAACATGTAGTGAAAAGCACACAACACTGATGCGATACTAATATCCAATTTTTCCTTTCTAGGGTAAGGGAATATCTTCATTTCAGTTATATTTGGATGGTCAGATGTTCATCTCTTTAAATTCTTATTTGGTAATCCTAACCTGGACCCGTTACAGTAGGATGCATACCTTTATCTAGCGGTTCATCAGGCCTTTGAAATAATTACAAGGAATTCTCAGTCTCCTTATTTGCAATTATTCAAGCACCTTCTACCTGTCATTCAATAACTCTGATTATTCTGCTGCAGGTTCCCTACTGGCATCTCTCTGCAGTACCAGAAGTTTAGTACATTTTCTCCTCCAGACTCTGCTGCCTTTGTATTCTTTCTCTCTTCCTGAACCTTTTCCCTCTTAAATGTTTTTTTTTTAATTTTTATTTATTTATGATAGTCACACAGAGAGAGAGAGAGAGAGGCAGAGACACAGGCAGAGGGAGAACAGGCTCCATGCACCGGGAGCCCGACATGGGATTCGATCCCGGGTCTCCAGGATCGCGCCCTGGGCCAAAGGCAGGAGCCAAACCGCTGCGCCACCCAGGGATCCCCTGAACCTTTTCCCTCTTGCTCCTGCTTTTCACCCCACCCATCCTATCTTTTCCCTGAGCACTCCCTTCTCTCTCTGTCTCTCTTCCTCAAGCACAGGTCAGAGGTTAGGTGGGGGTGAGACTCACTAACAAAATTCTCCCCAACTGACAAATCATTTACCGTGATTCCTGCCTTTAGTACATGCTCAGACACTCAGTAGAGGCATGAGGCGTTCCTGATGAAGGATTTAGTGGCCACTGGGTAAGGGCTCCACTTAAAGACCTGGGTAAAGAACATCTCCTGAATATATCTCAAGAAGCACAAACTCACCTCTGAGAAGCCCACTGGCAAAACTTTGGGGAACACTTTGGCATAATATTTTTGAATAAAGCTTTTTGTGATTTTTTTTCTTTGTTGTAGAAAATAATATATCAACATTCTTTAAAACTAAAAATACAGGAAAGTCCACAGGAGAAAACAGAAATTCCATGTAATCCTATGGGTAAGACAGAAACCACTATAACTGTTAAATTGGGTGTGTTTTCTTCTATTCTATTCCTAATAAATATTATACACAGAGTTGGGCAGCTCGGGTGGCCCAGCAGTCTTCGGCCCAGGGCCTGATCCTGGAGACCCGGGATCGAGTCCCACGTCGGGCTCCCTGCGTGGAGCCTCCTTCTCCCTCTGCCTGTGCCTCTGCCTCTCTCTGTGTGTGTGTGTGTGTGTGTGTCTCATGAGTAAATAAATAAAATCTTTAAAAAATTATACACAGAGTAGCAGGGTTTTCCTGATGTTTCACTAACATAATATAAACATTTCTTCACGCTATTAAGGTGGCTTCATAAGTACAAATGTAACTGACACATAATATTCCATTTGATGCAGATACCACAATTTCCCTGAAAAATTTACTACTACTGAAAATTTACATTGTTTCCATGATGACCATAAATGGCTTTGCACGCTATTATTTACACACATTTCTCGTACATTTGCTTTACATTCCTTTAGCTAGATTCCTGGCAGTAGAATTAGTGCTCAGAGGGTATAAATGTTGCCAGCTTGCTTTCCAAAACCTTCCAGAAATTTACAATGTAAGCAGTGTGTGAAAGTATTCATCTCACCAAACTCTTGGCCTAGCTTAACCTTGCATTATCATCAACAAAATAAATAGTGCATGAGCAAGTAAGTGGTAGAGATTTTTTCTAATGGGCGGTATATAGATAATCCTTTCTAAACCCTCGGGCAATGGAAGTTTAGCCATTTCTTGACGTTCTTTGTAAATGATTGATCAATACAGGATAAGCTAACATAGCAAATAAACCTCAAACATTCAGTGGTATGGCATACAGAATTTGTTTCTCTTCACAACTTGATGTGGGTTGGAGGACTCCTGAGGAGCTCCCCTCCAAAGGATGACTCAAGAAGCCAGAGACTTCTGTCTTGTAACTTTGCCTTCCCGAACCCTTTGCTTCCAGCCCTATGGATGGGAAAGAATGAGCATGGGAAGGCATACCCACTTTTAGCTGCCCCTAAGCCTTTAGGTGCCCTTTTCCAATCTTTTCTGAAAATCTCCCAAGAAACACTCACCTGTCCATAGCCTATTTTAGTTGTCAGTTGTTAACTCAGCTACCTTGCTCCAACCGTTGCTCTGCTCTCTGTATGTGGTTACTGCCTGGGTTGAGTTTCAGCTCCCCCCAGGATGTAGTAATTCACCCCCATCGTGGGCACACATCCATGCATCTCCCCTGGATGAAAGCTTCCAGCATTGCTAGATCCAGCACTTGAAAGCTTGAAACTATTACTCCTGTTCAACTCTGCTTTCCTTTGTGTTCATTATCAGACATGTCCTCTCCACATGGAGCTTCCTGTCAGCTAACACACTGCTTGAGCATAGCAGTCTCCATGGTAAAAGAAAGCCTCTTTCCCAATAGTTTCTGGGCAGACTAGTGGGTGCTGTCTGAAGGTAATAGAGTTTGAGCGGGACAGTATGGAGTGAGGGTGGAATATAGGAGCTGGGAACCATTAGACCAGAGATGGTGAATATGTGACAAATGTGCTGCCAACGCACCCCTCGCCTGTAGAAGTCATGCTAAGTCTTCTTAGCATGGCTAAGTCCTGGCTCTCTTGACTGTGAGGCCCGAGAATCCTTCCAACACAGGTTGAAACCTACTTGCCATCCCTCTACTCTATTAAACTCTACACTCAGGCTGCAGAGTTCTTAGCACATGATGGGCACTCAATAAACATTGATTTAAGCAAATAAAACTAAAGCTGGAATTTGATCTAAGGAGTAAACTTCACAGTGGTTGAATCCAATTTTAGGAAACTAAAGGTCAAGAAAGTTTCATGGAATTTGAGACAAGGGTCAAAAGCCGGGAAATCACAGAGGGTCAAAGCCCAGAAACTGTCTGGAGTCTTTTGAACTGCCCTGACACCCCGCAGAGCTCCTTGCTGCTGACCTTGACCTTGCCCACCTCTGGCAATGCCTTCTCCATGCCACAGCCCTGAGTCTCCACCTTGTTTAAAACCTTCTTTGAGGGGATCCCTGGGTGGCACAGCGGTTTGGCGCCTGCCTTTGGCCCAGGGCGCTATCCTGGAGACCCGGGATCAAATCCCACATCGGGCTCCCGGTGCATGGAGCCTGCTTCTCCCTCTGCCTATGTCTCTGCCTCTCTCTCTAGCTCTCTCTCTGTGTGACTATCATAAATAAATAAAAATTTTTAAAAAAAACCTTCTTTGAATTTCCATTGCCTTTAAGGATAAAGACAAGATACTTCCTATCGCTTCCAAGGCTGCCAGACTCAGTCCTGGGGTCCCTCTCCAGACTCACCTCTACGCGTCCCTCACTGAGTTAGGATATTTTACACATGCTATCTCATCTAATATTCACCATTGGCTAAGAACCAGGCTTGTTAGCCCAATTTTCAAGTGAGGAATTCTCACCTGATCCTCCAAGAGATTATGGGAGTTAGCCAAAGTCAGGGAGTTGCCAAGTCTCCTCAGAGGAATTTCCATGCCTGTCTGGTTCTGAGATCTGCATTCAGGAATAGATAGGCATTCATAATTAATGCAGGTTGGTGTGTTAGGCACCTTCTTTCATTTTTACTGAAACAACAAAACAAAACTGGCTATTGGTCCACTGGGATTCATTCACACACGTACGCGCGCACACACACGGAGGAGGAGAGAGTTGTCTGGTTCACTTTCTGCCCATTGTGTTGGGACAGTGTGGACACAGCTTTCTAGTGTTTGTAACTAGAGTTAACTTCCCGAAGAGGAAAATAGACCAAAGTATTGTTTTCCTTTCTTTTTTTCTTTTCTATTTTTTTCTTCCTTATTCTTTTCTTCTTTTTCATAATCATTCAAATCTCTTTGAGTGAGAAGAGGGAATTCCAGGAGAGTGTCCTATGGATGAGTCAGGCCACTTGGGGGGAGGGTTGGGCACGGGGAGGCAGGAGGAGAGACTACACACAACCGTGACTTTCTTCTCTTCTGGTCCCTGGTCACCAGCCCAGCCCCCCACAGGTTTGGTTCCCAGGGGCATTTGCTCCTTCTGCAGAGGGAGAGGCCTTCCCCCCGGGCGGATGCCCCAGGGCTGAAAAGCGCCTTTCACCAGCAACTCCTGAGCCCGAGTCTCCTTGGCCTTGACCCACCGAGGTGTCCCTACAGCAGAGGGCAGCGCCTCCCGGCCACTGCCACCTGGCTCCGCCGCAGAGACTAGAGAAGCAGGCGTCACAGGCTGCACGGTGCCACCCTGCTGGACAGCAACCCGCGCTGACCACAGAAGAGGGGCATTTTTTTTCTGTCCAGCAGCCTTCTCCGTCTCTGCGGGCTGGAACCCGACACGACCCTCCATTAGCACTGAGCAGTTAGCACTGAGCAGTTAGCTCTCAGCAGTTAGTACTAAGCAGTTAGCAGTCAGCAGTTAGCACTCTGCACTCCACTGGCTGGCAGGCTCCAAAGATAAGCAGCGCACCCTTTTCCAGAAGGGCTTTGGGTCCATCGCAATACCCCACAGCCATTAATCTCAGGAAAGGGGAGCAGCAGGTCTTCCCGTTTCCTTGTCCCCGGCCAGGCCTGTTGGCTTTCAGAAACCCCAGGTGACTAATGGAAACTTTGCACGGGGCTGTCACTTTGGGTGACTTCCCTCTGCTCCTGGAGGGAGCTGGCTGTCGATCCATGCTGGGGAGGGTCTGAGTCAGGGGGAAGAGCTTCAGCTACCGTGCAGAAGGCCATCTGCTTCTGAGAGGCTTTCTCAAAGGTCAGTCAGAGCAGGAGTGAACGGCACCGAGGTGTGTCCAGAGACCAGGGCTCTGGACCGTAGTGCCCAGGAATCACACCTGGCTTTTTGGGTCAACCGTGGCTCACCACACCCTGGGGCTGACACAACACCAGCTGTGGGCATCTTGAATGTTGCCAGAGCAAGAGAACTTTCATACACTGGAGTCTTGAGATGCTTTTGCAAAGAATGAGGGCGGAACATCCACCCGGGTGTTTTTTGAAACATGGGTATATCCTAATCTGCCAGTAGGAGCTGCTCTTTCTAGATGAACTGCTGAAAATCCACGACTCCTTCATTCTCTTCTTGTTCATGTATTTGCTACACTAAAAAGAGTTTTATTCTTATTACATATAGTCTTGTTAGTTGTCATACAGAATCAAAATCCACTTAGATACTTTTTAAAAGATTTTATTTATTTATTCATGAGAGACACAGAGAGAGAGGATGAGTCATAGGCAGAAGGAAAAGCTCCCCACAGGGAGCCTGAGGCAGGACTCGATCCCAGGACCCCATGATCACAACCTGAGCCAAAGGCAGATGCTCAACTACTGAGTCGCCCAGGTGTCCCCATTTAGATACTTTTTTGAATCTTGATTCTGAGCTCCATGGCATTTACCTGGCTTCTCAATTTTAAGATAGCTGCAAATTTTTTGATTCTTGATTTTCTACATATTTATCCAAGTCATTTCTAAGAATGTTGCTCAGGACAGGGCTTAAATCAGAGGTGTCTGGAGGTCACTTGAGGAGCCTCCCATGTGTGTAGTAATTCAAATATCAGTGTCCCTTTTATATAATAAATAGTAATTAATTCTCCTAAGCAGATTATCTCATCATCCAACCCATATTTATTTCCAGATCTTTCCGTGATAATCTCAAAATATAAGGAGAGTTCTCTCAACTGTGTTGTTGAAATCAAGGTACACCATCTCTACAGTATCCACTTATTTGCCAACTTGTTAGCCTGATTAGAAAAGGAATTACAAAAAAAAAGAAAAGAAAAAAGAAAAAAAAGGAATTACTTCCAAAGCATCTTTGCTTCATTTATTTGACAAAGTTTATTGAATGCCTCCTTATGTGAAGCACTGTGTAGGCCCTGGGGATGGAAGGATGAGTCTCAAATGCAGAGCGGAGTAGGGTGTCAGCAAGAGATCTAGTTGGGAACTGGATTCCTGAAAGCACAGGGAGTCAGGATGAGATCCCATCACTGGGATTCTATACCTGGGGCTCCCTGACCAGAGGTTACCATCTTTGTTCCAGAACTTTCACTGGCTGAAAAGCTTCCTATCAACCTGCCAGTCCTCCTGAATCCGTAACACTTCTTCCAGACAGGTGTGCTGAAGGCCTCTCCTGTCTCCTCAGAATCCACATCTCTAGGCCCCCATCCCACGGTTTATGTCCAGGAGATTAGCAACACCCTTGGCAGCCTGCACAGCACTTTGTCACAATTAGTGTATAACTAACATTGTTTATCTGAAGGAAGAATGAGCCCTTAGTCTTCCAGGAATGGCTTGAAATCTGGTTTCCCAAAAACCAGGCCCAAACGGGTCCCTTCCCAGCATTTACCTTCATAAGAGGCATAAAAATGAAGCCCTCTCTGAAGCCCCCCACCCCTTCCTCGTTAATTGGCTATCCATCCAGTTTATCAGGGAAAGAAAATACAACATGGAGCCATCCTTGATTTTTCTTTCCCTTACCTGAAATATCTAATTCTCCAGCAAGTCCTACCCATTCTTCCTTGAACTATCCCGACCCTGATAATTTCTTACTGTTTCTACTGCTGCCTCGGGATCTAGCTCAGCATCCTTTCCCCCTTCGTCCACTGTGATGGACTAAGCCTCCAACGTGATGTCCCCACTTCAACTCTCTCCTCCCACACTCGCACACACCAGACGGGCCCTTTACAAACATCATCAAGCTCAGGACGCTCTCCTGCTCTCAGGGTGCTTCTGTTGCTTCCCTTTAACAGTTGGAATAAAACAACTCCTCCCAAAGGTATTGTTTTTTGGGGAGCATTCCAGGAGGAAAAAGTAACACTATTTCGTTTGGATCGAGCAAATGCCAGTGAACTTATGGCAGAAGCGAATGTGTTCCATTATGGCTGGTGAAAACCAGGGGACAGGGCTGTTTTGTCATGTGAATCTGATGAGAAGAAGGTGATACATCTCCACTCTTTGGTCCCTCATCTAAGTGGCACATGCATCAATCCCCTGCCTACAAATCCCCATGACTGAGGTCAAGTGTCTGTCAGATGCTCAAGCTGGTGATGACTGAGTCCTCACTGTGAACTTGTGAGCTAACAGTGGGGACTGGGCCTCACTGCCCTGGAGGGTCCCTTGCATATATAATTAAATACAAATGATTCTTTAAAATAGGAAAATATAAAGAATTTGTAATGGCCTGTATTGGTTTGCTGTGGTTTTACTGTGGTAATAGAGTGCCCCAAACTGGGTGACTTAAAACAGTAGAAATTTATTGTTTAAGTTCTGCAATCTGAAAGTCCAAGGTCTAGGTGTTGGCCAGGTGGGTTCCCTCTGAGGGCTGGGAGGGAGAATCTGTCCCAGGCCTCTCTTCTAGCTCCTGGTGTTTGCTGGCAATTTATGGGGTTTCTTGGCCTCTAGATGCATCATTCATGTCTCTGCCTCATCCTCACATGGGTTACTTCTCTCTGTGTGCGTGTCTCTAAATATCCCCTTCTTCTAGGGACACCAGTCATACTGGATTAGGGCCCACCCTAATGACCTCATTTTAACTGAATTCCCTTTGTAAGACTCTATCTCCAAATAAGGTCCCATTCTGAAGTATGGGTTGTTAGAACTTCAACATATGAACTTTGAAAGAGCAGGATTCACCCCATAACATGGCCTATCATTCTCATGAACATAATCCTGTTAACATAACAAATATGGGACCTTGGTTTAAAAAAAAAAAAAAAAGCAGTACCCAAAGGTATAAGACTGTTGTGTGAATTCAACAAAACAATGCACATAAAGGTTTGGCACTCAACACATCTTAATTTCCTCGTGTTCTATGTCTCCACATCACCAGCCAGTTCTTTCCCAGATGAAAAGTTTTATTATTTTTTTCCAGATGAAAAGTTTTAAAAGGTATTTTAAAAAGATAAAATCATCACTCACACAAATATAAAATGAACACATATTAAAGGTTTCATGTAACTCACTTAATAAGGGTAAGATGTGGCAAGTGGCTCAAAGGAGAATTCAAAGAATCACACATATATAGGCAATAAGGAATATTACTACCCTATCCACAAGATTCACTTGCATTTTAGAGATAAGAATCATTTGCTTTTACTTTTCTATGACCTAAAGATTTGTAAATTTGCTTACCTATAATGAAAAGTAAGATGACCAAAGGATGCACTAGACAGGACAACGAGTAATTTTTTTCTACCGCAAAGCATTTTTTTGACAACTTTTTTTGACAGAAGTAAATCTTGAACCATAAACCTTCTTGCTTTCTTCTACTTTTCAAACGAGGAAATGGTCAGCAAAACTAAACTCATAAAGCTTCCCTTTATGAAGCTGTTAAAATCAAGTATTTTTAAAATTGGGCCAGCATCTCAATTGGAAGAAACAAAAATAGTCATTAAAAAGGTGGAGACATATTTTTTAAATGGGAGGGAGAAAAACCTCTCTAGGTGCCTGCTAATGTCAGAGTCCCTACTGGTAGTCACACACCCCTAGGAATGCGACTCTGAAAAAACAGCCAAAGACAGCCTTATTTCTCATCACCCTTGTAAATCTCTCCTGCTCTCCTGCTCCTGAGGTGACAGCAAGCCCCATGAAGAAGAAACCTTGTCTTTTTTTCCCACTTTAAGGTTTCTTCTAGCCTAGCTCCTTCCACACTATAACTTGGAGTTTACTAGTTCCAGGAGGGCAGCACCAGTGTCATAGTCAGTTTTTTTGTCCCTTGTGCCTGGCACAAAGTCTAGCAAACAGCAAAGCTCAGTTTACTAAATCAAGTTGAATTGGATTGGGTTGGATCAGATCGGATTGGACTGGGTTGGGTTGAGTTGGGTTGAGTTGAGTTGAGTTGAGTTGAGTTGAGTTGAGTTGAGTTGAGTTGAGTTGAGTTGAATTGAACTGTACTGAATTGGATTCCTGTTGTAGGTCCCAGCCTGAGGACCTTTAGGTCCTCAGCAGCACTGCAAAAGTGGCAGTCTTTTAATTTCATTGCAAACTCAGCTTTCTTTCAATTGCTATCACTTAGCAGGCAATTATATAACACACCAGGACAAGAAAAAGGTAAATTGTTTCCTCTTTGGCTACACTGAAGCATGTAAAATTTGGAAAGTCACAGAGGTACCATTTAGTGCAACAAAAGCTTGCTAGGTAACAATTCCCTTTTCTCCTTGGGTGTCAGATCTTTAGTGCCTCTGTAAGTGCCACCCTTCCCACCACAGAGGCTGAAAACTTTGTGGGAAAGGAACTCATGAATGAATGAGAGTCTTTATAGCCTAATAATGCCAATAATTACCAGCAGTTGCAGAGTATTTATGGTTTGCAAAGTACTATTCATACACCTCATCTTATTTAATTCCTACAATCATCCCGTGAAGGGTGGATCATCATTCCCATTTTAAACACAAGGATATATAGGTCAATGAGATGAAGCTAAATGGGTGGAGTTAGGAGATCCAGATCTGCATCAGATCTGAATCTCCTAACTCCAGGACAAATTCTCTTTCCCCAACCCCACTCCTCTCTGGGAAAGATGAAAGCAGAGGGATGCTTACAGAATCATGGATGCTCCAGGTAGCAACGGACTTGGTAAGATCTTTATTTAGGTTACTGTTGAAGTGACCAGCTAAGTAATGAGCACATACATTGATAATGGTTCCCCTTTTAGTCTTTGAGCACATACCCATCATGACCTACACCTAATCCTCAGGTGGGCCATGTGAACAGGATAGAGGACTGGATGGGAAACGAGAGCTAAAAACCAACATCATACAAACCTTAATATTTGCCACACCTTGTTCTGAGCACTTTACAAATATTAACTAATGTAATTCTTATAACCACCTTCTTTTACATAGAAAGTCAGAAAGGCTTAAAATAAAGGCTAGATCAGGGGTCACCAAGCTTTTTATTGGTCACCAATAGACCAATAGACCACAAAAAGACTCACTGCCTGTTTTTTTAAAAGTTTTATCAGAACATAGCCATATATACTCACTTATCTATTGTCTATGGCTGCTTTCACACTAAAATGGTAGAAATAAATAGTCATCATGAAGACCACTTGGCTTACAAAGCCTAAAATATTTACTACTTGTACCAAAATTTTGCCCATCTCTGGTTTAAATGAATACCTCTAGTTAGCATATACACAGTAAGGATATTTTGTCTATGTATCTGACTCTTACAGGGGACCATATGCTTTTTACATGCAAAGAGTGTGCCCTATGCATCTCTGCAACTCAGCACCTAGCACAGGGGATGTAATAGAGGGACTAGAAAAAAAGATTTGTTAAAACCAACTGTCAGGAAACTCTCTGAAAGACTTTGAAATGACAAAACCAATTATTGAAGGTCCTTTTAGGATACCATAGGGGTGTGTGACATTATTAGAAAATCTAAAATTTATGTTATTGATAAGAAGAGATGAAGGAGATGAAGGAGAAAAGAAAAAAGTTACTCCAAGAAATGATGGTTGAGGGCAGCCCAGGTAGCTCAGTGGTTTAGCACAGCCTTAGCCCGGGCCTGATCCTGGAGACCCAGGATCGAGTCCCACGTCAGGCTCCCTGCATGGAGCCTGCTTCTCCCTCTGCCTGTGTGTCTGCCTCTTTCTCTCTGTGTCTCTCATGAATAAATAAGTAAAATCTTAAAAAAAAAATAATGGTTGAAAACACCCAAAATTTGAAAAAAAGACTAAACCCACAGATGTAAGAAGTTTAGGGAACCCCATTGGGATAAACTTCTGGGGGAAAAAAAAAACCAAACCCAAAGCAAGACACATACTAGTCAAACTACTGAAATCTAAAGACAGAGAAAAACTTTTGAAAGCAAGGGGAGGAAAACAATTCTTATCTATAAGAGAAAAAGAATTCAAATAACAGTGACTTTCTTATCAGGAACTATGAAGGCTAAGATAAAATAGCACAATATTTTTCAATTACCGACAGAAAAGAACTGTCAACTCATAATCTTATTCCCAGCAAAAATACCCTTTAGACATGAAGGAAAAATCAAGACATTTTCAGTTGAAGGAAAACTAACAAATGTGTCATCAGCCTACTTACCCCAAAGAACGGCTAAAGGAAATTCTTTAAGTAGAAAGGACAAAATAATAGAAGGAATCTTAGAACATCAATAAGGAAGAAAGAATATGATTTTTCCCTCTATTCTGGGTAACTATGTAAGCAAAATATAGGTAAATGCAATAAACTTTGCATTTCCTCTTTAGTTTGCTAAATTTTCTTTGATGGTTGAAGCAAAATCGTAACATTGTCTGATATAGTCCTAAATATATGAGAGGAAATATTTAAAGCAATGATTTTATAAACAGGGAAAGGTAAAAGGAAATAAGATTTCTACATTTCACTCAAACTGGTAAAATAATGACACAATTGTCTCTTATAGGTTATATATATAGTGTTATATCTAGAACGACCACTAAAAAAGCCATCAAACAGGCTCACTCAAAAATAGAATAGATAAAATTAAATTTAAAGAAATGTTGAGGTAATCCACAGGAAGGCAGGGAAAACGGAAAAACAGAACAGAAAATAAAAAATAAAAAGGTAGACTTAAGCCCAATATATTAATAATAATATCAAATATAAATAGTCTAAATACAATTAAAAGATAAAGATTAGCAGAGTAGATTTAAAAACACAGCTCATAAAAAATAAAAATAAATTAAAAACAATAAAAACACAGTTCAACTATTCACTTCCTAAAAGTAACTCACTTCCAAGAATGATATAACCAGGTTGAAAGTAAAAAGTGGGAAAAAGCTGTATTCATTTTCTTTTGCTGCTGTGACAAACCACTACAAATTGAGTGGCTTAAAACAACACAAATTTATTATCTTTAAAAATCCAATTTCATTTAATTTAAGAACTCCTGTGCTAGGGCAGCCCAGGTGGCTCATCAGTTTAACGCCGCCTTCAGCCCAGGGTGTGATCCTGGAGACCTGGAGAGCCTGCTTCTCCCTCTGCCTGTGTCTCTGTCTCTATCTCTGTCTCTGTCTCTCTCTTTCTGACTCTCATGAATAAATAAAATCTAAAAAAAAAAGAAAAGAAAAAAAAAAAAAAAAGAACTCCTGTGCTAGAAAAGCTCCTCTGAAGAGGATGAAAAAACAAAATACAGACTGGCAGGAAATATTTGTAAACCGCGTGTCTGACAAGGGGCTAGTCTAGAATAGCTAAAGCTAGTCTAGAATATATAAAGAACTCTCAACACTCAACAGTTAAAAAAAATCCACCTGGAAAATGTGGAAAAGACATGAAGGGACATTTCACTAGATGAGAGACAGATGGAAAGTAAATACATGAAAACATATTCAACATTATTAGTCACTAGGAAATTCAGATTAAAATTACGAGAGGTATTCCAGAGAAATATGCTGAGTGAAAAAGGCAACCTCAAAGGCTACATATTGTATGATTCCATTTATATAAAATTCTTGATGTGGACAAAATTATAGAAACAGAGAACAGATTAGTAGTTGACAAGGAGGAGGATGTGGGAGCAGAAGAGAAGTGGATGTGGCTTAAAAGGGCAGGATGAGGGATCCTTGTGATGGAACATTCTGTGTCTTGACTGTATCAATATTAATAACTTGGTTGTGATATCATACTCTAGTTTTTGCAAGATGTCATCACTGAGGGAAATCAGGTAAAGGCACATGGAATCTTTGTTTTGTTTCTTACAATCACATATGAATCCTTAGTGACCTCAAAATTAAAAGTTTAACTAAAAAAACTTCATGAAAAAAATTTCATTCAGGACTTCATAGGCAAGTGAAGAACAAGCCCTTATAACATGATCTACAGTTTTTCAAGGTGCCTTCACCTCCATCACTTTATATAATCACTGTCTCATTCATTCATTGATGTATGTGTGTAATCATTAAAAATATTCTCTATTAAGTACTGCGGTTGGGCTCAAATTACGGTTATAAATCCTACAATTCCTTCTCTCAGGGAAGCCATAGTCTTTTTATCCTCACCAACCACGTTAAGGAGGGCACGTATTATCATTCCTATTTTAGAAATGAGAAAACTTACAACCAAAGGATTGAGTGGCCTTGTCCAAAGTCACACATTAGTTCACCATGGAGCTGGCTGTGGACATGGGTCTTCTCTTAAGTTCTTCCCATTTTACTACAGTAAAGCAAAATGGTGAAGAACACAGGCTTTGGGATCAGACAAGTGGGCTCAGCAACACTATTTATTAGAGTTGTGCCCTTGGATGCGTCCCTTCGTCACTCTCTGCGTCAGTTTTTTTTTCTCTTTAATAGTTCCTATTGGTATAAGGGAATATTGCCCTTATACCAATTAAGTAGTACAAGAGAAATTATAATAATACAGTAAGAACAGCTCAAATACAGATGATATTTCTTCTGTAAATTTCCAAACTATGGGCAGCTCCAGTGGCACAGGGGTTTAGCGCCGCCTGCAGCCTGGGGTGTGATCCTGGAGACCTGGGATCAAGTCCCACATCGGGCTCCCTGCATGGAGCCTGCTTCTCCCTCTGCCTGTGTGTGTGTGTGTCTCTCTCTCTCTCTCTGAATAAATAAATAAAATCTTTAAAAAATAAAAATAAAAAATAAAAATAAAATAAATTAAATTAAATAAATTTAAAAAATTCCAAACCATTATCTAACATCAATTAATATACGTATACTGAGGGCAACTGGGTGACTCAGTGGTTGAGCATCTGTCTGCCTTTGGGACTCCATCAGGCTCCCTCTGTCTGTGTGTCTGCCTCTCTCTCTGTGTCTCTCATAAATAAATAAATAAAATCTGTATATATATATATATATATATATATATATATATATATATCCTGAAAAAAGCAGGGGTGCTCTACTGGTTCAGTCAGTAGAGCACGTGACTCTTCATCTCAGGGTTGTGAGTTCAAGCCCCACATTGGGTGTAGAGATTACCTAAAAATAATCTTTAAGGAAAAAAAAAGAAAAAAGGCAAATGGATAGAAATATTTATGATTCTTGTTTGAGGGAATAAAGAAGTGGCATGTTCGACAAAAGCCTCAAATGTCCCAGGGACAAAATTGGGACTAAAGGTAAAAGACCCTTTTCTCCAAGAACATTTTTAAGAAAATTTAAACATTTGGCTCCTCCCATATTGGCCACAGAGGGAAGCTGTGGAGTCCATTTATCATTTGTATCTTGTAATCTTCTCCCTCCTCTCAAGCTAGTAACCATATGTTGGGGCGTGCAAGTGTTTTAATACAGCCAGATGGGTGAGGCATAAGGACTATAATCAGTTCCCTCTCTCAACAATGCCCCATTTTTCTCACTTGTCCACCAAACATGGATTAATTATGAGTCTTGTCTCCCCAACAGGTGGTACCCGTGATCACATGACCATATCAGATCCACCTCCAAAATAGGCAGATAAATAGTCTACACAGCATTTCTAGTATAAATGTTCATCACCTGTGTATGCAAAGAGGCAGGGCAGGTGTGGTCTTTACCAGACTGTTCTTTGACTTGGTATTTCCATGCCTGTTGACAAAGTTGATGAGGCAGTTCTAAGCGGCCCCATTATGGAATGTCAATTTAAATCAGACTCTGCTAGATCTGACATTCAAGGCATTCCATAACCATTCCCAAGTGGAGCACCAACACGGTCCCATCATTTGCCATTTCCTTCCTGGAGGCACTTGGCACTGACCCGTGTCATTGGTGGCTTATGTCAGGGATTTTGAAGATTTCCAATTTCAAATGTTGTGTGCTCCATCACACAAACTCTCAAAGCCATAGACACACCTACCTTTTGGCCTGCCTCTTGTACCTCAGGTTGGCATAAAAACCCTTTTTCAAACCATGCGTTCTGATCTGAGATTCAGAAAACAAAGTCACCACAGTTCAAGGTCCAAAGAAAAAGGAATAGTTAAGGCTAAACGTAAAGAGAAAGCAAATTATTTTTCAGCAGTGACACTGCCAAAAAAGGAACGTAGGTTGCTGCTTGCCAGGGAAAAGCCATAAAATGGCTTGACATAAGAGCTAAACTAGCCACTTGCTTCATGGAGAACCACTTGCAGGATTGATAAACTCTCATCATTCAGAGCTAGGTATTTAGCAGATATTTTCTTGAAAATTTATGAATGGTAGTAAGCCTATTACTTTCAAGAAAACCTACTAACTTTTTTTTTTAAGATTTTATTTATTTATTTAAGAGACAGAGCACAGGAGCAGAGGGGAGGGGCAGAGGGAGAGGGAGAAGCCGGCTCTTTGGTGAGCAGGGAGCCAGATGTGGGGCTCCATCCCTGGACCCCGGGACCATGACCCATGCCCAAGGCAGATGCTTAACTGACAGAGCCACCCAGGTGCCCCCCGCAAACGAACTAACTTTTAAAAGATCATTATCAAAATTGGAACTGCAACATGAAAATTAGAATTTTTTTTATTTATTTATTTATGATAGAGAGAGAGAGAGAGAGAGGCAGAGACACAGGCAGAGAGAGAAGCAGGCTCCATGCCCCGGGAGCCCGACGTGGGACTCGATCCCGGGTCTCCAGGATCGCACCCTGGGCCAAAGGCAGGCGCCAAACCGCTGCGCCACCCAGGGATCCCCTGAAAATTAGAATTTTGGAAAACTTGTGTCTGCGCTCTGTGACGTACATGAATGTGAGGGATGGGCATTGGGACCTGTGAGGTTGAATGATCTATTCAAAGGGGATGGAAAAGAGAAGTGCAGAGAAAATACCTTCCGAGAAGGTAGAGAGAAAAGACACAGAAGGTGAAGGAGATTAAAGATGAGGAGTCAGAAGTGGGAGGAGAACCAAAGGGGGGTCACTGAAGCCAAGAGAGGGGAGAGGACTTGGGTGCCAGACAGTGCAAGGGGTGGGGGAGGCTAGTGGCCAGCAGAGGAGACCCAAAGAGAGCCAGGATGGCAGGCAGTAAGTGTGGGAGATCATTCTGGAAAAGTGTTGAGACATTTGGCTGTTGTGTCAGGAAGGGAATTGGGATGGTGTGTGGAATAAGCAACATCAAGGGAGACACTTGTTTGTCCTCACTGGCTGCACATCATGTGGGACCCAGAGCTCACATTGACTTCAGATCTTTCTCTCCTTCAGGACCACAATCTTCTTGGGCTCAGAGCTGTGTCTCTTGCTTCTAATATTTCAAACAAATTTTGTATCATCTATTATTTCCAGCTTTGAAATTAATTAATATATTAGCCTTCCTTGGTTTCCATTCTGAGGAAGTAATACTCACTGCAGTCTAAGGTTAGAACAGCAATATATGTGATCCTGCTCAACCTGGACCTGCTTCTGCTTTACATGGAAATCAAATATAACTGCCTTCCAGAAGCCTTGATTGCTGACGTAGGCCCTCACAGAAACTCTCTACTGAGCTTTCTCATAAGGACCCTCACGAGTGGTGTCATGGGTGCTTCTCAAACCATTTGTACTGAACGACCAGGGTTTGTAAATCTCCAGTACATTGTGGACTGATACTTTGGTAAAATGCAATTAAAAGTGAGCAGTTAGAAAAAATGAAATTGAAGAAGACACATAATACAAGGCCAATTTCTATTATTAGATTCAACAAACATTACATGTCAATAAATATCATGAGAACTGAAACAACACAGGAAGAGAGGGAAAAACTACGAGAATTATGCCACATTGAATTTGTGCGTACGTGTGATTGGCAAAATCATTATTACGTTTGTAAGTTTAGTCATTCCCTAATTGTGACTAAGTAAGCGATTATAAGTAAAATAGCAATATTACCCATACTCTTACTCCTATTCAACTTCTATACTCATACCTTGCGTAAACAACGTAAAGGTGTAAATACTTGCTTTTTTAATGTAAAAAAAATGAGCTTGCTTCTTCTTCACTGATTAATTTAATCTAGGTTAGGTTGACAACACATTTGTCAAGGGGATAATGTTTACCTGAACTCTTTTTTTTTTTAATTTATTCATGAGAGACACAGAGAGAGAGAGAGAGAGAGAGAGAGAGACAGAGACACAGGCAGAGGGAGAAGCAGGCTCCATTCCATGCAGGGAGCCTGACGTGGGACTCGATTCCAGGTCTCCAGGACCACACCCGGGACTGAAGGTGGCGCTAAGCCACTGAGCCACCGGGCTGCCCACCTGAACTCTTTCTATAGCTTGTTTCCTAGCACTCATAATAGAGAAGTCTTTCTGCCGGAGGTCTGTTGACAATATAGGAGAAGAGATGTAAAGCAATTTCAGGAGCACATGATATTTGCTTTTAACTTCATGCAAAATTAAGCAAAGCAGAGATGTATCTTCAAATGTCATCTTCGGACCTTCGGCAGTTGCCAGTTCCAAAGAAATATCCCCATGAGTTGAGGTTCAATTTAAATTACCTTTCGATAAAGGAAGTGAATGATAAATCTATGAATCGCCGTTGCATAGGCCTTCACTTGATATTCAAAGTAACATCTGAAAACATACTCTCAAATTCGACAAGTATTCGGTGATAACTTTTCACAGATGTGCAGCAACAGCTCAGCACTTCGTGGTTGACTGTTATTACATTATGGAACATGCCCTAACAATCTGGAGCGACTCTCCATTCTTCCAAGCTTCTAACTTTTTTTAATGCGCTTAGATCTTATCTACCATTGAAAAATATCTGCTGTGTGATCTCCTCGCATGGGAGTATCGTGATGACCTAACTCGTCAAAGTATCAGATGAATTACCAAGTCTGGTTACCCAATTCCCATCTTTTAAAAGTTTGGCCCAAAAGGCTTCCAATGGTGCAGAAGCACAAAGCATTCATTCTATTTTTTATGATCTTACATTTTCTCCAATATTTATACACTTTTGATTTACAGTTGATAAGATAACCTTTGGGTCACCTGGGTGGCTCAGCGGTTGAGCGCCTGTCTTTGGCCCAGGGTGTGATCCTGGAGCCCTGGGATCGAGTCCCACATGGAGCCCCCTGCATGGAGCCTGCTTCTCCCTCTGCCTGTGTCTCTGTGTGTCTCTCTGTCTCTCATGAATGAATAATAAAATATTTTTTTAAAAAATAAGATAATGTTCGAATTCACACGCTGTAATACAGCCCTTCTGTGCAAGACTAGCGTGTGGCTTGCCATGTCCGCAGCTGAACCAGGCATTGGGTTATTGCAGCAATGTTGAACTTCCATTGAAATTTCTAAATGCTTGCTCTCAGATGTTTGCAATTAGTGTAGCCCAGACAGACAACAAATAGCTCACAAGCAGCATGTGTAGTCTTGGTTCAGACATCAAAACTCTTTTCAAATCCTCTCTAATCCTCTTTCTCTGTCTTCCCAAACCTCAGCTCTCTCATTTTCTTTGCTTACAACCCCTCTCGCTGATATTTGTGCCCTCGGGGCAACCCCAATCACCAGCTTGGGAACTGCTTCTCATAGCTTCACAGGTTCATAGGTCCAAGTCTTCCCAGCTCAGCAAAGCAAAACCACCTTCCTCTGCACCTGCTACTGGTAGCGGCTGGTAGGGGCAGGGAGTGGGGAGGAGAGAGATGCAGGGTGTGGGGGATCGGATTACATGGCTTGGGGGGATAGAAATATATGTACAAATATTTACAATTTGGCCTTTCTGTCCTTGTAACAACATTGTTTAACACAAAATAAAAGGGGAAACGTTTAATTATATGTTGATCAGTCTTTGGTCAATGATCATATCTTTAGCTCCCTCTCCTATTTGATAGGTTTTGCCTTTTTTTCTTAATTTCTGCAAGGGGTTCACTGTAAAATCATTGCTATCATGCTTGGAAAACATAGGTGACCCAATTCTATCAGCCTGTCATTTTCCTAGCATATCACATAGCACATGGTTAGCATTCAAACATGTTCAAATCCGCAGGGGGAAAAATGTTCATCTTCGGTAACCAAAGAAATACCAGTTTTAAGCAACTCAAGGTGCCATTTGTTTCATCTCCCACTTATTACAAATGTCAAGCGATGGTATCACTTAATGCTGTGGAGGGTGAGTGAGGCTAGTACCCACCCCCAGACTGAGGGTGGCCCTGTAAACGAGTAAATGTTCACACTTCAGAACCTCTTCAGATTTCCACAAATATTTACTAAATGCCCATTATTCTTTTGTCATAGAATGGAATTCATGCCCACCACAATCCTAATTGTTAACCAAATGCAATCTGACCTCCAGTCAGCAGCAAGTTGGCTTTCCATACCCCATGATGCTTCTAGTCACAAACTTCACGCTATTTTGACATGATGCAATTTGAAATGAGGTCAAGAGAGTTTGGCATCTCTTATTTCCTCGATTTATCATTAAAATCTATGACAGGCAGAGAAGTGGTGGGAGAAACCTGTCAAAAACGCTCCACTGTAATCTGGAGACCAAGCATATGTGTCATGGTGATGAAAGTTGTCGGTTAAATATTGCCCAATGTTCTCCTTTGGGAGCCTTGCAAAACAAGAAAGCCCCAGTTTCTGTGAAGAAATTATAAGGAGCGATAGAGGCATCTTTCAGCCAAAGCATTTAAGAAAGTCATTTCTGGAATTCTGGGTTTCCTCTTGGAAGAGGGTTTGAAAGACAGTATTTCATGAATAACTTTGTAAAGTCTGCCCTCTACTGCTCTTCATAGTCAATGCAGTCAATAGCCACAAATTCATTTTATGTTTTAGAGGACATCCTGCCTATTTTTTAAAAAGATTTTATTTATTTACTTTATTTATTCATGAGAGACACACAGAGAGAGAGGCGGAGACACAGGGAGAAGCAGGCTCCATGCAGGGAGCCCGATGCAGGACTCGATCCCAGGTCTCCAGAATCACGCCCTGAGCTGAAGGCGGTGCTAAACCTCTGAGCCATGCAGGGGGGCCCACATCCTGCCTATTTTATCTACCATTTACAAGCAGCTTCAAACATGCCAGGCAATGGGTAGATGCTTTACATGACTTGACCCATTCAGTACTTACTATAGCCTCAGGAGGTAAGGAAAGTGCTATTATTTCTACTTCACATTTGAGGAGACATGCTCAGAGAGGTTAAGTAACCCTGCCAAGGACACACAGCCGACCGCTTAAAGTCCTGAGATTGTAACCCTGGTTGTCTAACGTTAAAACTAAGTTTTCCCTCTATGTCACAGTGCCTCCAACTTGCTTATTACCTGACAATTTATTAAGCAGGTGTACCCATATATCCATTGTTACCTGTTATCATCTCAGAGAGCTATTTCAGACACACATTCAAACACAAAATTGACCACGACATAGACTGAAGACGAGACAGCCATTCACATGCTAACTCCAAGCCTCCCTGGTCAAGTGGGTGGGCAAGCCCCAGCATCAAAGCATCACCAGTTAACTGCATTGCAGGGCTGTGGCCACTTCCAAGGCAATCTGGCCCCATGGAGCGTGAATGTTGACATACTAGAAACTGGTGTTGCTGGAGGATTCCAGCAGAACCACAAGAGACAGAGGCGAAGCACTAACCTCTGGGCAGTGTGCTTCTAGCCACTGCTAGGTCGCCAGAGGGGAACCACCAAGTCTCACCGGGGCCACCAGTGAGCATAGGGAATCATCTCACTGATGTGCCCATGCCACTAGAAACCCAGTGGGGTCCCTACAAGGCTGTCAAAGAGCAGCTGGGAGGTCTCCTCAGAAGGGAGAGAGAGACAGAGAGAGAGAAAGGTAGAAGCAGCTTGAACATGACTCAGGAACCTGGAGGAGCCAGTTTTGTGTCTGTGTAAGTGACAGGGGCATCGGTTACATGTGTTCGGTCTTCACCTGGTAAGTGAGGACATCTTATTTTCTTTGGTACTTGGTTGGCATGTATTCGAAACATGTCACCATAGAAACAATGTTAGGTCCCAGCCACCCTCAAAACTCATTTACTATGGAATGTTATTCTTGAATGAATGTATCTAAAATATCATACTGTTGCCACCAAAGTATATGCAAAAAGCTTCGGGGGAAAAAACCCATCCGGGATTCCAACCCCAGACCTTAGGTCCTCCTGTGTCACCTGTTCCCCTCCCACATCTACTGGGCAGGAACGGCAGAGACTCCCCAGGTCTAGGCCAATGCTGCTATGGGGCCACAGGGGCTGCAGCCGTGTGAGAGCAGGAGGGTGCTGAGTGTGAGGGCCAACTGGGTGGGGCTAGAGACCTCCTGAAGAGTTGCAGGGCAGGCTTTCTGGCAGCGTTGCTCCCAGCAGGGCAAATTCCATATCCTGGTTGGAAATCTGGTTCCTCTTTTTCTTTCCTTCCTCTGGTTTTCAGTCTGGCCCAATCCCAGGGCCCGGCCAAGTCTAGTGAGCACAGAGGCTGTGGGTTGGATTGTTCAGGTCTCAGGAAAGAGCGAATGTTACCCTCCACCCAACAGGTTACATAAAGAAAATTTTGGGAAAGGATTATTTAGGAGGGTTAAAGAAAACCACAGATATGGTGAAACACCCTGGAGGAGGAAGAGAAGGGACCATTGTTACCATAGGCTGAAGGGAGAAGGAGAGGGACCTGTCAGCCTAGAGACACAGCCAATCCATGTCTGGCAGAAGGAGACTCAGAAGAATGAGTAACCCAGCCTCACTCCGTTCCTGCCCTCTGCCTCTGACCTGTGCCTCCCATTGGCCAAACCCAGCTATAGCCAGAAAGCAAAGGAGCCCTTTGATGCAATCCACAAAGGTCAGCCTCAAAGAGCACACAGCAGCATGGAGATGGGCTTAAAGTAGACCTGCACTGGGCCACATGAAAAATTTAGAGTATAGGGGCCTTCCTCTACCTGTAGCAATAACTTGTCAGGTGGCGCGGTGGATTGGCTAAAGATATGGGGTTGGTACTCAAAGCAACCATCACTTGCTATCCTTGTGATTTTGATCTAATCACTTAACCACATTAAGCTTCAGTTTTCTCATCTGTATAATGGGAATGTGGTTCCCTACCTTCCCATCTCACTCAACTATGTATGCTGGTACCATGGGGGTGTCCACATGGGGCCCATAGGATGGAGGTGAGCAAGGTGATGTTTCACAGGCAGACATCCTTCTCTTGGATGACGTTCAAGAAGATTGCTGCTTGACTGCATGGAGAGCATCTGCCGTGGCTTCATAGTATGGTTGATGTGATCAGTGTATTCCAATAGTGAGGGATAAGGGAAATATCTGGAGATGCCGACTGTGCTCCTACCCAACTTCCCGATGTTGGTCACAGACCCAGGTTTGGCCATTTCTCACTGAAGAAGCCCCAGCTCCCTACATGGCTCCAAGTCTAGTCTACAAAGTGCCCCAACTCCTTCAAAGGGTGCCCTCTCTCTGCAGATCCCTGGGGACAGGTATGAATGGGTGGGGGGATTATTTTTTCTAATCTATTGTTATAAAATGAACTGACTTTCAAGGTCTTATCATCTACATCTGTAAAATGTCCATCAACTGATGAATGAATAAATAAAATGTTTATATCCATACAGTGGAATATGATTCAGTGATAAAAAGGAAGGAAGTACTGATTCATGCTGTAGCATGGATGAACCTAAGAATGTTACGCCAAGGGAAAGAAGCCAGTCACAAAGGACCTAATAATATATAATTCTATTTACACGAAGTGTCCAGAATAGGAACATTTATACATCCAGAGAGAAGGAAAATAGGTTAGTGGTTGCATAAGGAAGACACGTGGGTGGGGGGAGGGGGTGATAGGCAGAAATGGAGTGACTGCTTTTGGGGGTGATAAAAATGTTCTAAAATTGATTGTGGGGATGATTCACAACTCTGTGAATATGCTAAAAACCACTGAAGTTTACACTTTAAATAGGTTAATTGTATGGTATGTGAATTAATCTCAATAAAGTTGTTATAAAGAAAGAATGTTCTGGAAGTAGATAGTAGATAGTGAATGTAATTAATGCCACTGAATTATACACTTAAAGTGGTTACGCTAGCAATTTTTATGTTATTTATATTTTTCCACAATTTAAGCACTTTTTAAAAGTGTTCAAAACAGCAATATGAAAAATAGCCAACACTGGAAAACAACACAGATGTGGATGAAAATATTGGGGAATATCCATACTACATACATTCTTGCTATATTCATGCTGTACATGAATAAAACTGCTACGTGTATCAACGTGACGGATTCTCACAAAAGTAGTGTTGAAAAAGTGAAGTCCGACAAGAAAGGGTACATACTTTACGATTCCATTTTCATAAAATTCAAAAGCAGGCAAAACGAAACTATGGTGTTAGAGATTGGGATAGTGGCTACCGTGGAGGAGTAGTGTTGTTCAAGGAGGGGACTTGAACAAGTGACTTCTGGATACCGTTAATACCTACTTTCTTTATCTGAGTGATGATTACATGGACAGGCTCACTTGAAAATCCATCAAGCTGTACACATACTTGTATAATTTTCTGTAAGTACATTAGATTTCAAGTTTTTTTATTTATTTTTTAAAGTCTTAAAAGTCACAATCCCCCCAGGTAATTTTCATTTTATTTTTTATTTTTAAAAGGTCTTATTTATTTATTCGAGAGCTAGAGAGCAGAAGCAGGGAGAGTCACAGAGGAAGAGAGAGAAGCAGGCTCCCCGCTGAGCAGGGAGCCCTGCAGGGAGGAGCTCCATCCCAGGACCCTGGGATCATGACCTGAGCCAAAGGCAGACACTTAACCCGACTGAACCACCCAGGCGCCTTCCCCTCCCCTCCACCCAGCTAATTTTAAAGTACAGCCAGGACTGAAATATTTATTTTTTTTGTTTGTTGCTAAAGCTCTTCTAAGTTTGATTCTCCTCTGTGAAGCTTCTGCATTTACAGCCAAACAAATCCATTAAGGTGTGTCCCTAACAAAAAGAATGTTTGTCCCTTAATGAGTTTCTGCCACTTTTCTAGGTTGACAAGCTCAAACTACAGCAATATTTTTTTCTTCCCATTACATGTACAAAGTTCTTAACACAGTGACCATGATGACACATCCACAGCACATGATGAACATCCAATAAATCAGGAAAGAAGGACTGTGATTAGGACACTGGAAAAATGGGGCCAAAGACTTGGAGACTGAATGAGTTGATGAAATTTAAGAGCTGAAGGAACCAGGCTGCACAGAGAGAAAGAAAAGGAGTAGGAGGTTAGTGAGTAATATTACTAGTGTCTGCTTCCCCTGAAATCCAGGAAAGAATAAAAAGTGACTCCTTTGTTCCTCTTCCTGTGTTGACTATGGGGGAGGGAAAAAAATCACAGGAACTGTGTGATCCTGTGGCCTTTGCTTAAAACTGCATCTGTCAACAAAAGAGACAAGAATATGCAATGGGAAAAAGACAATCTCTTCGACAAATGGTGCTGGGAAAATTGGACAGCTACTTGCAAAAGAATGAAACAGACCACTTTCTTACAACATACACAAAAATTAACTCAAAATGGATTAAAGAACCAAATGTGAGACCTGAAACTATAAAAATCCTGGAAGAGAGCACAGGCAGCAATTTCTCTGACATGGGCTACAGCAACATTTTTCTAGATATGAGTCCTCAGGCAAGGGAAATAAAAGCAAAAATAAACTATTGGGACTTCATTAAAATAAAAGGCTTCTGCACGGTAAAGGAAACAACCAACCAAACTAAAAGACAACCTACTGAATAGGAAAAGATATTTGCAAATGACATATCTGATAAATGGTTAGTATCCAAAATATATAAAAAACTTCTACAACTCAACAGCCAAAAAAACCCAAATAATCCAATGTAAAAATGGCCAGATGACATGAACAGACATTTCTCCAGAGAAGATATGCATATGGCCAACAGACACATGTGAAGATGCTCAACATCACTCATCACCAGGGAAATGCAAACCTACACTGAGATATAACCCCACATCTGTCATAATAGCTAAAATCAAAAACATAAGAAACAACAAGTGTTGGGGAGGATGTAGAAATCCTCTTGCACTGTTGGTGGGAATGTAAACTGGTGCAGCCACTGTGGAAACTATGGATTTTCCTTGAAAAGCTAAAAATAGAACTATAATCCAGTAATTGCACTACTGGTTATTTACCAAAAAAAAAAAAAAAAAAAAAAAACCACACACACACAAAAACACTAATTTGAAAAGATTATATGCACCCTTGTGTTTATTGCAGCATTATTTACAATAGGCAAAATATGAGAGCAACCTAAGTGTCCATCAATAGATGAATGGATAAAGAGAATGTGATATATCTATATATATAATATATATCATATATATATATCATATAAAATGATTATATCATATGATATATATTTTATACATTATATATCATATAACATGATATATAATATAAATTTATGATATAAATTTATTGATGATATAAATATATCTTATGATATATATCATATTATATATATTTTATATATCATATAAAATGATATATATAATATAATGCCTATGCCTCAGTGACAGATGTATTCATTACGTAAAATGTGGGGGGCTCTTTGCTGCTACTTCTGTCCAATTCAGACACTGCGGTTACGGCAGTGTCTTCCCGGATCCTGGAGTCTCTTCCCAGTCTCAGCTTGGCGTTAGAAGAACTCCAGGCTCTCCAACTCCTCCCATTTTCCTTCTGGCCTATCCAGGTAACTAATCGAGCATAAAATCTAGGGCGATGAGGTGAGCAGAGAGTGGAAATCCGTTCCAGACGTGTAAATTAGGCTTCTTGGACTAGAAATTCTACTCATGGGAATTTATCCTGAGATTAAGCAACAGAAGCAAAAAAGATGTTCATTGAAGCAGTAAGCATACTAACAAAATAATTAGAACCTGCCTAAATATTCAGCCGTGGGGGAAAAGGTTAGTAAATTATGATCAATTCACTCAACTAAAGATTAGGAAGTAATTAAACATGACAATTAGGACGTCTGTGGAGCAAAATGGAAATTATATGAACTCACCGTTTAAGTGCAAAAAGCAGACGATAAACTGTGTTTTCACAATAGTACAATAGCTAGTAATACACGAAATTACGTAGGCCTGTGGATAAGACAAGCAGGAACAAGAAAATCAAAACAACTTGATTTGTTGGGATGTTTAAAATACAGGGGTGTTTTTTTTTTTGTTTCATTTCTATAACTGGTCTTACATTTATAATGAGCTTTATGCATAAAATTAAATGAAGCTTTTTCCCCAAATGATATTAGTACTGGGTTGGATGAGGTGATTATGAAATCATAGTAGTTCACAGAGCATTCGTTTCCTAGTCGATATGTGCATGTTTAAAACATGTTTCAAACTGATAGAAAGCATGAGGCTCTATCTTTGGGAGGAGGGACCTGCGGTTTCTGTTTTTACTTCCTGGAAATAAAGCACAGTTTTAGGTCATCGGGGCAGAAGCAAGGCTCGAGGATCACACATTTGTCTCAACTACCTCCGCGAGCCCTCGGTAATGCAGGAAAAATACAAAGTCCTGAGTTCTCAGTCCAGCCAGTAAGACTTTTCTAGCTAGCCACTTTCCACTGCTCAGGGATCTAGAAATACTTTTCTGGATATTTTAAGCGAAAGGGATTCAGTCCAGAGAATTGGATGCTTGCTGAACAGCCCAAGGGGGCTGAAGGAACCAAAGTCTGGAAAGCCATGGCTAGCTCCGAGACTTCCTTCTGGGTCTCAGAAGCAGGAAATCACGGCAGGCAGAGGAAGCCAGCAGGGATCCAGCTGGCTGCAGCCCCGGGGTCAGGGGTCCCCAGAGGCCAGCCTGGGCCTCCCAAATGCCTCACATCTGCGAAAGCCACACGCCTGATCCTACTGCCAGGGGAACAACACAATGGCCTCCACCTACCTTCCACATTCCAGATCTTGCGCAAGTACCTCTGGTGAGTGGAGTCTGACACAGAACCCTGGCAAGGGATTCTGGAATATTCTAGAGCCTAGGCTTCCAGCCCTCACAGAACAAGGTAGAGTAGCTAAAATGGGGAGTGGCGGTCAGCAGCCAATAGACCATCTAGCATAGCCGTCCTGGCAGTAGGAAGTGTGGAGGCCGAGAAAAATTAAGGCCATTCCACCTCAAGTTTAGCATTAGCACAAGTACAGCCATCTTAGGCCCCTGGGAATAAGAGCTGAACTTTACAGGAAAAACTGCAGATTGTCCTTGGCAGGGAATCCCTTATCAGAAAGACAATAAATCTCAGAATGCCCTCGGCAGAGAATCCCATATCAGATCTTAAGAAACTCCCCCACCCTTTCCCCCATATTGGAATGGAAAAAATTCCTCCACCCCTTCTGAAGATCCCCTAGACCAGCCCATAAAAAACCCAGTTGTAACCCACTTCAGAGTCCAAGCTCCTGCTCCGCTGTGTCGGGTATACTTGGACCCAAGCTTGAGCTTGTAAATAAACCCTCGTGTACTTGCATTGGTGTTGGCTCCTTGGTGGTTTCTCAGATTCGCAATCTTGGACACAACAGGAAGAGGTCGCCTCCAACCTCTCCAACCCAAGAGAGTGGTTCAGAGAAAGCTTTCTTGACCTTCAGGGCCTTAAAATAAAAGCCCTTTGCTTAGATCTCAGACAGGAAATAGGGTATGCCTTCCCATCTCCCACCCCTCCTATTAGTGCGGGGCTAAACTTATGGTCAGAATTTCCACAGCTGGGATCCCTGGGTGGCTCAGTGGTTTGGCTCCTGCCTTTGGCCCAGGGCATGATCCTAGAGTCATAGGATCGGGTCCCGCATTGGGCTCCCTGCGTGGAGCCTGCTTCTCCCTCTGCGTGTGTCTCTGCCTCTCTGTGTGTGTCTCATGAATAAATGAATAAAATCTTTAAAAAAAAATTTCCACAACTGATGGGTCTTCCCATGCAGAAAAGAGTGGAAAAGCAAGGTTTGGTCTGACCCATGATCTCTCAGACAGTTGAGAAATGCCACCCACAATGACGCCACTCCTGGCTTTGTATGAACAAGTGGTTATTCACTGGAATCTGCACTTTTCTGAAATCAGAGATGGGGTGGGGTGGGGTGGGGGTGTGTGTGTATCTGGTTAGTGAGTGCAGAGCCTGGATTGTGCTCGGTGATGGTGGCCACCGCCCCAGATCGTGCTCGTGTTTGATTCCCTTCTTAGAAATGCTCAGACGTGGGGCACCTGGGTGGCTCAGTGGTTGAGTATCTATCTGCCATTTGGCTCAAGTAGGGATACTGGAGTCCTGGGATTGAGTCCCACATCAGGCTTCTCCCTCCGCCTGTATCTCTGCCTCTGTTCTAATACAAGAATAAATACATAAAATCTTAAAAAAAAAAATGAGGGATGCCTGGGTGGCTCAGCAGTTGAGCTTCTGCCTTTGGCTGAGGGCACGATCCCTGGTCTGGGACCGGGTCCCGCATTGGGCTCCTTGCGGGAGGCCTGCTTCTCCCTCTGCCTATGTCTCTGCCTTTCTCCCTGTGTCTTTCATGAATAAATAAATAAAATCTAAAAAAAAAAAAAAAAGTGCTCAGACGCTTTGTCCATAAAAGGGAAGCAATACCACGATTGCTCATATTCCTGAGAGCTGACTTATACAAGGAAAAGGGCTAAGTATTTCACACGTGTTTTTATCTCATTAATTTTGGAAACAAGCTTAAGATCAGCGCTACCGTTAGACCCATTTGGGAAAATGGACACTTTCACAATTGGCCCACAATCCTACAGCCAGCAGCAGGAGAGCCACTGTGGAATTTCACCAAACTCCTTCTAGTTTGTGCAACAGGACTTTGGGTTTTCTTTGCGCCTTCCCCCCATACGTTTGTCTGACAGGGGGCTTTCCAAAGCATGAGACAATGTTCACTAACACTATTCACTAATACATTCAGGAAAACATTCATAATAGGTTATTTAGCAGGAAGATGCATTCTGTACATAGTGAGGGGGCAGGAGAAGGGCAGTTCCTCGGTTTATCTTATTCTGGACTAGGAGCTCCAGGAAGGAGACAAGAACTGAGCGTCCATCCAGCCGAGGTGAAATATGAGGATGATTGTGATAAACTTCATGCCCTTGAATCCATCCAGACTCAACAGAATTCGAAAGCGATTCCTCATGGGCTGGAAATACAGGTGTTAGGACATGAAGTCTGCTCAGCACAGTCCTTGGTGTCCCAAAGCCTTCCACTGGCTACGCAGGCACCACGGCGAGGGTGTCTGTGGCCCCGCTGTATTCCTATACTCCTGTCCCCACTCTGCCCACATGCACATGCAGATGTACTTTCTCAGCCTTGATGGGTGACCCCTCGGGGTGTCACGACTCCAGCAGGTGACATTCACACTCCAGTCCCTGGGCATGGCATCCCCGTGAGTCACGTAGTCCACAGACTGGCCCTTGCCAGGTGGGTTCATGCGGTGAGGCATCCCGATGGCTAGCCAGACCAGCAGCCACACACGGGCATCTGTCCTTCTCTGTCTGGGACAGTTCACCGTGGATGTGCCCATAAGCCCCCTGGAACTACACCCACGGAGCAGACAGTGCCATTCTAAGGAAGAGCCCTGCACCAGCGAGGAGAACTCTGTAGAGGAGTAGCTGGCTGATTCGATGTCCCAGGAGAAATGATGAAAGGCAACTTGGTACTCTCCTCCTAACCAGAGGTTTGGAAGAACAGAAAATTGCAGCCTCATCCTCAGGTACAGCTGGGACCCCACAGAAACCACATGTGTGGATGGCCCACGTCTTTTCCTCCCAGGTCAGTGACAGGCCAGCAGTGGCATTTGCTCCGCCTCACCTGAAAACTTGAGGCCTTTCTCTCACCCAAGGTCTAGAAGCTAACACATGCACCACCACCACCCCCTGCCCCCGAGGGGAAACAGCTTCGGAAAGGCAATCAGTGCTCTTCACGATGGAGACACCTCCTGGCTGCCTGGGGGTGACATTCAGATTCCTCCTGGGGCAAAATCAGTTCATTTCTGTGCTTACACAGCAGAGGTTAGGACAAGGGGCTCAGGCCTGGAGCCATGAGCATACAAGAAGGGGAGTGGGCAGGGGGGCTCCTAGGAGGCGCTGAGTTGTGCAGCGCAGGGCCAAGCCTGACCACCGCAGAGGCATGGGGTGCAGACACTTGTCTCTTGCACCTCTGTCGCCAGCGCACCCTGCAGCAGCCTGTGCCCCAGTCTGAACACACCACGCTCTCTCCCGCTTCCCCTTCTTATTCTCCGACTAAGTGCCTTTGCCCCCCTGTCTGCTGGCTCAGCTGCTTCGAGGTCCGAGGTCCGGGAAGGCTTTCCTGACACTGCCCCAGCCCAGCCCAGCCCCCCCGGGGAGGCCTTCCTGCTCATGTCCCTCGACACCATCCACAGACCCCATCACAGCTATCACATTGCTGTAATTATTTTAAATGCCTGTCTCCCCTGCTAATCCTCGAGCTCCCTGGGGCAAGGGCCGCGTTCTATTCATCTTTCCACCCTTTGCATGGAGCCTGACATAATAGGCGTTCAAAAAGTCAAGTGAATGAATTCAAGAAAAAAAATTTCCTTGGATTCAGCTGAAAAGGCAATTGCAGTAATTTGAATTGTGCAATTTCCATTGTGCCGTCTTTGAAAAACAGTTTCACTTTTCCTCCTACTACAGATGACTCATTCCTGGGGCAGATAACGCGTTTCTGAGGCACAGAACTTCACTACATCAAATCTTTTGAAAACCTGTTTATGACTGTTCTTAAAGACAAGAACATGATGAGCTTTTGTACTCCTTCACCTCGGTGCTGAGTGATGGAATACTAGAGATGTTTTGGAACTCCTTTGACTACTGCAAAGAGGACCGGGTGGGTGGATAAGAAAAACCACAACACCCACATTAGCTACATAGACTGGGTGCTTCACAAGCCGTAACGAATGGTGGGCATTTGGCTAAGTGATTGGTGTCCCTCAGCTCATGCCATCTGCATATAGGACCTGATGGGGTGGGCACTGACTCCTTTCAGATGAGGAAACTGAGGTTCAGAAAATGTGGGTAACTCACAGGTTTTGAACTCAGGTCCGACGCCAGCATGGTGCTGCTTACCAGTGACGCCCCTAGTCCTCCTAGACTGAGCAGAGAAGGCACACACTGAACTTAGACGCTGATTCGTGACAACACGGCACTCCTGCCCAGGCATCTCTGGGCACATGTGGCTTCAAGTGGACAGAGGTGAAGACAGACATCTGCCCCCCACAAAACTCACATGATAACTGACCAGTCCCATCCAACTGCCCCTCTCCGGCCACCCATACTTGGGGCATAAAGACCCCTTTCTGCAAGGAGCCAAGATTCTAGCTCGCTGCTTAATTACAATGTACTGCTCCTTGTCCCAGCAGTACCATGGCAACAAGTAGCATTGGCACAAGAATCGAAAGGGAGAAGGGTTGCCTAGCAACAGAGTAGTAGAAAGTGCTTTTGGATTCTGGAGGCCTGAGTTCTAGTTCTGGTTCTGACTCTCCGGGGCTCTGGACGAGACCCCCAACTCCTCTGAGCTTCGGTTCCTCATCATCTATAAAATGGGGACAAAACCAGCAGCATTAGAAGGCAGGAGCGAGGGCCCTGTAAAAAGCAGATCGCTCCATGCCTGTAGGATTATTGTCAGGATCACTATTTTAGGGAGCAAAACATGCGCATGGATTAAACCAGACGGAAAAATTTGAAGGGCTCGCTAGCTTCCATGACTTCCTTCAGCTACTCTAAAAGGAGTATACACGGGTAGAGCCTTTTTAAAAGGTCATTAAGTAACAGCAGATAAAAATGTAAGTGTAGTTACCCTTTGGCTCAGCAACTTCCCCCGAGGAAATCCCTGCACATGTCCGTAAAGAGAGATGTACAAGGTGAAAAACTGCAAACCACCTCAAATGACCACTAAACGGGGATATGGTAGATCCACACAGTGGAACACTGTGCAGGAGATAAAGGAATGAGCTCTAGGTCTTGAATCACCAACCTGGAGAGATGTCTAAAATATGATGTTTAGAGACCTGAAAGTAGCCATAGACACACACGAGTATCCATCCACAAATATACACGTAAAACAGCATCTCAAAAAGGCCTTAAACGGGGCAGCCCAGGTGGCTCAGCAGTTTAGCGCCTGCCTTTCGCCCAGGGCGTGATCCTGAAGGCCTGGGATCGAGTCCTGCATTGGGCTCCCTGCATCCCTGCATGGAGCCTGCTTCTCCCTCTGCCTGTGTCTCTGCCTCTGTGTCTGTGTCTCTCATGAATAAATAAATAAAATCTTAAAAAAAAAAGGCCTAAAAGGATCTCTAACGAACTGCTAATAGGAGTTATCAACTACTAGCTGCTCCCAGAACAGGCTGGAGATGCCTCAGCCTCCCCAATTTTGCAATTTGCTAGTTGTTGTTGTTGTCGTTTTTTAAAGATTTATTTATTTGAGAAAGAACATGACAGCAGGAGGGGCAGAGGGAGAGAGAGAGAGATCTCGAGCAGACTCTGCGGAGCCCAGCATGGGGCTTCATCTCCAGACTGGGCCAAGCCGAAACCAAGAGTCGGGGCCTTAACTGCCGGCTCCAGCTAGGCGTCCCTGCCACCTGGTCTGCCTGAGAGGTCCTCTTTCCCACCTGGGAGCCCCGGCCTGCCCTCGAGCGCAGGTAAAGCTCATCTCCTCTCTAAAGGCCTCAGGATTCCACGGATTCCACGGGGCACGTACTGTCTCCCTATGGTTCCTATGGTCTCTACCCTGGCATTAAAATACCCTGGCATTTTAATTATTCGTCTGCGTGCCTGACACTCCCTCTAGACTGTGACTTCCTTGGGGAGAAAAATCACATCTCAAGCACCCCTGTTACTGCAGGGCCCGCTCAGCACCTAACAGCATAACAGCAGGCTCACTTGAACAATTAACCTAAAACATTGCCAGAGGAGCTCTGAGCCCGTTTCCCCAAGGCACCCTCCAAGCCATGCCTTGGTGTCCATCCACACCCCCGAAGGTTGTGCTGTGGGAGGAGAGGAGAAAGTCAGGCTCCGGGGGAGAACTGGGTAGGAATCGCCTGGAACAAAAATCCGGAGGCCCGGACATCGGCAGGCCCTACCCTAACCTGGACAGCAGGTGGCGCAAGGGACCAAGATTTCTTCGACCACCTCGGCAGGAAGCCTGACAGGTAAGGTTTTGGAGACTCGGGGAAGGTGGGAGCATGTATCCTGAGCCTCTCTCTTTTCGCTGCCCCACTGTGGCACCAGACTTGAAGGCAGACATCAGTGGTCGCCTCTAGGATTTCAGCTCCTAGATATCTGGCCTTCCCACCTGTGGGTTCCAGCTTCTTCAAGCCACCCTCACGATGGCAGCTTTTGTTCTCTGCAAACCCTGTTCTGGGCTGGGGGGTGGGGGGAGGGATGAGCAGCATTTCCATTTCCACCAGGGGTTGCGAATACTGGTAAAACCCTTTGGAAGGGCTATTGGCAGTGCCCGTGAAAAGGACAACACAGCCTGGAGGAGGCAAGGAATAACTCAAGAGTTACTTAAAATATTACTCTGCAATTATGCATGGGATATTTAACATTATCTGAAGTTCCTTTTCTGGAGGCAATTCTTTTCGTGGTAGATAAGCAAATAAACAAGTGACCGCTGAATATAGTAAATGTTCAATTAATATCTTAATTAGGATAAGGCAGTTATTTCGGTAAATTCGGTAGTTACCATTATAATTTCACGGAGTGGATTTATTTATGGCAAATATAGACGCGCTGCAAGTACGTAATAGCTAGATGGGTTAATTGAATCCCATACTGTTGCTGAGGAGGGTGGTTATTTTGTTATTGTGCAACGTACATTTATTCCGTCAACAGACATTTATTAATCACTTAGTGTTTATGCAAAAATCCTGGTGGAGTGACTACCACATGCTAGGCCCTGTGTCAGGTGCTAGCAATAAAATATGTAACAAAGTCTCTGCCCTTGTGGAACTTTCAATCTAGTAACTGGGAAACAAATAAATTCAAATGTGGCAAGTGGTTATAGCTGCTATTGTAAAAGAATAAGGCTATAAAAATAGTGATTAAAGCTGTTATTTTAACTGGGTGCTCATGTTCTATATTATGTGCTAGAGATTTAATGTTGATCAACATCAGACATGATTCCTTTCCCCCACAAAACTTTAATGTCAGGACAGAGCCACTACTCATATAATGACACACACGTAACTGTCTATTGTTACTAGTGCCAGGAAGAAGTACACACTTGATGTTATGAAACTTTATTAAAGGGAAATGTGGCCTTTTTGGAGGTCAGGGGAGATTTTCCCCCAGGAAGTGATGCTTGCGCTAATGTGTGAAGTGTAAGAAGTTAACTAAGCCAAGGGCATGGAGAATGTTTCAGGCAAAGGGAATTGCTGGGCAAAGGCCCAGGGGCAAAGGTGAACAAGGGAGAATAAGGAGGGGAAAGAAGGCTAGAGGGAAAGAATAAATGAGGTGAGGGGAAAGATGAAAGGAAACCTGCAGGCCACATTCATGATTTTGTCATTGTCCTAAAAAGATGGGAAGTCATCATGGATTTTAAGCAGAGGATGACATAAGGTGACTATTTCACAAAGATGTCTATAGGTGCTCTGTGAAGATGACTGGAGAGACACAGAATAAATATGGGATAGCCCAGACTCTACCCATAGGCCCGGCACATGGCAATGCTGACTTGAACTAAGGTGTTGAGTTGGAGATGAAGAGCAGTAGATGGATTTGAGAAATTTTGACAAGAGAACAGAAATAGTCCTTGGTGATAAATTGCAGATAGCGTGTGTAAGATAAGGAGATGCCAGGAATGAGTCTTAGGTTTCTGGCTTGTACAACTAGATGGATGGTGCTGCTGCTCTCTAAGCCAGAGAACACCAAAAGGACCAGGCGTGTCAGGGAGACAAGGTTTGTCTTGGAGCCTGTTGAGGTCTAGTTGCCTTGGAGACTTCCACATGGAAATGCCAAGTCAAGGGGAACCTGGGTGACTGAGTGGTTGAGCATCTGCCTTTGGCTCAGGTCATGATCCCAGGGTCCTGGGATCCAGTCCCGTATCAGGCTCCCCAAAGGGAACCTGCTTCACCCTCTGCCTCTGCCTCTCTCCCTCTAGTCAAGAGTTGGTTCTCTGGGCCATGAATTCAGAGAAGAGGCTGAGGGTGGAGATAGAAACGTCCATGTTCTCCACAGAGAGCTGAAGCTGTGGGTAAGGATGCAATCACCTAGGAAGAGATCGTAGAGAGAGAAGGAGGGAGGGACATAGCACTTGACAGTGAGAATGGGAAGGGTAGGTCTGTGGAAGATACAGGGTAATCAGGGAAGAACCGAGGAGAATAGTTTGTCTTTAAAGCCGAGGGAAGGGTGTTTCCAGAAGGAGTGAATAGTCAACAGTGTCAGTCACTGCTGAGAGGACAAGTAAGATGAGACTGGGTAGATGTCCCTTGGATTTGATGACATGGGGGTCACTGGAGACCTAAACTGGAGCTGCTTTGGTGGCATGCAGGGCCAGCATCCTGCTTGGAATGGCTGTGGGGAGGGAGGGGAATAAGGATAATAGAGACAGTAAGTAGAGACAACTCTTTAGAGGAGCTTAGTAGTGTTGAATGAGCCCCCCCCGCCCCACCCCCACCCCCGCCACGGATACTGAAGTCAACCAGGTTGAAAGCAGAGATGGGACAGTAAAGAAAGGTGATGAGGCAGGTGCCCACATCTTCAGTGGATGAAGGGGATGATGGCAGTTAGGATGCGGTGGCAACGTGGCAGGGAATCCCGGGAGCAGGGTTGCTCAACAGCATGGCCCTTGTTCCCACAGCATTTGGGAACAAGGACAGCAACAGCACCTTCCACCCCTAGGACTGGGTGTGGAGGATGAACAACCATGACTGGAGAGGGGTACGAGGTGTGTGGTGTCCTTGGGGCGAGTCAGCCTGCGTAATGAGGGAATGGGAGGGAGCACTGGGAGAAAGAGAGGGAGATGTCCTGTGGTTTGCTGGTGGTGGAACAAGCAATTCCAGAGGGCTCAGTCATAGGAGTTAGAGGGTCAGGGGCCAGGTCAAAGGCAAGGAGGTCCAGGACATGGTAGAAAGACTGGAAACATCAGCAAAAGGATGACCAGATTACTTATACTTGGGTTACTGACAGTAAAAGGGGAACATGGAGGATTCTGTATCAAACACCTTTTTGAGGAGAGTGGGCACAAGGTCTATGGACGGTAGAGGGGGTGGTCTCTTACCCCCCAAAACTCTAGGAGCATCAAGCTAGGTGGGCTAACAGCCACAGCATTGCGGGCCACACACCGTGGTCAGAAGATGGACCTACAAGATAAAGAGAGCGCTCAAACCACTGGAGGAAATCAACCTCACCTCAGAGCTTATCATCTCACAAGTCACAGCTCATGCGTCTCTTAGCTTGCCGTCCTGCCAGGATGGCCTTGACTTGTCGGGTACCTGTCCTGTCCAGTAGTTTGAGATCTTCATTTTTTCCCTTTTAACATTACATCGAGTATTTTCTACGTTGTTCCATCTTGATCACAGTTAACCTTCAATCTGGTGGAAATAATTGTTGCTCTCGCCTCCAGATATTTTTTAGCATGAATATATAAAGCACCCTGCCCCCACACACGCCTGTGGCCACACACATGCATAAATGATAAATTGCACACGCAGACACGCACCCCTACATGTGCCACAGATTCGCCACAGCCCACTAACGTACCTCGAGATCTGTTGACCCTTTCTCTTTGTTCTTCTTTCACACTTGGAACAATTATCACCAAAGCTACGTGCAACCCCACCCCTTTCTCGTCTGTTCTGGAAAGCATGCAAGTGAGCAAAAATGACATTGTTATAAGAATAACCTTGAACCCACTCCAATTTATAACAAAAGCAGTTCCTTCGACAACTTTGGTGCTTTTACTATAAATAGTGCAAATTACTCGCTACATGGTTCAGGCCCGAGTGCAACACGCCAGCGAATCCTGCCACGGTTGTGGAGGGCTGCAGGCCTACTGGAGAAGACAGACACTAATTCAGGGTGACAGGAGCAGGCTAGCACCCCACAATGGGCTATGGAGAGCGCATGTCTTCTTGTAGGAAGTCGTGTTTGAGCTAGCGCTGGAAGGAGGTTCCCACTCAGAGCAGGAGGGGAGGATTTTCCAGGTAGGAGGAATAACACCAACAACACCTTAGAGGCCTAAATACTTGCTGCCCAGTTAGGGACTGCGACAGATTCTGCAGCATCTTAAATCTGGTGCCTAGAAGGAAACTGTAGAGCCATAGAAGGTTTATTGAGATATAATTGACAAAAAAATGGATATATTAAAGTTGTACAATGTGATGCTTTGCTACACTTGGGAAATGATCGCCACAATCAAGCTGGTTAGTATACCCATCTCCTCACAGAGTTACCTTTTTCTCTCCCTGTGGTGAGACTGCTCAAAATTGACCCTCTTAGGAAATATATATGGGATATATTTTATTCCATATATATGGAAATATATATATATATATATTCAAGTATAATATATGGAATCTAATCGTGGTCACCATGGTGTACATTAGATCCCCAGGACCTGTTCACCTTGTAACTGAAAGTTCATACTCTCTAACCAACATCGCCCTGCACTGCTCCCACCTTCTTTCTTCCCCCGCTCCCACCAAACCCCTGGCGACCACCATTCTACTCCGTGACTTCCACTCTTTCAGGTTCCACCTATCAGTGAGATCACACAGGATTTATCTTTCTGTGTCTGGCTTAGTTCACTTAGCATAATGTCCTCCAGGTCCACCTGTGTTGCCACAAATGACGGAATTCTCTTCTTTCTTAGGGCCAAATGATAATCCATTCTGGGTACATACCACATGTCCTTTTTCCATTCATCCTTTGATGGACATCTGGGTTGTTTCCATCTCTTGGCTGTTGTGGCTCATGAGCATGAGAGTACAGATATGTCTTCAGGAGACTGATTTCATTTCCTTTGGATGTATACCCAGACTGAAATTGCTGGATCATACGGCAGTTTTTAAACAGAAGATGATGCTATGTGAGTCCACCTTGGATTAGAAAGCTCTAGTAGAAAGATTGTTGGGGCGAGAGCATAGAGTGGAGAAGCTGGGTGCTGGGGTAGGAGAGCTAGGTGGGGAGGGCGGGGCAGTAGGGGGTGAAGGAGTAGGGGGTCACCAGGAGCAAACCTGGTGACTATTCTCTGCACTCCGAGCGTTCAAAGGCAAGTGCTGATCATCGGCTTTCTGCAGGATTGCTGTATCATCCGGGCTGGTCAAGCGGGTGACCGCGCCCTGTCTGCCATTTGCAGCTGTGTCATCATATTACCAAAAATCACCCCATGCCTGGGAAACAGGGTCATGCAGTCAGTGAGGTTTCCTCGTGTTGAGAGGGACTTGGGGAGGAGTTATACATATATTTTTGGGAATAATAAACAAAAACAATGTGAGGAATAGAGATTCCCCCAAAGGAGCCTCCTGTTCTGCTGCTTCATAAAATCCCATGGACTCCAGTTTGGATCTGTGCTCTGCCCTTCACCAGCTTTGTGACTTTGAGCAAATTACAAAACTTGGTTGACCCTAGTTTCTTCTCCTAGAAAGTGGATAATAACTCCTACCTTAGAGGACTGTGGGGAAGATTGATGCGATAAGACGTGAGGAGGCTCCTGCCGTCGTGCCTCAGCAAGCCTCCAGCATATCACGTCCCTGCCCACCTCCTCACCCAGCGTGGGCCTGCAAGGGTTAAGCACACAGCCCAGTAGCCACAACCAGGCGCAGAAAAACTTTGGGGCTTGGAGGAAGAAGCCAGCGGGTGTACTTCTAGGCAGAAAGGGAAGTAGAATGAGATGCTACCCATTAAAGCTGCCAAATTCCACTGGAATTATGTGGAGGACAAAGGAGATTAATTCAGTAAAATCTCTGGAGTGCTTCAAAGAAACCCTGTGTGTACAGTGAGTCCCCCTTCCAGAGCAGGGGCGGGGATGGCTGTGGGTGTGACAAGGAGTTTCTTAACAATGCTCTGGATTCCAGGCACCGGAGCTGCTTCCCTGCCGGGCACCAAGGGAAAGGAAGCTTGGACCCAGCTGGCTTCCTGCTACACTTGGGCTGCAGCCTGCAACTCTGGGTGTGGGGAGGCTCCCCAGGGCTGTGGCCCCTCTGGATCGAGTGACAGCCCGTGGCTGACTCACGGCCCCCGCCAGGAGGCTGGCAGCTAGCTAGGATAGCTGGGAGCAGACCGGCCGGCGGCCCAAGGGTGAGCTCATTAACCACAGGAATCGTGAGCAATGCCGTGTCACCGAGGCCCCCCGTGTCTGTGGGGCAGAGAGGCACCATCCCTGCGACTGCACCTTGCTCTCCTTGAAGACCACTGGCTCCGGGGTGGGGGCCAACGACCACTTGTCCCTGTGTCCCTGGGTGGTCCTGACATCCTGCCCTTTTACCTTCCATAAAGTCAATTCGTAAAATGGCTAATGACAGATGATGTCATTTTTGTGCCATGTGAGAAGTTCACATGACTGTGTTCATAAAGCAAAACTCGGTGCTCCATCAGACGCTGTGACCCTATTTAGGGTTTGGAAAATATGGTTACTTCGGTATGCTGAACTGAGGTCTTCCTGTCTGTGGTAGAAAAATCCACCAAGCATGGCTTGATTATCCTAAGGAAAGCACCTCCAGCAGGCCTGCGTTCCCTGCAGAAATGCTTGTCCCTTCCTTTTCTCTTTCTTTTTTCTTTTTCTTTCTTTCTTTTCTTTTTTTTTTTTTTTTTTTGGAAGGCAGACTGCCACATGCAGGGCCTCACTTGGATGTGTCTGGAGTCTTGGAAGCTTGACCCTACGTTCTCCTACACATGAACCTAGAGAGCTTGTTTGGAGGCTCTAGCAGGGAGCGCAGCTACTCATATACCCTTGACGGAAGAACAAAGAACCGTCCTCTACCGAGGAAGGTCATCCTCTTCAACAGAGTGCACAGCTTCAGGAGGGACTCCCGTGGAGCAGTGAGGGAGGAAGGGGACGCCTGCCGAGCCAGATCAGCCAAATCAGAATCAACCATGGCAATCAATGGGGTGACAGATGTCGCAGCCAGATTGCCTTCACGTCCCCTTACTAAGGCAGACAGCAACAGAGAAACCCGGAACACACACTCACACAATGTCTATAAAGCCAAATACCATCCTTCGGCAAAGAAGAAACCTACTCAAGTTCTCAGGCATCTTGTTGGTCAATTCGGGTCATTGGGTAATAGAGGAGATTTTTGGTGTCCCTTACAAACAACCAAATACCAAGAAATATTTCCCAAAAAAAGGTACCTCTTGTGTGTGGGTGATTTTAAGGAACCCACACTCATCACAATTTGCTATTCCAAGGAAGTGTGTCAGGACTTTGGGAGTAAATCAATCACTGGCTGATACTTGGGCTCCAGGAAGCTCTTTCTACTTTCAAGGATTTCCCCATCGGCGTGTGCTGTTTTGAAGTTTCACCTTTGCAAAACTTCCTTTGATTTAGAGGTTTTTACTCTCAGACTCCTCTTTCAAAATATTTACATAATATAATCTTTGCATTACCATTGAACCAAGCTCATGAGATAACTGATTGCTACACCTTGTTGGATTTATTTTCCTCTATTTCCTTCATGCTTTTCTTTCCTTTTTCCTCCTTTTGTTTCTTCTTCCAATCCTCCTTCCCTTCTTCCCTCCTTCCTCTATTTCAGCCATTTATTCCATAAATATCTAAGGAGCACATACCATGTGCTGGAAGGGACTATGGAACCGTATCTAAGAGTCTGGAGATGGGTCCAGGCCCTTTGCTTTCTTCCTCTGTGACTTAGACATGGCTTGAAACCCAGTTTCTGGAGCGCCTGGCTGTGGCTCAGTCAGAAGAGCATGTAACTTTTGATCTTGGGGTTGTGAGTTTGGGCCTCCCCTTTGGATGCAGAGTTTACTTAAAAATAAAAATTAAAAAATCTTAAAAAACAAAAACAATGGGTGTGGAGATGCGGCAACCAGGTAATGGGCATTAAGGAGGGCACTTGTAATGAGCACTGGGTGTTATATGCAAATGATGAATCACTAAGCTCTACCTCTGAAACTAATAATACACCATATGTTAATTAAATTGAATTTAAACTTAAAAATTTAAAAATTAAAAACAAAAACCCAGTTTGATCATCAGCCAGATGGGAATAATAATGAGACCTACCTTATTGTTGAGGGATTATATGACCTATTGCATGTAAAATACTTTGCTCCATGCCTGGTTCTTCTCAAATGTCCCCCAAATGTTATCATTGTTATGAAAATAATACAGAGTGTAGGCAGCGTGGTTCAACCACTCAGACTTAAATCCTAGCTACCAGCAATATGACCCTGGGTGAGTAGCTTCTCTGTGCCTTAGTCTCCTCATCTCTAAAATGGGGCAAATAATAGATACCTACTTCATAGAGTTTGAAAAGACTGCTTGAGACAACATTTTAAGGCCCCTAAAACAGTGTACTCAAAATATAATAATATATAATATTAATTAATATTGTTGCCACTATTGGAGATTCCAGAAATAAAAAAAAATGAGAAATAAGAGAGACACTCTAACAGGAAAGCCCAGGCATATGAATGAATAGTGAGGACATAGTGGGATTGGTAAAAAAGCAGAAGTTCACACACAGCACAAGACTAAGGTTGAACTTATGGAGAAAAGGATAAAGAAATGTCACCAAAGAGGTGCCCAAACGAGAAGTTAATGGGACACCAGCCTCTTTAGAAGCCACTTCATTTACTTTCCTCATCTTCTCAAATTTATTCATCAGTCTCATCTCAAGTCCGAGTACCTCCAGATTGTTTTCCAAGTTGTCTGTAATCCGGCCCAACTCTATTTGTTTTTTTGTTTTGTTTTGTTTTGTTTTGTTTGCAGATCCTGATATGACAGCCCGCCCTCCAGTTGAGAACATATTGTCCCTTGATCTGACCTTCGACCCTGCAGTTCCCATTTCTAGAATGCCCTCCCTCCGTCTTCCATCCAACCATGTATAAACCCTACTTGACCTTCAAAACCCGGCAAAACTCTACTTGCTCTTTGAGAACCAAACATTCGTTGGTGTGCTCTTCTCTGCCTCCTTTGCACTTTTCAGAGCCCTGACTCTGGCCTTGCCCCATCCGTCCACTGTATTTTCAGCCAGACTTCTCATCTGCCTTCCAGAGCCGACTCTCTATTCATGGGATTCCCATTTCTGACACCTTCTACCCTGCTCCTGCTCCTCAATTCCAATCAACCCCCAAGTCCCGCTCATTCCTCCTCCACAATAACGTCACACCAGCTGCTTCTGTTCCTGCCCAACGGCCAGCCCTCCCTCCTCACACCCTTCCAGATGCTTCTACTGGCCTCTAAGCTGAGTGCCTGACTCCTGGCTCCTATTCCCTATCTCTCCCGCACACTGTTGCCTCCACAGAGACTCAGGGTTGGGGGGGCAGGAAAGGAGGAAAGACCTAAATTTCACTGTCTACTCTTCAGAATTTTTCAAAGTTTGCCTCATGAGCACAGATTATGTATTCAAAAAGAATGAAAGAAATTTAAAAATAAATGAATAAATTGAAATTAAACCTAGGTCCCTCATCCATTTTGTCCCAATAGATTTGGCAACTCTTGGGACTCTCCCCAGCCTAGGATCCAGAGTCTCCTGGCTCTGCCATATAATGTTTTCCTTCTTATAGGGCACAGACAAGGTGGCTTCCTTAGCCGTCTCAGGAAGGTCTATGTGCTCTCCCCAGAGAAGGGCTGCAGGTAGGCTTTGAAAGAAGAGAACCAGTAATGAGAGCAAATCCTCTGTTGGAAGTCCCTCTTTGTTTAGAAATTCTGTTGGCTTGACTTTTAAGTTTTCGAGAAATAGGAAGAAATGTTTTCATCCCTATCCAGATAAGGCAAGAGAGCTGTGTCATTATGAGTTTGTGATTTCCACTCTTTACCAAGGAAGCCCTGCCAGGGCCGGGGTCCAAGCTGAGGGCAGGAAGCGTGGGTAAGGCTGGATGGTAGCTGGCATGGATCCTCATAGGAAATAAAGAGAGAGACCCTTTGACCCATCTGCTCCTTGATCTTCACATTCCTGTTTCTTTGTAATCCAAAGGCTCCTGAGAGACAGCCACAGCTTTGCAGATCCTAAGCATATCGACTAAAGCAGTGACATAATTATAATAAAACCTGTATGGTATTAAGCTCACAGTGACCAAACAGTGAGCGGTGCATCCCCGTTCCCCGGCGGAGTGCTGAGAAGCTTAATGGCACCCACAGGCAGTCCCCTGGTGCTGGCATGGGTCATAAGGGACCCCCTTCTGCTCCTGAGGCCCAGCTCTTCCCAGACCCCACCTCCAGCCACAGCAGAGCCCCAGGCTCACCTCTAACCCTAGAGCAATGTTCAAAATCCTGAGTCACGCTCCTGCCAAACTCAAGCAAGAGACAAAGAGAGTTGGAGGATGGAGAAATTGGAAAGGACAGAAAGGTCAGAGGCTGGACGTGGGTCCAGGAAAAGATCAGAGGGTCCATAAGAGAGTAATCTGAGCTGCAACCAGCGGGAAAATGTTCCTCTAGCAAGTGCACTCCCCTCTGCCCCCGGTCCTTTGTCCTTTCTTCTGGTCATTTGCAGTCAGTGGTTTATCTCCAGTCTTCTCCCCAAGTCGCCATCTGACATTTGCCAGTCCGGTCCCAGGTCAGAGACTTCAGCCAGTTACAAGCAATTATTCCTGCATCGAGGGAAACTTTGATCCAATTAATGGGTCATTCAAAAGGGCCCCTTGGCTTCTAAGCAAGGTTTTCTTTTCCCATTGCTGAATGCTTAAAATAATTTTTTTAAAAAACAAGTCCAAGGAGCAGCTCCCGTGGAAATGTGACTGAGTCGCAGAGGGCAGAGGGAGGGATGCCCTCCGCCCCGAGACCTCAGTGCTCATCACATATCCGGGAACAGGGAGGTCAATAGGCAAGGAGCCAGGTTTCTTCAAGGTTTCTGCCCACATCTGCTTTCCTAAGGCAAAAAATTTCAAATTAGTGTTTGTTTTCTTTCTCAATCAAGGGCTTTGCGTTTTTAAGTGAAGTGCCTTCTTCCAAGAGGAATTTTATAATCCAATTCAAGGGGATTTCAGTTCATGAAAGAGGATTAGGAGCCATTGGGTAGATGACAAGTGCCAGCATATTTCCTATCAAGAGCCTCTTAAGATTTTTTTTTTCCCCAGTCTGGGAGCTCTGCTCTCTTTGCTCTAAGAAGCTCAAAGAGACACATTAGAGACTTAGGTAGTTTCCTCTCCAGAGTACCCTGTCCTCTTTGCCTCATATCATTTAGAAAGTCCATCCTGCCTTTTTACACTTAGAGGGAACATAAAAATGTCTGGAAAATGAAGACCAAAATTATAACCAATCTTTGAGCCCCGGGGCAGAGGTTGTAAAATGAACAAGATCTGAATTTAATCTGTTCAGATTGCTGTGCCTCCACTGGGCCAGATACCTCATCCCAGAAAAGGGCGAGACGAGAACGTTCTTTCCCCCCTAAACAGCAGCAGTGTATGAGGCCTGCTTCTCCGGCAGGAGCTAGGGGACAGGGTACAAAGAGATAGCAGAGGGACCCAGGCAGCTAGAGCCGGTTCTTGGGGAGCCTCCCGCCCCAGCCTGGCTCTCCCCAAGGGCTGGGGCTCCCGTGGCATTCTTCTGTGAGAGCTGTCAGTTGGAGGGGAAGGGGGACCCCACAGCCCTTTCCAACCTCCCTCTGACTCACAGGACAAAAGAGGGCTAATCGTTTTTCTCCTGGATGAGCATACGGGCATTTCAGAAAGCCGCCTTTTGAATGGGAGAATTGGAACTCAGAGCCGGGAACGTCTGGGTCGCGATTCTTTCTCCTACCACTTTGTGGCATTCGCTCCTCCAGGCTCTCCACCTTCCACCTGTAACAGGAAAGAGGAATAATACCAATTTAACTGGCCATCATTGGGATGAAAGGAAATATGGGACAGGATAGAGCCAGACTCAACACATGTCTGCTAAATTGGAATCATCAGTGATGTTCAATGGACAGATTCAGGAATAACAAACCCGATTTGCACCATTCAGAGCTGCCTTTTATTTCACTTTATTCTAATGGTTTCTAACTCCTTTGTTCTAGGATCCCATCAGGCTTTCTGTGTCAGCCCTTCACCCCCACCCCGGACAGGCTCTGAGCTTAGGATGCTCAGGATAAAGTGCTCCTCCCTCCCGGTTCCCCGCCTGGAGCTCAGCTGCAAGCAGAACCTCTGTCTTCTTGTGCAGAAATCTGAAGCAAGCCACTCCCTCTCTCTGCCTGCAGCTGAGGTGGGAAATGTCCCAATGTTACCAGTGGAATGATTACATTTTTACTCACATGTTTTCCTCCCTGGTGTATCTCCACCAACGCTTTCTGAAAAGAACATTTTGAAAAAATGTTTTTCTGCTGTAATTCCCTTGCCTCGTCTTTCCTTCTCCCCTTTCTCTGTTTTTTTTTTTTTTTTTTTTTTTTTTTTTTTGTTGGTTGGTTGGTTGGTTGGTTGGTCGGGTTGGGTTGGGTTATTACTATAGTACAATGATAGTCCCAGTTACTAGAAGGGGTGTGAATGGGACATGCTTCCTCATCACCAGGACAAATACTTGAAGGAAAGACTGTTTTTCCCTTGTTTATTCTGGCACATTTACTGAACTATGACTCTCTTCCCGTTACTCTGCTCTGGAAAGGAAGGTGAATATGGTGCGGCCAGCTCCAAGGAGCCCAAAGGTTAGGGCGGGGGCTCCCTACCCTGGATTCAGAGGTAGGGGATGGATTCACAGTGTCCCTGACCATCTGAAATTATTGACAGTATTGTTATATGCAGGCACGTGGTAAATTTTTCAGGGGGAGAATCCACAGCCCTTAGCAGATCCTCAAAGGTATCCAGAATTTAAGAGAAGTGGGGGCGTGGAGGGGCAGCTAAGGACTGCTGATCCAGAAGGAGGTAGTGAGTGACATGTTGAATGGATCGTTAAGATGCAGTTTTGCAATTTCTTGCAATCTCCTTCGACTGACTGATTCTCTCTCCCCCCACATTCAATCTGTCAGGAAATCCTACTGGCTCTACCTTGAAAACATGTCATAAATCCATCCTTCCCACCACCGCCACTGCTGCCACCCTGGCCCCCGCCACAAAGGCCACCTGCGGTATTGCCTCAGACCTCGTCCCTACGGTCTATTCTCAACACAGAGGCCAGCCTGATGCTTTTAAAGAACAAAGCAGATTATGTCACTCCTCTGCACAAAATGCATCAAGCACTTTCTCTGCCCATGCAGAATAATTCCAAAACCCTTATTCTGTTCCCGAAGAACCAATATGCTCTGCTCCTATCTCTGCCCCTTCTCTGACCTTGGCTCTGACATGTTCCTTTTCATTCACTCCTCGTCAGCCTCCTTCCTTCCTGCTACTCCTCCTATATCCCTCATAAATGCCACAGGGCATTTGCATACCGTGTCCTCTGCCTACAACACGCCTCCCCCGGATGTCAGCTTGGCTTACTCCTCCACTTCATTCAAATCTCTGCTCAAAGGTCGCTTGACCAAAAATGTCTTTCATGACCAACCTAGCTCACACAGCACCCTGCTTTGTCTCAACCTTTATTTTCTTTTTCCTCTGACATTAAATTTTATGTTTATTTATATATTGGGCGCACGCACGCGCACACCCACACACAGTCACACAGAAAAGGATTTGAGCTCCTTGACAGCAAAGACTTTGTCGGACTCATCACTCCATCCCAGCCCCTTGCACAGTGCCTGGTGTATAGAAGCTGCTCAATAAACATTTGCTGATTGAATAAATGAATGAATTGTGCCTAAGTGCGGAGACAGCAAAGTAAGGCATCATGGCTTTGTCTACAGGACACTACAGAAACACATGCGAGAAGAATCCACTAAATCTGATTTGGGAAGGTGAAGGAGAGAAACTTGCCAGGTAGGAAGAGCTTGCAGAGCCGTTGTTACACAATACCGGTAGGTTAAAGGATGAGGCCCTGGAGCTGCAGCTCTGGAGAAGGGCGTATCAGGCCAGGGACGTTGCATGGCTAAAACCTTGAGGGAGGGTGTGGCAAAGCATGATGTGTTGGGAACTTTAAGTTGCTCGGTGTGCCTGGAATATTTGCCTAAGGAGGAAGTCAGGGAGTGATAGGAAATGAGGTAGAGCGATGGACAGACACCAGATCATCCTGGGTCTAACATGTCTTGCTGAAGCCTCTAGGTTTTATCCTGGAAGTGGTAGGGAGCCAACAGAAGACTTTCGGCACTGTGGGAACAAGCTTAGAGAAATGGCTCTGTGGGCAAGAGAGCCTGAGCTCAGGGAGCCCAGCAAGGCAGCCAAGCGAGACACAAGGAGGCCGGAGCAAAGAAGTGACAGTGGGCATGGAAACAAGGAATCAGAGCTAAAGAAGCAAGACTCTGTGACCCACTGCATTTGAAAAGTGAGGGAAAGGAGGGTCCAGGTAACTGTGTAAAGCCTCAGGTAGCAAACATATGGCCCTCGTGTCACCAGCCCCACTCCCATACCTATTGCAAGATGGCTACCCGTTGTGCCCCTTCCTCCTGGGACATGGCTTGACTTCAGAATCCTCCTCAACACAATGGACCAAACAGCCATTGCAGTGTTTGGAGTTGATAGTCAACTTCAAGTGTCTGTCGTTCCTAATATAATGTTTCTGATCTGAGTGACTCTGTGGTGCTGTCGTGAATTGAAATAGAAAGAGTGGGGGAAGGAGAAGGTTTTGACAGGTAAGATTTCAGTTAGATTTGGCCAGGTGGCTATCATGGGGATGGGGTCTAGATGGAGACCCTCAGCCAGGTGGAAGGCAGTGCAGAGGAGAGCTAAGCAGCCCTGCACGCATGCCAAACTCCACTGCCCTGCATCTCCTTCCTTAGCTCTGTCATCCTCCAATCTGAGGACTGAGACCACACACCTGTCAACCTCTAACAGGCCTCCAGCCTCCAGCCCACAGGCCACTCTTCGGGCTCCTTCTCTCCTCTCTAGCTTCATCATGGTTCCTTACCACCTCCCGGTTTAGGTTCCAGCCCCTCTCCATCATGTTATTCTTTCCCCCCTGGAACATTCTGGAACATTCTTCCACTTTGCTCCATTCCTCTAGCTTGGTCGAGTTAGTATTTATTCATCTTTCAACTGCCAGATTAGATGTTGCTTCCTCTAGGAAGCCTTCCCTGACGCCCACCTATGGCACTCTTGACTTTCACATCTTAGCATCGCTACAACCTGTGGTGTTGTGGTTGCCTGGTGATCTCTGTCTCCTCCAAAAACCGCCAAGAGCCTGTAAGCCCAAAAAGGCAGGGGCCATGCATCTCATGCTTCTGGGTACAGAATAATCATCTCTCTATATCTGTGATTTCCTCCTCATGTTCCCAAGCAAGTGCTAAGCCCAACGTTGAAGACTAGTGTCACCTCTCCACATGCAGCTATAGGCATGTCCCCATCCTCCTGCCTCCCCACCGCACACCTTCTGTCCCTCATGTCTCAGCCTGAGTTAAGGTGGAAGAAGATGAGAGTGTGGAGTGGGAGAGGATCCCAAACAGCCTCTGAGTCACCAAACTTAAGACGGCTGACACTCAGAGCTCCCTCTCTACCTCCCAAGGGGAATGAGAGTGGAGAGTGGATTGGCAGATGTTAGGTCTCTCAGATTTTATTTCCATGAATTGAGTAAATCTTTCACTCATTGATAAAGCAAAATTCACAGGATACAAAGTATGAAGCAGAGTTTGGGTTCTGATTCATTCCTTGGGAAAGATTTGTTTCTTACACTAGCCTTTCCAGATCTGAAATAATGGCATCTTCCATTTTATTCTTTCCAGTCTCGAAGGGGGCTACTGAATGAATAAATAACCAAGAACACAGTTTCTGGACCCTGCAGAGAACACTTCTCTCTAATCTCTGCCAGGCGGAATTTCACTATGAAGGGCTTGTTTGGGGAAAAAAAGATACGGGGACCTAGGGATACCAGTACCTAGTGCATTTGGGTGCTTGTTACATTTTAGCAAAAAATAGCATGGAAGATGCTGTTTTGGGCTGGGGAGGATATTTGGGGAAGAATTGGGGGAAGTAGGAGGGTACAGAGACAATGACACAGAGGGCAAACAAAAAGGAACTGGGTGGAGACTTATGAGTCACTGATATTAATGGGGGCCCTGAGAATCTAACTGATACTCACCTTTTGTATGCATATCTTGGGCTGGACATTCATTCAACAAACATTACCTGAACACCCACATTGTGCTGTGGACTGTGTCCGGTGTTGACAAGAGGTGGCAGTGGCATCTGTGGCTGGAGAGGCTTACTGTACAGGGTGAGCACAATACGCATTGCGGGGCCTCTGCTTAAAGAGCACAGATGTTGCAGTTGGAGAGATACAGGTTCAAAGCAAGGCTCTGCTACTTCATGACTATGGGGTTTTGAGCCAGTTGGCAATCCCGGTTTCCTAGTTCGTAAAATGGCAATGGTAATATTTATCACAGCATGCTGCTGTGCAGCATAAACAAGGGGATAGCACATAGGAGGACTTCCACAAATGCTTGCTTCTATTATTCATTCATTTTTCATTTAATAAATATTTATTGAGGACTTTATAACTTCCTACTATTATTCTGGTCCATACTCTTGCTTGCTCTCAAAATTCCATCATCATTTGTCTCCATTATTTCAACATCTCCTTGAAGAACGGAAAGGACAGAAGAACATTGGCAATTTAGAATAAAGCATATACTGATTTGTCTCAGTAGGCATTCTATCTGCCAAATAGTTTGATTTTTTCCCCCAAAAGGAGAAAATCTATCTCTCATTAAATCATTGGGCAGGGTGCCTTTTTCTTCAACTGACAGCTGATGTTACTGGCAGTGGTTCTGTGTGAGTGGCTGGCAGGTGACCACCGAAGGCGGCCATGGCAGTGGTTAGCACAGCCCTGACATGATCGGCCAGGCCGACTTGGCAGGCACCACCTGCTTGGAACCCTCTACTGCTGGCAGAGGCCACCAGGCCAGGCGAGATCAAACGTCCAGACAAGACTCAGGTTTGTCCCATTGTCACCCAAGGCCCAAAGATCCACAACACCAATCTGGCTTCATTGAAAAAGGATGCTCAGATGCTCAGGGACAACCATACACATGCTTCAACTATGTACACACACACACACTCTTTCTCTCTCTCATGCACACACACATACATACACACGCACAGAGTCAAAGCCAACATGGTTTTTTTTCTAAGTACAGACACTCTGCAAAGAACCTAGAGTGGATCCTGGCTTTAAAGAAAAAAAAAAAGATGATATAAAAAACATTCTGATATAATTTACCATTGGAACACTTGAATATAGGTAAAATGTTAGATGATATTAAATACTTAAGGTTAACCTGCTTACGTGCGCAGAGGGTATTGTGGGAGATTGGCCTCGATGGGAAGTGTAGACTGAAATCCTCAGAGATAAAGTGTCATGGAATCTAGAAATTCATTTCAAGAAGTATAGCAAGATAGCTAGATGATAGTTAGATTACAGATATAGATAGATAGGCATTCAGGTAAACCAACAGACAATGCAAATATGACACAGTGTTTATAATTATCGAATCCAACTCCAAGGTTTATTGGTCTATTCTTTCAGCTTGTCTTTATATTTGAAGATTTTCATAATAAGAAATAGGGTTAAAAAGAATCATAAGGAATTAGCTGCAAAAATACTGAAAAGCTGGAGGTTTTTTTTTTAAGATTTTATTTATTCATGAGAGACACAGAGAGGGAGGCAGAGACACAGGCAGAGGGAGAAGCAGACTCCCTGTGGAGAACCTGGTGCGGAACTCGATCCCAGGGCCCTGGGGTCCTGCCCTGAGCCGAAGGCAGACGCTCAACGGCCGGGCCACCCAGGCGTTCCAAAAGCTGGAGTTTCTCATCATCTTGATTCATGTACAGGTTATTAGCATGAGTATGGATAAGAAGTGCATAGAGAAACATTTTAGGGAGGGTACTTTGCAGACAATAGGGGAAGTAGAAGAGCCACATAAAACAATATGATGACCATCTTTAAAGAACATTATCCTATTCAGCTTCACCTCTTACATAGTCTCACTTAGGCTTTACAAATGGCCCAGTGAATGAAGTAGGTATTATTATGCTCTAGTTTTTATAGATAAGGGAAAGTGAAGCCAGTTACCTAAAGTCATGTGAGATGTGACAGTGCCAGGACAAAGCCCAGGACTTCTACTTTTAAACCTTGTGGTCTTTTTCACGACATCGCATATCTTACGGTAGGCTCTCCCGAAGTGGACCTTGAGACAGGGATTCCAGTACAATGGGTGTATTTGGGAGGTTCTGGAGTAGTAGGGGAGCAGGACAGTGGCATAGCAAGCAGAAGGGTGGCCCACAGGGAGTGCATTTGAGCCAGTGACCACTGCAGGCAACTGGAACTTAATTCCACAGGAAAAAAAAAAATCCAGGAGACAATAGAAAACACATGCTTCATAAAGATCCCACCAAAGGGGGGGGTGGGAGTTGGGATATTTATGCCCCAGTTACCAAGAATCCTTGCTTGATAGCCTCTCCCAGGAGTGTTCATTCTCTGGCACTTCCAGCCTGATGCTATTCTGGAAAAAAAAAAAAAGCCCTCAGACATGGAGACACAGAGTGGTTGGCCCATGCACCCTGCCTCAGACAGATTGGAGGAATGTAAATCACAGGCTGACAATGTCTGCTACTCGATGCTTTCAGGGAGCCCAGCGTCGGCTGATGCCTTCTCTTTACCAGCAAAGCAAAAGAAGAGAGATCATCCTAGACTCCAACACAGTCCTTACCAGCCCCTGTTTAGGGCGAGGTAGGATTTGACAGCACCATTCATTCAGATGGAGCCACATTCGGGAATCACACCCTAAGAGCAACAGCAGCAAGCTCTTGGCCCAAGGGGCGTGGCCATGCCAACACACAACTTGTGTGTGTGTGTGTGTGTGTGTGTGTACAGCATTGCTGGCTTTGAAGTTACTCCCAGCCATAGAAGACTAAGAATAAACCACTCGGAGAGAGAAGTTCAGCAGCTGTTTACTGGAGTGTAAAAGCAAATGAATGGGGCTCATCATACATTCAGACACCACATCAAGCCCCTCATTATGCTCACTTAGTGTTTGAGGACAACCCAGAGATGGGTAACAGGCTGGAATGAATATGGGACCCCGTGGCATGAACCAGCATCCCGTTCGCATTCATTATTCACACTGTACGCAGTGCTCTGAGCAACCAGACACATCCAACTGAAAATCGCTTACAAATGGGAAAATACTGGGCAACCGGGGCTTATTTAAAATCTGTTTTTAAGATTTTGCAGCCATGATAGCTCCAGTTACAGAACTCAAATATTTCACCCACGGTTCTGCAACCAGGCTGCTGTCATTTTTCCACGTTTCCTTCCAGAGCGATAGAAGGCTCTCAGGGAACGAAAGCATAAAGACAATACATGTTACATGAAGGCCAGAGAGAGGCAGGTCACCCAAAGGACACCGGGTGTCCGCCGGCTCTGGGCAAGAACTGGTCAGTCTGGGAAGTGCAGACAAGGGACGGGGGCAATAGCAGGCCCCAGCCGTGCTGAGCAGCGCCCTTTGAGGAGACACAGAGCCTTGTCAATGGATTTTGAGTGTTTCCAGTTCTGCAGGCAAAACCATGCCTGGGCTGAAATCAGGCTATCTTAGCTGGATACTACTAGCTACATCATTTCTCTGGTTCTTTTCTTCTGGTTCCACGTTTACAAAACAACCTTACGACTGACTCCTCGTAGATCTGCCACGCAAAGATCATGCTTCAAACCCACTGACTTTGGCTATTTCTGATCTTCAAAGTAACAATCTCTCAAAAGAAACCAGGAAAGTCACTTTTTTTTTTGCTAGCAATTATATAGGACTCACTCTGTGCCCAGCATTGTTGTGTGATGAAGAAATTTACCTAGATCTGCTCATTTTAATCTTCATGATGACTCTAGGAAAGAGGTATTACCCATTTTGCAGTTGCGTAAGAGGGAGTGTAATTTGCCTGATGACACATGGCCAGTAAAGAGGCAGAGGCAGAGTGTGAGCCCGGACAGCCAAGCATCAGAGCCTATGTTCCTAACCCCCATGCTGTGTTTCCTCTCTCGTTAGATTTTACTCATTTGTTTTTAGTGATTAAATATACACAAAATTTACCATCTTAACCCTTTCCGGGGTCCAGCTCGGTGGCATTAAGTACATTCCCATTGTTGTGCGACCATCTCCCCCATCCATCCAGCTCCAGAGCTTTACCATCCTTCCAACTAACACTGTATCTGTTCAACAGTAACTCTGCATTCTGTCTCTGCTCAGCCCCTGGTATCCTCTGCTCTTCTTTGTATTTCTATGATTTTGCCTATTCTAAGTACTTCATGTGAGTGGAATACTACAACTTTTGTCATTTTGTGTCTGTTTTATTTCACTTAGCATGTTTTCAGGCTTCATCCATGCTGTAGCATGAATCAGAATTCCATTCCTTCTTAAGGCTGAACATTATTCCATCACATGTGTAGACCACATATTGTTTGTTCATTCACCTATCAGTGGACATTTGGGTTATTTCTCTCATTAGGGTTTTTTTTTTAAAAGATTTTATTTATTTATTCATGAGACACACACAGAGAGAGGCAGAGACACAGGCAGAGGGAGAAGCAGGCTCCATGCAGGGAGCCCAATGTGGGGCTCCATCCCGGGACTCTGGAATCACACGCTGAGCTGGAGGCAGATGCTCACCCGCTGAGCCACCCAGGCATCCCTCTCATTAGGGTTTAATGCTCCCTGTGATTTAGTCCTATATCATGGCTTCTGCTTCTGCTTTGGCTCCCTCTGCCCTCTGCCTCTGGGAAGAGAAAGCATCACAATGCTGGGACAGCTATCTTTGTTCCACACCATATTTATATTTCTCTTAGTAAATCAGTACCTTGGCACTCTAGTGCCTACTTTAGGCTCTTGTTAATTGAGGGTAAGGACAGATCTTCAGGGCCTGACACCCCTGAGCATTGACAAGACTGAGTCTCCAGGTCTTGAAACTGAAGAGCCACCAAGCCCACACTGAGACAAAAAGATATATGGTTCCAGGTGCAGGGGTTCTCCATGACAAACCGGTATGTGTATGCTTTTGTGGGTATCCTTTTGTTTATATCATAATCGTTTCCAAAAGTGTGACATATTCTTTACATATTTTAGCTACTGTTTATTCACTGCTTATCATGTGTCGTGTACCATTCCGGGGGCTTTTGAAAAATTTTTGGCCTAATCTTGACAACAAGCCTGCAATAATAAATATTAGTACCCCCATTTAATAGATAAGAGAGGTTAAATAATTTGCCTGAGATCACACAGCTAGTACCAGATGGCTATATGCTACTCTATCAGGTAGCTGTACTGTAATTTAGTTAACTGTTGACTATTTTCATTGAGTAAAAGTGTCTGTTACTTTAAGTAACTTGGTACTTAAAGTTGTCCCTTCATCTTTGTACACACGGCTTTTACTTTCTTTGGTGCCTTAAGAAGTATTTCTAGAAGTACTATTCCTAAATCAAACAGTATGAATATTTTTGTGGGTCTTGATTGCTGAAATATTTTCCAAAAGGCTAACAAAGATGGCCATTCCTTGATTTTATGCCAAGGATCCAGCGTTGGTGAAATTGCGGAGCAGGGAGGCAACATTTGGGACCTCTCCATCTCTGCTCTCTAGCTTTTGTTTTTTGTTTTGTTTGTTTTGTTTTGAATCCAACATCCTCAGTCTGACCTTACAATTCTCAATCCTATGGCACCAAGTCCTCCTTTCCTCTGGTAATGTCTTATATCCCCAAGCCATTCTTTCTCCCGCCCCCTTCTTCTCCCTAACACCCACCCACCCTCACCTCCAACAAACCTCCTGTTATAGAGAAAGGAGCCTGTGGAGGAATTCACACCAGGCAATTAAGGAGTGATGACAACACCCAGTGGTAATTAGTAATTTGTTTTTAAGATATAGTGCCTAGGGAATTTGTTTTAAGGAATAATGGGACAGGTGTTCAGGATGGTATGTATGAGGATGTTCCTGGAGGTGTTGTTGACAACAGCAGCTGGTTAGGCAGCCTAAACATCCAACAACACTGGATTATTAAATAAATTCCGATAAGCCTTACAATAGAATACCATAGAACTGCTAAAAATGATGATGTAGATGTGCACCATTGACTCGCAATGGTGGTATTACGTGAGAGGGGGCAAAGTACAAAACATTTAGTATAATCATAATTTGGTAAAGGAAGTAAACACATATATACATGTCGATACATGTAAGTATGTGTGTATAAATGTGGGTATTACATATGTGTTTATATGCATAATATCATATCTATTATCAACCACCTGAAAAAACCCTGGAAGGATAGACACCAAAATGTTTTCTTTAGGAAAGTGGGAGTGAGGATAATTTTTTTTCCCTAAGCCTATTTTCTAATTAAGATGTCTTATTTATGTCATCTTTAAAAAAAAAAAGGTTTTGGGGGAGTTTCTTGGAGTTGGCACTGCCTTGGAGAGGATGAGCACGTAAGGGCATATTTCAAGTGGTGTATGAGGGAGAGAGGGTGCGGAGTGGGAGGTCGTCACAGGGTGGGGGCTGGAGGCTTGGGACCCTCTAATGCACAGCATTCATTTTGGTGACTCCATCTGCCCCTCAGCCTGGCCTCTCCTTAGCACGAACTGATGGAAGAAATGGTTCGCACTAATTCGCCCCTCTCTGAATGGCTATAAAAAGCAAGTCGATTTAGGATTCCATGAATCTCTACCTACTCTAACATATGCTGAACATTTCTGTTGTGTGCTTTTGTTAAAAATGCTTTTTAAATGAGCTTGTGCCCATATGCCCCAGGAACCTAAAATGTGGCTAGGTAGGCTGGTACAAGTCATGTTTCTTTAACTCACTTCCGTGGGTTTCTAATGAGCTCAGTTAACTACAGCAGGGTTGTGCAGTCCCTCAACCACTGTGCAAACCAGGGAATGATGGTCTTCTTCTATCTCCCCCAGACCCTTCTCCCCTGCCCCTCCCCACTGGAGAAGGAAAGGAGGAATGGTGGAGAAGCCTTGCGATGCTAATCAATTTACTAAGCACTTTGTTTTAAATATGGTTTAGGCTTCTGTTTTTTTGCTTTGGTTTGTTTGTTATTGCATATTCCAGCACATGCCAGCCATTGGTGCTGAGGGCATTTAGCATAGTATTAAGAACATAGGCCCAAGCTTAGATGGAGCTGAGTTTGAATCCCAGTCTGTAACTCACCAGCAGGGTGATCTCGGACAATTTCCTGAATTTATTCTGTCCTGTTTCCTCATCTATAAAATGGGAATAATAAAACCTATCTCAGGGGCACCTGGGTGGCTCAGTCAGTTGAGCATCTGCCTTTGGCTCAGGTCATGATCCTGGAGTCTTGGGATGGAGCCCCACAGCAGGCTCCCTGCTCAGTGGAGGGTCTGTTTCTCCCTCTCCCTCTGCCCCTCTCCTGCTTGTGCTCTCTCTCTCTCAAATAAATAAATAAATAAATAAATAAATAAATAAATAAATAAGATCTTAAAATAAAACAAAAAACAAAACCTATCTCACAGGGTCATTGAATAAGATAATGCCTGAGAGACACCTCTCATAGCCCCAGGCATATATTAAAAGCCCAGTAAATATTACTGCTCTTGCTCTAGTTACTGACATATCAACAAAGTATTGCACCATAGTGAAATGAGGGTGTGGTGGAAGAAGGTGAGGTTTTGCAGGAAGACATGCCAGGGACACTTACTCCAGACATTAGGGAGTCGGGGAACGCTTGTCAGAAAAAGTGACATCGATGTTAGGATCTGAGAAATTGGTGGGAGAAGTCAGATGAAAGGAACGGTCATGGGGATGAGAAAGGGCAAAGGTCACAGAAGTAAAAATGTTCAGACAGCAGCAAGTACACGCTCCTGAGCTTACATTCGTTGACATCCACGTGACAACCCTATGAAGCAGACATTACTGTCATCTCCATTTTATTAGGGAGAACAGAGGCACGGAGAGGTTACTTCATTTTCCCCCTTATCACCCAGCTAGTAAGTGATGGAGCCATTCTGCCTTAATATGAAGACACCCTCCAGCACCTCTCCATAGTAAGTATATCCCTGCAGCATCTGTGGGTGGTGGCCCCCATTCACGAATCTCCTTCATTTAAGAAGCGTGGACTGGATGAGCCTCTGAGGACACAAAGATGATTACAACATGACCACTGTCCTTAGAGAGCCCACCACCCGGCGAAGGAGGAAAACATCTTGATAAACCCTAATGCCTGACAGACTCTGACAAGTAATAAGTAAAAACTAAGAACGTCCTCAAGGACTTCAAGGGTTAACCTACTTGAGGGAGAGGCATGATCTTTAAGAGCTAGAAAATGGGCCAGAAGGAGCAGTCCATGTAGAATGACTGGACCAAGGCAAGGGGTTGCGTACACACATGGCGTGGAGTCAACCTGGAGGGACAGTGTTCTGACTGAAGACTGGGAAGAGATGAATGGAGGGGAACAACATGCTAGAAAGGCAGTGTGGGGCCACATCACAGAGGGTCATGGATGCCAGACTAAGGAGGTGGAAACTTTCTCCTGAAGCCAATGGGAGCCATTAAAGGTTGTTGAAGGAGCAGGGGACCTGATTTGTTCTGGATGTTAGGAAGCCTACAAACAGAGGCTTGGGCTAATGAATGGAATGTGGAGGGCAGTAGAGAAGATATTCCCAAGGTATAGTGGTTAGGACTCTGGGATGGGATATGGAAGTGAGAGAGAATGAGCTAAGGTGACCCTAGGCCTCTCTACTTCCTCTGCCTTGCAGCATGGCGCCTCAACTCTATGTTCCAGGGGTAGATGCTCAATAGGCCTTTGGAAATTCTGCTCTGGGTGCCAGGCAAGGGGGTCAGGCTAAGGGTGAATAGGAAAATGCCAAGCAAACCACAGTCCTCTCCCTGCCACCCACCTAGTCCACCGTGCCCAGGGCCCGTCATCTCGGCTTCTTACGCTCATCACTGTGGAACCGAGAGCAGGTGGAAAGGGATTCATAATTACTAATTTTTGTACCAGGAGCATTATTCCCTTTGCACTCCAGGACACATGGCAGCTTCCCAATAAATACTTTTTAATGGTTTGGTTAATTGGGTTATTGGTTGGTGGAAGGGTCTAACAAATAATTTTAGTAAACGCCTATGAATTTTTGAGGTTCCAGAATATTAGCCCACTTAATATTCTTGCCTTAAAAACAAGTTTCCCTAATTATCAAGATAATGGCATGAGAACACCCAGCTACTACTCTGAATATTCCGGGGCCACTAGATAAATAGATTAAATGATTTGCCTAAGACCATAAAGTGAGATAAAAGATACACCTTGTCCTAAATCCAGGTTAGTGGGCTGCACCCCCACATACTATTCATCCTCTAAACTGCTTCTCTGTGATCTCAATTCCCACCGAGGGGAGAAAAGTCATTAACAATGAGCACCCCTTCCCTAGAAAGACTATGGAAACATCTTTGAAGCAGAAATTCTTCTAAAGCTAACTTCTTAGCTCACTCAGTGGTTCTTCCATTCCAATTTTGTTGAAGAGGCACCCAAACAAGTTTTAAAACTGCCCCTTCTTGATTAAATTGAACAGCAGCCATCAATTCAATTCTAGATGCAATGATTTTTGGAGCCGGAGAGAAGCATCTCTCTACCACCTTTCGGAGCGCGTATGTCATGTCTCACTAAAAAGCAAATTCAGAGTCGGTAAGTCTGGTTCGGAGCCTGAGACTCTGCATTTCTAACAAGCTCCCAGGTGGTGCGCAAGCTATACCAGACTCAGAGCGAATCACAGATTAATCCCACATTCTCCTTAAAGCTTTGTTGGGAACCACAGAGGCAGCTGGGTGTTGGGGGAAAGGACAAAAGCTTGAGACCAGGACAAATTCGGTTGCGAATCTCAATTTCTCCATTCACTAGCTTCTCCGAATCTCACTTTCTTCCCTTCTCTCTCTTTTTTTTAAAATTAAATTTGACAACACGCACAACGAACGTAGTACGGTGCCTGCCGCAGGAATTGTTGAATGAATGGTAGCTGACGATATTGCTCTTGAAAAAAAGATCATCAGGAGGATAAGTCATCATTCTCCCATTGATGCCACTATGGAATTTTGAGGAAAGGAGTATGTGTGGTCACAGTGCGCCCACTATTATTTTTTTGAGCACCTGCTCCCAACATTCTGGAACTCCTCTATCCTCCCCATCCTAACAACGCCTTGCCCCGTGGCCTGCTGCTCAACAGCCCACGTTATCTCGACTTGCTCTAAAGCAGCAGTGTGTGCTGTCAAAGCCCCAAGTCCCGGAGGAAAGCGACCTAAATACTGCAGAGGAGAGAACAGAAGCCTGGGAGGAACAGGCACAGCTTCATGTGCCATCTCTCTCCTCGGTCCTTCCCCAAAGGCCTGCCCTGGACACGTCCCATGCCACCGTGATCTGGGGAAGGACAGGAACCACCCCTCAGCCATGCTTGCACTTTTGCCTTGTTCCCTCACCCCCAAGTCATCCAACGAAGACAAAGCCAAGTCACAGAACTGATCTGTGTGGTGTGTCCACTAGAACATCAGCTCCCTGAAGGCAAGAATTTTTGCTTATTTTCCCCACCGCTGTCTCACCAGCGCCTGGCAAAATGCCACACAGTAGGTGCTCAGTAAATAGCTTTGAAATGCATGAGTGAGTCTGCAGAGGCAGCTGTGATAAATGCAGGAGCATGTGATTTGGAAGCAGGGTGGTTTGCACCCCACCCTCCCCACTCTCAGCTGGCAGGTCGTGAGCGGGTGCCACTTTGAGCACATAGCTCATCAGGTTGAGCCTCGGTTTCTTCCCCTGTAGACCAAGAATAATGCCTACCCATCCAAGTAAATATTGGATATAGAAGCGGCTGACGCGTGGCACATGATCCGATGCTGGAAGCTGAGTATCCAGCCCTCCTCTGTATCATTTGATATTACCATACTTTTAAATCACACAAACATTTAAAAATAGATGAGATGCAGGGATCTTTTGGAAGGTCTCCAAGTTAGAAAAATAGCCTTTGTTCACTGGAGATTGAAATTATGCCTATATATGTATAGACACCTAAGAATGCATATGAATCTGACACTGACAAATGCGGAGCATGTGGAAATGCCAACCACTCTGTAATAAATCTGCTCTGGAGGAGGAGAGCGACGTTGGCTGGAGATTTTTATCCATTTGAAAATGTTACCATTCACCCAGGGAAAGCCAGAGAACGGCAGGGAGACGGTTGGATCCAAGTGCCCTGGCATTTCATTGCCCGCTGACGCCATCAATGAATTTAGAGGCCAGAGAGATGGCCACGTTGATTCATACAGTGCTGAATTAAGAAAATGGCATATTACAAAGAGAGAGAGAGCTGTCAAAGCCAAGGTTTCGGATATTTTTCTTTTGTCACAGACTGTTCCAGAATAAAGGTTGAGTGTGGAAATACCAGTGGTGTGGAACTCTGGTTACAAAGAACCCAAGTGCCCACTTCATGATAATAGCTTAATATCCACTTAGTGCTTTTCATGTGCCAAGCATTGGGCTAAGCACTCTACTTGGAAAACCTTATTGAATCCCCATAAAATCCCTGTGAGATGAAAGACCCTCCACCTCACAGATGAGCTGACTGAGTTGTAGAGGGTGAAGTGACTGGCCCAGGTCACATAGGCAAGGAGAGGCAGAATGAGGGTCCCAGCCCAGGTCCATGTGATAGCAGAGCCCATCGTGACCTCATTGGAAGGCTGAGGGGTGGGGCTGGGCTGGGCAGGAGGAGGCTGGAAGCCTGGGCTTGAGTTGTGAGCTCTACAGAGTGAAGAGTTTCAGAATCAGAGGAGGGTGATATCTGCCACTCAGTAGCTCCATGGTTTGGGACATGTTGCCCGCTTAGCCTTCCTCATCTGAAACAGGAGGGTTTTCATCATCATCATAATAGTAACAACTAATTTTATATTCTGTGTCAAACACCGTTCAAGTATTTGACCCACAGTATTTCTTGAAGAGCTCACAACAATGGTTATAAAGGAGATCCTATTATTCCCATTTCTCAGAAACAAACTAATAATGACGAGGCACAGGGCTCAGCATACAGTAAGTGCTCAATAAATGATGGTGATTTCCAGGGTGCAGCCCTGCCTTCCTGCTCGCCTTGCACAAGCTCTCCTTCAACCAGGACCACACCTCCGTGCCCATCTGCACCCGTGACCTCCTCCCCTCCCTTCCTTCTATCTGTGCCTCTCCCTCTGTGGAACCCACCTGCCCCGGAAAGTCAGAGATAACATTTTTGCCAACACTCCCTCTAGTGGTGGTCTTATACCACCCCCTCCTCCCCCAACTCTATTTTATTTTCTAGAATTATCAAAATTTAATTCCTTAGCATTTACACTGTAGAGGAAAGATTCCACCAATTGAGGAGCAAAATATACATGCTGACTATAAGATAAGGCTGATCATAAGAATTGGTTTGCAAACACTGAAAGCATTCAAAGAAAGTTTCAGGGACTACTACAAATAACAGATAACACCAAGAGCTTGCAGTATGCCAGACACCTTTCTGAGTGTGACTTTTTAAAAATCACTACAATCAGTCTAGAAATAGACACAATGATTGTCCCTACTTTAGAAGTGTGGTGACTGAGACAGACAGTGTAAATGACTTGCTCAAGGTCATAGTGTCAGAAGCTGGTGGAGCTGACACTGGAATTCAGTGCTCTGACTTCAGAGCCTGGACTCCAGGCCTTTGTCCTCAAAGTACCACGACTCCAGCAAGGCAGATTGGTTGGGTTCCCAACCTGTTTACAACATGCTGCTAAAACGAGAGGTTGCACTTCATGATCTCTGAGAATCACAGATCTTTAGGGAAATGGGTTCTCTTATTTAACCCTCTACCTATAGGATTAAGCTTATGACCTCTGATTTTACAGTTTTGGAAACAAAGATGCAGTTCTCCAAGAAAGTAGAAGGCAGAGCCAGAATTGTTTTCTCTGACCCTAAACTCATGCCCTCTCGCCAGAAGAGGCTGCCTCTCCAAGTTCAGGATCACGGCCATCTGTGCTTCCAGTCATCCGTTATCCAACCCATCCATTTCTGGAATCTTTTTGAATTCGGGATGAATCTGGATTCCATCCTGGAATCATTTTTGTGATTCCAGTCATCCTTCTTCATCTAACTCACACATTTCTTTCCGGACTCTACTTCTGAGCTAGGCATGTTAATGAAAACTGAAATCAAAATTTCTATATTTTTCTGCAGTAGCTGCAGTTTTATTTACTGGTTTCGAACTCTAGGAATCCATAGAAAAATGGTATGGTTTTAGGTCAGCTTTCAGGATAGCTCATAGGTCAAAGAAAAGAATGAACTATTAAAAATGTATTATTAAATGTGAACAATGGTCCTAGCATCCCATTGTCCAAATAATGTATTATTCAAAGGTTTGTGAATGACCTTTTTTTTTAAAGTAACTGA